>NC_053390.1:533380975-534125975 GCF_905171765.1 Bufo bufo | reverse complement strand
TTAGGGCCAGTGATTACTGCTACTATAGCTTGGTACAAGTATACAATATAACAACTCAGGCCACCCCTAAGTAATCTGCTGTTGTTTTTAAAGTCACCTCTAGAGGAGAAAAAGGGGACTTTCCAAGCTGTGGTTACCTGAGCTTCAATCGCCCTCTAGTGGAAGAAAGGCTCAAAACTATGAACCCTCCAAACTAAAAACTCTGGAATGAGCATGTTAATACACTCAATTTCAAAAGTAGACTATCAAAGATGTCTATGAAAGGACTACTGAGTACTTTCACTCCTATGTATAGTCCTAGGGGACACACAGAGGTTATTTGATCTTTTCCACTAAATGAGATGTAAAGTCAAATGACAATAGTCTTCGTTACTTCAAGTCAATGCTGACAATACTCATAGCTCTTAGTACTGCCCACAGTGCTAGCCTTACAGATGTTCCCATAGCAGAAATGTAACAATTGAAAAAATCTCCAACCCCCTTCACTGTATATGTGCTCTCTTCCAGGGGGAAGTACTCCGACACCGCCTACTGATCCCCTATGGTGGTGCACTCTGGACAGGAAGACAGAAGAAAAGAAGTGGATGTGATGTCGGCAGCAACCAGAGTTTAAATGGGCGGCGCTGTGCTTGATAAGCAGCAAGGAGACCATGGCACTCACCGGAACACCGCAGTCTCTTTAAACAGCTGATTGGTGGGGGTCCCAAGAGTCAGATCCCCATTGATCTCATTTTGATGACCTATCTTGAGCAGGGGAGCACCCAGGAATTCTGTCTAGGGGGGGTCCGAAAGGCAAAAAATGTGGCACTTGTAGCGCGCTGTGCCATTTCTTTTGCCCGCCCATTTTTCAAAGCCCCCTATATATAAAAAAATGCAGCGCGCGTAGCATGCTGCGCCGATTCTTTTGCCTGGTCATTTCTAAAAGCCCTGTATGAGTTCGCACGCTGCAATTTTTGGCCCCGCCCTTTATTAAAAGCCCCCCCTACATATAATACCACTCCCAAAAAACACTGTACAGCTGAAATTCTATTATTGCGGCCTGTCTCTACACATCATACGGAGAGGAGAGGTCTGTCCTGGCTGCACTGCCTGCTTCACATTATACAATAGACAGCCGGCTACAGCCAGGAAGCTCCTCCGCTCTCCTCCCTCCCCAGATCCTGCTCAAGGCCTGTGGTTCCCCCCACCATCTGTCACCCGCCCGTGGCCTGCTGCCCTATTTGGCCGTCCTCACCCAGCTCTGAATCCTCCTTCTGCAAATGGCAGGGGGAGGAGCCGGAGCATCTCCTCTCCTACATAGCGCCCCATACCTCTTACATCCAGTGATGTCACCTTTGTTGTAGACGTTCTCTTTCCGCTTCTTCTCCATTCAGACCAGACCGCCATGATGATTTTCCCATCGCTGCAGAGATTGACAAACAGACATTAGTTTCCCACATTTCCATCATCTTCACATCTTCTGAACACCCTTTCCTGCCACCCCCAATACTATACTGCACAAACAGTCCCCCTGGAAATACTTCTACCACACAGATAGTGCCCCCTTCAACAATTATTGGCACACAGTGCTCTAAAAAATAACTGCGCTCAGACACTAATAGTATAAAGATAATGTCCCCCCCAAAAAATTGTGCTAAGCTGATACTGTGCCAGGCTGCCCCCCAAAGTAACAGTCCTCCCCAAAATCCCACAAGTAGAAATATTTATCTGCAAGAGCACACTTAGTAGTAATAATGCCCCTATAGTGTCCATACTAGTAATCATGTTCCTCATAGCTCCCCATAATGCCCCCTAGTAGTAATAATTCTCCTTATAATATGACAGTACATGAAATACCCCCGCTTAGTGCCTGCAGTTGAGCTAATGTCCCCATAATGTATGCCTGTATATAATACCCCTATATAGTGCCCCAGTAAATGCCCTCAGTGCTCCTCTCCCCCTTCCCCATAGTGTCCCCCATAATATGCCAGTAAAAAAATGCCCCTTCTTAGTGCCCCCAGCAGATGCCCCTATAGTGCTCCTATCCCCCATAATGTGCCAGTAAAATATGCCCCTTCTTAGTGCCACCAGATGCCCCAATAGTGCTCCACTCCCCAATAGTGCCCCCAAATAATGCCCCACAGTGCCGCTCTCCCATATAGTGCCTTCCATAATGTGCCAGTAAAAAATGCCCCCTTTGTGCCACCAGATGCCATAGTGCCCCCCATAATGTGCCAATAAAAAAGGCCCCTTTAGAGCCCCCACTTCCCCATAGTGCCCCCAAATAATGCCCCTATAGTGCTGCTCTCCCCTATAGTGCCCCCCATAATGTGCCAATTAAAAAAAGCCCCTTAAGAGACCCCAGATGCCCCCATAGTGCTCCTCTCCCCCATGGTGCCCCCCCATAATGTGCCAGTAAGAAATGCCCCCATAGTGCCCCACCAAAATGGGCAAGAAATAAATGCCCCCAGAGTGTCACCCCCCAAAAAATGGGGCTGTAAGAAATGCCAGATGCCCCCATAGTGCCAGCTCCCCTACCCCCCTTCCCACTAATACTTACCTCTATCAGCAGTGATGCGATACAGGGCTCTTCCGGCCTGTGTCCCTGCTGTGTGCTGCCCGGCTCAGGCGACGCGATGATAATGACGTAATTGTGCCGCCTGAGCCGGCCTCTGATAGGCCGCAGGCATTAGTGCCTGCGGCTTATCAGAAGAACAGGGAAGGGAGACGCCTCTCTGCCTGAGGACAGCGATACAGATGAATATGGAGATGAGCGCTTCCACAATGGAAGCGCTTATCTCCTACTGCCCCCCCCCTCGCCGCCGCCGGCAACTAGAACCAGGGCCGTGTGTGGTTATCAGACGTGCGGCCCTGAGGGATAAAAAATAAATAAAGTATTCACTGGTTGTACTAGGGAGGGTCCAGACCCGCTGGACCACCTTTGTCGGTGCGCCACTGATCTTGAGGATAGGTCTTCAGCATGATAATTCCAGAAAACCTCTTTTACAAAGGATGATTATTAGCCAAAAAACATATTTTGTTGAACCTTGGCTTGTATAAAAGGCTCACTTAATACAGGGAGTGCAGAATTATTAGGCAAGTTGTATTTTTGAGGATTAATTTTATTATTGAACAACAACCATGTTCTCAATGAACCCAAAAAACTCATTAATATCAAAGCTGAATATTTTTGGAAGTAGTTTTTAGTTTGTTTTTAGTTTTAGCTATTTTAGGGGGATATCTGTGTGTGCAGGTGACTATTACTGTGCATAATTATTAGGCAACTTAACAAAAAACAAATATATACCCATTTCAATTATTTATTTTTACCAGTGAAGCCAATATAACATCTCAACATTCACAAATATACATTTCTGACATTCAAAAACAAAACAAAAACAAATCAGTGACCAATATAGCCACCTTTCTTTGCAAGGACACTCAAAAGCCTGCCATCCATGGATTCTGTCAGTGTTTTGATCTGTTCACCATCAACATTGCGTGCAGCAGCAACCACAGCCTCCCAGACACTGTTCAGAGAGGTGTACTGTTTTCCCTCCTTGTAAATCTCACATTTGATGATGGACCACAGGTTCTCAATGGGGTTCAGATCAGGTGAACAAGGAGGCCATGTCATTAGATTTTCTTCTTTTATACCCTTTCTTGCCAGCCACGCTGTGGAGTACTTGGACGCGTGTGATGGAGCATTGTCCTGCATGAAAATCATGTTTTTCTTGAAGGATGCAGACTTCTTCCTGTACCACTGCTTGAAGAAGGTGTCTTCCAGAAACTGGCAGTAGGACTGGGAGTTGAGCTTGACTCCATCCTCAACCCGAAAAGGCCCCACAAGCTCATCTTTGATGATACCAGCCCAAACCAGTACTCCACCTCCACCTTGCTGGCGTCTGAGTCGGACTGGAGCTCTCTGCCCTTTACCAATCCAGCCACGGGCCCATCCATCTGGCCCATCAAGACTCACTCTCATTTCATCAGTCCATAAAACCTTAGAAAAATCAGTCTTGAGATATTTCTTGGCCCAGTCTTGACGTTTCAGCTTGTGTGTCTTGTTCAGTGGTGGTCGTCTTTCAGCCTTTCTTACCTTGGCCATGTCTCTGAGTATTGCACACCTTGTGCTTTTGGGCACTCCAGTGATGTTGCAGCTCTGAAATATGGCCAAACTGGTGGCAAGTGGCATCTTGGCAGCTGCACGCTTGACTTTTCTCAGTTCATGGGCAGTTATTTTGCGCCTTGCTTTTTCCACACGCTTCGTGCGACCCTGTTGACTATTTTGAATGAAACGCTTGATTGTTCGATGATCACGCTTCAGAAGCTTTGCAATTTTAAGAGTGCTGCATCCCTCTGCAAGATATCTCACTATTTTTGACTTTTCTGAGCCTGTCAAGTCCTTCTTTTGACCCATTTTGCCAAAGAAAAATAATTATGCACACCTAATATAGGGTGTTGATGTCATTAGACCACACCCCTTCTCATTACAGAGATGCACATCACCTAATATGCTTAATTGGTAGTAGGCTTTCGAGCCTATACAGCTTGGAGTAAGACAACATGCATAAAGAGGATGATGTGGTCAAAATACTCATTTGCCTAATAATTCTGCACGCAGTGTAGTTGACCAACAAGCAAATGGTTGTTTGTTAGATGATTGGATCTTTGATGCCAACAGCAGGGCATCTCAAGTTAAGGGCGCATGCACACGGCCGTAAGTGTTTTGTGGTCCACAAACAATGGATCTGCAATACACAGATCCTGGCCAAGTGCATGCTGCCATTTTTTTGTCCGAAAAGTGGACAACAATAGGACATATTCCATTTTTTCTGTTGGCCCACAGAACAGACATACAGATGGGGACACCACACTGTGTGCTGTCTGCATCTTTTGTGGCCCCATTGAAATAAATTGGTTTGCATCCGATCCCAAAAAAAAATGCGGATTGGATGCGGACAGAAACTATGATCTCATGCAGGAGCCCAAACATGGGATGCGCTGCCTTCAGAAAAATGTAAATGAACGGGTGCAATTGTTCACGTGGCAGTTTGTTTGGGCAGTTATTTGCCCATGTAAAGGTCTTTAAACAAGTGCCAATCAATATGTTATAGCGGTGATTGTCACTCCTTAGACTGGCAGATTTCTATGTGATTGGTGTATCAAAAAGGGTGCTGAATCTAAAAATCAGGATGACCCCTGATCAGAAGTAGGATGCTGAAATGCGGCTTATGCAGGGACGTAGCTATAGTGGAAGCAGAGGAAACGGCTGCTACAGGGCCCGAACACAGAAGGGGCCCACCCAGGAGGAGGACTAAAAGATTTTATTGTCTAGGCCCTCTGAACAGTATTATACAATGACATTATATACAGTGACAGTATATACAGTGACATGACATACAGTATATTTGTGGAGGAAACTGACGGAGAGGCTGCCGGGCCTGGTCTGAGAGAGGTGGTCAAAAATTGCTGTGGGGCCCAGTCAGTTCTAATTACGCCACTGGGCTTATGCTAATCTGCCTGAAACATGTTAGCAGTTTCTTCTGTGTGGATAAGTATTCATTGTTCACCAAATTTTGGACTTTATGAATGTTGGAGTTTTCATATTCCATGAATAAATATATGATATAGAAGTCCCATTTTATTTCTTAGGCCACTTTCACACAGTCAGTATTCGGTCAGTGATTTCCACCAGTGACTGTGAGCCAAAACCAGGAGTTAGGCTACTTTCACATCCATGCCGGATCCATGCTGGCGCTAGTGCACCGTGCCGCCAGAAGTCCGCTCCGGCCCCATTGACTGTAATGGAGGTGGGCCGGAGGTCCGGCCGCAGCACGGTAAATATGCCATGATGCGGCTGGAATAAAACTGCGACATGCCCCCCCAGCAACCAATCTGATTCCACCTTTCATTTGCCAGAGTGCCTTTGGAAAGTGAAAAGTAGAAGCTGATAAATCTCCCCCAAGTGTTTCTCTTTATAATTTTATTTTCATGTTCTGTGCCCTCATATTACCCACACAGCTGCATGGGCACTTGTAAGCTCTTTTATTGCAAAGGGCTGTTTGGCTGCTGTACACAGCAATCTTGCCAGACCCTGGCAGTGTTGGTGGGCATGAGGAAATGCAGTAGGAGCCAGTAATTGTCAGCGCAGGTCCATGCAAAGCAGAGCATAGTATTGCTTAGTGGTTTGAATGGACAGGAAAGATGATATAGGGAGGAAATTAGGCAGTAGAGGGACTGACTATGTAAGGGACCTGCCCAGAGTGAGTGCACCAGCAGGCCTGGATACAGCACCCTTGAGAGTCTGAGCAAAGCAGTGCCAATTTGTCCAATGTAGAGTCTAGAAGATCCAGAGTGCTTGAGTTGTTCTCCAAAATTAGGGAGAAGCCAGAGAGCTGAGAGACTGCAAGAATTTGGGAAATTTGGGAATTTCGGAAAGACTAGTGTATATTGAGAGACTGTCTGTCCTGTGACCAAGCGGGAGACCTGTTCATCGTGTGACGTGCACTCTTGCTTAGTTAGTTGGGCATCTGTGAAAGCTAGGACCCACATAGGTGTGAAGCAACATCCAACTCCACAGATTTTATATGGGTGAGCTAGGATGTCATTAGAAGCAGCTTCTCAGGAATCAAAAGCGGCACAGTAGAACTGTTGAGAGCTTAAAGGTACTTTGGCACAACCCAACTGTGGTGGAACCTCATGCCACTGTTGGGAAAAATAAACTTTTGTCATTCTACAGGTTTGCATCATTCTACATGGAAGCCCCCTTGCAATGGTGTTGGAAATCCTCTAGTGCAGGGATGCCCAACCTGCGGCCCTCCAGCTGTTGCCAAACTACAACTCCCAGCAAGCCTGGGCAGCCTATAGCTATTAGGGAATGCTGGGAGTTGCAGTTTTGCAACGGCCGCAGGTTAAGCATGCCTGCTCTAGTGTATAGCTAGAGTGGATTTTGGGCATTAGAGCACTAAAAATCCATGGATGTGAAACCATACAGAAAGGATCCAAAGCAAAACTTGTAAATTTTTCATTAACAGCCTCGTAAATGTAACACGTTTCTGGGCTTAAAGGAGTTGTCTCACTTTAGCAAATGGCATTTATCATGTAGAGAAAGTTATTACAATTCACTTACTAATATATTGTGATTGTCCATATTGCCTGCTTTTAAGGCTTCATTCATTTTTCCATCACATTATACACTACTCGTATCCAGGGGTTACGACCACCCTGCAATCCAACAGTGGTGGACGTGCTTGCACACTATTGCAAACACAACCACCATTGCTGGATTGCAGGGTGGTCAAACCCCTGGATATGAGCAGTAGTGTTGATCACAAATATTCGAATTGCGAATTTTTATCGCGAATATCGGCACTTCGAGAATTCACAAATATTTTGAATATAGTGATATATATTCGTAATTTTGGATATTAGAGATTTTTTTTAAATCAGTACACATGATCCCTCCCTACTTCTAGCTTGTGGGCCAATGAGAAGGCTGCAATATCTTTGACTTTAGGAGTAGTGGTGATTGCGAATTTTCGTAATACGAATTTTTATCGCGGATTTTTCAATGGCCGATTTCCGCAATCAAGAACATAATAACTGGAGATAACGAATTCTCGAATTCACGAATATATGGCGAATATTCGCCCAAATATTTGCAAAATATGACAAATTCGAATATTGCCCCTGCCGCTCATCACTAATGAGCAGTGTATAATGTGATGGAAAAATAAATCCAGCCAGCAAAGGAAGCAATATGGACAATCACAATACATTACTAAGTGCCTTGTATTAACCTTCTCTACATCATAAATGCTATTTGCTGAAGTGAGACAACCCCTTTAAACAATGCTGCTTCTTCAGATACAGTGAGACAGTATATCACATTGCTGTACTAGGCGGAGTTCACACTTCAGTTACAGGTATTTGGTCAGTGATTTCCCTCAGTTAGGCTACATGCACACAACCTTGCCGTTTTTTGCGGTCCGCAAACCACGGATCCCCAAAAAACAGAAGCCGCCCGTGTGCCTTCCGCAATTTGTCCCTCTGTAGACATGCCTATTCTTGTCCGCAAAATGGACAAAAATAGGACACGCTATATTTTTTTTGCGGGGCCACGGAACGGTGCAATGGATGCGGACAGCACACGGAGTGCTGTCCGCATCTTTTGCGGCCCCATTGAAGTGAATAGGTCTGCATCCGAGCCGCAAAAACGGCGGCTCGGATGCGAACCCAAACAACGGCCGTGTGCATGAGGCCTTATTGTGAGCCAAAACCAAGTGTGGGTCAAAAACACACAACAGGTACAAATTATACCTGATCTCTGAGTAGGCGTCACTACTGGTTTTGGCTGACAATAACTGATGGAAATAACTGACCGAATAACTGAAGTGTGAACTCAGCCTTAGTTAAAACAACTTTGAAAGTTATAACTATGTAAAATAATATGTCAATATTCAATGTTATGTCATTTCTTAAAGCCTATGTCTGTGCATGAGTCTAATCCCTCTCCTAATTCCTACATAGTTTTTATTTTTATTTTTTTACGTGTTACTTATTTTTATTACAATGCAACTATAATCATTTAGTGCTCATAAAAAAACAAAGATAGTTCAATGGCACTCCACCTTAGATATGTGGTGCAGGTGATGCGCCCCAATACACCCTGACTCAAAATAAAGTACAAGTGATACACGCCTTTTATTGTGAGGACTCCCAGTACATAAATGTTCTCAGCTCCAATGGCCTTCATCAGATACTGGATATGCTGTATAATACTATGTTATCAGTGATAGTGTACACACGTCAAACAAAACAGAGATGTCACTAAACACAATCTAGAGACAAGAGAGAGATTCGGGATATAAAAGCCTCCAATATTCAGGTTCATAATGAGAATGTACAAATCAAGTCTGTAATCCTGAGCAGTAATGGCAATAGTTGGAGAGAACAGGCTGGCAAGGCATCATCAGTAGATGGTAGCACATTCAGACTATAGACCAGGGGCGTTGCTAGCTTAAAACATTCGGAGCCTGGGCCCCTGATGTTTTGTCCCAGGCTCTGAATGTCCTGCTTGCCAGCTACAGTAGATACAACAGTTTTTCACTGGAAGAGCTGAAGTACCTGTGAGGACATCACAGATCATGTGACCAGTAAAACATGCAGTGGTTGAGACGGACCTGCCATGATGTCACCGTCATGTGACCAGTGCAGGAGAGGATGGCAGTGAAGAGGAGAAGTCCTGGGGGAAGAAGCTGTGGTGATGTCTGCTACATGATGAGAGGTACATGAAGGGAGAGGCAGAGCAATGCTGGGAGTTGTGGTTATTTAACTGGGACTGTATGTTAGGGCTGAAGGGAAGGATGTTATGTACATGGGACTGTGTGTTGGAGGTGGCTGGGAGGAGGTCATGTTATTTACATGGGACTGTATATTGCTAAGCAGCGCTGGACAGATTGATAATAGACAGTGTGGCTGAAGGATAGCTACGTGGCTATTTACTGAGCATGTGTATAATAACTAATACAAACTTTAGTGTCATACACAGACGCCAAATATTAGCGATTGACATGATAGTACCTGGGTGTGGGTGTAAGTAGAAAGGAGATATCTCCGTGTTGTTGCAAAATTACTGCAACATGGCATCTATGTAAGGAATGTAAGCAGAGAAGATATACATGCGCTGTGGACACTGACATAGGTGATGTGGCTGAAGTCAAGCTACGTTGCCCAATAAGTTGTTGGTGTGTGTGCAGCAATTATTACAGTATTAAGCGCTATATATAGATGCACAATATCAGTAAGCTAGCACCAGGGGCTCCTCAATGTTCTCTCTTTCACCCCCAGTAGACACTGTTAGTATCAATAAATGGACGTGAGTCTGTCCATATAATACACTGTGAGTGTAAAATATACATATATATACAATTGTGACACGTGAGAAGCAATAAATACACCACACAGGGTAGTATTAAAAACAGTGTTTAATAAGTACACAGTGAAACAAAGCATCAACTCTGTCCCCATCTGCTTGCTATAAATTAGATGACAATAATACTCTGCCAGTCCCTGATAGTTTTATATGTACATGGTCTGTCGGTCTTTAGCTTTGGGTTTTAAAATGTATCAAATAAAGATGTAGTTTTTATCGTGTAATAACTGTTAGGACCCCTCAAGGGATTTTTTTTGGGTCTAACGACCGTTATATAAATTATTTTTGTATCCCGAGGGTCCCAACCAGGGCCTAGGTTGTAGTTAATTACTATGAGGATGCACAATGTGGCCATTACTATTGTGAGGGGGCACAATGTGGGCATTACTACTTTGAGGTGGCAAAATGTGGATATAACTACTGTGAGGGGAAACAATGTGGGCATAACTATTGTGACGGGACACAATGTGGGCATTACTACTGAGAGGGGGCATAATGTTGATATAACTACTGTGAGGGGGCATAATGTGAACCGAACTACTGTGAGGGGGCACAATTTGGACATAACTACTGTGACAGGGCACAATGTGGACATAATTACTGTGATGGAGCTCAATGTGGCATTACTACTTAGAGTGGACACAATGTGGGCATTACTACTGTGAGGGAGCACAATGTTCGCATAACTATTGTGACAGGGCACAATGTGGGTATTACTACTGTCACAGGTCACAATGTGGGCATAACTACTGTGAGGGGGCATAATGTAGATATAACTACTGTAAGGGGGCACAATGTGGACATAACCACTGTGACGGGGAATAATGTGGACATAAGTACTGTGAGGGGGCACAATGTGAGAAAAACTACTGTGAAGGGGGCACAATGTTTGCATATCTACTCAGGGCACAATGTGGCTAAATCTCCTGTGAGGGGGCATATTGTAGCCATTACTATTGCGAAGGGGGCACAATTTAGGCCTAACTACTGTAAGGAGACACAATGTAGACAAAAATACTGTGAGGGGGCACAATGTGAATATTAGTCCTGTGAGGGGGCACAATGTGGCCATTAGTACTGTGAGGGCGCACAATGTGAATATTAGTCCTGTGAGGGGGCACAATGTGGGCATTACTACTGTGTGGTGGCACAATGTGGGTATAACTACTGTGTGGTGGCAATAAGGGGAAAGCAATGCCCTTGATTACCCTGTTATACCATTAGAATGGCTAGGTCTTACATGGCCAGCACAGCGCCCCCTGCTATGGATTTAACAGGAATAGTTACCATCCTATGTTTATGTTGTTATTCTTTTTGTTCCATCACCACAGTGACCATGTTCCAGTTCCAGCAGATATCATGCCAGGGAAACCCTAGATGCGGAAGGACCAGTTGGTTCTTAAATTTATTGCAAGGTATATTGTTACCGCTGTGTACCATATGATAGATTTTATCAGGTGTACATACTGTATTATGGGTCATTTACAAAGACCGGCATTTTATGCCAATCTTTGTCCCCCCTCTGCACTGCTAGAGGATTAGCCTAATTTATGAATGAGCTAAAGAGCTGCCTCATCCTCCTATCTGCTCTGCTTGTCAGGGATTATGATCCTGAATACAGTTGAATATGATCTACAGCTGATTCTCTGTAGGAATGGAGTTCATGAGGAGACATGAAGTACAGAGAGGAGGGTGCGGATAGGGTGTGGATGTGACTAATGAGCAGCACGTGTATGTAGTCTGCAACATTACCACAGCCCCACATTATCACCATCTGTCTTCTCTGTCCTCTCTAGTTCTGCTGTCTGATAGGACAGGCCATTTTCTTTCCCCTGATGATTGTTCCCCAGACAAAACGAGCCATTATAAATAATGAAAGGTATTTTGGAATGTATTTATACTAAAGAAATATTTAACTATTTTTAGTAATTTTATTTGATTAATTCCCAGAAAACACCTTTAAGGTCCCAAATAGGCTGGTCACTAAGGGGTTCTCCAGGAATTAAGAAAATAAAAAAATACTTAAATATTACTTTATTATAAATATATTCTCAAATACCTTTCATTATTTATAATGGCTTGATTTGTCTGGGGAGCAATCAGGGGGAACAAAATGGCCACTGTCTGATAAGTTCACACTAAACCTGTCCTGATCACACATGAGGACAAGTTAGTTTACAACACTGAGGTAAAGAGCTGCCTCCTCCTCCTCCTCTCTACTTGTCAGGGATTATGATCCTGAATACAGATGATAAGAACTTTAGCTGAATCTCTGGGGAATTTAGTTAATGAGCAGACAAGAAGTACAGACAAGACAGGCTGTGGTAATGGAGACTACATACAAGTGCTGCTTCTCATTAGTCACATCCCCACCTCCTCTCATGTCTCCTCATCATCTCCATTCCCACAGAGATTTACCTGTATTCAGGATCATGATTCCTGACAAGCAGAGCAGAGAGGAGGATGAGGCAGCTCTATGGCTCATTATAGTGAAGTAACTTGTCCTCCTGTGGGATTAAGACAAATTTTGTGTGTACTGATAGGACGGCGGCCATTTTATTTCTCCTAATGATTGCTCCCTAGACAAAACAAGCCATTCTACCCAGATCCTATCTGATTTCTGGAATTCGGAACAGGGAAGATACCATAAGTTCTAAGAGTCCAAACTGAAAACAAGAATTAAAGATTCCTCTTTCCTGTCCTATTATAGTATCATTGGTCTACTAAAGGACAAACTGAGAGACTGCTCCAATGAAGTCTTCAGAATGACTTTGACCTAATGATTGGACAGAAAGACTCGATTACCACTCTTGCATCTTTATAAGATATAAGACGATCGATATTAACAAAACATGTTACAAAAGCTTTTCATAACTGGAAAAAAGAAATACCGAAGCTAAACACCCCAATGGAGGTGCTAGAGGGATGGAAGAAAGTATGTTTGGTAACAGTAAACGAATTATGGAGGGAAACCCAATTCTGCATAATCCACAGAGCCATATATGGCTTTCACACTAGGAAGGATAAAACTGATAAAATGACCAGCTGCCCCAGGTGCCACTTGAAAAATACCAATCTTTTACATGGTCTCTGGCAGTGTCCTAAGGTAGGGGAATTCTGGGAAGAGATACGCAGATAAATGGGATAGACAACAGGTGGAAATTATAGGCAATTAGCAAGACACCCCCAATAAAGGAGTGGTTCTGCAGGTGGTGACCACAGGCCACTTCTCAGTTCCTATGCTTCCTGGCTGATGTTTTTGTCACTTTTGAATGCTGGAGGTGCTTTCACTCTAGTGGTAGCATGAGACGGAGTCTACAACCCACACAAGTGGCTCAGGTAGTGCAGCTTATCCAGGATGGCACATCAATGCAAGCTGTGGCAAGAAGGTTTGCTGTGTCTGTCAGCGTAGTGTCCAGAGCATAGAGGCGCTACCAGGAGACAGGCCAGTACATCAGGAGATGTGGAGGAGGCCGTAGGAGGGCAACAACCCAGCAGCAGGACCGCTACCTCCGCCTTTGTACAAGGAGGAACAGGAGGAGCACTGCCAGAGCCCTGCAAAATGACCTCCAGCAGGCCAAAAATGTGCATGTGTCTGCTCAAACGGTCAGAAACAGACTCCATGAGGGTGATATGAGGGCCCGACAGCCACAGGTGGGGGTTGTGCTTACAGCCCAACACCGTGCAGGACGTTTGGCATTTGCCAGAGAACGCCAAGGTTGGCAAATTCGCCACTGGCGCCCTGTGCTCTTCACAGATGAAAGCAGGTTCACACTGAGCACATGTGACAGATGTGACAGAGTCTTGAGACGCCGTGGAGAACGTTCTGCTGCCTGCAACATCCTCCAGCATGACCGGTTTGGCATTGGGTCAGTAATGGTGTGGGGTGGCATTTCTTTGGAGGGCCGCACAGCCCTCCATGTGCTCGCCAGAGGTAGCCTGACTGCCATTAGGTACCGAGATGAGATCCTCAGACCCTTTGTGAGACCATATGCTGGTGCGGTTGGCCCTGGGTTCCTCCTAATGCAAGACAATGCTAGACCTCATGTGGCTGGAGTGTGTCAGCAGTTCCTGCAAGACGAAGGCATTGATGCTATGGACTGGCCCACCCGTTCCCCAGACCTGAATCCAATTGAGCACATCTGGGACATCATGTCTCGCTCTATCCACCAACGTCACGTTGCACCACAGACTGTCCAGGAGTTGGCAGATGCTTTAGTCCAGGTCTGGGAGGGGATCCCTCAGGAGACTGTCCGCCACCTCATCAGGAGCATGCACAGGCGTTGTAGGGAGGTCATACAGGCACGTGGAGGCCACACACACTACTGAGCCTCATTTTGACTTGTTTTAAGGACGTTACATCAAAGTTGGATCAGCCTGTAGTGTGTTTTTCCACTTTAATTTTGAGTGTGACTCCAAATCCAGACCTCCATGGGTTGAAAAATTTGATTTCCATTTTTTTATTTTTGTGTGATTTTGTTGTCAGCACATTCAACTATGTAAAGAACAAAGTATTTCAGAAGAATATTTAATTAATTCAGATCTAGGATGTGTTATTTTTGTGTTCCCTTTATTTTTTTGAGCAGTGTATTTTCCAACATAATACATCCCATGAACATATTCCAAGGATAATACATCTCTTATTAGCAGCAAAAAGATGGCTAAAGCCATGTCCACAACCATCGGAGGTGATTTCCCAACTAAAAAATCATTTAATGTTGGAGCAAATAGAAGTCGAAAGTAATAAAACAAAGTTGACAAGCACATTTTGTAAAAAATTGCAAATTTTTATTAGAAGTTTCTCAACAGACAAAGAAATACAAAGGAATGCAGGCGCGCAGTATCGCCATCAGCCAGAGATTACCTGTGTAGCTGCGGATACACAGCTTGAATACCAACAGACGTCACTCCGCAGATAACCATAAGCATCTGGTAAGAAGCGCATAGCGCTATATATCACGCATAAAGTCACCCAGTACACCACATGCAAGACGGATAAGTGACTGCACACGTAAGTGGATTTGTGTTCTACCACTAACAAATATCAGACGCATATACGGTTGTGCACCAATATACTGGACACTCACCGAAGCTCCATAGAACTTTCCATTTTACAGTTGGGAGTATATAAATTCAGAAAATTGCAACAAAAATCACAAAGTGCTGCAGTCCAAATACGATATTGTAAGCTGCGAGAGCTTGGCAGCTTATTATAAAGGAGGGACCGTGACTACAGTCACATTGCCATTTTATTTTATATTTGCATTGCTTTTTATATTGCTATATGGTATATTTATGTCAGTATTTAATAAGTGTACTAACCTATACATGATTGGTCCAGTATAGGCATGATTTTATAAGTTAGGAATAAATAAGATTTATTTTACTTCTTGTGAGCTGGCCATCTTCTATTTATTTTATATAAAGAAATACAAATGATAGTAACACCATTCCAATTAACAACATGGTATCTGTTAGAAAAGCAAGCCAACAGATTAGGTAGACTCCAGATAGATGATTAAATGATATTGTTCTAGGGACAAAAGAGGAGAGTAGTGAGAAATCACATATAGAACACCACAGATAACACTTGATGCATTGAATATGAAGAACCAAACATACCGCCAAGACAATATCAGAAAATGGACGACTGTGCTGAGAGAAGCGAGGGATGGGAGGAAGGGGAATTTGGGAAAGGGAAGGGAGGGGGGTTGGGGAAAGAAAGTCTCAAAATAATATTTTTGTAAAGTAATCGGTGTATGTGTATTATATCATTGTATATGACTATGTACAACTACTAAAGTATGTATATTTTCAATTACTTTACTGAAATAAAAATAAAAAATAAATAACACAAAGCCATTCTAAGTAATGAAAGGTATTTGTGAATATATTTATTATAAAATAATATTTAAGTATTTTCATTTTTTTAATTCTTGGAGAACCCCTTTAAGAACAAGGCCACAACATAACAAAATGTGAAAAAAGGGAAAGGGTCTGAAGACTTTCCAAATGCTTTGCAAATCACCACTTAACAACTGACAAATGGACAAGTGCTTGTGGCCAGAGACGCTACATTTCCCTGACGGCACAGGGAGCGAGTCGTACCCTGGGATGGCACAGGTGTTACCGACGCCAAGGAAGCAGTGTAGCACTGCAGTGGGGAAGCGGCAACAGGCCGTGCTGAAACTTATTTGCTTAGGTGACAAACAGCACACCGCCGCAGAGCTGTGGCAGGGTATAAGGGACCAGACTAAGCTGTGGCTCTCGCCACTCTGCCTACAGCTAGGCATGGTTGTGTCTGATAATGGCCGTAACTTGTGGGCGGCTTTGGAGCTCGGCAAGCTCACACACATATCATGCCTAGCCCACGTGTTAAACTTATTAGTTCAGCGGTTTCTCAAAACCTACCCCAACTTGCCTGAGCTACTGGTGAAGGTGCGCCGGGTGTGTGCCCATTTCCAAAAGTCATCTACAGCTGCCGCCGGTCTGGCAGCGCTGCAGCAGCGCTTGCAATTGCCAGCTGTTGTGCGACGTGAGCACGCGCTGGAACTCCAAGTTCCACATGTTGGCCAGGCTTTGTGAGCAGCAGAGAGCAGTAGTGGAATACCAGCTACAACATGGTCGTCGCCTTTCCAGTCAGCTGCCGATCTTCGCAAGTGACGAGTGGGCATGGATATCTGACCTCTGTGAGGTTTTACGCGACTTTGAGGAATCAACACAGATGCTGAGCGGCGATTCTGCTATTATCAGCGTAACCATCCCACTTCTGTGTCTACTCAAACGCTCGCTGCTCACAATGAAGGCGGACGCTTTGCATGTGGAAGAGGTGGAAATGGGGGAAGACAGTACACAGGGTCATAGGCAGACCACCCTCAGTTTGTCTTCTCAGTGCGAATT
The DNA here is from genome assembly GCF_905171765.1 of Bufo bufo. Lineage (NCBI taxonomy): Eukaryota > Metazoa > Chordata > Amphibia > Anura > Bufonidae > Bufo > Bufo bufo. The sequence goes on along the minus strand of NC_053390.1, from coordinate 534,109,159 downwards.
GGATGATGAGGAGGAGGAGCTGGAGGCGGTTATTCACCCAAAACAAATCACAAGATGTCATTGTAACCAAAAGTTGTTGCTTATAGAATTTGATGAGCACCACATAATTGTTATTGAGGCTACTACTCACCTTATCCCATTCCACCAGTGGGAGCCTGCTATTTTGGAAACTTGACTATGTTGTCCAGCGATGCTTTTTCCTGGCAGTTGCAGCATTGATAGTCCGTTGGTCCCTTTAAGAAGTTATTGGTGGCCTACAGCTCTATATAGGTCTTACTATCTCACCTGCGTGGTGTCACTTGCAGGGATGCTGGGTGGTGCATATGCAGAACTCATTACTGTCAGGTGAACATAACAGCTTGGCCATTTGGCCCATCAGGTGGTCCAGATGGCCGGCCAATCAAGAGGCTCAGTAAGGGAATGTATGTAACAGCCAATTAGAGACTCTGGCTCAATATTTAACTTTCTTCAGCTCTCCTATGTTCGCCAGTTATTGTACCTACTTACCCCAGGCACACTGACCTTCTTTTTGTTTCCTGTAGTGCCTTCTGGATTGACCCTGCTCTGTCTTGGACTATGTTCTTGAATATTGTTTTGGCTGTGATGCTATTGCCCATTGACTTCTGGTTCTGCAGAGTCCAAATCCCTGTATAGAGGTTAAAGGGTGAAGACCTGAGGGTTCGGGGCAGTACATAGTCCGAATGGATTTGAATGCTTGTTATATCATTACACCATAGCTACCCTTTATCAAGTTTCAGTATGATTCCTTCACAGGCCAAAATATGAATCCCACTGGCACTTCAGCACATGCTGGCCCCACCAGGAACTGTTGATGATGCAGTCACATTGTTGCATCCCATGATATGTCAGTGGTGATGAGATATGGATTAAAATGCCCATACCTATCCTCACTGCAGATTGTGTGGCTACATAACATATTTTGGTTATGTGCGAACACAGTGTGGCACTCTAGATGTTGTAGGGAAAGCAAAAAAATAAGTGATGCTCATCTTGACACACAACTTGTGTTTTATAATCCTTGTATTTAATTTGAGATTATAGGGGGAACCTATGTGTACCTTTTTGTGATTTTACGAACTCTTGACATTTTTTAAAAAGTGGGTGGGTGTGATTAGCTAGGTGAGTAGGTATACTCCAGAAAGGTTAGTTTTAAAGATGTAAGAAATTTGTCAAGCAACTTGCAACATTTGAGGCAAATTATGGCAATGCAAAACTGACTTCAAAAAGTTCCGCTCATGAGAAATCTCCATAAAGTCCATAAATCTCCCCATAAAGTTTTTCTCTTTCATGTTAAATATTTTAATGCCTTTGCATTTTCAGTACATTTTGTATGCAAAGTTTAGGAAAAAAATTGTATACATCAGTAATTCCTACTTAAAGGAATGCTTCCCATTCATGGTTACACAATAGGCATAGTTAAAATGCTGGATAGGATCTGTAATACTGTCTTTGACAAATACAAAATTAGTCCACTATTGCCATCTTGTGGTTGTTCAGAGGTATGAGCACATGTATAATATCAGTCTCTTTCTCCTTCCTAGGCCTGCTTCACAAATATCACTTGTGCCCAGTCTGTTATATTAGACTGGGAACCTGGCACAACTGGTATGTGTAGTGCACTTCAGTGCACAGATCCTGTTTCCATACACTGATAGCACCGGACAAGAAAACATAGTATGCAGTGTTTTTCTGCCCAGCACTATTTGACATCCGGCATCATAAGTGATGTGCTGGATGTGTGAGAAGAAAACTATGGGATAAGTTGATCAGTTTGGCTTTCTGTTCCCATCTGGTGTTTTATGGAACACGCTGGAGGGGAACTGGGCCGGATTGCTGGATCTATCTGAAGCAAGTCTAAGGCAACATTGAAAAGCACCACCAAAAAGCTGGAACCCAGTGGAAAAAAATGAAATCTGATTCTAAGTAGAATGTGTGTTTCAAACTACATATCTACACAACACAATAAACAAAATCACCTAATCCTGAATTTGAAGGGCTTCCTTCAAGTGAAAATGTACAAAAAATATTTTTTCTACATATAATAGGCGAGTGCAATGCGTTTTGCACGCGTGTGAGAAAAAACTGAATGTGATATCCAGACCCGAACCCGGACTTCTTCACTGAAGTTCGGATTTGGGTTAGGTGTTCTATTCATTTTATTATTTTCCCTTATAACATGGTTATAAAGGAAAATAATAGCATTCTGAATACAGAATGCTTACTAAAATGTGCCTTGAGGGGTTAAAAATGTACTCACCTCATCCACTTATTCGCATCGTCTTCTTTCTTCTTCTTTCAGGACCTGCAAAAGGACCTTTGATGATGTGGTGAGCGCGCATTTTTTTTTTGCTGTTTTTTTCATTGAAAAGCGCATTTTCAATGGGAAAAAAGCGTATTTTTATTGGAATTTTATTACTTAATAAATGTGTTTTTTTTTACCACTTAATAGTCCCACAAGAGCACTATAACAGACAACATTCTGATTGATTTTAAAATGCAATGCACTGTCCGCTACAAAGGCTATGTACACCTTTAGGTGCACTTTTTTATGATTACAGTTTACTCATTTTGGGTTAAAAGTCATTTTTTCAATTTGCCTTTATTAAAGTATAACCGTCATGTTTTCATTAAAAAAATAAAATAAATCTATTTTAGCATATGTTACTGCTGCAGCAGCATTATGCATAAAGCAATCTTTAGTTTCTTCATATACCACTGTTTTCCTTGAGTTTATCCATTAGTTACGGCTGTTTAAACATTTACAATATGAGGACCTTTTCAAGATGGCTCCTCTGCCAGTTCTCTGATTCCAAAACTGCTTTCCCTCACTTCCCATACACACTTGCTGTAGCCAGCAGCTCCCTGCCAGCCAATCAGATTGGATTACTGAGAGACACGCCTCCTCACTCTGAAGCCTAATGCAGGCATGCAGTGTGAAGGACCGCCCCTCTGTCTTCCTAGCCGGAGACAGATGAGCGCCATAGCAACTTTCTTTTAAGGGAGCAGTGAAAAGGTACAGGAGACATTAATACAAGCTGTTATTATAAGGTAATTACAGATCTTTTGACAATCATTGACTGACTAACTCAGGTATACATGCCTAGCTCTAATAAATTAGCAAACAAATAAAAAATATGACAGTTACACTTTAAAAATATTGAGCCATTCTGTCACAAAGGGTTAAAGGGGTTGTGTCACTTCAGCAAATGTCATGTATTATGTAGAGAATGTTAATACAAGCCACTTAATAATATATTGTTATTATCCATATTGCTTCCTTTGCTGACTGGATTCATTTTTCCATGACATTATATACTGCTTGTTTCCATTATTATGACCACTTTGCAATCCATTAGCAATGGCCGTGCTTGCATAATGTAGGAAAAAGCACCAGCCTTTGTGTGCTGCCATGGTCCTGGCCTCCAGAGAGGCCGGATTTTTTTTTCTATAGCGTGCAAACATGACCACCACTGATGGATTGCTGGGTGGTTGTAACCATGGTGTAACGGTCACGTACACACACACACAGGGGGGAGGATAGTGACCACTGCGCTCCACCCTCACCCCTCACCCCTGGCCCTGCCTACTTGCCTCACGAGTCCTGATGACAGGGGACAACTGGACGGCAGTCCCTAACTTAGTATACGTGCGGGAAGGAGAGACAAGACAAATAACGGATAGTGAACGGACCGGGTCAAAACCAAGAGGACAACGCAGTACAGAGGGATAAGCAAAGAAAGGTCAGGAGAAGCCGGGGTCATAAATACCAGGAGAGTTGAGAAGTACCAAAGGAGTCCGCAAAGAATAGTCAGGTGGAAGCCGAGGTCAATATACCAGGAAGGATGCGCAGTACAGGAGGAGCAGGCAAAGGATCGTCAGGGAACAGGATCAGGTAAGTACACAGGTATCCAACAACTGCCAGGAACCTAAATTAACAGACAACCTGTGGCCAGCAGGCTGCCTGTATTTATAGTGGGGAGTGAGGGTCATGTGACGTGGCCAGCGTCACATGACCGACAGACCAACCAGTTCGAGCACCGAGTGATCAGCTCGGCGCTCAAGGCAGACCTAGGAGCAGGGAGCCTCCCAGCTAGCAAAGCCGCCCTGGGAACGAGGTCAAACACAGATCCTCGCTCCTGAAGCTAAGCAGTAGGTCTGCGGCACCCCGTTACACATGGAAACGATCAGTGTATAATGTGATGGAAAAATGAATCCAGCCAGCAAAGGAGGCAAAATGGACAATCACAATACATTAGTAGGTGGCTTGTATTAACTCTTCCTACATGATAAATGCCACTTTCTGAAGTGAGACAACCCCTTTAACTGTCTAGCTGTGTGAATCGTACTTCCACTTTCACTTTGAGCTAAATTACTAATAGCTCAAAAACACTTATTTAAGCCACATTCATATCAGTAAGATAAGAATTTAGCTATAAGGTGTTTATAAGGTCAGAGTTCAGAGATAAGGAGCCATCAGCTGAGCTGCCTGATGGAACAGAGTAAAAATTCAGAGTCTAGTAGAGAAATTCAATGCTGGAAAGAGCCAGGGGTTCAACATTTTTAATAAAGACCAATTGAAAAAGAAAAATTTTGCTCAAAATGAGGACAACGCAATAGTAAATAGTAAAAAAAAATGTCCCCAAAGGTGTATAGACTTTAACACTCACTTGAGTCCCTTCCACTCCAGCTGGTTGATTCTGAGGCGTCCCCAGAATTATGTTGCTTGCTCAGCCAAGATAGAAGATCTGTTTATCTAATATGGCTGTTCCTACTCCGTACAACCGCATAGCAAACAACATCGGGCATTCATTGAATTTCCCAGTCTCTGCAACTAGGCATGCCACTTGTGAAATATAGAGCTGCAGCTATGTAAAGGGATACAAAGGAGGAGATTTATCAATACTGGTGGAAAGGGAAACTGTCCTAGTTGCCCACAGCAGCCAATCAGATTCCACCTTTCATTTTTCAGAGCTCCTTTGGAAAATGAAACAATCTGATTGGTTGCTAGGGGCAACTAAGTCAGTTTTCCTTTGCACCAGTTTTGAGAAAATGTCCCCAAAAATGTCTGTTATAGTCCAGTTGGTAAATCTGGTAAATTCTGGCAGTAAGGATGAACCTTAACAAGGGATCTATAAAGCTGAGCTTGTGATGTCTCGGCAGACTTTTGACTCTTTATCAGTTTCCCATCTCCCTTTTAAGATTTCTCCTCTCAGTCCACAACCAGCTCTTTTGTCCCTTTCTTGGCACCATGCATGTACAGTGAGTTGCTGCCCTTCTGTACCTCATAAACCAGGAGGAGGAAGCCATAAGGTAGGAAAGTTTCTATTGTGAATCTGGAAGTGAGGGACCCTCGGGCTTTCTCCAACTGGTGCAACTTGGCGAGCGACAATGGCGGAATAAACCTTTGCTACGCTATATGGTGGGGCATATATAGGCTTACATGGGTTTTCTATGCATGAACAATATGCTTCTTAGAGAGTAAGCTCCCAAACCAGCATATCTGGTTCCAAGAAAAATGTACACATGGACCTGCAGAAGAAAAGCTTTCCAAGCAATGTTTTTTTTTGTGATGTTCCAAGTTGTGAAGCTTCATGTTTCATGTGCTCAGGTTTGTATAAGCAGCACTGGACTGTCAGTGACTAACTTATATGGCGCCAGGTGTAGAGCGCACACCATCTTTCATCCATTGGTCATGCCCATGTGCATGCTGCTTACTCTGTAATAGGCGGATTAAAGTCAGAAAGAAAGCAATTATAATAGGCTGCACCTCGAATAATGAAACATAAAAACTTTATTTTATATCAAGTATAACAAAAACAGATTTGATTAAAACATTTAAAAACCGTATAAAATGCAATATCAAGGTCCCAAACTCTTGGCCAGGTTGGTGACCATTTCCAACATGGCTGAAGACCAAATACAACATACCATAGAATAATATTCAATTAAACCTATGCCAATGATCGATGATACACTATAACTTACAAATAAATATTAAATGGGTTTTCCAAGAGTTTTTATTACTGATGACCTATCCTCTGGATAGGTCATCAGTTTCTAATTGGTGGGTGTTTGAGAAGGCAGTGGCCCTCACAGTAGCACCGCGGCCTTCTCTCTGCTCACCAACCACAGCCCTGTACATTGTACAGCGGCTGTATATAGTATCGCAGCTCAGCCCCATTCACTTCAGTAGGGCTGAGATGTGCCTAGGCCATGTGACCGATGAATGTGACGTCACAGCGAGCGCCAGTGCCTTCTCAAACAGCAGATCGGCGGGTCCCACTGATTAGATACTGATGACCTATTTAGATGATAGGTCATCAGAAAAAACTCTTGGAAAAACCTCTGTACATACACAGTAGCAGACACATAATACACTAAAACAAATTCTCACTAATCGAGAACTGTTGTAGCAACTCTGGCAGTAATCTAGGCCTCTTTCACACTTGCGTTGTTGGGATCCGGCATGCACTTCCGTTGCCGGAGGTGCCTGCCGGATCCGGAAAAACGCAAGTGTACTGAAAGCATTTGAAGACGGAACCGTCTTCCAAATGCTTTCAGTGTTACTATGGCACCCAGGACGCTATTAAAGTCCTGGTTGCCATAGTAGGAGCGGGGAGCGGGGGAGCGGTATACTTACAGTCCGTGCGGCTCCCGGGGCGCTCCAGAATGACGTCAGAGCGCCCCATGCGCATGGATGACGTGATCCATGCGATCACGTGATCCATGCGCTTGGGGCGCCCTGACGTCACTCTGGAGCGCCCCGGGAGCCGCACGGACGGTAAGTACACTGCTCCCCCGCTCCCCGCTACACTTACCATGGCTGTCAGGACTTTAGCGTCCCGGCAGCCATGGTAACTACTCTGAAAAAGCTAAATGTCGGCTCCGGCAATGCGCCGAAACGACGTTTAGCTTAAGGCCGGATCCGGATCAATGCCTTTCAATGGGCATTAATTCCGGATCCGGCCTTGCGGCAAGTGTTCCGGATTTTTGGCCGGAGCAAAAAGCGCAGCATGCTGCGGTATTTTCTCCGGCCAACAAACGTTCCGTACCGGAACTGAAGACATCCTGATGCATCCTGAACGGATTACTCTCCATTCAGAATGCATTAGGATAATCCTGATCAGGATTCTTCCGGCATAGAGCCCCGACGACGGAACTCTATGCCGGAAGACAAGAACGCAAGTGTGAAAGAGTCTTAATCCAGAAAGGATAACGTGATATCCTGTGTCCCCATCCATATATTATACATCGTTTTATACAGTGTTTTACAGCACGTCACACCACCTCAACGCATGAAAACTTGATGCTGTTATGGGAAGTACAAAGGATACATAAAAAAGATCAGCTGACAGTAACAATCAGGGAGGACATCAGCCACATAGGAAATTTAGATGAGCGATGGATGGAAGACACTGATCCCATAGATAAGGAGAGTATGATCCTACAGAAACAAATGTGCAGCTCCAGTAGTAGATAAAGTAGTATCCATCAATAGTGATCCGCTAAAAACACTCAATTTTATTGGTACATTGTTATTTTTATTATGGAGAAAGGGGGTGATTAGATTTTTTTAAAACTTTTTTTTTACTTTTTTAAAGTCACTCTAAGGCCTCTTTCACACGGGCGTCACGTGTGAGTGCCGGATAGGATGCGGGTGCGTCGCTGGAAAATGCGCAATTTTTCTGTGTCAGTGCAAAGCGTTTTAATGCGTTTTGCGCGCGTGAGAAAAAAATCGGCATGTTTGGTACCCAGACCCGATCGGGATCGGTGTAGTGCAAATTTTATTATTTTGCCTTATAATATGGCTATAAGAGAAAATAATAGCATTAATACAGAATACTAATTAAATTAGGGATGGAGGGGTTAAAAAAAATCAAAGGTCATCAAAGAAGAAGACAGAAGACGAGCCAGGCAGCGCGAACAAGTGGATGAGGTGAGTTTAATTTTTTATTTTATTTTTTTAACCCCTCCATCCCTATTATTTTCCCTTATAATCATGTTATAAGGGAAAATAATAAAGATCGGGTCCCCATCCCGATCGTCACCTAGCAACCATGCGTGAAAATCGCACAGCATCCGCACTTGTTTGCGGATGCTTGCGATTTTCACGCAACCCCATTCATTTCTATGGGGCCTGCGTTGCGTGACAAACGCACAATATAGAGCATGCTGCAATTTTCACGCAACGCACAAGTGATGCGTGAAAATCACCGCTAATGTGCACAGCCCAATAGAAATTAATGGGTCCAGATTCAGTACACCCGCATCACACATTGCACCCGAGCGGAAAACTCGCCCGTGTAAAAGAGGCCTAAGTGTCTATAAGAAGCAATTATTAGATTGCTTTTCCAATACGTTGCAATGAATTGCCATTGCAATGCATTGCTGATTTGCTGCGTTTATATGGAGTCCTGACATAAGAAGCGGGGCAGCTGTTCTGGCCCTTGGAGCTCAGCGCTCCTGGGGACAGCCACCTCAGATGCCGTGATCACAACTGACCCAAGTTGTTAAACGTCTGTGATCGGTGTTATCACCGATTGCAGACATTAGTCCTGGGTGTCACGACGGCTATTTTTAACCCCTTAGTGACCACGCGCATTTTAAAAAAACTGCATTCCAAGAGCTATAACTTTTTTGTTTTTTCATCAAAGTACTTGTATGATGTCTTATTTTTTGCAGGACAAGTTATAGTTTGTAATGCACCATTTTAAGTACATGTAATGATTAAGTAAAGCATACTGTTTAGCTAAAAAAAACTTTGTTTACGTCAGGAAAAAGGCGTATTAGTGGTCACTAAGGTCACTAAGTCTGAACTTCTACTATACATGTGTGGCAGAGGTCCAGGAAGGATTAAAATCACAATATGCTCATCTGAAAATAACAAAATACAAACCATTTATGTGATTCTGGTCCTATAGCAGCCCTTATTCATAGCATGTGTTCATTCATCAGCACCTATAAGATATACAGCAGGTAGCAACTTCCAGCACTCCAGCTTTTCTGTAACTACAACTCCCAGAGTGCTCTATTGACTTCTATAGGAGTTACAAGAATGGCCAAGCAAATGTGCATGCTGGGCGTTGTAGTTTCACAGTAGCTGGACTGACGAAGGTTGCTCACCCCCGATATAGAGGAAGTTACTAACGCGTACTAAAACCCTCCTCCCAGAAACTTGGAAAAGATACATGGTTTGCATCAATATAAATGTAAAGGGAATAAATAGATAGAACCAAGATGAAAACATAAAGAAACATAATCAGAAATGGTAGACATACTTGGAATACACATATAATAAGGCAGACAGGTTAATAAAAGTACGGTACATAATGTCAGTGCGCAGATTTAGCCCATGTAGACTTGATGTATCCAAAGTAAAAATTCTGAATGTTTCCTTACTTAAAAGTGCTCTCCCCCTCTTTGGGGTTTATTAACCCTTTTTAGACCAGTGACACATAAGTCAGAGACATTTATGATGTGTTTGGACACTGCACATTTGGTTTTATTCAGTAAGGTGGTTCCATGAATATGCCCTAGCTATAGGGGGTGCAGAGGTAGCAGTCGCTACAGCGCCTAGGAGCCTGAGGGGCCCAAAAACCCTTGTGCCGCTTACAATGGTGTACACACAATCTGCCGCGCGCGCATGTGTGTATGTATCTATATATATATATACACTGCTCAAAAAAATAAAGGGAACACAAAAATAACACATCCTAGATCTGAATTAATTAAATATTCTTCTGAAATACTTTGTTCTTTACATAGTTGAATGTGCTGACAACAAAATCACACAAAAATTAAAAAATGGAAATCAAATTTTTCAACCCATGGAGGTCTGGATTTGGAGTCACACTCAAAATTAAAGTGGAAAAACACACTACAGGCTGATCCAACTTTGATGTAATGTCCTTAAAACAAGTCAAAATTAGGCTCAGTAGTGTGTGTGGCCTCCACGTGCCTGTATGACCTCCCTACAACGCCTGTGCATGGTTCTGATGAGGTTGCGGACGGTCTCCTGAGGGATCTCCTCCCAGACCTGGACTAAAGCATCTGCCAACTCCTGGACAGTCTGTGGTGCAACGTCACGTTGGTGGATAGAGCGAGACATGATGTCCCAGATGTGCTCAATTGGATTCAGGTCTGGGGAACGGGCGGGCCAGTCCATAGCATCAATGCCTTCGTCTTGCAGGAACTGCTGACACACTCCAGCCACATGAGGTCTAGCATTGTCTTGCATTAGGAGGAACCCAGGGCCAACCGCACCAGCATATGGTCTCACAAGGGGTCTGAGGATCTCATCTCGGTACCTAATGGCAGTCAGGCTACCTCTGGCGAGCACATGGAGGGCTGTGTGGCCCTCCAAAGAAATGCCACCCCACATCATTACTGACCCAATGCCAAATCGGTCATGCTGGAGGATGTGGCAGGCAGCAGAACGTTCTCCATGGCGTCTCAAGACTCTGTCACGTCTGTCACATGTGCTCAGTGTGAACCTGCTTTCATCTGTGAAGAGCACAGGGCGCCAGTGGCGAATTTGCCAATCTTGGTGTTCTCTGGAAAATGCCAAACATCCTGCATGGTGTTGGGCTGTAAGCACAACCCCCACCTGTGGACGTCGGGCCCTCATATCACCCTCAGGGAGTCTGTTTCTGACCATTTGAGCAGACACATGCACATTTGTGGCCTGCTGGAGGTCATTTTGCAGGGCTCTGGCAGTGCTCGTCCTGTTCCTCCTTGCACAAAGGCGGAGGTAGCGGTCCTGCTGCTGGGTTGTTGCCCTCCTACGGCCTCCTCCACATCTCCTGATGTACTGGCCTGTCTCCTGGTAGCGCCTCCATGCTCTGGACACTACACTGACAGACACAGCAAACCTTCTTGCCACAGCTCGCATTGATGTGCTATCCTGGATAAGCTGCACTACCTGAGCCACTTGTGTGGGTTGTAGACTCCGTCTCATGCTACCACTAGAGTGAAAGCACCGCCAGCATTCAAAAGTGACCAAAACATCAGCCAGGAAGCATAGGAACTGAGAATTGGTCTGTGGTCACCACCTGCAGAACCACTCCTTTACTGGGGGTGTCTTGCTAATTGCCTATAATTTCCACCTGCTGTCTATCCCATTTGCACAACAGCATGTGAAATTGATTGTCACTCAGTGTTGCTTCCTAAGTGGACAGTTTGATTTCACAGAAGTGTGATTGACTTGGAGTTACATTGTGTTGTTTAAGTGTTCCCTTTATTTTTTTGAGCAGTGTATATACACTCACCTAAAGAATTATTAGGAACACCATACTAATACGGTGTTGGACCCCCTTTTGCCTTCAGAACTGCCTTAATTCTACGTGGCATTGATTCAACAAGGTGCTGATAGCATTCTTTAGAAATGTTGGCCCATATTGATAGGATAGCATCTTGCAGTTGATGGAGATTTGAGGGATGCACATCCAGGGCACGAAGCTCCCGTTCCACCACATCCCAAAGATGCTCTATTGGGTTGAGATCTGGTGACTGTGGGGGCCATTTTAGTACAGTGAACTCATTGTCATGTTCAAGAAACCAATTTGAAATGATTCGAGCTTTGTGACATGGTGCATTATCCTGCTGGAAGTAGCCATCACAGGATGGATACATGTTCTCATTCTGTTTACGCCAAATTCGGACTCTACCATTTAAATGTCTCAACAGAAATCGAGACTCATCAGACCAGGCAATATTTTTCCAGTCTTAAACAGTCCAATTTTGGTGAGCTCGTGCAAATTGTAGCCTCTTTTTCCTACTTGTAGTGGAGATGAGTGGTACCCGGTGGGGTCTTCTGCTGTTGTAGCCCATCCGCCTCAAGGTTGTGCATGTTGTGGCTTCACAAATGCTTTGCTGCATACCTCGGTTGTAACGAGTGGTTATTTCAGTCAACGTTGCTCTTCTATCAGCTTGAATCAGTCGGCCCATTCTCCTCTGACCTCTAGCATCCACAAGGCATTTTTGCCCACAGGACTGCCGGATACTGGATGTTATTCCCTTTTCACACCATTCTTTGTAAACCCTAGAAATGATTGTGTGTGAAAATCCCAGTAACTGAGCATATTGTGAAATACTCAGACCGGCCCGTCTGGCACCAACAACCATGCCACGCTCAAAATTGCTTAAATCACCTTTCTTTCCCATTCTTAAATTCAGTTTGGAGTTCAGGAGATTGTCTTGACCAGGAGCACACCCCTAAATGCATTGAAGCAACTGCCATGTGATTGGTTGAATAGATAATTGCATTCATGAGAAATAGAACAGGTGTTCCTAATAATTCTTTAGGTGAGTGTATATCACTATATACAAGATGATATAGATAATATACGGTATAACATCTTTTTGTATATAGTGATTTAGTGGACCACGCTGATGATATAAGTTGGGTATCTCCTGTATATAATTATATATGTACAGCTGGTATAAGTTATTAATCTTGTATATAGTGATATGGAGCATGCTGGTATAACCTGGTATCTCCTTATATGATTATATATGTACAGCTGGAATAAGTTATACATCTTAATATACCAGATGTATAACTTATACCAGGCCAGCTCACATATAATAATATACAGAACATACCAAGGTCTGGCTGGGCTGGGCTGGCTCAGGCTGAAAGCTGCTGAATCGAGCTGTTGAAAGTCAGTGGCAACTGGCAAGGCTGAATGCTGGAGGCTGGCTGGGCTCAGTGTGGGCTCTGGCTGGCTGAATGAGTGCTGCTCCTGGGCCTGGCTCAGGCTGGCAGAAATGTCTGGCAGAGAGAGAGAGAACGAGGTGGGGTGAGTGACTGTAGTTTAGAGTCAGACTACTGGGTAAGTGCACAGTGGCAAACTAGCAGTGGCTCCCGCGCTCCTCTGTTCCCAACTTCCTGCCGGACCTGCAGTGCTGATAACTTTGTGACGTCACGTAAGCGCGCAGTGTGATCCGGACATGCTGCCAGGCCCTGCCCCCTGCCATTGGTACTTAAAGTGACTATGCCTGAGCCGGACCCGCCGTCCTAAACCTCCATAACAAAAAAAAGGGGGACTTCTGGCCTTGCGCCAGACCAGGAGTGTAAAAACCGGACGTCTGGCCACCCTAAGAGCAGCAGTGGCAGAGAGACTCACTGAGGCCAGCAGCAGCCATTTCAGTCAGATTAGAGTCAAAGCTGCAGAGTGGTTGTAATCTGACTAAAATGGCTGCTGCTGGCCTCAGTGAGTCTCTCTGCCACTGCAGAGAGATCTCATATCAGCCAACTCAGCCCCCATCAGACCTCAGATCATCCCAAAGACCCCCATGAGACCCCCCACTCAGCCCCCATCAGACCTCAGATCAGCCCAAAGACCCCCACTCAGCCCCCATCAGACCTCAGATCAGCTCAAAGACCCCCATCAGACCCCCACTCAGCCCCCATCAGACCTCAGATCAGCCCAAAGACCCCATCATTATCAGACCCCCACTCAGCCCCCATCAGACCTCAGATCAGCCCAAAGACTCCCACTCAGCCCCCATCAGACCTCAGATCAGCCCAAAGATGCCCATGAGACCCCCCACTCAGCCCCATCAGACCTCAGATCAGCCCAAAGACCCCCACTCAGCCCCCATCAGAATTTAGATTAGGCCAAAGACCCCCAGGTTCCCCAGTCAGCCCCCATCAGACCTCAGATCAGCCCAAAGACCCCCATCAGACCCCCACTCAGCCCCCATCAGACCTCAGATCAGCCCAAAGACCCCATCATCATCAGACCCCAACTCAGCCCCCATCAGGCCTCAGATCAGCCCAAAGACCCCCTCTCAGCCCCCATCAGACCTCAGATCAGCCCAAAGACCTCCATCATCATCAGACCCCCACTCAGCCCCCATCAGACCTCAGATCAGCCCAAAGACCCCCACTCAGCCCCCATCAGAACTCAGATTAGCCCAAAGACGCCCAGGTCTCCCAGTCAGCCCCCATCAGACCTCAGATCAGCCCAAAGACCCCCATCAGACCCCCACTCAGCCCCCATCGGCTCAGTTTAATCAGCGGCGGCAGCCCAGAGTGATCCCCATTCCCCCAGGCCCCAATACTTACCTGTTCTGCGCCGCGGGGCTACTCTTCCTCTTCGGGCCTCCGGTAGAAGTCGCGCTCCACTCCTCTCTCTGTCTTCCCAGCCGGCGCTGCACTGTCACCTGACAGCGTGCAGTGTCAGGTCATAGTGCACGCACTACGTCCTGACGCTGTACGCGTTCAGGACAGTGAAGCGCCGACCGGGGAGGGGAGGGTAAGTATATTAAAGGGACGGGCACGAGGAGCACTGGGCGGCGGGCACGAGGAGCACTTGGCGGCAGGCCCTGTGTTCTACGGTACACACAGCACTACTGCAGGGCGGGGCCAGGGGTCCACAGGCGGCCGGGCCCAGTTGCAACTGCGACCCCTGTATGTACGCCAGTGGCCGCATAAGAAGCCACCGGTATTATAGAAAGTGCATGCTGGTCAAGTTACCCCTCTGGCTGGAGGGAAGGGGTTAGGTCAAGAATTTGGCATGGGGGAGGTGCAGTTTACATTTTTTGCCTCATGCAACACAAAGGTTATGTGCCTCCCTGCCCCTGGTCACTTAGAATTGTATTTTTATTCTTTTTAATACTTTTATTCTTCTAATTCCATTTGGTGGTTGGGGGAAGCCTGGTTCTATTCAATTATTAGTCCCCATTGAGCCCCACATCAGTCACCAGGTGTTTTTAATACTGTAGAGACCCTTAAATAATTGTCATGCTATAACAGTAGTGGAAACTGCAATAACTTTCTTCTGGTTTTATTATTTAAACAATAAGGCTTCTTTCACACAGGCGTCATGTTTTTTGGCCCGGATAAGATGCGGGTGCGTTGCGGGAAAATGTGTGATTTTTCTGTGCAAGTGCAAAACATTTGTAACATCCTGAAGTATGTCACTAAACTTCTGGTCACCCTGCTATATGATGTTAAAGTGTTAATGTGTTTCCATCTGATGTAATATAACTGTGCATTGTCATTTCTATGTCTGTATTGTATATATTTGCTGTAATTATCAATGTACACCAGCAGGTGGCAGCAATATGTAGGCAGAACATAGTTAGTTAATAGCTTCTAGACTGGAACAGACCATTCCAGGCTAGCTCCCCCTTATCTGAGGAGGAGTGGAATGTTCCCACATCCTACTTCAGAGAGAGGAAAGAAAGTTCTAGCAGTGTACCAGCCACCCCCCTGAATAGGAGCTCCCAGAAATAGGGACCCCAACCAGGGATCCAAGCCTCCCTGAGGCCCAAGATCAACCTCCCCAGCCTGAGTCCCTTACCTCAGCTGGTGGACAAGAAAGCAAGCCAACTTCAGAACTATCAGATCTCCAGGAAGAAACCACCATACCCTGCGAGCAGTCCTGTAAGTACAGATTCCAGAACAAGGAGAAGATAAGTACCTCCACAGCTAGTCCCAAATCAAGCAGACCTCAGACAGAGCAGAAGACAGATACCTGCCAGATTCTTAAAGGCGTATGTACTAGATGCAGAATATATATATATAATTCCTGTCACATATTGCCAACACCTGCTGGGACCCTAGACTATTGCTGTAAATTGTATGGATCTAAAGCTGCATATAATAACATCAAATAAAGACAAGTTGGACCCTATTATCTGTGTGGAATTCCATCATTCCTCAGTTACTCCTATTAACAGCACTCAATTTGTTGCATGTGAGCCAGGATACAGGAGTCCAGCCGTACTACAGGTAGGAGACACCGTTGACACTACCAAATCTGCTATACAGAGACAATATCCCCCTCTGGCATTCCTCACCTAGTATGTGTGCTCATACCATCTTAAAGGGCCCTTCTACAGTACCTGCGCAAGCTGCAACTGGCGTCACAAACTCATTTACACCTAAATCTGACCCACTGCATAGCATGCCCACTGACCCAGTGTCCTGCTCATTGCACATTGTAATGCGTTTTGCATGCGCGTGAGAAAAATCTGCATTTTTGGTACCCAGACCCGAACCCGGACTTCTTCACAGAAGTTCGGGTTTGGGTTCGGTGTTGTGTAGATTTTATTATAAGGGAAAATAATAGCATTCTTAATACAGAATGCTTAGTACTTAAGGGCTGCAGGGTTAATAAAAAAAATAAAAATAATAATTTAACTTACCTTAATCCACTTGGTCGCGCAGCCCGGCTTCTCTTCTGTCTTCATCTTTGCTGTGCACAGGAAAAGGACCTTTGATGACGTCACTGCGCTCATCACATGATCCATCACCATGGTAAAAAAGATCATGTGACGGACCATGTGACGAGCGCAGTGACGTCACCACAGGTTCTTTTCCTGTGCACAGCAAAGATGAAGACAGAAGAGAAGCCAGGCTGTGCGAGCAAGTGGATTAAGGTGAGTTGAATTATATCTTTTTAACCCCTCCAGCCCTATTGTACTATGCATTCTGTATTAAGAATGCTATTATTTTCCCTTATAACATGAAAATAATAAAGATCGGGTCCCCATCCCGATCGTCTCCTAGCAACCGTGCGTGAAAATCGCACTGCATCCGCACTTGCTTGCGAATGCTTGCGATTTTCACGCAGCCCCATTCACTTCTATGGGGCCTGCTTTGCGTGAAAAACGTACAAAATAGAGCATGTTGAAATTTTCACGCAACGCACAAGGGATGCGTGAAAATCACCGCTCATGTGCACAGCCCCATAGAAATTAATGGGTCCGGATTCAGTGCGGGTGCAATGCGTTCACCTCACGCATTGCACCCACGCGGAAATCTCGCCCGTGTGAAAGGGGCCTAAGAGCAAACTAAGCACAAAAAGTCATATATTTTCAGTTTGATGCTAGCTTTTTTTTTTCAAAATTCATAAAATGGCACCCCCTTAGCAGCACCCTAGTCAGCCTCTGAACACTAAGCGATTTCTATATATTTTAGGCTTTGAAGGTGTATAACATAGCCTACTTCTTGCTATTTTTCCTGACAGTTTTAGGAGGAAAGCAGCTTAGAACATTTGTCCATTCAAGTGAAGAGGTGATATTGAATAAGTTGTGTCACTACTAAATAGTAACACTAGGGGGAGACAGATCTCTCTTCCTCACCAGTAACACATTCACTGTACAGTATAGTGTCCTGCAACTCATTGCCTCTCCCTATTAACACATTAACCCATTTCTGTTCCTTCAGTACTACAGATCTACAAAGGGTAGCATAGTCCTCCGGTCAGCCCCAGGCCTGGAAGCTTTGCAAATAATTAATAATATAATACATTGCAATCATATTCTTCAGTGGTTCATTGCATTATTTCAGACATAACATAGGCTTGGCCTCCACCTATAAAACTGTGAATGATCTTGTAGAAATTATCAAGTAATCAAGGGCTTTCATGTCTCCTCAAATCTGTGTCTCCAGAAGTTGATGCAGGATAAATAAGACAAGTGCCTCTGTCATATGACAGGCTGGCTATTTTAAACCAAAAGGAGTTGTCCAAGATTTTTATAAAAAAAAAAAAAAAGGCCAAAGGAGGCGGTATGAAAAAAAACATTCCTGCGACTCTTGCACTGGTCCCTGCCAGTCCTGCAGTAGTCATGTGCTGTTCATTGGTCACATTACCGCTGCATCCAATTATTGGCCTCAGCAGTCATGAATAAATGAACGTCATGTGACCACTGATTTCAGTGATTGGCTGCAGTAGATGAATAGCACGTGACTACTGCAGGCCCGGCAGGGACCAAAGCAACTGAATATTTAGTGAGTGTGGGTTTTTTTCTCCTTCATTTCATACAGTTCTGATACCTTAAAAAAACTTGGAAGTCCCTTTAATTGTAGAGAATTTAAAGGGGTTGTCCAGGTTCAGAGCTGAACCTGGACATACCCATAATTTCACCCAGGCAGCCCCCCTGATGCTAGCATCGGAGCATCTCATGCTCCGATGCGCTCCCTTGCCCTGTGCTAGATCGCACAGGGCACGGGCTCTTTTGTTTACAACAACACACTGCCGGGCAGAAGCTTCCGCCCAGCAGAGTGTTCGGTGAAGTCACCGGCTCAGATGGGCGTGCTTTAGCGCTGCCCTAGCCATTTTACTGGCTAGGGCAGCGCTAAAGCCCGCCCATCAGTGCCGGTGACGTCACCGGGCTTCCTGGCAGCCCCATGGAGAGCCCGGTACGTCACCGGAACTCTTGAAAATGCCTTTGCCCTGCATGATTTAGCGCAGGGCAAAGGAGAGCATCGGAGCATGAACTGCTCCGATGCTCAAGTCAGGGGGGCTTGCCTGGGTGAAAATGGAGGTATGTCCGGGTTCTGCTCTGAACCCGGATAACCCCTTTAATGGAATGTTCCAGCTTGTAAAAACGTTGGTCTACATTAAAGGGTTATCTGGACAATCCCATCACATGTGCCCTAATTGGGCAGTTGGACATCATAGGGGGTGAGCCCCCTTAGGATCCCTCTCAATTATTCAAAATGAAAAGCAGCTGCAAACATTGGCTTCTGTTATGGTGGACTGGGCCCAGTTACCCGATCAAGCAAAGTGAAAACCAATATAGCTGCACTTCCTGTAGTCTAATATGCATAAATTGTCAGTGCATCAAGTCATAAAACATATGTAACTATTGCTCAAGACTCTTATTTATTCATGCAGACCAGTTTTCATGTTTTAGCTCTCCTTCAGAAGGAAGAAAACTGTCCCTACTCTGTGCTAATGGAGCAATAAATACTAAACAGTGCAGTCTGTAGTTTGGCTGATATCCCTTATGGTTCGAGTCTCTTTGGTAGGTCGGAAACTCCTGCTACATGCTAGCTACCTATAGGTGGCAATAGAGAAAATTTTATTTTTTATTTTTGCAGGAGAACTAAGGGTACTTTCACACTAGCGTTAAAGTTTTCACATATTGAGTTCCGACCTAGGGGCTCAATACCGGAAAAAAATGCTTCAGTTTTGTCCTAATGCATTCTGAATGGAAAGCATTCCGTTCAGTATGCATCAGGGTGTCTTCAGTTCAGTCACTTTTTTTCTCCGGCTAAAATTTCGGAACACTTGCCGGAATGCCGGATCCGACATTATTTTCCATTGAAATGTATTAATGCCGTTGTCGGATCCGGTACCAAGTGTTCCGGAAAAATCTGCAATTCTGCCAACTGAACTGCCTGACGGATTCCTCTGACGCAAGTGTGAAAGTACCCTAATTTGCATACTTTACCATGAGAAACTTCCTAGACAAGCTGGATATCCGCATGCAGTATTAGTACCTTCTAAGGCAGATATCATCAATCTGTGGCTGGATATTACATTGGCTTTCATCTTGTAGAAGATATTTTAATGAACTAGAGGCAATAAAAACTTTACTTTACAAACACCATTATAAAACACAGGGGAACCTAAAAGATACATTTTACTGAACCAGCATTGTAAAGTGAGACCTTAAAGGATCCTTGCACTGTACTATTATATTGCTTGCATACAACCGATGAAGGTTCCTGCTGCAACATTATGATCACCTTTGGCAAGATGATCCTTTTATAGCCATAAATCTGTAATGTGGTTTAAAGTTAGAAGACACCTTTGCAGTTATCATGTTATCTGTAGAAAGAGAACATAATACCATTTACCTGGCGACTTGAATGTTTAAATTTGATATCCTGAAAGATTTTAGTGTTTAACCCTTTCCTGACAAACCAATTTTCCATTTTTGTTTTTTACTCTTTCCAGAACCATAATTTTTTTTATCCCTTTTGTTCACATAGCCATATGAGGTTTTTTTTTTTTGTCTGTGGAACATGTTCTTTCTAATGGCATCATTTAATATTGCACACAATGGAATGGGAAGATGGGAAAAAAATTACAAATGGGGCGTTTTGGAAAACCATTGCAATTCAGCGACAGTTTTATGGATTTTGCTTTATGGTGTTCCCTATGTAGTAAAATTGACCTGTCAACTTCCTTTTCCAGGTCAGTACGATTAAAATATGATTATATCAAAATAAATTTTTTCTTTGCATCGCCATATTCTGACCTCCATAACTTTTTCATAGGCAGGTTTACAGAGTGAGCGCTAATTTTTTGCAGGGAGATCTGTAGTTTTTATTAATACTATTTTGGGTTATATGAGACTTTTTGATCACTTTTTATTAATTTTTTTAGTAGGTGAAATGACAAAAAAACTGAATTGGCCAATTTGATTTGTATTTCAGTTATGGTGTTCACAGTAATGGCGTTTTGGTGCATGATGGTGCCTATGAGCTTTATTGTTTTATTATTTATTTGTAGTATGGTGAAAAGGGGGGAATCAGAGACTATGGATGCCCGAAGCTGCCACAGCAAACGAACAGCTCCTGTGATCTCAACACAGGAGAGCCTTTCCGGTCCTGAGAGTGCAGCACTCCTGGGGAAAGACCTCTCAGAAGCTGACCATGACCTCTAACAGGTTAAAAATCTGTGCTCGGCATTATGGACGATCACACACTATACTTCCGGGTGTCTGCTGTGTAAAACAGCAGTCATCTGGGGTCCACCTTTAAAGACCCAACATGCGACTTACATGTATGCATGTTGGGAAGCAGTTAATATGGACAAAAGGGGGTGAGTCAGTAGCACACCATCTCCATGCACTGCTCCATCCAACATACCCCACCTGAGCAGCTTCTAGGGGAGCTTTTATTTGCCTGCACCTGTGGGTGGATCCGTAGCCAGGTTAACCTCTTAATACCCAGTATGGAACATATCTCCCTTGCCAAATCAACCCCCTCACTTTATCACCAGGCCTGGACACTTACTCCTAACAAATAGTGTTGATCGAGCATGCTCGGCTGAACACCAGTTCAGTATTGAAATGTGATTTAGCATCTATTTCTGAAAATTTTCGGCTGACATTTGAATTCCCAACCCCTTGTACATTAGAGGCAAGGACCTTATCCAATGCTAAACTGTGTCAGAAAAACCTCATAGTAGTTTCTGATGTAGTGACTATTCCTATTCAGCAGAAGACTTATTTTATATTTCTGTGCAGGTTAACATGTATCTTTATAGTGTAGTGATTAACATCCTTGTTTTTAATGTACAAGGTTGGGAGTTCAAATCCCAGCAGAAACTTTTCAGAAATTAGATTTAAATACACTGGGGTGTCCCCAAGCACTGACTCCATATATGGATATAGCTATATATGGAGTCAGAGCAAGGACTCCTAAGCTGAACTAGAGTCCCGACACCCTCCCCTCTTCAGAGCAGGGGGTGCCTGGGGTTCTCCCATTGACTTCCATTGTGCTCGGGTGCTCGGTAGAACACCCGAGCATCGCAAAGTGTTCTACTCGAGCACACAAGCACTTTGGTGCTCAATCAACACTACTAACAAACAATGAATCCGTGAAAGGGCATCAGCATTCTGATGTTTGCGTCCAGACCTATGTTGCACTTTAAATTTATATTCCTGGAGGGCCAAGAACCACCTGGCTACTCTGGGATTCCTGTCCTTATATTGTGCCATCCAAGTCAAGGGGGCATGATCTGAGATCAACCTGAATGGCCTACCCACCAAATAGTACCTATGGGAATCTAAAGCCCACTTTATGGCACTCCTTCTCCACTATAGAATAATTTTTTTCTGCAGGTAACAATTTCCTACTCAGATAAAGCACAGGATGTTCTTCCCTACCTACCACTTGTGACAAAACTGCACCCAGCCCTATGTTCGAAGCATCAGTTTGTACAATAAACTCCTTCTAAAAATCTGGAGTTATCAGTACCGGTTGCTGGCACAACGCTGTTTTTAAGATTTTAAAAGCTTCCTCCAATTCAGGAGTCCAGCGTACAGTGTTGGGCATTGACCCTTTTGTGAGGTTAGTAAGTGGTGCTGCAAGAGTGGCAACATTTTGCACAAACCGCCAAGAATACCCTACCATGCCCAAAAATATTCTAACTTGCTTTTTAGTATTGGTCCTGGGCCAATTTTGAATCGTCTCAATCTTATTTCTCTGGGGCTTAATCACGATGTTGCCCAGATATTTGGCTTCCTCCAAGCCTATGGCGCATTTTTCAGGGTTGGCAGTGAAAACAGCCTTTCTGAGGGAGTTGATTACACTCTGGACCTTATCTAAGTGGCCGTCCCAGTCCATACTGGAAACTACAATATCATCTAGATATGTAGCTGCATACTCCCTATGAGGTCTTAGAATCCAGTCCAAAGTCAGTTGAAATGTGGCCGGGGCACCCTGTAAACCAAATGGCATGGTTACATATTGAAATAAGTCATCTGGGGTAGAGAAGACAGTCTTCTCTTTGGATTCTTCAGACAAAGGGATTTGCCAGGTCTAATGTTGTAATGTATCGAGCTTGTCCAAGTCTTACAGTTAACTTGTCAACCCTAGGCATGGGGTATGCATCAAACTTGGAGACCTCATTTAACTTTCTAAAGTCACTGCAGAACCTCCACGTGCCATTAGGTTTTGGAACCAAGACAATTGGAAAGGCCCACCCACTAGAGGATTCCTCAATAACACCAAGTTCTAGCATTTTTCTCACTTCTGTTGAGATATCCTGTCACCTTGCTTCAGGGATTCGATATGGGGGTATATTAACCTTAACATGGAGTCTGTGACAATTTCATGTTTTATTATATTCATTTTACATGGAATTTCTGTAAAGAAATCCCTGTTTCTTTGGAGGAACTCTTTTGTCTACTGCTTTTGGGGTTGAGACAAAGTATCAGCCAACTTTAATTTATTTATCTCTTCATCGCCCTCTTTTTTTGGGGATTACCTCTGTCAACAATGACTGCCTCTCCTTCCATGGCTTAATTAGGTTTACATGGTAAATCTGATATGGTTTTCTTTTACCGGACTGAAACACTTTATAATTAACCGATCCAATTTTCTCTACAATTTCAAAGGGTCCCTGCCACTTAGCCAAAAACTTGCTCTCCACTGTTGGTATAAGCACCAAAACATGGTTTCCTGGGCTGAACTCTCAGACCTTAGCAGGTTGATTATTCATCCTACACTGAGCTTCCTGGGCTTCTAGCAAGTGCTGCTTAACCACTGGCATTATGGCCTGTATTCTATCCTGAATTTGTTGCATATGCCCCACTGCACTTTTATTCGGACTGACTTCTTGTTCCCAGTACTCTTTTACTACATCAAGCAGTCCACTAGGGTGGCGGCCATAAACGAATTCAAAAGGCGAGAACCCAGTGGAGGCTTGTGGTACCTCACGAATAGCAAAAAGTGAGTAAGGTAACAACATGTCCCAATCTTGACCATCTTTGCCCACCACTTTTTTTTAACATACTTTTGATGGTCTTGTTGAACCTTTCAACGAGGCCATCTGTTTGCGGGTAGTAGACAGAGGTGTGCAAATGCTTTATCTGGAATAGTTTACATAGTTCCTTCATTATTTTGGACATAAATGGTGTGCCCTGATCAGTAAGAATTTCCCTTGGTAAACCTGTTTTGGTAAATAAATGAAATAATTCCTTAGCAATTACTTTTGAAGAGGTGTTTTGTAATGGTATAGCCTCAGGGTATCTGGTTGCATAATCCAGGATCACGAGAATGTACTGGTGACCTTTGGCAGACTTGACTACTGGACCTACTAGATCCATTGCTGTGCACTTAAAGGGAACCTCTATGATAGGTAGGGGAACTAAAGGACTGCAGAAATGTGGCATTGGAGCGCTAATCTGACATGTGGGACAGGAGTCACACTTCCCTATATACCCCAGGCCAAAAGAACAGCTGCAAAATGTGCTCTTGTGTTTTTTCTACCCGTAGATGTCCTCCTGAAATATGTGCATGAGCCATTTCATGCACCTTGCGCCTATAAGGCTGAGGCACCACTAGCTGCTCAATTACCTCTTCATTGACCCTGTCAACTCAATACAATAGATCATTAATCAATACAAAATATGGATATGTCATGTCTGTCTCAGGCACCTGATGCACACCATTAAAAACTTTTATGTTTTCAAAGGCCTTTTTAAGGCTAGGATATTTCAACTGAGCAGTCCCAAAATTTGCCCTAGGAATTTCCAGATCAGGCAATTCCTGCTGAGAAAGAATTCTGAGGCTCACCACCAGCTAAGACACAAAAGGGAAAATAACTTTCATCAACATCATCATTAGTCAATTGGACAGACGAGCCTTTCTTACATACAGTTCCCTCTTTATCTGCAGCCCCCATAGCTTTTTCTCACAGCGACACGAAAAGAGGAAAGTCACATCCCAGAATAAGTTAATGTATCAGTCCAGGCACAACATCCACCTCGCAGGTAACAGTTCCCAGAGAAGTGTGAACAGAGACCTCAGCAAAGGGATATTCTTTTGTGCAAACACTGTACTAAAAGTTTTCTTTTGGGGAACACCATTTTATGGGGAATATTAGCCTGGAGCAAGGTGATCACACTGCCAGTGTCCAGGAGGGCTAGTACCTGGTGGCCATCTATCCACACCTCACAACACCGCCGAGAGACCTGGGGCACTGCAATGGCAACACTCAGGGAGTGAGCAAACTGGGGCTTTCGCCTGGTCACACTACAGTTCATGGGCTCCTCAGTCTGTGGGCACTGAGCCATGATGTGCCCAAGCTCATGACATCTCCAGCAACGAGGTCCAGAAGGTTGTTGAGGTAGGCATACCCCCGGCAAAGGAACTGTACTGGATGGAATTACCTGGGGAGTGGCAACCCTTGGTCTCCTATTCTTTTCCACAGTATTTCCGGGAGTTTTCCCCTGAGATGGTGAAACCGCACCATTTTTTCTGACACGGCTCTCAGTGACAGCATATCTTTCCAGGGTGCCGATCATTTGTTCAGTGGCCTGGGCATCACTCTGCATTACCCAGTACTGCAAGTCTCTGGAAAGTGCACAAAACAGTCATTCCGCAGTGACCCGGTCCACCACCTCCTGTGAGGATGACTTTTCTGGCTCAAGCCATTTATCCATTAACTTCATAAGGTCATGCACCTGCGACTGGGGAGGCTTACTGGTATCGTACTGCCACTCATGCACTCTCTGGGCACGGACAGACAAGGTGACCCCCACTCATGCAAGTATCTCTGCTTTAAGCCGCATATAGCTTTTAGCATTCTCAGAAGACAAATCACAATAAGCTTTTAGGGAATCACCTGCAAGTAGCGGCGCTAGGACTACAGCCCACTGGGATTCTGGCAAATGTTCCCTTTCAGCAGTTCGCTCAAACAACGCCAGGTAGACCTCTACATCCTCTCCTTCTACTATCCGTTGCATTGCTCTCTGTACCAACCTCCGCTGGTTGTCCATGTGTATGCCGTGTACTGGGGTGGGCTACACAGGATACAGCGAAGTCACGAACGAGGAAAACAACTCCACCACCAGCTTTTGACAAAAAATAATTTTACTTAAACGTGGTAATGAACACAACCAAAAATGCTGGGAACACACAATAAATTTACATACACCCAGCCTGAAGGCTGAGACCCTTGTGCTGCACAGCACGACGCCCTCCGATGAATGCTAGAGGAAAGCGTGATAATTTACCTAATGGCGGGCATGACTAAACCGCCACACCTTACTTGTTATTACCCTAAAAAAACAAGAATAACTGTATGGGTGTGTGGTGGGGACTAGCCTGCGGTGCAGCACAACAGCTTACAAAGCTCTACAGAATTCCCCCTCCCATAACTGGTCTTGTAGAACATGCCTGAGTATTCCTTCTGAGCAAAATGCCAGCCTGGCTTGAGTTTGTGGGAAGTTTATCAGCTCTCCAGTGTGAAATGTCACTTTAAGTTATGGAGTCCTTGCAATGAACAATCGCAACAATTGTGGCCTGACACAAACAAAATCAAAAATAGGCAGCACTACTACGTCAGGTTCCCCGGATGGGTGCTCTCAGCCAACAGATTCACCCAATCTATAAAACTAAATAAATATATCAAGAAAAGGCTGGTCACTCTCTATATCTGGAGTTGGTGGTACTTTATTCAACCATAAAATCTTAAAATTTATATTTAATGTGTGACAAGTCTGGCCAGACTAAAAAGTAATATACAATAACTAATAAATACTTAAACAATAATATACAATAGAATACTGTTGAGGAGCGGTTGAGACGTATGCATGTATATCCATGCATGCCTGCAAACACGTGCGGGCATGTATGGTATATATATGCATACATTAACCACCGCATCATGGGGTGATGTGCGCAGATGTGCCCAGCATCTGCGCACGTCTGCCCATGGTGATCCCCAGGGGCTCATGGTGGCCCCTGTGGGAAATATGTGGTCCCTGGAAGCTGTGCCCCCTTATATTAGTAAATATATGTGCCCTCTTATATATGTCCCCTGTATGCCCCAGATATATGCGAGGGTGTGTGTATATATAGATATGTGTGTATGTATTTGCACACGTGTCTATGTATATACACTTATGTCAGCATGACAGTATGAGCCCCCAAGCATCTGTGGATATATATATGCATATATGCAATTCCAGCTGTTGTCTACAGAGTTGTTATAGCCTGTAGGATAACAGCTGATTAGCATCTAGTCCCCTTTTGTTCAGGCCCAAAGCAATCAGACGCTTTGGCACCGTTTGTGAGGGGACCTTCTAACCAGACATCAAGAATCTGAGAACCTGTTTTTCCACACCTCTGCCCATGGCTAAAACTCCATCCCACTACTCCCAGCATCTTTGGGACTAGGGGGGGGACTCTGGGGATTGTAGGCAGGCATACGTCACAGTGACACTATGATGTCACATCCCTGAGGAAGGAGGAGGGGTTGCTTTTGGGATATAAAACCCCCAGCATGGCAGACATGCGGTCTCTTGCAACCAGACTAGATTCAGAGATGCAGGGGAGAGAGCAGCTTCATGATGACCACCTGGATAAGGCCTAAGTATACCTGTGTAGCCCCTACCTACCCCTCACATATCACCCCTGGTCCTGTAACCCCTTACCCTTGCCATGTTACTGGACACCCTGATCCCCCAAACCCTTGCTCCACCGTGTAACCCTTTCCCTACCCTGATTAACCCCTGGTGGTAACCCCTGCTCTACCCCTGCCACACACCCCCCCCCCCCCCCCCCCTCTGTACACTTGCAGGGTATTCACCCTTGCATTGCTGTACAGTTCTGATATTATCCCCATTGTTAACCCTTTGTGTTTGTGGTCGGTTTACACCCCTGTGAGGCCACCATTAACCCTCGTCGTACCCCGTAGGGACAGTGAATAGTCAGGTGGGGTGGGTTACTGATATTTGTGTGTATGATGTATTATTGTAATGTATAGATAGTATGTGGGGTGGAATTTGGGATTGTGTAGTGTAGTTAGGCATGTATTGTGTTTATTGTAGTACTGTTTCTGTACTGCGGTGTGTACGTCTATATGTATATATATTCATATCCATTGATCCATGAATATATATAGATATAACGTATTGCTAGACTGATATAATTGTATATTGTAATGTATAGATAGTATGTGGGGTGGAATTTGGGATTGTGTAGTGTAGTTTAGGATTGTATATTTAGTGCTGTATTGTAGTGTACTGCGTGCGTAGTGTATTGTAGTGTACTGCGTGCATAGTGTATTGTTAGTGTATTGCTTGGTGTAATAAATACTGTTATATTTATACCCTTTTGTGTAGCGTGTACTTGTTAGCGGTAGCAAGTTAGTAAGGCGCATGCAGTTAGCATAAGTGATCAGTGTAGAGCATAGCGAAAGTATTGTAATTGTTATATAAAGGCATAAATGGGCGGAGTTATCACTAGGTGGCTCCTCCCATTTATGAATATTAATTATCGATATTCGCATAAATGTTGGTGATTAATATTCCCCCTTTACATTGGCGAGTCAGGCCCACTGCGTGGATTTTGCGCTTATTTTTGGTCTTAAGGTTGAGGGTCGCTAGTACTGTGAATTAGCGGGCAGGAGAGACGCGGTCAGCGGAGTGTCTGAGCGTCTAGGACCCGATAATTCGTACAGGAGAAGCGATACTTCCCTTAGAGTACCAGAAATAAAACAAAATCTTTTGCAGAGAATCTATAATTGATCTGTGTATTAATATTTTGCTGTTTGCTTTACACGGTCACTGCATCGCTCAAGTGATTGCAAGGGAGAAGAAGACACGTCACTGGAGGAGATCCATCTTCGTGGGAGCGGCGTACAAGTCAGACTGGTCGGGAAGAGGCGATCCGGGAAAATGGACTTCTTCCAAGCAGCTGCGAGGTACGGCGCCAAGGAGAAGATGGACACTCATCAAACGGTGAGTATGGACTTCCCCACACTGCAACACTTGAGCAGACACAGCACATTTAACCCCATCCTCCCCACTACATACAAGTCAGCAGAAATGCTGTGGTCCGATTTGTTAGCACAGGCTTGTAGTTACGACAAGCTTTGTGTTAACAAACGGACGGTTTTGAACAAGGCCACCAAACGGCTTCGGATGCTGGCCAAACTCGTTCATACGTTTGAGGCTAGCATCTGTAAGCCAAAGGAAGTTGCGCTGGTGTCTCGGTCAACGGAGACAATTCCTCCGGCCATTCACTGCCAGTGCTGTGCCAGTAATTCGGACCAGGTTTCGACATTGCAGGCGCAGCTGGCAGAGAATGTGCAGTCTACTGTTGACCGAGATGCGCAGGTGGCTAGGATAGAGTCACAGTTGGTAGAGCTGCAGAGGCAGAAGGAGGAAATTGAGGCTAAGTTGACTCAGTCTTATACTGAAGTCAATGCCTTCAAGGAGCGGGCTGCCTCTACTGACGTGACGGTAGCCAAATTGAAGGCTCAGGTTGCTGTAAGGTCCCAGCTAATGTCTGGCATGCAACAGGTTATCACCAAGTTGGTGCCGGCCCTTTCTTTTTCCGTAAAGCCAGTGTCGGAATCTCCCAAAATGTTGCCCTGTGCAGGGCCACAAGGGGGGAGAGTAGTCTGTGACCGGTCTGATCATCAGGTCAAGCCGGTCCAGACTAACAGAGATTTTTCCCTGACTTTGGGAAAAACAACTGTGGTGAAGAGTGCGTCCCTGAGGATGGAACAATTCAGGAGAAGGGAGCACGGATGCAGTGTAGATGGACCTGGGCCATGCAGAGCAAACTACAGATGTTTTGCATGTGGTGGCCTAGGTCACATAGCGAGACACTGCAAAACACACAGGACAGGAAACCAAGTCACGTGTTTCAGGTGTGGGA
Organism: Bufo bufo; assembly: GCF_905171765.1. NCBI lineage: Eukaryota > Metazoa > Chordata > Amphibia > Anura > Bufonidae > Bufo > Bufo bufo. The sequence continues at coordinate 534,079,986 of NC_053390.1, read as the reverse complement.
ACAAAGGACACATTGCAAGGAATTGCCCTTGTGCAAGTAATTGCAATGTGTCCAACAGTATCAGCCAGGTAACAAATTGTGCAGTGGGGTCTAGTCAGTCTGGCCATAACGGGGTTACCTCTCGGCAGCATCACCAGCTGCTGAGGGGTCAGAGTGGCCAGGCTAGGCTAGGCAACATTTGACACCCCTGTACTATTTGTTACACCGTGTGTTCCCTGTGTATGTCCATGTTGTGTGTTTTTGTTATCTGTTTGTAAGTTCTTCTTGATGTTGATGGTGGTAGTCCTTGTCTACGGATGTGTTCTACCATGCTGATTTATGTAGTGTTGTAAGTCCCGTCTGCTGTCTTTGGTTATTCTGTGTCCCCTTGGAGTGGAACAGTGTTATACTGTGGATCGAGAACGTATAGGTTTGCGAGCAGATAATATCACACGGGAAATCCTGCTGGTCGGGAGAAGGCATAAGGACCTTCTCCATGCAGCACACAAAGGATGATGTGATATTATTCTGGGCAACCAGGGTCTCAGATCGATACAGATAGCACTGTTGTGCTCCAGGTTTTCGGTAGGGCTGTGTTGCGCTGGGGACTGGGGCGGACAGACAACATTGGTGTAATGTTGTGCTGCGCACTTAATTCTAGTCCGGTCAGGTAGCACAGCTCTGATAGGGATTGGACGCAGAGTGTTTGGCAGCAGAGTGTGGACTGTGTTCTTGTGTTGTGGGGTCCTGGGGAACCAGGGCATGACTATGCCATTGGTTCTGCGGGCCTCCACAAGACGGGATCACAGGGGGAAATCAGCCTGGGTACACATGGGTGGACAGGGATGCGGTGCCATCAATAACAAGATGGTGCTTTGTCCACAGAACTCCAGTTATCCTAACCTAGTAGGGTGGCCATCCTTATCTGTTGGTGCAGAGGGATGTGCAGCAGAGGACTCAATCCTCTGAAGGTAGGGTGTTCAGACACCAGTGTTGGGATAACGAGGGGTCCTGTGAGATAAAGGGCAGCCCAATACCTTTCTCTACCCATGGGTCAAAGGTATTGGGGCTGGGAATTTTCACATTAATTGCACTGTTAGGGGAGAATCTCCCCTGGGAGCGCCTGGTATTTTCTTCTGCCATAGGTGTGATTTTTATATGGAGCGGAAGAAAAACCTAGGAGATGCCACAGAAGAGGCCAGCTATTCCCCCCGACACTGTTTTGAAGCTCCAGAGGATCCCACTGGATTTTGGCAACTAAGCGACCTCTGCCTAGAGGTGTTCTAGAGAAGACTGTGCCACAATCCAGCGGGAGCATTATTTAAGGCTCTGGAGGAAGACTTGGGAGACGTTCGGGTGGAAGAACTTATTCAATTGTTTCACCCAGTGAAACTTCTTCTGGTTCTGGTCATCGTAATCTGAGGGTCAAGGGACTTACTGACCAAATACACCAGAACCAGACAGAACTTTACAGAACTATCCGGAGGAGGAGGCTCAGGACATAACTCAAACATTGTTCCTGTAGCCAAATATTGTATGGACACACTTTGTTTCCTATGAGGGTTTGGGACGTATAACTTGTACTACCCTGAAACCCCATAGCACATTGTATTTATTGATTGATTATGTTGGTTGATTGTGTACCCATAGAGACTTTAGGTACAAATGTGTGACAGCCTATACCCAGGGAAACTCGCCCAACGCATTGCGGTGAGTTATTATTTGGCTGTACACATTTGCATCCTATAGTAGTTTCCCATTGACACAGGGGTCTGCGACCTACCTGTGTCTTTGGAGGTGTAGAGATATGCCAGGTTGCATTAGTCTCTATGGGTACACACATTTAATGGAATTTGGTGGTGTTGGGAGGGATGTGGCATGTATTTTGTGTGAATGGGGATAAGGTTAGGTCACGATAGGGACAGGCATCATTCATTTGCCACCTTGAACCCTGGAACGGTGAGGTTCTTAAGGGAAGGGCTGGAGGTGTAGTGTGGCGGAGGTGTTCTCCGCAGTAGAATTTAGGTACTATGACATCACCGCTTAAGAGTCTGACCTGCCTTGTAAAGACCTATTAATCTGTCCACGGGAGAACCGCACCCATCAAGATGGAAACAGATGTTGGATAGAAGAAAGTTGGGACAAAGACTGTAAGGGTGAACCCGCTCCAGAATTGGGGGGGCGAAGATACCTGAAGATCGGCAGAATTACCGAGAGACTGTGGGGGTGTGGTCACTCCAAAGTGGGGGTGGCCGACACCAAGAGACTGTTATAGAAAGGTAAAGACTGTAAGGGTGAACCCGCTCCAGAATTGGGGGGGACGAAGATACCTGAAGATCGGCAGGATTACCGAGAGACTGTGGGGGTGTGGTCACTCCAAAGTGGGGGTGGCCGACACTAAGACTGTTAAAGAAAGACCAGCTAACCAAGAGACTGTGGGTGTGTGGTATCCTAAAGATGTCAAGAAGAAGACAGAAGGGCAGGTCGGAGGAAGCTGGATTGGGGATGTCTAAGTACCTAAAGATCAGTGTGCACTACAGTTCTTCCTGAACTTCCACCAAAGATGGGGTTGAAGGGGGGCAAACATATCTCAACCCGTTCCCCCATTATATTGTCGTATTATATTCCGACAACAGGGGGATTGTTGAGGAGCGGTTGAGACGTATGCATGTATATCCATGCATGCCTGCAAACACGTGCGGGCATGTATGGTATATATATGCATACATTAACCACCGCATCATGGGGTGATGTGCGCAGATGTGCCCAGCATCTGCGCACGTCTGCCCATGGTGATCCCCAGGGGCTCATGGTGGCCCCTGTGGGAAATATGTGGTCCCTGGAAGCTGTGCCCCCTTATATTAGTAAATATATGTGCCCTCTTATATATGTCCCCTGTATGCCCCAGATATATGCGAGGGTGTGTGTATATATAGATATGTGTGTATGTATTTGCACACGTGTCTATGTATATACACTTATGTCAGCATGACAGTATGAGCCCCCAAGCATCTGTGGATATATATATGCATATATGCAATTCCAGCTGTTGTCTACAGAGTTGTTATAGCCTGTAGGATAACAGCTGATTAGCATCTAGTCCCCTTTTGTTCAGGCCCAAAGCAATCAGACGCTTTGGCACCGTTTGTGAGGGGACCTTCTAACCAGACATCAAGAATCTGAGAACCTGTTTTTCCACACCTCTGCCCATGGCTAAAACTCCATCCCACTACTCCCAGCATCTTTGGGACTAGGGGGGGGGGGGGACTCTGGGGATTGTAGGCAGGCATACGTCACAGTGACACTATGATGTCACATCCCTGAGGAAGGAGGAGGGGTTGCTTTTGGGATATAAAACCCCCAGCATGGCAGACATGCGGTCTCTTGCAACCAGACTAGATTCAGAGATGCAGGGGAGAGAGCAGCTTCATGATGACCACCTGGATAAGGCCTAAGTATACCTGTGTAGCCCCTACCTACCCCTCACATATCACCCCTGGTCCTGTAACCCCTTACCCTTGCCATGTTACTGGACACCCTGATCCCCCAAACCCTTGCTCCACCGTGTAACCCTTTCCCTACCCTGATTAACCCCTGGTGGTAACCCCTGCTCTACCCCTGCCACACCCCCCCCCCCCCCCTCTGTACACTTGCAGGGTATTCACCCTTGCATTGCTGTACAGTTCTGATATTATCCCCATTGTTAACCCTTTGTGTTTGTGGTCGGTTTACACCCCTGTGAGGCCACCATTAACCCTCGTCGTACCCCGTAGGGACAGTGAATAGTCAGGTGGGGTGGGTTACTGATATTTGTGTGTATGATGTATTATTGTAATGTATAGATAGTATGTGGGGTGGAATTTGGGATTGTGTAGTGTAGTTAGGCATGTATTGTGTTTATTGTAGTACTGTTTCTGTACTGCGGTGTGTACGTCTATATGTATATATATTCATATCCATTGATCCATGAATATATATAGATATAACGTATTGCTAGACTGATATAATTGTATATTGTAATGTATAGATAGTATGTGGGGTGGAATTTGGGATTGTGTAGTGTAGTTTAGGATTGTATATTTAGTGCTGTATTGTAGTGTACTGCGTGCGTAGTGTATTGTAGTGTACTGCGTGCATAGTGTATTGTTAGTGTATTGCTTGGTGTAATAAATACTGTTATATTTATACCCTTTTGTGTAGCGTGTACTTGTTAGCGGTAGCAAGTTAGTAAGGCGCATGCAGTTAGCATAAGTGATCAGTGTAGAGCATAGCGAAAGTATTGTAATTGTTATATAAAGGCATAAATGGGCGGAGTTATCACTAGGTGGCTCCTCCCATTTATGAATATTAATTATCGATATTCGCATAAATGTTGGTGATTAATATTCCCCCTTTACAAATACAATCGTGAATTAAGAACAAGGGTTCTCCTTTAGAACCTAATTAGTAGTTTTAGATCCAATGTCTAGAATTTCACATAAATAATCGTAGAAATAATCGCATAATTTGCAGCGACAATAAATATTCGTAATTGTTTCAAATTTGTCTATGCAGTTTGTAGTATATCGATGGACAAGTTGAAAAAATGTAATGTCGGACATTACTTATTTCTTTCATATCATTTCCATACTTCAATTTTTCAAGCATGTTCAACAGGTTCTCTAGATTGTATTGCACCAAAAAACGCAAAATATTAAAAAAACGCATATGCGATATTAGTGCCTTTTCATTGCGTTTTCCATAAAAACTTATAATGAAACATCACCAAAACATAAATTACATATATAAGTTACTGAGTATCTTAAAATGCAGTATAAAAATATAAAATATATATAAAAAATGTATAAAACTTGACGCTGTCACGAGGGTGTCAAGAGCTACGCCTGACTCCGTTATACCCGGGGTCAGGAAGTTGCAGCGGGTGACTGCGCGCTCTATGTATAAAGATAGGGCTGATTCTTAATGGTAGCTTTCTGGGTTTGCCTTGCAACCCTTTTTGGCTCACTCAGGTATCCGTAGCTCCTTCTCCTCAGCTGTTTCTTGTCCAGCAATCCCAACCTCCTTATATTCCCCTCTCCCACTTCTCTGGTTGCCAGATATAGAGCTTCCTGCCTGGACTTCTATACTGACCCACTGAGCTGTGTAGCTGTGTTCCCTGGTTGTTGTTCCAGAACGTTACCCTCTGGATCCCTGTTGGACTTAGGTTGTCTGCTGTTGTCGTCCACCTGGGATTTTATGTTTTGTCTGTGTTGTCTGTCCTCTCCTTGGTGTTTTCCTTTTAGTGTCAGTGGTGCGGACTAGTGTTCCCACCGCCCGTTCACTACGTAGGGCTCATCTTAGGGAAAGCCAGGGTTTAGGCACGTGATCGGCGTACGGGTGAGGAACCCGTCTAGGGACGTCAGGGCAGTCAGGTGCCAGCCTCAAGGTGAGTCAGGGGTCACCACCTTTCCCTCTCCCTTGGATAGGGCCTTCCCATTTCCCTCCCTTTGCGTACGCCGGTCATGACAGACGCCTTCATGTCGACGAAAAAAGGACTAGGTGTTGTGTACTTATATTATACAACAGTTAGGGAGATATCACTGTTGAAAAACCCTTAATATTCGATGGAGTATTTAAAAAATTTTAAAAAATTATTAAAAAACATAAAATCAAAGCTTGAAAAATTAACTGAAATTGCTTCTTTGTTGGCTTGGAGATTGACTCTTATTCCTCTAAGAAAACACATCTATTGTGATATTAATTATATTTTCTATGTTTCTCGGGGAAAGAATTATGGAGGAGAGGTTAGCCACTGAGGAAGGGGCCATTTAGAGTCCAGAAACGCATTTGGTTTTGGACCCTCTTGCTCAACACAAAGACCACCGGCATTCACAGCTACGAATACTCTGAAAGGAAAACATCATAATCAGATCGTATAAGTCTGTGTCATTCGGAGAACCGGAAACACGTAAAGGAGCCACTGGCGCTAGTGAGTGAAAATTCTATTTGCCAAAGCGGACGATAAAGGACACTTTAGTCAAGACGCCCTCGATATTTCAGCAAAATCGTACACTATCATCCTCTGGTGAAATCGATACTCACGTGAGTAAGCAGTAGTGGGGGATCTGGTTTAACCACCACGCGGGACGCCGCGGATTGTCCACCGGATTCCGCCCATATAGATCTGGCTCGTGAGTAGACACACTATTTAGAGGTGAAATAAGCATTTGCGATGCGGGCATAATCGACATACCAGTTCGATTCGAACAAATATTTCTTATACTTAAGAATTGGAAGACATTTTTTCGATTTGTCCATCGATATACTACAAACTGCATAGACAAATTCGAAACAATTACTGTGGCGAAACCAACCTCGCCACTGGGTTTTGGAGAGGACTGGCTGCTGGCCTCTTGCCCCTGGATTATGGGCCATATACTAACTTTTAAACCCCTGAACCTATTCAAGTGAATTTTGGATAGGTTTGTCCCCAAGTTATACTGTTTAAATTGATGTTAGTTATATGTATGGCCAATGTAAACTCACAAAGTTGTTACAATTTATAATAAGTGTAACTTGTCAGCTTGGGAGGAAATGCTGGGTGTGTTTCTATTGTGCCATTGTCCCATTGTGTGTTTAAAGGGTGATGTCTGTCCTATTGTCTGCACATGTGTATTGGTGACTTCTCTTTGTCTTGAGAGATAATTGGATTGCTCCTCAGGTTGTCTCCGGGACAGAGAGGAGGGAACCATGATGCATTGTGGGGATATGTTGTATCTGTCCTATGTCACAGTCTTCATTCTGGTCCTCTGGGGGCGTGAACGATTGGTTGCTGTAGTTACATTGTATGTGTTGTAAATTACTGATTGGTTATATTTCAAACCCCTGTGGGCAGTACTATGTTTGTGGTTTATGAATAAAAGAGGCTGTAAGTGAAGTACAGTCAGACCACTACTTGACCCTCAACACGGAGCCTTGTCTCGTTATTGGGGGGATCCGCTGTATGCTGTTAGTGACTGATTGCCAGGAGTGTCAGCTGATTCCTGTTCGTCTGCTAGCAGCTATTCGTGAGGTTCCAGTTTGGAGTGCTATTTTGTATCCAGTTCGGGAGTTTGGTGTATCCTGCAGTAGCTGTGCCTGTCTCTCAGAAAGGGGCTTATCGCCTAAACGGATTTTAACCCCTGGTCTGCTGAAACGGGCCGTTACATTGGTGGCAGCAGTGGGATCGTTCCTACAGCCAGAAGGACAGCTACAGGAGACACCATTTCTGTGGATTCTACAATTTAAGGGCAACGCATGTCCCAGTACAGCGACCCTAAAAGCACCAGGATGGAACCAGCAGTGTTATACGAGGAGGAGGACCTGGATGGCCGGGATGCATTAAGGAAAGGCATCTGGTACCAGGCCCTGGATAAGGTACAATACCAGCGGAGTGAGAGTCTCCCCAGTGAAGAGCAGCGGTTGCAGAAGCAAGTGGCCCTGCGGATGCCCTTCCTGGGAGAGCAGCCCCTGGAGGAATGGGTGAAGGAACTAGAGCATCGGGTATGGCAGGAGCTATGGCTGGAGGATGCCTACCAGGCGCTTTGGTGGTATATGGCACAGTATATACCCTGGACAGCCGAACATGACAAGCCAGAGGGAGAGGCGTTTGATGGTCCTGGCTTGTTAAGGGAGTCCTTTGCAGAGCCTGACTTCGGGAGCCCTGCACAGTCCAGACTTCAGGACATTTTCTATGAGAGGGAGGCTAGGCATGAGTGGGATGACCCCCATGAGGTAGAGCAAGACCTGGCTCACCTAGCAACCCTGGAGTGGGAACTGGAGCAGGACTACCGAGATCTCTTCCACTCCATTGAGAAGGCTCAGCAGGACGGTAAGGTGACAGACCCAGATCCAGACCCATTCAGCTGGGCAGATATTGTAGAGTGTTACTGGGAAGGACCCCAGGTGGCCGGTAGAGATGGGACCGAGGTCTCTCCACCGGTCCTGCAGGGAATTGGGAGCCCAGTCTCCATTCCCCAGCGGCAGTGTGAAGTGCAGGGAGAGGAGAGCAGCGCCCTCCCTCCCCAGCGGCAGGCTGAGTTACAGGGGGCAGAGGTAGTTGTTCCTGCCCACCAGCAGCAGAGTGATATGCCGGGAAGGCAGTGTGAAGTGCAGGGAGAGGAGAGCAGCGTCCTCCCTCCCCAGCGGCAGGCTGAGTTACAGGGGGCAGAGGTAGTTGTTCCTGCCCCCCAGCAGCAGAGTGATTTTTGGGGAATTGGGAGCCCAGTCTCCATTCCCCAGCGGCAGAGTGTCCAGCAGGGAATAGAGAGCCCAGTCTCCTTTCCCCAGCAGCAGGACACTGTATTGGGAGCGGAGACGGTCGGTCGCCCTCCCCAGCGGCTGGAAGTATGTATGGGAGAGGAGCTCGTTACCCCCTTTCCCCAGCGGCAGCTTAACGCACCAGGGGGAGACAGTAAGCCCCACAACAGTGCAGATGGGACCGTGGTCTCTGCACTTACAGCACAGGGGGTAGAGACAGTCGGTCTCCCCCTCCAACAACCAGACTCCAAGCCAGGGAGCAACACAGAGACCGGGAGTACCAGCTTCCAACATAACCTTGGTGGACTCACTGGACAGAGACAGGCTACCAAATGCAACAGGTCCAGTATTGGGTTGTGGGTGGGCTGCCAGACTGACTCAGGTACCGACCGGCGTGAGGTCAGGTACCTGGTTAGTCTTCCCTGGGGGGGGGAGATGTGTGGCGAAACCAACCTCGCCACTGGGTTTTGGAGAGGACTGGCTGCTGGCCTCTTGCCCCTGGATTATGGGCCATATACTAACTTTTAAACCCCTGAACCTATTCAAATGAATTTTGGATAGGTTTGTCCCCAAGTTATACTGTTTAAATTGATGTTAGTTATATGTATGGCCAATGTAAACTCACAAAGTTGTAACAATTTATAATAAGTGTAACTTGTCAGCTTGGGAGGAAATGCTGGGTGTGTTTCTATTGTGCCATTGTGTGTTTAAAGGGTGATGTCTGTCCTATTGTCTGCACATGTGTATTGGTGACTTCTCTTTGTCTTGAGAGATAATTGGATTGCTCCTCAGGTTGTCTCCGGGACAGAGAGGAGGGAACCATGAGGCATTGTGGGGATATGTTGTATCTGTCCTATGTCACAGTCTTCATTCTGGTCCTCTGGGGGCGTGAACGATTGGTTGCTGTAGTTACATTGTATGTGTTGTAAATTACTGATTGGTTATATTTCAAACCCCTGTGGGCAGTACTATGTTTGTGGTTTATGAATAAAAAAGGCTGTACGTGAAGTACAGTCAGACCACTGCTTGACCCTCAACACGGAGCCTTGTCTCGTTATTGGGGGGATCCGCTGTATGCTGTTAGTGACTGATTGCCAGGAGTGTCAGCTGATTCCTGTTCGTCTGCTAGCAGCTATTCGTGAGGTTCCAGTTTGGAGTGCTATTTTGTATCCAGTTCGGGAGTTTGGTGTATCCTGCAGTAGCTGTGCCTGTCTCTCAGAAAGGGGCTTATCGCCTAAACGGATTTTAACCCCTGGTCTGCTGAAACGGACCGTTACAATTACGAATATTTATTGTCGCTGCAAATTATGCGGTTATTTCTACGATTATTTATGTGAAATTCTGGACATTGGATCTAAAACTACTAATTAGGTTTTAAAGGAGAACCCTTGTTCTAAGTTCACGATTGTATTCTATTGTATATTATTGTTTAAGTATTTATTAGTTATTGTACACTGCTAAAAAAAAAAAAAGGGAACACTTAAACAACACAATGTAACTTCAAGTCAATAACACTTCTGAATATTCAAGAAAGGTGGCTCACTCCAGACGGGGTTCTGGATAAAAGGTGCTACTAGCCCAGTATAGAGGATCACCCCTCCTCTAGTGGTATGTAGCAAAAAGAAATCAAGGTGTAGGGCGAGCACTCAACACTTGGACCAGATAGATAGCAATAAAATAAAATTTAATTAAATCACAATGGTATAACACGTGAACATATACCTAGAATCTACAATTGGCATATAAAAACAAAATTAAAATTGCAATAAAATTCCTAAATAATATAACCACAATTCAGGATAATAATGGTATCTGTCCCTTATGTAGACCACATAAAAATGGCGTGTATCTGGATTGTAGCACTTCAATATCCAGGGTACGCAGGGAACATGTGGTGCTGTGGGTTATAAGGATGAATCCGGTGTTAATGGTGTCCAATGTTAGAACAGCTGAACCCTGCAGCTCCTACTCCTGTGAGTAGGCGTAACCCAATGTCCTTGGTTACAAGTGATACATAATATACAGTCACCTTGCTCGGTCAGAAAGACATACCCGTCCCATAAGTTTCACAGATGGAATTGTCCTACCTCCGTTGGTATGGCTCGTCGGTGTCTCTACGGACGTGAGCGGGAGGTGAGCGGGAGATGGGCACAAGGTGAGCGGCGTGGGACGCTGTCGGCGTCTAGCTCCTGGCTCCTGTGAATTGCTGGTCTCGGATCTCGCGAGATTTCAAACGTAGTCTGTCTCCGGGCAGTGAAGAGCGGTAGTTGATAAATAATCAGCTCTCTGTCCTGGATATCAGGCTTCTTCAGTTAAGCTTCTCTGCATGGCCATGCATAAGTTGCGGAGATATTGCTTTCACAGGTGTGCGGCCCAGACGCGTTTCGGGAACTCTTTCCCTTCGTCAGTGGTACGGCAACACCTGTGCTACTCCGCTTTTTATATTAACAGCTAGTGCCAAAACCTGGATCACTGGATTCGCTCGCAACAACCGAAAATCGCATGCGTTTTTTATATGCGGTTTTAATGCGGTTATTTTTCGGCATGCGTTTTTATGTGCTTTGGATTCCTTGCACCAATCTATATGTCATGTAGAGATCCAATTTTGATTATATATTGCATGGGTGGGTTACTGACATATTTCTGAAAAAACAGCATCACATCCTGATATGGTGTCAATTATGGAACTACAAGATGGAGTGACACAAATAATAATACAAATGTGACTGTAGTTCAAATAACTATTGATATATAGCTTACCACAGTACAATATTATGTATCCATAAGATCTAACTATTAAACTATACAGCAGCAGCTATATACATACAATAGTAGTAATATTTTGTACCTATGGCTAGAAAATGGATAGATGAAAGCCAATATATGAATAAAAATACATAAATACTTAAAAATGTAAAATAGTAGATACATAAAATGCTAAGAATGGGATAGGTCGAGAGGACAACATAGAAGTGTACATTCTGGTTAGATACAGGACGTGCAGATATTTGGAAGAGACTTCATGAAATATAGTCTCTGAATCATCAGTGAAATTCAGAGACTATATTCGATGAAGTCTCTTCCAAATATCTGCATGTCCTGTATCTAACCAGAATGTACACTTCTATGTTGTCCTCTCGACCTATCCCATTCTTAGCATTTTATGTATCTACTATTTTACATTTTTAAGTATTTATGTATTTTTATTCATATATTGGCTTTCATCTATCCATTTTCTAGCCATAGGTACAAAATATTACTACTATTGTATGTATATAGCTGCTGCTGTATAGTTTAATAGTTAGATCTTATGGATACATAATATTGTACTGTGGTAAGCTATATATCAATAGTTATTTGAACTACAGTCACATTTGTATTATTATTTGTGTCACTCCATCTTGTAGTTCCATAATTGACACCATATCAGGATGTGATGCTGTTTTTTCAGAAATATGTCAGTAACCCACCCATGCAATATATAATCAAAATTGGATCTCTACATGACATATAGATTGGTGCAAGGAATCCAAAGCACATAAAAACGCATGCCGAAAAATAACCGCATTAAAACCGCATATAGAAAAACGCATGCGATTTTCGGTTGTTGCGAGCGAATCCAGTGATCCAGGTTTTGGCACTAGCTGTTAATATAAAAAGCGGAGTAGCACAGGTGTTGCCGTACCACTGACGAAGGGAAAGAGTTCCCGAAACGCGTCTGGGCCGCACACCTGTGAAAGCAATATCTCCGCAACTTATGCATGGCCATGCAGAGAAGCTTAACTGAAGAAGCCTGATATCCAGGACAGAGAGCTGATTATTTATCAACTACCGCTCTTCACTGCCCAGAGACAGACTACGTTTGAAATCTCGCGAGATCCGAGACCAGCAATTCACAGGAGCCAGGAGCTAGACGCCGACAGCGTCCCACGCCGCTCACCTTGTGCCCATCTCCCGCTCACCTCCCGCTCACGTCCGTAGAGACACCGACAAGCCATACCAACGGAGGTAGGACAATTCCATCTGTGAAACTTATGGGACGGGTATGTCTTTCTGACCGAGCAAGGTGACTGTATATTATGTATCACTTGTAACCAAGGACATTGGGTTACGCCTACTCACAGGAGTAGGAGCTGCAGGGTTCAGCTGTTCTAACATTGGACACCATTAACACCGGATTCATCCTTATAACCCACAGCACCACATGTTCCCTGCGTACCCTGGATATTGAAGTGCTACAATCCAGATACACGCCATTTTTATGTGGTCTACATAAGGGACAGATACCATTATTATCCTGAATTGTGGTTATATTATTTAGGAATTTTATTGCAATTTTAATTTTGTTTTTATATGCCAATTGTAGATTCTAGGTATATGTTCACGTGTTATACCATTGTGATTTAATTAAATTTTATTTTATTGCTATCTATCTGGTCCAAGTGTTGAGTGCTCGCCCTACACCTTGATTTCCAATAACACTTCTGTGAAATCAAACTGTCCACTTAGGAAGCAACACTGAGTGACAATCAATTTCACATGCTGTTGTGCAAATGGCATAGACAACAGGTGGAAATTATAGGCAATTAGCAAGACACCCCCAATAAAGGAGTGGTTCTGCAGGTGGTGACCACAGAACACTTCTCAGTTCCTATGCTTCCTGGCTGATGTTTTGGTCACTTTTGAATGCTGGCAGTGCTTTCACTCTAGTGGTAGCATGAGACGGAGTCTACAACCCACACAAATGGCTCAGGTAGTGTAGCTTATCCAGGATGGCACATCAATTCGAGCCTTGGCAAGAAGGTTTGCTGTGTCTGTCAGCGTAGTGTCCAGAGCATGGAGGCGCTACCAGGAGACAGGCCAGTACATCAGGAGACGTGGAGGAGGCCTTGGAGGGCAACAACCCAGCAGCAGGACCGCTACCTCCGCCTTTGTGCAAGCAGGAACAGGAGGAGCACTGCCAGAGCCCTGCAAAATGACCTCCAGCAGGCCACAAATGTGCATGTGTCTGCTCAAACGGTCAGAAACAGACTCCATGAGGGTGATATGAGGGCCCGACGTCCACAGTTGGGGGTTGTGCTTACAGCCCAACACCGTGCAGGACGTTTGGCATTTGCCAGAGAACACCAAGATTGGCAAATTGCCACTGGCGCCCTGTGCTCTTCACAGATGAAAGCAGGTTCACACTGAGCACATGTGACAGACGTGACAGAGTCTGGAGACGCCGTGGAGAACGTTCTGCTGCCTGCAACATCCTCCAGCATGACCGGTTTGGCATTGGGTCAGTAATGGTGTGGGGTGGCATTTCTTCGGAGGGCCGCACAGCCCTCCATGTGCTCACCAGAGGTAGCCTGACTGCCATTAGGTACCGAAATGAGATCCTCAGACCCCTTGTGAGACCATATGCTGGTGCAGTTGGCCCTGGGTTCCTCCTAATGCAAGACAATGCTAGACCTCATGTGGCTGGAGTGTGTCAGCAGTTCCTGCAAGACGAAGGCATTGATGCTATGGACTGGCCCGCCCGTTCCCCTGACCTGAATCCAATTGAGCACATCTGGGACATCATGTCTCGCTCTATCCACCAACGTCACGTTGCACCACAGACTGTCCAGGAGTTGGCAGATGCTTTAGTCCAGGTCTGGGAGGAGATCCCTCAGGAGACCGTCCGCCACCTCATCAGGAGCATGCACAGGCGTTGTAGGGAGGTCATACAGGCACGTGGAGGCCACACACACTACTGAGCCTCATTTTGACTTGTTTTAAGGACATTACATCAAAGTTGGATCAGCCTGTAGTGTGTTTTTCCACTTAAATTTTGAGTGTGACTCCAAATCCAGACCTCCATGGGTTGAAAAATTTGATTTCCATTTTTTAATTTTTGTGTGATTTTGTTGTCAGCACATTCAACTATGTAAAGAACAAAGTATTTCAGAAGAATAATTAATTAATTCAGATCTAGGATATGTTATTTTTGTGTTCCCTTTATTTTTTTGAGCAGTGTATATCACTTTTTAGTCTGGCCAGACTTGTCACACATTAAATATAAATTTTAAGATTTTATGGTTGAATAAAGTACCACCAACTCCAGATATAGAGAGTGACCAGCCTTTTCTTGATATATTTATTTAGTTTTATAGATTGGGTGAATCTGTTGGCTGAGAGAACCCATCCAGGTAACCTGACGTAGTAGTGCTGCCTATTTTTGATTCTTTCAAATCCCATTTTTGCATCACCCTTAAGGCTAGCACACTACGTGTAGGTAACCATGGATATCTGGAGTCACGTGGAAAATAAGAGACAGAAAATTGAATCCTTCATGTTCGATGGAGAAATTGGTATGGAGTCAAATGGAGATATTTCTATAAGGGACTCATTTAAAGAGTTGGAATTGTTATTAATTAGGGAACTCAAACAAAGATGGGAAATCAAAACTTTGGAACAATACATCATTTTGGACAAAATTCCAAAAGGTCTTACACCGACAAAAAAAAAACAGCACAAGATCTATGGGAACCCTCATTCAATAGTGAATGGGATTTATTATTACATCAACAATCCATAGCTCTCATTAAATTAATTATCAAAAGAAGAAAGGAAATACTGGAAGAAGTATCCAGTAGAAATAATGAAGTAAAAGACATTATTGTCAAATTACCCAAAAATGATGAGTACAATATGTGGCAGGGGAGATTATGTAAGAAATTAGACAAAGTGGAATATGATATAAGGGATAAAAAAAACTAATAAATTGAGATATAATAACAATAAAAACAAAAATAAGAATCAATCAAGTGAGATGGACAGGAATGAACAGTCAAGAACGAATAGGAATATCCATTATGATAGAGAGGAGTTGAATGATACTCCTACTCAGAGAGACATGATCTCTCAGATTCCTGTCCACAATAGATTTGAGGTATTAGAAGACCGGGAGCATTTTTTAGACCAAACCCCATCACATCACAGATCACGGACACGACAAAAGACCCCCCAATTAAGGACACATACGCACAATATGAATTCCCCCCCGAATCACCAATACAATTTGAGAAACAAACACTACACCTCACAGCAAGAACACAAATCACGGTATCAACAGAGAACTCCGAAAATAGACACGTATCAGGAGAATCACTACACTCAGAGACACCGATCACCCATAAGGAGGAACAGAGAAAGAGGAAGAAGACTAGAAGAGGGAGAAGGAAGGGCACGCGATTATCACAGATAGGGAATATGGATTCAGATAGTGATTCTATTTTGAATCTTAGCACATTTGAGCTCACAAACACTCAAAAATATCTACTAAATAAAGGCCTAAAATTTGCCCCTACTAAAAAACTCAATAAATTTGAAACATTTATAGGAGTTGAAAAATATATAAGACGTTTATGTCTTAAGAAATATCATATTAGAAATATACAAAATGAAGAAGGAATTTTAAATGATGAATATGTACATACCACTTTGAAAAGAAAGTCTAAAAAATACCCACGGAATGAGATGGGTCCTGAATTGACCACTTTAAAAAAATGTGTTGAGAATGATATAAGAGGATTAAAAGAAAATCCAAGATTTAAAAGAAGAAACCTAACTAATTGTGAAGTTAAGGCAATAAAAGAGTTACAAGAGGAGAAAAAAATTATTATTCGTCCAGCCGACAAAGGCGGCTCTATAGTTATTCAAGATAAGGATAAATATGATGCAGAATGTTTACGCCAATTATTGGATATATATACATATAAAACCATTACAAGAAATCCAATTGAAATATTTAAAAAAGAACTGATTTTACTATGTAATAGAGGTTTAGAAAAAGGTATTTTAACAGATGAGGAACATCATTTTATTCTAAATAACCAACCAAGAACACCGGTCTTTTATTGCCTGCCAAAAATCCACAAAAATAAAGAAAATCCACCAGGAAGGCCAATAGTGTCGGGTATTGGATCATTAACTGCAAATGTATCCCAATATATTGATGTATTACTCCAGCCCAAGGTCAAACTAATACCGTCATATACAAAAGACACGACCCAAATTATTAAAATAATAGAAAATTTAGATTTTAAATCCAATTGGATAATGAGCACCTTGGACGTTCAGTCATTACATACAGTAATTGATCATGAACAAGGGAAAGATGCAGTAAAGAAAGAACTTTTAAAGGACAATACTCTCCCCAATTCACAAGTGGATTTTATTATAGAAGGGATAGATTTTATTCTCACGCACAACTATTTTGATTTCAATGGTCAGTTTTATCTACAAACTCAGGGGACTGCCATGGGCACCAGGTTTGCCCCCAGTTACGCAAATCTTTTTATGGCTATTTGGGAGGAAACCACCATAACTTCCAAACTGGGGACAGACCTGGTGCTATGGCAGAGATACATTGATGATGTATTTTTTATTTGTCAATTAGGCCAATCTAATTTGGATCAGTTTTTAAGTGATATTAACTTTAATAATTTTAACCTAAAGTTCACATCCATGACTAGCCAAACCAAACTTGAGTTTTTAGATTTACAAATAAAAGTTGAGGAAGATATGCTAAAGTGCAGAACTTTTATTAAACCAACAGCACGTAACAGTTGTATTTTGTATAGCAGCTGTCATCTTCCAAAATGGCTTCTAAATATCCCTCAAGGACAGTTTAGAAGAATAAAAAGGAACTGTACAGTGGACCAACAATTTGAATTGGAAGCGACAAATATGAAAAAACAGTTTTTAGAAAAACAATACTCCCTGAAAATGTTGGATGAAACCCTGGATAGGGTCCGAAATATGGATAGGAAGTCTTTTTTTGATGATATTACCCTACTTCAGAAAAGTAATACAGAAGATAAAGTCAGGATGATATTGCCAGATAATGAACAGTATAAAAAAATCCAAAACATTATTAGAAAGCATTGGCACATGGTACAGAAGGATACGATTATTGGGGCCATGATGCCAGACAATCCATTAATTACTTTCACAAAGGCCCAAATTTGGGCAGCCCCATCTATTAAACCCCCAATGAAAAAAATCACAAACCATACAAAAACGGGCAGATATTAAAGTTTTTTTTAGGTGTGGACAGTGCAATAATTGCAAGTTCACATCATTTCCCAAAAAAACCATGGTAATTACATCTACTTCTAATGGGTATAAACACACGATTAAAGAATTTCTATCTTGTGACTCAAGCGATGTAATTTACATCATTGAATGCCCTTGCAGACGACAATATATTGGAAGAACCAAGAGGCTATTGAAAAAAAGAATAGCGGAACATGTATCTAAGATTAAAAAGGGTTTTGAGAATCATTCTCATTTTAAAATTGCACATAATCAGGATCCTTCAGGACTCAAGTTTGCTGCTCTTGAAAAAGTACAGAAGGACTGGAGAGGAGGAGACCACATTGGCAGAATGTCGAGAGCGGAGACACAGAAAATCTTCGAATTTGATACAGTCCTGCCAATGGGGTTGAACTCTGAATTTGAACTGTTTGGCTTCTTGTAAGGAGGAGGTGGGGTTGGTGCCACCGGCCGACGTGGGACCGTACCATAATTAAATGTGGCCAGTCCTCCCTTGGCCGATGGCACACACCCTATTTTACGACATTCTTTCCCCGAGAAACATAGAA
Source organism: Bufo bufo (assembly GCF_905171765.1). Taxonomy (NCBI): domain Eukaryota; kingdom Metazoa; phylum Chordata; class Amphibia; order Anura; family Bufonidae; genus Bufo; species Bufo bufo. The sequence continues at coordinate 534,062,098 of NC_053390.1, read as the reverse complement.
AATATAATTAATATCACAATAGATGTGTTTTTTTAGAGGAATAAGAGTCAATTTCCAAGCCAACAAAGAAGCCATTTCAGTAAATTTTTCAAGCTTTGATTTTATGTTTTTTAATAATTTTTTTATCTTTTTTTTAAAATTTTTTAAATACTCCATCGAATATTAAGGGTTTTTCAACAGTGATATCTCCCTAACTGTTGTATAATATAAGTACACAACACCTAGTCCCTTTATCGTTGACATGATGGTGTCAAGTTTTATACATTTTTTATATACAAACCGGATTCCAAAAAAGTTGGGACACTATACAAATCGTGAATAAAAACTGAATGCAATGATGTGGAGGTGCCAACTTCTAATATTTTATTCAGAATAGAACATAAATCACGGAACAAAAGTTTAAACTGAGAAAATGTACCATTTTAAGGGAAAAATATGTTGAATCAGAATTTCATGGTGTCAACAAATCCCAAAAAAGTTGGGACAAGGCCATTTTCACCACTGTGTGGCATCTCCCCTTCTTCTTACAACACTCAACAGACGTCTGGGGACCGAGGAGACCAGTTTCTCAAGTTTAGAAATAGGAATGCTCTCCCATTCTTGTCTAATACAGGCCTCTAACTGTTCAATCGTCTTGGGCCTTCTTTGTTGCACCTTCCTCTTTATGATGCGCCAAATGTTCTCTATAGGTGAAAGATCTGGACTGCAGACTGGCCATTTCAGTACCCGGATCCTTCTCCTACGCAGCCATGATGTTGTGATTGATGCAGAATGTGGTCTGGCATTATCTTGTTATTTTTTTTTTTAAATTTGCCAGCTCTGCACCACTTTTTCTGCATGCGAGCTGTGACCGGCAAGCGCTGATCAGTCCGTAATCCACTGTTAGGCACCTGGGCTCATATTTTTGGTGCAGATATATATATCTTTTTTCATCTGTGTTTTTTTTTTTTAAGTAATAGTTGATTTTTAGAAAGTGTTCTTTTTTTTGTATCTGCAGTAAATTTGTATACTACAGTGACTGCATGGACAAACCAAACGTCAGCTTGCGTGCATTCTGCAGCCCTGAGCACCAATAAGTACCATTGTCGCTTTTGCTCTCAGTTTTCTTTTTTTTGTGTGTAAAAAATACATTTAGTGTTAAATAGAAATCAATTTTAGTAGTGTTAGTGTAGATTTTTGCACGCACATAATGCATGCGTCCTGCACCTGCTGAGCGCTTATCAGAAACATAAATTTTTCAGATTGGTCTGCTCAGTTTACTGGGCAGATTATCTAATTTTTTTTCGTGTAGTTAGTTATATATACGGTATATATATATATATATATATATATATATATAAATCTTCATATACGGTACGTGTACATACACTGCGTGCAGAATTATTAGGCAAATGAGTATTTTGACCACATCATCCTCTTTATGCATGTTGTCTTACTCCAAGCTGTATAGGCTCGAAAGCCTACTACCAATTAAGCATATTAGGTGATGTGCATCTCTGTAATGAGAAGGGGTGTGGTCTAATGACATCAACACCCTATATTAGGTGTGCATAATTATTAGGCAACTTCCTTTCCTTTGGCAAAATGGGTCAAAAGAAGGACTTGACAGGCTCAGAAAAGTCAAAAATAGTGAGATATCTTGCAGAGGGATGCAGCACTCTTAAAATTGCAAAGCTTCTGAAGCGTGATCATCGAACAATCAAGCGTTTCATTCAAAATAGTCAACAGGGTCGCAAGAAGCGTGTGGAAAAACCAAGGTGCAAAATAACTGCCCATGAACTGAGAAAAGTCAAGCGTGCAGCTGCCAAGATGCCACTTGCCACCAGTTTGGCCATATTTCAGAGCTGCAACATCACTGGAGTGCCCAAAAGCACAAGGTGTGCAATACTCACAGACATGGCCAAGGTAAGAAAGGCTGAAAGACGACCACCACTGAACAAGACACACAAGCTGAAACGTCAAGACTGGGCCAAGAAATATCTCAAGACTGATTTTTCTAAGGTTTTTTGGACTGATGAAATGAGAGTGAGTCTTGATGGGCCAGATGGATGGGCCCGTGGCTGGATTGGTAAAGGGCAGAGAGCTCCAGTCCGACTCAGACGCCAGCAAGGTGGAGGTGGAGTACTGGTTTGGGCTGGTATCATCAAAGATGAGCTTGTGGGGCCTTTTCGGGTTGAGGATGGAGTCAAGCTTAACTCCCAGTCCTACTGCCAGTTTCTGGAAGACACCTTCTTCAAGCAGTGGTACAGGAAGAAGTCTGCATCCTTCAAGAAAAACATGATTTTCATGCAGGACAATGCTCCATCACACGCGTCCAAGTACTCCACAGCGTGGCTGGCAAGAAAGGGTATAAAAGAAGAAAATCTAATGACATGGCCTCCTTGTTCACCTGATCTGAACCCCATTGAGAACCTGTGGTCCATCATCAAATGTGAGATTTACAAGGAGGGAAAACAGTACACCTCTCTGAACAGTGTCTGGGAGGCTGTGGTTGCTGCTGCACGCAATGTTGATGGTGAACAGATCAAAACACTGACAGAATCCATGGATGGCAGGCTTTTGAGTGTCCTTGCAAAGAAAGGTGGCTATATTGGTCACTGATTTGTTTTTGTTTTGTTTTTGAATGTCAGAAATGTATATTTGTGAATGTTGAGATGTTATATTGGTTTCACTGGTAAAAATAAATAATTCAAATGGGTATATATTTGTTTTTTGTTAAGTTGCCTAATAATTATGCACAGTAATAGTCACCTGCACACACAGATATCCCCCTAAAATAGCTAAAACTAAAAACAAACTAAAAACTACTTCCAAAAATATTCAGCTTTGATATTAATGAGTTTTTTGGGTTCATTGAGAACATGGTTGTTGTTCAATAATAAAATTAATCCTCAAAAATACAATTTGCCTAATAATTCTGCACTCCCTGTATATATAAAATTCCATTTTAGTTAGGTAGTGTTAGTGTAGATTTTTGCACGCACACAAAATCTTTGTGCGTGCATCCTGCTTATTTTTTTTTCAACTTTTTTTCTCTACTCCTTTTCTCTTTATTTCAAATGAATTACAAGCCCCTTCACGTGTGAAAACACAATATACACACCCCTCACACTAAATAAAGGTTTAAACATTTCACACGTCACACCCCAATAAAATAAAAATGGCCCCACCATCCCAACAAGTGTACTCAGCTGAAGAGGCATACGCCATCCTTGCCTCCGATACTGAGTCTGCCAGTGAGGGAGAAGAGGATGCCACTTTCCTCTACTCCTTTACCCCCTCATCATCATCATCATCCGCTGATGAGGGACCCTCTAGAAAGCACCCCAGAACAACAGCTGAGGCAGCCCCCAGAGTGAGCCCATATGGACCCCACCCCCTGACGATTATCAGCCCCAAATTCTGGATTTGGAGGGCAGCTCCGGAATACAGATAGACTGTGTGGGCTTCACTGAACTAGATTTTTTTTAAATCTTCTTCTCTGAAGATTTTGTAAATTTAATGGTGGCCCAAAACAATTTATACGCCCAATAATTCATTGATCAGAACTAGGGATGAGCGAACCCGAACTGTACCGAATTTTGGGGTGTCCGTGACACGGACCCGAACATTTTCGTAAAAGTCCGGGTTCGGGTTCGGTGTTCGGCGCTTTCTTGCCGCTTTTTGAAAGGCTGCAAAGCAGCCAATCAACAAGCGTCATACTACTTGGCCCAAGAGGCCATCACAGCCATGCCTACTATTGGCATGGCTGTGATTGGCCAGTGAACCATGTGACCCAGCCTCTATTTAAGCTGGAGTCACGTAGCGCCGCACGTCACTCTGCTATGATCAGTATAGGGAGAGGTTGCAGCTGCGACGTTAGGGCGAGATTAGGCAGATTAACTCCTCCAAAAGACTTCATTCTGTGATCGATCTGCAGCTGTGGATCATTGAAGTGCTATTATTGACTTGCTCACTTTTTTGAGGCTGCCCAGAGCGTTTTTAGATCACTTTTTTTCTGGGGTGATCGGCGGCCATTTTGTGACTTGTGGTGAGCCAGCACGAGCTATCACCAAGTGTATTTAACCATCGATAGTGTGGTTATTTTGTGCTATATCCTACATCAGCTGCAGGCTGAGCCTGTGTCACCCAAGTGCATTTAACCATCAACAGTCTGATTATTTTTTGGCCATATACTACATCTGGTGCAGGCTGAGCCTGTGTCACCCAAGTGCATTTAACCATCAACAGTGTGGTTATTTTTTGGCCATATATTACATCAGGGGCAAGTTGAGCCTGTCACCCAGCGCCTACAAAATAGACCTGACATTTCTATTCAACCAAATCTGTACTGTTTTAGCTGGTCAAGTTATTTGTATTGACCGTAAAAGCACACTTTTTTTTCTGGGTTGAAAAAGCATTCCCAAATTTGCCATTCTCAAAATAACTAGTTTCTGGTATTTGAGGCCTACTTGAAATCTATCCCAAAAAGAAAATCTTACATTGAAGGTATTGATAGTGTCATTCAGAAAAACCTAAGACACACGCTAGCGTGCTGATAGAAGTGTGATTCTGTAATTAAACCTATAACTGTCACACAGCGCAAAAAAAAACAGGTCTCACATCTCTATTCAACCAAATCTGCAGTGTTTTATCTGGTCAAGTTATTTGTAGTGACCGTAAAAGCAGACTTTTTGTTCTGGGTTGAAAAAGCATTCCCAAATTTGCCATTCTCAAAATAACTAGTTTCTGGTATTTGAGGCCTACTTGAAATCTATCCCAAAAAGAAAATCTTACATTGAAGGTATTGATAGTGTCATTCATAAAAACCTAAGACACACGCTAGCGTGCTGATAGAAGTGTGATTCTGTGATTAAACCTATACCTGTCACACAGCGCAAAAAAAAACTGGTCTCACATCTCTATTCAACCAAATCTGCAGTGTTTTAGCTGGTCAAGTTATTTGTAGTGACCGTAAAAGCAGACTTTTTGTTCTGGGTTGAAAAAGCATTCCCAAATTTGCCATTCTCAAAATTGTGGTGAATGGGAACAATGAGGAAAACATCTAATAAGGGACGCGGACGCGGACGTGGACATGGTCGTGGTGGTGTTAGTGGACCCTCTGGTGCTGGGAGAGGACGTGGCCGTTCTGCCACAGCCACACGTCCTAGTGAACCAACTACCTCAGGTCTCAGTAGCCAGCAGAATTTACAGCGATATTTGGTGGGGCCTAATGCCGTTCTAAGGATGGTAAGGCCTGAGCAGGTACAGGCATTAGTCAATTGGGTGGCCGACAGTGGATCCAGCACGTTCACATTATCTCCCACCCAGTCTTCTGCAGAAAGCGCACAGATGGCGCTTGAAAACCAAGCCCATCGGTCTGTCACATCACCCCTATGCATATCAAAGAAACTGTCTGAGCCTCAAGTTATGCAGCAGTCTCTTATGCTGTTTGAAGACTCTGCTGCCAGGGTTTCCCAAGGGCATCCACCTAGCCCTTCCCCAGGGGTGGAAGAGATAGAATGCACTAACGCACAACCACTTATTTTTCCTGATGATGAGGACATGGGAATACCACCTCAGCACGTCTCTGATGATGACGAAACACAGGTGCCAACTGCTGCGTCTTTCTGCAGTGTGCAGACTGAACAGGAGGTCAGGGATCAAGACTGGGTGGAAGACGATGCAGGGGACGATGAGGTCCTAGACCCCACATGGAATGAAGGTCGTGCCACTGACTTTCACAGTTCGGAGGAAGAGGCAGTGGTGAGACCGAGCCAACAGCGTAGCAAAAGAGGGAGCAGTGGGCAAAATCAGAACACCCGCCGCCAAGAGACTCCGCCTGCTACTGACCGCCGCCATCTGGGACCGAGCACCCCAAAGGCAGCTTCAAGGAGTTCCCTGGCATGGCACTTCTTCAAACAATGTGCTGACGACAAGACCCGAGTGGTTTGCACGCTGTGCCATCAGAGCCTGAAGCGAGGCATTAACGTTCTGAACCTTAGCACAACCTGCATGACCAGGCACCTGCATGCAAAGCATGAACTGCAGTGGAGTAAACACCTTAAAAACAAGGAAGTCACTCAGGCTCCCCCTGCTACCTCTTCTGCTGCTGCCGCCTCGGCCTCTTCTGCTGCTGCCGCCGCCTCGGCCTCTTCTGCTGCTGCTGCTGCCGCCGCCGCCTCGGCCTCTTCCTCCGCCTCTGGAGGAACGTTGGCACCTGCCGCCCAGCAAACATGGGATGTACCACCAACACCACCACCTGCGTCACCAAGCATCTCAACCATGTCACACGGCAGCGTTCAGCTCTCCATCACACAAACATTTGAGAGAAAGCGTAAATTCCCACCTAGCCACCCTCGATCCCTGGCCCTGAATGCCAGCATTTCTAAACTACTGGCCTATGAAATGCTGTCATTTAGGCTGGTGGACACACACAGCTTCAAACAGCTCATGTCACTTGCTGTCCCACAGTATGTTGTTCCCAGCCGCCACTACTTCTCCAAGAGAGCCGTGCCTTCCCTGCACAAACAAGTGTCCGATAAAATCAAGTGTGCACTGCGCAATGCCATCTGTGGCAAGGTCCACCTAACCAAGATACGTGGACCAGTAAGCACGGCCAGGGACGCTATATCTCCCTAACTGCACACTGGGTAAATATAGTGGCGGCTGGGCCCCAGGCGGAGAGCTTTTTGGCGCACGTCCTTCCGCCGCCAAGGATCGCAGGGCAACATTCTTTGCCTCCTGTCTCCTCCTCCTCCTACTCAGCTTCCTCCTCCTCTTCTTCCACCTGCTCATCCAGTCAGCCACACACCTTCACCACCAACTTCAGCACAGCACGGGGTAAACGTCAGCAGGCCATTCTGAAACTCATATGTTTGGGGGACAGGCCCCACACCGCACAGGAGTTGTGGCGGGGTATAGAACAACAGACCGACGAGTGGTTGCTGCCGGTGAGCCTCAAGCCCGGCCTGGTGGTGTGCGATAATGGGCGAAATCTCGTTGCAGCTCTGGGACTAGCCGATTTGACGCACATCCCTTGCCTGGCGCATGTGCTGAATTTGGTGGTGCAGAAGTTCATTCGCAACTACCCCGACATGTCAGAGCTGCTGCATAAAGTGCGGGCCGTCTGTTCGCGCTTCCGGCGTTCACACCCTGCCGCTGCTCGCCTGTCTGCGCTACAGCGTAACTTCGGCCTTCCCGCTCACCGCCTAATATGCGACGTGCCCACCAGGTGGAACTCCACCTTGCATATGCTGGACAGACTGTGCGAGCAGCAGCAGGCCATAGTGGAGTTTCAGCTGCAGCACGCACGGGTCAGTCGCACTGTGGATCAGACCCACTTCACCACCAATGACTGGGCCTCCATGCGAGACCTGTGTGCCCTGTTGCGCTGTTTCGAGTACTCCACCAACATGGCCAGTGGCGATGACGCCGTTATCAGCGTTACAATACCACTTCTATGTCTCCTTGAGAAAACACTTAGGGCGATGATGGAAGAGGAGGTGGCCCAGGAGGAAGAGGAGGAAGAGGGGTCATTTTTAGCACTTTCAGGCCAGTCTCTTCGAAGTGACTCAGAGGGAGGTTTTTTGCAACACCAGAGGCCAGGTACAAATGTGGCCAGACAGGGCCCACTACTGGAGGACGAGGAGGACGAGGATGAGGAGGAGGTGGAGGAGGATGAGGATGAAGCATGTTCACAGCAGAGTGGCACCCAAAGCAGCTCGGGCCCATCACTGGTGCGTGGCTGGGGGGAAACACAGGACGATGACGATACGCCTCCCACAGAGGACAGCTTGTCCTTACCTCTGGGCAGCCTGGCACACATGAGCGACTATATGCTGCAGTGCCTGCGCAACAACAGCAGAGTTGCCCACATTTTAACGTGTGCGGACTACTGGGTTGCCACCCTGCTGGTTCCCCGGTACAAAGACAATGTGCCCACCTTACTTCCTACACTGGAGCGTGATAGGAAGATGCGCGAGTACAAGCACACGTTGGTAGACGCGCTACTGAGAGCATTCCCAAATGTCACAGGGGAACCAGTGGAAGCCCAAGGCGAAGGCAGAGGAGGAGCAAGAGGTCGCCAACGCAGCTGTGTCACGGCCAGCTCCTCTGAGGGCAGGGTTAGCATGGCAGAGATGTGGAAAAGTTTTGTCAACACGCCACAGCTAAGTGCACCACCACCTGATACGGAACGTGTTAGCAGGAGGCAACATTTCACTAACATGGTGGAACAGTACCTGTGCACACCCCTCCACGTACTGACTGATGGTTCGGCCCCATTCAACTTCTGGGTCTCCAAATTGTCCACGTGGCCAGAGCTAGCCTTTTATGCCTTGGAGGTGCTGGCCTGCCCGGCGGCCAGCGTTTTGTCTGAACGTGTATTCAGCACGGCAGGGGGCGTCATTACAGACAAACGCAGCCGCCTGTCTACAGCCAATGTGGACAAGCTGACGTTCATAAAAATGAACCAGGCATGGATCCCACAGGACCTGTCCATCCCTTGTGCAGATTAGACATTAACTACCTCCCCTTAACCATATATTATTCTACTCCAGGGCACTTCCTCATTCAATACTATTTTTAATTTCATTTTACCATTATATTGCGGGGCAACCCAAAGTTGAATGAACCTCTCCTCTGTCTGGGTGCCGGGGCCTAAATGTGTGACAGTGGCCTGTTCCAGTGGTGGGTGACGTGAAGCCTGATTCTCTGCTATGACATGAAGACATATTCTGCGCTGACATAAGGCCAGATTCTCTGTTACGGGACCTCTCTCCTCTGCCTGGGTGCCTGGGCCTAAATGTGTGACAGTGGCCTGTTCCAGTGGTGGGTGACGTGAAGCCTGATTCTCTGCTATGACATGAAGACAGATTCTGTGCTGACATCAGGCCAGATTCTCTGTTACGGGACCTCTCTCCTCTGCCTGGGTGCCTGGGCCTAAATGTGTGACAGTGGCCTGTTCCAGTGGTGGGTGACGTGAAGCCTGATTCTCTGCTATGACATGAATACAGATTCTGCGCTGACATAAGGCCAGATTCTCTGTTACGGGACCTCTCTCCTTTGCCTGGGCCTAAATATGTGACAGTGGCCTGTTCCAGTGGTGGGTGACGTGAAGCCTGATTCTCTGCTATGACATGAAGACAGATTCTGTGCTGACATAAGGCCAGATTCTCTGTTACAGGACCTCTCTCCTCTGTCTGGGTGCCGGGGCCTAAATGTGTGACAGTGGCCTGTTCCAGTGGTGGGTGACGTGAAGCCTGATTCTCTGCTATGACATGAATACAGATTCTGCGCTGACATAAGGCCAGATTCTCTGTTACGGGACCTCTCTCCTCTGCCTGGGTGAAGGGGCCTAAATGTGTGACAGTGGCCTGTTCCAGTGGTGGGTGACGTGATGCCTGATTCTCTGCTATGACATGAAGACAGATTCTGCGCTGACATAAGGCCAGATTCTCTGTTACGGGACCTCTCTCCTCTGCCTGGGTGCCTGGGCCTAAATGTGTGACAGTGGCCTGTTCCAGTGGTGGGTGACGTGAAGCCTGATTCTCTGCTATGACATGAAGACAGATTCTGCACTGACATAAGGCCAGATTCTCTGTTACGGGACCTCTCTCCTCTGCCTGGGTGCCGGTGCCTAAATGTGTGACAGTGGCCTGTTCCAGTGGTGGGTGACGTGAAGCCTGATTCTCTGCTATGACATGAAGACAGATTCTGCGCTGTCATAAGGCCAGATTCTCTGTTACGGGACCTCTCCTCTGCCTGGGTGCCTGGGCCTAAATGTGTGACAGTGGCCTGTTCCAGTGGTGGGTGACGTGAAGCCTGATTCTCTGCTATGACATGAAGACTGATTCTGCGCTGACATGAAGCCAGATTCTCTGCTATGGCATGAAGAGACTGATTCTCTGCTGACATGAAGCCAGATTCTTTGCTATGGCATGAAGAGACTGATTCTCTGCTGACGTGAAGCCAGATTCTCTGCTATGGGACCTCTGTCCAATTGATATTGGTTCATTTTAATTTTTTTATTTTAATTTTAATTCATTTCCCTATCCACATTTGTTTGCAGGGGATTTACCTACATGTTGCTGCCTTTTGCAGCCCTCTAGCTCTTTCCTGGGCTGTTTTACAGCCTTTTTAGTGCCCAAAAGTTCGGGTCCCCATTGACTTCAATGGGGTTCGGGTTCGGGTTCGGGACGAAGTTCGGATCGGGTTCGGATCCCGAACCCGAACATTTCCGGGAAGTTCGGCCGAACTTCTCTAACCCGAACATCCAGGTGTTCGTTCAACTCTAATCAGAACCCTACATCGGCATACGCTAGACCCCTAGGTTGGTTGGACCCCAGTGAGTGCAGCAGAGATGATGAAGTTTTGGGGACTCGTGCTGCATATGGGCGTTGTGAAGAAGCCAAACGACAATATTGGAGTTCGAACATTTTCTACCATACTCCAATTTTGATTCTAAATTTCTAAGCCTTCTAACGTCCCCAAAAAATTGTATGTCATTTTCAAAATGATCCAAACATGAAGTAGACATATGGGGAATATAAAGTACTAACTATTTTGGGGGTATTACTAGCTATTTTAAAAGTAGAGAAATAAAAATTTGCTAATTTTTTTTTTTTGGTAAATTTGGTATTTTTTAAAAAATAAAAATGAAATATATTGACTCAAATTTACCACTGTTATAAAGTACAATATGTGACGAGAAAACCTCTGAATGGCCTAGATAAGTAAAAGCGTTTTAAAGTTATACATGTCAGATTTGCTAAAAATGGCTTGGTCCTTAAGGTGAAAAATGGCAGGGTCCTGAAGGGGTTAATTTTCCTTTTACCCTTGTTTATACACTTTTTCCTCCCAAGGAAACTTTAAATTACCATCATCTGATCACTTCTACCATAGACTACAATACTTAAACTTTGGGAGATTCACTATATTACTGTGTTACCACAGGCAGGGCTCGATAGGAACTTTGCTATTGTAGGCCTCAGGTCTGAGGCTGCCATAGCAACCAAACCACGATCTTGAAATGGGGACTTTACCCCCAGGGGTCTGCTGTGTAAAACAGCAGGCACCCGGGGTCTGTGGCCTGGCTCCGCTTCTGGGCAGGTGTCATGTTTGAAGACCCAACATGCGGGAAGTGGTCAATATGGGCAAAAGGGGGTGATTTGAATTTTTCATTTTTTTGTTTCTATAAGGAGATCAAACATCTTAAAGGGGTTTTCTGAGATTTTCGTATGTGCGATACCTGAAATTAATTTTCATAAGTGCGATACCAAGCACAGCCGCTATACAATTGTATTGTAAGGATATTTTTAAAAACGGATTCCTTGTAATGTATAGAGTTAGAGATAGTACCCATCCCCCATTGTGCTGAGGCCACATTCCTGAGAAGTGGTTATCTCAGAGACATGCGTGCTGGATACTTCAGGAGGGGCTAAAAGGTATAAACTCTGCTACACACATACAGTGCTGCCCATAATTATTCATACCCCTGACAAATTTTGACTAAGTTACTTTTATTCAACCAGCAAGTAATTTTTTGATGGGAAATGACATAGGTGTCTCCCAAAAGATAATAAAACGATGTACAAGAGGCATTATTGTGGAGAAAAAAAACATTTCTCAGCTTTTATTTACATTTGAGCAAAAAGTGTCCAGTCTAAAATTATTCATACCCTTCACAAACTGTCACAGTCTGTGGGAAAATCAAAAGTTCTATACCATTCCAAATAGTCCAAGCTGTTCTAAAGCATCCTAATTACCCTGATTAATTGGGAACAGCCGTTTTAATCAACTCAACAGGTGAAAAACAGCAGGTCTCTGCAGTTGGTTTGTGGACAGTCATGGCTAAGACAAAGGAGCTCAGTGAGGACCTGCGGCTGCGCATTGTGGCTACTCACAAGTCAGGAAGGGGCTACAAGGCCATTTCTAAATGTTTTCAAGTTCCAGTGGCTACAGTGCAAAGTATTATTAAAAAATACAAGATGTTCCGCACTGTGGAAAATCTCAGAGGACGTGGTCGGAAGCCAAAAGTTACACCTGTGCTGGCCAGGAGGATAGTTAGAGAGGTGAAAAAGAATCCAAGGATCACCACCAAGGCCATCCTGGTGAATCTGGGCTCTGCTGGTGGCAATGTCTCAAGGCAGACAATCCAACGGACACTGCACACTGCTGGGTTCCATGGATGCAGACCAAGGAGGACGCCACTTCTCCAGATAAGGCACACAAAAGCTCGCTTGGCCTTTGCAAAAGCTCATCTGGACAAAGAAGACTCCTGGTCTTCTGTTTTATGGTCAGATGAAACAAAAATTGAATTGTTTGGTCACAATGATGTTTCCTTCATTTTTCGTAAAAAAGGAGAAGCCTTCAATCTAAAGAACACCATACCCACTGTCAAACATGGTGGTGGGAACCTAATGCTTTGGGGGTGTTTTTCAGCCAATGGACCAGGGAACCTAATCACAGTAAACGGCACCATGAAAAAAGAGAAATACGTGAGGATTCTCAATGACAACATCAGGCAGTCTGCAGAGAAACTTGGCTTTGGGCACCAGTGGACATTTCTGCATGACAATGACCCAAAACACACAGTAAAAGTGGTGAAGAAATGGTTAACAGACAACAACATTAACGTTTTGGAGTGGCCCAGCCAGAGTCCAGACTTGAATCCAATTGAGAATCTGTGGAGGGAGCTAAAGATCAGGGTGATGGCAAGAAAACTCTCCAACCTGAAAGATTTGGAGCTCATTGCTAAAGATGAATGGGCAAAAATACCTGTGGAGACATGCAAAAAGCTGGTCTGCTTTATAGGAAGCGTTTGATTGCTGTAATAGCCAATAAAGGCTTTTCTATTGATTATTGAGAAGGGTATGAATAATTTTGGACTGGACACTTTTTGCTCAAATGTAAATAAAAGCTGAGAAATGTTTTTTTCCCCACAATAATGCCTCTTGTACATCGTCTTATTATCTTTTGGGAGACACCTATGTCACTTCCCGTCAAAAAATGACTTGCTGGTTGAATAAAAGTAACTTTAAGTCAAAATTTGCCAGGGGTATGAATAATTATGGGCAGCACTGTATATTAGTGAGCACTACATTGAAGTATTCATTCTGTATAGGCTGTAAGTATTGATTATCTCTTGTACACCCTGGCCTGCCAAAAACGGCCTGCCCTGTGTTCCACGGAGAACTTAAAGTTCTGTAAGGACAGGAACATGTGCTGTAACATTGCCGACTTAGAGTCTTCCCCCCGGGCCAATGATGATTATTTACTTTTTATTATTCGGTATGTGATTTCTTTGTGTTATCTTATAGTTAATCATACATAGTAAATATATTTATTCACTTACCCTGCGTAAGCTTATTCATTCTCAAATCTTTTGAATTCACGTTATGAAACAACAATGTACCGTGCTGTGCTTGGTATGCTGAGAGAAGGCAGCGGCTGTCCAGTAAGGCTAAAATATGGACCTTCACAGCAATGGGTCTACTACCATTATTGAACCCCTTCACATCTGATCAAACACATTTGAAATAGTAGGAGAGAAGAGCCATGGGTGCAACATGTCATACTAGGAATGAAACTTCTGCCAAGTCTTGTAAATAGCAGACGTAACTTTCTTATGACTCTTGCAGTGTCCTCACTGCAAATCATTGAAGTGTTGAAGTAAACACCTAAGAACAGCAAGAAGCAGATTTCAGCAGTGTTACAGAAGGCAGCAGAAAGCTCACAAAAGAGGATTGCACTGCATTTTTTCAGAGAAGTTAACTGCCTACAATCTGGCTACAGCCCTCTCTGCATGTAATAGGAGGCCAGGAAAGGTAGTATTATACTGTGTGGGGATTCACTCTGGTAGTTAGGACTAGCGGATGCAGTATAGTGGCAAAGTACACCATTTTTAAATCAAACAGCGGTGTTTATTCACACCTGTAAGCCATCAAGTCCATAGGCGGCCTGTTCGCCTTTAGAGGGGCCTGAGTCCTCCAGCCCGGCTCAAACCTCAAATCCCAGCACAGCCCTCAGTTCACAGCACACAGACTCCTGAGCTCCACTGTCAGAGGGAGATAAATTCACACACCTGGCAGTGCTGGCTGGTTTTTATGCCTGGCAAAACCTGGCCTGGAACATCGGGAGTAGTCACTCACCCAGCACTTTGACTACTCCCAGTAAGAGCAGTCACAGATCAGCTATGACAGTCATGCTAAATCTCACGGTGTAAATTTCACGACTGTGACTGATCCAGACAGGTCTGGGAGGAGAAGGTCGCAGCGACTTGCTACTCGCGATAGCTTGTGAGTTTGCTCCATGGTTCAGGGTATGTCATCCGGGTTTTGCCTTGTGAACCTTTTTGTCCTGACTGGGAGTTTGTAGGCATCCTTCTCAGGTGAGTCCTGTCTGCCACTCCCAGCTACTATATTAGTTTCAGTTTCACTTGCAGTCATTGCCAGATATAGTCCTTACTTCCAGTTCTATACTGACCTTTGAAGGAGATTGTTTGATGGTGTTGCTGTGGAGCTCTTGTCCGGCGTGGACTGTCGTGATTGGGATCGCCTTCTCTGCTCGTGACTGGATAAGTCTATCTCTGCTATAGTTTGTTTGTTGCTGTCTTCCCCTGCTGTTCTCCTAGACATGAGTGATGGTGACTAGTGCTCCCATCGGCCTTTCCCCACTCTAGGCTTGTTAGGGTGACTGAGGGTTTAGGCATCCTGCTCGCTGCACGGGTTCACACCCCGTCTAGGGTATCAGGGCAGACAGGTGCCAGCTTAGGGTTAGTCAGGGGTGGCCATACTATTCCCATCCGTAGATAAGGGTCCCCCTTCCCCTGCGGTCGTGACAGTATATCTGGCCATTTAAATAAAAAAATAAAAAAAAGACATTTCTTTTTTTTTTTTTGCTTGCTGTTTTGCTTTGTATTTTTCTGTTCCACTATGGATCCGGTTACGGTTTTGGCGAAACAATTACAGGGATTATCCCTTGAAGTGGCAGGATTAAAAGCAACAGTGCTGCAGCAGCCATCCTTGGGTTCCACCGTTGCTACGGGAAACCAAGGTACTCCTGAGCCAAAAGTGGCTTTACCTGATAGGTTCTCAGGAGGGAGAGACCAATTTTTAACCTTCAGAGAAGCTTGAAAATTGTTTTTCAGGTTATGCTCTAGATCCTCCGGCGGTGAGGAACAACGGGTGGGCATTGTAATTTCTCTCCTGCAAGGAGATCCGCAGGCTTGGGCTTTCTCCCTACCATCAGACTCTCTGGCCTTATGATCAGTGGAGGAGTTTTTTGAAGCCCTGGGTCTCGTATATGATGACCCGGACAGGGTCTCACTCGCTGAGTCTAAGCTACGTAAACTTCAGCAAGAGAACCGGTCTGCTGAACTATATTGTTCCGAATTCCGTAGGTGGGCTACTGATACGTTATGGAACGACTCGGCCCTTAGGAGTCAGTTCTGCCAGGGGTTGTCTGAAAAATTAAAAGAATCGCTGGCGGTATACGAGGTCCCTGGGTCTCTGGAGGCTGCTATGTCTCTGTCCATAAGAATCGACAGACGACTCAGGAAGAGACTATTAAATTTTACGGAGGCCTCTATAGGGCAGGGATCGGTTTGTTATGATCCAGTCGAACCAATGCAAATAGGGGGCGCCACTAGACGGGTGAATCCTCCTAAGTTCCGCCGTAGGTCAGAGGTTTGTTTTCGTTGTGGGGGGAGGGGTCATTTTGTAAAGGTTTGTCCCTCAGAACCCAAGAGACCACAAACAAAGGAGCCGCCAGAAAACTAGAGTCCCCAGATTGTGCGGAGGATAACAGTCTGGGCGTATTCGTTTCCTCCATACTTATGTCTCAGTTTTTGTTGTCCGCTACCGTTGAGGCGGGCAATAAGACTGAGATCTGTTCCGTCTTTTTGGACAGTGGGGCGGGGGTCAACTTGGTGGATTCACGGTTTGCTCAGGCTCTGGGTTTTACTCCGGAACCGATACGCAGAACTATTCCTGTTTTTGCCATCGACTCCTCCCCTCTTACTCAGAAAGAGTTAACTCAGATCATCCATAATATCCATCTACAGGTAGGGGACCTCCATAAAGAGCATATTTCTTGTTATGTCCTGGACGGTCTTCCGGCTCCTATGGTATTGGGGCTTCCCTGGCTGGTGACTCACAATCCAGTGGTGGATTGGCAGGCCGGGGAGATTGTGGAGTGGAGTGAACATTGTAAGGACAACTGCTTGAGTAGTAGGTGCTCTACACTCTCTGTAACATCTTTACCTGCCTTTCTGTCAGATTTTATGGATGTGTTCTCTGAGAAGGGTTGTCAGGGGTTACCACCTCATCGTCCATATGATTGCCCGATTAATCTATTACCTGGGGCAAAACTACCTAAAACCCGGTTATACAATCTTTCCGGCCCGGAGAGGAAGGCTATGAAAGATTATATTTCGGAGAGTTTGGCTAAGGGACACATCAGACCCTCTTCTTCACCTGTGGCTGCAGGGTTCTTTTTCGTTAAAAAGAAAGATGGGGGCCTACGTCCTTGCCTGGATTTCCGGGAATTAAACCGGATAACTATCCGAGATCCCTATCCTCTTCCTCTCATTCCCGACCTCTTTAATCAGGTTGCTGGTGCTAAATGGTTCTCCAAAATGGATCTCAGAGGAGCCTATAACCTGGTTCGCATCAAAGAGGGGGATGAGTGGAAGACGGCTTTTAATACTTCGGAAGGGCATTATGAAAATCTGGTCATGCCATTTGGTCTTACTAATGCGCCTGCGGTATTCCAACATTTTGTCAACGATATTTTTAGTCACCTTATCGGGAGATTTGTTGTGATATATCTTGATGACATCCTGGTCTATTCCCCGGATCTGGATACACATAAGATCCATGTGAGACAAGTGCTGCAGATATTAAGGGCCAACAAATTGTTTGCTAAGTTAGAAAAATGTGTGTTCGCCGTAAAAGAACTGCCATTTCTGGGGTATGTGTTGTCAGATTCAGGTTTCCGCATGGATCCAGAGAAAGTCCGGGCGATTTAGACTGGGATCTGCCTGAGAACCTGAAGGCATTGCAACGCTTCCTGGGGTTTGCCAATTTTTATAGAAAATTTATAAAGAACTATTCCTTGGTGGTCAAACCACTGACGGACATGACCCGAAAGGGATCCGATTTTTCCAAATGGTCACATGCAGCCAAAACTGCCTTTGCATCTCTGAAGGAGAGATTCACCTCGGCCCCTATTCTCGTACAGCCAGATGTCTCGCTTCCTTTTATTGTAGAGGTTGACGCATCAGAGGTGGGGGTGGGAGCGGTACTATCTCAGGGCCCGTCCCCTGGTGAATGGCGTCTGTGTGCTTTATTTTCGAAGAAATTGTCTACTGCAGAAAGGAACTATGATATTGGCAATAGGGAACTTTTGGCTATTAAGTTGGTTTTTGAGGAGTGGCATCATTTTTTGGAGGGGGCGGTTCATCCCGTCACGGTGATTACTGATCACAAAAACGTATTATATCTGGAGTCTGCTAAACGTCTCACCCCTAGACAGGCTCGGTGGTCGTTATTTTTTACTAGGTTTAATTTTGTAATAACCTATCGCCCGGGGGCAAAAAATACTAAGGCGGATGCATTGTCTCGAAGTTTTCCTGGAGGGGGTGATGTTGAGGTACCAGAGCCCATTTTGTAAAAGGGGGTGGTGGTCTCTGCATTACACTCAGATTTAGAGGGGAGGGTGTTGGAAGCTCAGGGGGACGCCCCGGCCTCCTGCCCCTCGGGTAAACTGTTTCTGCCAGAAAATTTATGCCTGGAGATACTAAAAGAACACCATAACTCCACACTGGCAGGACACCCAGGTAGTAGGGCAACCTCTGAATTAGTGTCTCGTCGGTTCTGGTTGCCTAAGTGGCGCCAGGAGGTGTTGAATTTTGTGTCTGCATGTGCTACCTGTGCTCGTTCGAAGGTAGATCATACTCATCCGGCAGGGCGTCTTTTACCTCTAGCCATCCCCAACAGGCCTTGGACGCACCTATCAATGGATTTCATTACGGATCTACCAGTATCAGCGGGGAAAACTGTTATTCTTGTAGTTGTTGACAGATTCAGTAAAATGGTGCACTTTATTGCTCTTGCCGCACTGCTAACACACTGGCTCAGGTTTTTATTGACCACATCGTGAAGCTTCACGGGGTCCCTTCCGATATTGTTTCGGATCGTGGTACCCAATTCGTTTCTAAATTTTGGAAAGCTTTTTGTTCTCGTATAGGGGTTCATCTGTCGTTTTCTTCTTCTTTCCATCCACAGTCCAACGGTCAGACTGAACGTACCAATCAAAACCTAGAGACATATTTGAGATGCTTTGTTTCCGAAAATCAGGAGGAATGGTCATCTTATTTACCGTTAGCCGAGTTTGCCATTAATAATCGTCGTCAAGAATCCACCGATAAGTCACCATTTTTTGGTGCGTATGGTTTCCATCCTCAGTTTTGTACGTTTAGTGAGGGGGGGCCGTCTGGGATTCCCGAGGAGGAACGATTTGCGTCTTCACTTTCTTCAGTGTGGCAGAGTGTGCAAGAAAGTTTGAAGAGAATGGGTGGTAGATACAAACGTGTGGCTGATAGGAGGCGCTCTGAAGGTCCGGACCTTGGGGTGAATGACTTGGTGTGGTTGTCTACCAGAAATATCAAGTTGAAGGTTCCCTCATGGAAATTAGGTCCGAGATTTATTGGTCCTTATAGGGTAATTAAGATCATTAACCCGGTGGCTTTTCGTCTGGAGCTACCTCAGACTCTAAGGATCCATAATGTCTTCCACAGATCTCTGCTTAAGAGATATGTAGAACCTCCTGAACCATTGCCACTACCGCCTCCACCGGTGGTTGTTGATGGCAGTCTTGAGTTTCAGGTGGAAAAGATTGTTGACTCACGATATGTTCGCCGCTCTCTTCAGTACCTGGTGCACTGGAGAGGTTATGGTTCAGAAGAGAGAATGTGGGTTCCAGCTTCAGAGATAAAAGCGGACAGACTCATTCGGGCTTTTCATAGCTCCCATCCGGAGAGGCCTGGTCTTGAGGGTCCAGGGGCCCCTCGTAGAAAGTGGGGTACTGTCACGACTGTGACTGATCCAGACAGGTCTGGGAGGAGAAGGTCGTAGCGGCTTGCTACTTGCGTTAGCTTGTGAGTTTGCTCCATGGTTCAGGGTATGTCATCCAGGTTTTGCCTTGTGAACCTTTTTGTCCTGACTGGGAGTTTGTAGGCATCTTTCTCAGGTGAGTCCTGTCAGCCACTTCCAGCTACTATATTAGTTTCAGTTTCACTTGCAGTCATTGCCAGATATAGTCCTTACTTCCAGTTCTATTCTGACCTTTGAAGGAGATCGTTTGATGGTGTTGCTGTGGAGCTCTTGTCCAGCGTGGACTGTCGTGATTGGGATCGCCTTCTCTGCTCGTGACTGGATAAGTCTATCTCTGCTATAGTTTGTTTGTTGCTGTCTTCCCCTGCTGTTCTCCTAGACATGAGTGATGGTGACTAGTGCTCCCATCGGCCTTTCCCCACTCTAGGCTTGTTAGGGTGACTGAGGGTTTAGGCATCCTGCTCGCCGCATGGGTTCACACCCCGTCTAGGGTATCAGGGCAGACAGGTGCCAGCTTAGGGTTAGTCAGGGGTGGTCATACTATTCCCATCCGTAGATAAGGGTCCCCCTTCCCCTCCGTCTGGTGCGTCACGACTGCTGCTGGGATAGTGGTCGTGACAGTCAATTAGCAAAAGCTTCTGCTGACACATAAAATACCGGCTTTTACTTCACCGAGGCCAGGAACCTCGGTGACACATACCTTCCATCCATGATGATTCCAGGTCCCTTCTTACATACCCCCCCCCCCTTTGTTCAACCCTGGTGAACACCTGACATACAGTATACCCGGGACAGGGCATCCGTGTGTCACGGTGGGGAGTGGGGAAAACTCCCCACCATATATTGGGAGCTGTTACTAGGCCAGACAACAATGAAAAGGGAACAGGCCACAACCCACAGCCGCCTTAATCCTGACCCTGATCTCCTGACGGCATGAGCGAACCCTGAAGGTGGGAGGGCTCATGCACTGGAACCTGGATCCTGCTGACCCTGACGGTCCCTGGCATAGGGGTCAGGAATAGGAGACAACTGGTTCCTCAGGCACTCAGACGAACCGAAGTCTCCAGCTGCCTAGTAGCAGGTGGAAGGAAAATGACCTTATGCAGCATCTGGATCATTGCCAGATATAGTCCTTACTTCCAGTTCTATTCTGACCTTTGAAGGAGATCGTTTGATGGTGTTGCTGTGGAGCTCTTGTCCAGCGTGGACTGTCGTGATTGGGATCGCCTTCTCTGCTCGTGACTGGATAAGTCTATCTCTGCTATAGTTTGTTTGTTGCTGTCTTCCCCTGCTGTTCTCCTAGACATGAGTGATGGTGACTAGTGCTCCCATCGGCCTTTCCCCACTCTAGGCTTGTTAGGGTGACTGAGGGTTTAGGCATCCTGCTCGCCGCATGGGTTCACACCCCGTCTAGGGTATCAGGGCAGACAGGTGCCAGCTTAGGGTTAGTCAGGGGTGGTCATACTATTCCCATCCGTAGATAAGGGTCCCCCTTCCCCTCCGTCTGGTGCGTCACGACTGCTGCTGGGATAGTGGTCGTGACAGTCAATTAGCAAAAGCTTCTGCTGACACATAAAATACCGGCTTTTACTTCACCGAGGCCAGGAACCTCGGTGACACATACCTTCCATCCATGATGATTCCAGGTCCCTTCTTACATACCCCCCCCCCTTTGTTCAACCCTGGTGAACACCTGACATACAGTATACCCGGGACAGGGCATCCGTGTGTCACGGTGGGGAGTGGGGAAAACTCCCCACCATATATTGGGAGCTGTTACTAGGCCAGACAACAATGAAAAGGGAACAGGCCACAACCCACAGCTGCCTTAATCCTGACCCTGATCTCCTGACGGCATGAGCGAACCCTGAAGGTGGGAGGGCTCATGCACTGGAACCTGGATCCTGCTGACCCTGACGGTCCCTGGCATAGGGGTCAGGAATAGGAGACAACTGGTTCCTCAGGCACTCAGACGAACCGAAGTCTCCAGCTGCCTAGTAGCAGGTGGAAGGAAAATGACCTTATGCAGCATCTGGATCGGCAGGTAAGAACACCGGAAAACTCACTTATCTGCCGCTGCCACCACGACTTAAACCCGTACATAAGTACAAGTGTCCACACACCAACCAGGACACCGTACAGACAACACACACACAGTTATCCAGCACTCCAACACTGCCAGAGCCCCCTATGTTCACACAGTGCATGGCAGCCCCAAGCAGCGCTGCATATAGCCATCAACATACAGGGCAAACGTCAAACATACATGCAGGGACCAACACCAACAACAGCCCAGACATGTAACAACCAACAAAACGCTACACACACCCAGAACATAAACCCACACCCCACATATAACAAGTGAGGGTAAAGGTACAAGGAGGGTACAAAAGGGAGGACAATTTATGTCCAATAAGGTGGCCCTCAAGGACTGGGCAGAATCACCCAGGCAAGGAGCAAAGCTCCAACACCAAGCAAGGCTGTAGTACAAACGCACCCAGCCAGCAAGCCACAGGTTTATATCAAGCTTGCGGCCACACCCAGGAAACACCTTAATCCCCACTAGCCAGAAGATTAACCACCTCAGCCCCCCTAGCTTAAACACCCTTAATGACCAGGCCACTTTTTACACTTCTGCACTACACTACTTTCACCGTTTATTGCTCGGTCATGCAACTTACCACCCAAATTAATTTTACCTCCTTTTCTTCTCACTAATAGAGCTTTCATTTGGTGGTATTTCATTGCTGCTGACATTTTTACTTTTTTTGTTATTAATCGAAATTTTACAAAATTTTTGCAAAAAAATGACATTTTTCACTTTCAGTTGTAAAATTTTTCAAAAAAAAACGACATCTATATATAAATTTTTCTCTAAATGTATTGTTCTACATGTCTTTGATAAAAAAAAAATGTTTGGGTAAAAAAAAATATAATGGTTTGGGTAAAAGTTATAGCGTTTACAAACTATGGTACAAAATTGTGAATTTCCGCTTTTTGAAGCAGCTCTGACTTTCTGAGCACCTGTCATGTTTCCTGAGGTTCTACAATGCCCAGACAGTAGAAAAACCCCACAAATGACCCCATTTCGGAAAGTAGACACCCTAAGGTATTCGCTGATGGGCATAGTGAGTTCATAGAACTTTTTATTTTTTGTCACAAGTTAGCGGAAAATGCTGATTATTTTTTTTTTCCTTACAAAGTCTCATATTCCACTAACTTGTGACAAAAAATAAAAACTTCCATGAACTCACTATGCCCATCACGAAATACCTGGGGGTGTCTTCTTTCCAAAATGGGGTCACTTGTGGGGTAGTTATACTGGCCTGGCATTTTAGGGGCCCGAATGCGTGAGAAGTAGTTTGAAATCAAAATGTGTAAAAAATGCCCTGTGAAATCCGAAAGGTGCTCTTTGGAATGTGGGCCCCTTTGCCCACCAAGGCTGCAAAAAAGTGTCACACATGTGGTATTGCCGTACTCAGGAGAAGTTGGGCAATGTGTTTTGGGGTGTCATTTTACATATACCCATGCTGGGTGAGATAAATATCTCGGTCAAATGCCAACTTTGTATAAAAAAAAAAAATGGGAAAAGTTGTCTTTTGCCGAGATATTTCTCTCACCCAGCATGGGTATATGTAAAAAGACACCCTAAAACACATTGCCCTACTTCTTCTGAGTACGGCGATACCAGATGTGTGACACTTTTTTGCAGCCTAGGTGGGCAAAGGGGCCCACATTCCAAAGAGCACCTTTCGGATTTCACAGGCCATTTTTTTACACATTTTGATTTCAAACTACTTCTCAAGCATTCGTGCCCCTAAAATGCCAGGGCAGTATAACTACCCCACAAGTGACCCCATTTTGGAAAGAAGACACCCCAAGGTATTTCGTGATGGGCATAGTGAGTTCATGGAAGTTTTTATTTTTTGTCACAAGTTAGTGGAATATGAGACTTTGTAAGAAAAAAATAAATAAATCATCATTTTCCGCTAACTTGTGACAAAAAATAAAAAAAAAATTTGGGCACAAGTTAGCGGAAATTGATTTTTTTGGGTTTTTTATCACAAAGTCTCCCTTTCCGCTAACTTGGGACAAAAATTTGAATCTTTCATGGACTCAATATGCCCCTCAGCGAATACCTTGGGGTGTCTTCTTTCCAAAATGGGGTTATTTGTGGGGTGTCTGTACTGCCCTGGCATTTGAGGGTCTCCACAATCATTACATGTATGGCAAGCATTAGGAGTTTCTGCTATTCTCCTTATATTGAGCATATGGGTAATGAGATATTTTTTTTTCGTTCAGCCTCTGGGGTGAAAGAAAAAATGAACGGCACAGATTTCTTCATTCGCATCCATCAATGTGGATGAAAAAATCTCTGCCAAAAAAAAAAAAAGGAGGGGAAAGGCGTCTGCCAGGACATAGGAGCTCCACCCAACATCCAAACCCACTTAGCCCGTATGCCCTGGCAAACCAGATTTCCCCATTGACATCAATCGATGTGAATGAATAAATCATTGGCGGGATTTTATTTATTTTTTTTATATACAAAGTGTTTGCCAAAGTATATAAACACCGCCTCCCCCTCAGCTCATATGCCTCGGCAAACGTATCTTTTACTGCAGAGGAGAAATCTCGTCTTGCAGCGCCGCATACACCGACTTTTGTGTAATCTGACAGCAGCGCAATGCTTCTGTCAGAATGCACATCAGTGCTGCAGCTAGTCGATTGGTTCGACCACCTGGAAGGTAAAAAAAGAAAAAACCAGGCCGCAACGCAATAAATTTATTAACTTTATAATAAAATTTGAACGGAACATATAAACTTTATTTAACTTTTTGAACAGAACGTTAACTTTTTTGCTTACCGGTGATTTTTTTTTTTTTTTTTTACCTTTATAGGACAAACCTCTCCTTCCCCATGGGACAATGTGCAAAGCGCAAATCGCCCAAAGATGTGGCGAAGTACATTATGCAGTTTGTCCCAGGTGAAAGGAGAGGTTTGCAGCAGCTGTGAGTGTAAGGGCCCTAATAGCCCTGTGTGCCTGTCCTGTGAGATGCAATCCCTATGCTAAGTGTACCTGTGTGTGGTACTTCCGGAAACACTCCCCTAAGCATAGGGCAGGGTGGTCAGGGCAGTCAGGACAGAAATAGCGGGTGTCACGCCTTATTACACTCCTGCTACAGACACAACATCTTTTTCGGGGTGACGGTTGGGTTGAGGTACCAGCAACAACATTGGGGAAATGTCGCTCGTGTAGACGGCTCACTACACTGGTGGATGGGGCCACAGAACCTCCTGGATACAGGAGGTTCTCGATGATCTCTTCCTGAAATTTGAGGAAGGATCCTGTTCTCCCAGCCTTACTGTAGAGAACAAAACTATTATATGCAGCCAATTGAATCAAATATACAGACACCTTCTTATACCAGCATCTGGTGCGTTGGGAAAGTAAATAGGGAGCCAACATCTGGTCATTGAAATCCACCCCTTCCATGTGAAGGTTATAGTCGTGGACTGAGAGGGGCTTTTCAATGACACTGGTTGCCCGTTCAATTTGTATTGTCGTGTCTGCGTGAATAGAGGAGAGCATGTAAACGTCACGCTTGTCTCTCCATTTCACCGCGAGCAGTTCTTCGTTACACAAGGCAGCCCTCTCCCCCCTTGCAAGACGGGTGGTAACGAGCCGTTGGGGGAAGCCCCGGCGACTAGGTCGCGCGGTGCCACAGCAGCCAATCTGTTCTAGGAACAAATGCCAGAAGAGGGGCACACTTGTGTAAACATTGTCCACATAAAGATGGTACCCATTGCCAAATAAGGGTGACACCAAGTCCCAGACTGTCTTCCCACTGCTCCCCAGGTAGTCAGGGCAACCGACCGGCTCCAGGGTCTGATCTTTACCCTCATAGATCCGAAATTTGTGGGTATAGCCTGTGGCCCTTTCACAGAGCTTATACAATTTGACCCCATACCGGGCGCGCTTGCTTGGGATGTATTGTTTGAAGCCAAGGCGCCCGGTAAAATGTATAAGGAACTCGTCTACGCAGATGTTTTGCTCAGGGGTATACAAATCTGCAAATTTGTTGTTGAAGTGGTCTATGAAGGGCCGAATTTTGTGGAGCCGGTCAAAAGCTGGGTGGCCTCTGGGACGGGAGGTGGTGTTGTCGCTAAAGTGCAGGAAACGCAGGATGGTCTCAAATCGTGTCCTAGACATAGCAGCAGAGAACATGGGCATGTGATGAATTGGGTTCGTGGACCAATATGACCGCAATTCATGCTTTTTAGTTAGACCCATGTTGAGGAGAAGGCCCAGAAAATTTTTAATTTCGGAAACTTGGACTGGTTTCCACCGGAAAGGCTGGGCATAAAAGCTTCCCGGGTTGGCGGCTATAAATTGAGTGGCATACCGATTTGTTTCTGCCACGACTAAGTCAAAGAGCTCCGCAGTCAAGAACAGCTCAAAAAATCCCAGTGCCGAACCGATCTGAGCTGTCTCAACCCGAACTCCAGACTGGGCGGTGAAAGGGGGAACTACTGGTGCGGCTGAAGTTGGGGACTCAGGGTTTGCCAGCACCTCAGGGACTCTAGGGGCTCTACAGGCCTGTCTGTGCGGTGGATGCGACGGAGTAACTATTGCACGTGCCACCGTACCAGCTTCAACTGCCCTTCTGGTGCTCGCCACTTCACCATGTTGTACAGCAGTGCTGGTACTAGGTCCAGGATGGGCTGCACTGCTGGTGTATGCCTCACCACGTAATCCGACAGCGCCAGCCCCACTCTGCTGCCCTTGAAGCGGATTCTGCGCAACCTGTGGTCTAGCGACACGGGGCCGGGTACGCCTGGTGCTATCAGGGACCTCAACCTCCTCGTCCGAACTTTGGGTCAGACTGCCACTGCTTTCTACAGGTTCATATTCTGACCCGCTAGATTCATCAGATGAGGGTTCCCATTCCTCATCCGACTGGGTCAGAAGCCTGTAGGCCTCTTCAGAAGAATACCCCCTGTTTGACATTTGGACTACTAAATTTAGGGGTATTCCCTGAGACTAACCAAGAAAAAAAGCAAGCCTGTCTTACAAATGGGAGGCTAGCGAAGTATCGGAGGCTGCTGCGATTGATAAAAAATATCAAAACAGATTTTTTTTATCGCCGCAGCGCTTGTAAAGTGATTGTGCAGTGATCAAAAAATTTTTAATTTTTTGTCACTGCGGCGGGGCGGGCGTGGGTGAACGCACGTGTGGGCGACCGATCAGGCCTGCGAATCAGTGACTGCAGTGCGGTGGGCTGGGCGCTAACCGACGCTAACTACTTAACCAAGGGGCCTAAACTATCCTAAAACCTATCAGTCAATACCAGAAAAAAAAAAAAGGGACAGTTTACACTGATCACTTTTTTCCCTTTCACTAGGTGATTGACAGGGGCGATCAAGGGGTGATCAAGGGGTTAATTGGGGTGATGGGTGGTGATCTGGGGCTAAGTGTGGTGTTTGGTGGCTACTCACTGTGATGTGTGCTCCTCTGCTGGGACCAACCGACGAAAAGGACCAGCAGAGGAGCACAGAAGCCATTTAACACCTTATATTTATAAATATAAGGTGTTAGATGGCTTCTGATTAGATTTTTTGAAAATCACCAGCCTGCCAGCAACGGTCATTGGCTGGCAGGCTGGTGAGGAAATTGTTCTTTAACTTTTGCCGGCCCGCAATGCGCATGCGCGGGCCGGCTCAGACTGAAATCTCGCCTCTCGCGAGATGATGCACGGATGCGTCCAGGAGGAATGAATCGACCACCGCCAGGACGAATCCGTGCGTTAGGCGGTCGGAAAGGAGTTAACCCCTTGCTCACCAAACAGCAGGGAGGCACACCTTAAAGGGGAAGTGCATGTGCAAACCACAAACTACACGTTGCCCTTGGCAACCAGTCTGCACGGCAACCGCGTCACAGTCAAACACCAATATGACCGTGACACCGTGTTTCCCTGCAACCGGCCTGCCCTATGTTCCACGGAGAACTTAAAGTTCTGTAAGGACAGGAAGCACCTGGTGACTCTGGAATTTCTCTCTTTGGCCTGGCTCATACACTTGAGAGGGGAGTGGTCAGTCACCAGGCGGAACTTTCTCCCCAACAAATAGTAGCGGAGAGACTCAAGTGCCCACTTGATAGCCAGGCACTCTCTCTCCACTATACTATACCTGGTTTCAGCAGGGGTGAGCTTGCGGCCTAAAAAGACAACGAGATGGTCCTCCCCGTTGACTTCCTGAGAGAGTACAGCACAGAGGCCTACTTCGGAGGCATCTGTCTGTACCACGAACTCCCTATTGAAGTCGGGCATCACCAAAACCGGTGACCCGCACAGGGCCGACTTCAAAGTGGAAAAAGCCTGCTCATCTCAGTGAACCATCACTGATTCTTGTCCCTTCAAGAGCTCTGTCAAGGGCGTGGCTATAATGGCAAAGTGAGGAACAAATCTCATGTAATAGCCTATCATTCCTAGGAACGACTTTACGTGTTTAGTGGTGACAGGTCGGGGCCAATTTCTTATCACCTCTATTTTGTTTACTTGGGGTTTGATCAATCCACGCCCAATGACATACCCCAGGTATTTTGTCTCCTCTAACCAAATCGAGCTTTTTTTTGGGCTAGCGGGTTAGTCCAACTTTTCGAAGGGAGTCTACTACGGCCTGCACTTTGGGCAGGTTACTTTCCCAGTCGGTACTATGAATGACAATATCGTCCAGGTAAGCCGAAGCGTATCGATGTGGTCGCAGCACAATGTCCATTAGCCTTTCGAAAGTGGCGGGGGTGCCATGCAGACCAAAGGGTAACACCTTATACTGGTACAGCCTCTCCGGTGTGATGAAGGCCGTTTTCTCTTTGGCAGCCTCCGCTAAGGGTACCTGCCAGTACCCTTTGTTGAGGTCCAAAACAGAAAAATACCGGGCTTGTCCTAACCTCTCAACCAGCTCATCTACCCGGGGCATGGGATATGCGTAGATCTTAGATACCTCGTTTAATTTTCGAAAATCGTTACAAAACCGCAAGGTCCCGTTGTATCTGGTCCTGTGTCTTCTGCAGTCCCAGATGACCCCTGGGTTCATGTTGGTGGGCTATCTCTAACACGAGTTTTCGATAAGCCCCGGGCACCACCAACTGTTCAACAGGTTCAGCTGGTTTACCTGATATAGCATATTCTGGTGGAGCACAAAACGGGGAAACATCGACTCGGCCCCAGGTTGTTGGGGTACACCAAGTATTACCACATTCTCCCAGGCCCAGGATAGGGTTGGGTCTCGGCGTTGGGCTGTACCGAAATTCTCCCCGGAGACGTTGAGGTCTGCCAACTCAGGACCCGGTGGCAACTCCTCCACGTCTCCCACCATTACCCTACGCAGGGTTTTCTCCCCTCTTCCACCAAAATGGCGGTCACCCCTACTGCTGGCTCTTTGGCCTCAGGTTCCCAGGGTTCTGGCCGTCCCCCTGAACAAGGCCAATCTCCTGGGCTTATTCTTGTCTCAGGGGTATCCTTAACTCTCACAACCGGCCATAGGGCAGGGAAACCTGGAAAGTCTCTTCCTATTATGAGTTTATAGTGGAGATTTCTGGCGACTGATACTTCGTGGGTCCACCTGCCGGCCACCGTGGTTAGAGACACCAGCGCGGTGGGGTAATCTTTCAAGTCTCCATGAATGCACATCACCCCAACTTTCCGGCCAGTATACTCAGCAGACCGCACCAGGGTAGCCCTTACCAGGGTCACCAAGCTCCCTGAGTCCAGCAGCGCCTACGCTTTAGTGTCTCCCACTTACACCTGACACAAGTGGTCTAGAGCCTCCGGGGTACCTGTGGCACACAGTTTATTTGCATATAGTGATTGTCGGTAACCACAATTAGTGTCCATGGGCTCAACCCGATGAGGACACTCAGCCCTGGTGTGGCCAGGTTCCTGACACCGCCATCAGATTAACTGGGTCCGGCCCATAGGGGGAACCTCCCAGGGGGGTTTCATTGGCTCATACCGGTGGGCCTGGGGTGGGGAGTTCTGCAGTTTGCCTGCTCTCCTCCCAAAAGAACCCCTCTTGAGATTCTTGGTGGCCTGATAGCGTTCCACCAGGTCCACCATTTCCAGGAGATACCGGGTCGATCCAGTGCTGGAGAGGGTGTGGCAGCGCCCTCCAGAATATGTCAGCCAGTAGTCTATCCAGCATAGCCGTGGGATTCAGCACATCAGGCTGTAGCCACTTTTGCAAAAGGTGGAATAAGTCATAATACTGGGGTCTCGCGGTGTCACCGCCAGTTCTGTGAGAAGGTCTGGCAGATGTTCTTCTCTACCTCTTGTATGATGTTCTTTGTTTTGGTTTCACTATACTACTTCCTGGATGAAGTGTTCACTGCTGGAGGCTGCTTCTGCTGTTTGCTCAGATAAGTCCTTTACTTTATTGTGTTTCCTTGCTGGCTTGATTCTAGGTGACCCTGACTCCATCCATATTAAGTGCAGGGAGCCGGTGGTCGTGTCCCCTCACTATTATAGGGTTTTCAGGTGTCACACAGACTTGGGCATGCAATCGTCTACCATCGAGACCCTTGCATGTGCATAGCAGTCAGGGAGAGCTCTTAGGGTTTTATAGGGCTCACCTATAAGCTCCTTAGTTTGGGATCAAGCCAGTCGCTCGTTTATTTATAAGTTCCAGCTATCTGCAAACTTCACCCGAGACGTTATAAACCGCCATAACCGTCTTAAGCATGGTTTCAGCCTTGATTGACCGCATGCAAGGTTTTTCGCTGGAGGTAGCAGATCTCCGTAAAACTGTGTCTGCTGGCGTTCATGGAGTTTTTTCCGAGCCTAAGACCTCGCTTCCGGATACTTTCTCCGGGGGTAGTGAGAATTTTGTTCGCTTTAGAGAGGCTTGCAAACTCCATTTTCGCCTACTTCCCCATTCCTCTGGTGATGAGGAGCAGAGGGTGGGGATCATCATCTCGCTGCTCAGGGATAACGCTCAGTCTTGGGCCTTTTTTTTCGCTGCCGGTGGGGGCACGGCCCCTCTGATCGATGGATGAATTTTTTGTAGCCCTGGGGCAGATATATGATGACCCGGATCGTATTGCTCTGGCTGAATCTAAACTGCGTTTTTTATGCCAGGGTAAACACTCTGCAGAATTATATTGTTCTGAATTTCGGAGATGGGCAGCTGATACTGGTTGGAATGATGCTGCACTCCGAAGTCAATTTTGCCATGGTCTTTCGGAAAGATTGAAAGATGCATTCGCTTTTCATGAGAGACCAGCCTCGTTAGAGTCAGCTACGTCTCTAGCTGTTCGTATTGACAGGCGTCTTAGAGAGAGAGAGGAGACTACTCTTTCCTGTCATATTCAGCCCAAGGACAGTGGGGCTGTCTCATTCAGTGCACAGGGGTCTCAGTCTGTCTCAATCCCCTCTGAGGAGGAGGCCATGCAGCTGGGTTTGCTTGCCTCTTATAGTAAAGTATTCAGCTCTCAGAGGAGGGTTTGTTTCTGTTGTGGGGGTATAAATCATTTAGCTAATGTTTGCCCCTCTAGGAGATTCATTAAGTTTTCTGAGGGTAATGTAAACAAAACAAAACAAAAAAAAAACCTCTAAAACCTTTCCATTTGCTACTATTGGCAAGGTTGATGCGGAAATTAAAGGTTTGCCGTTTGCTTGTAGTTCCCGTTTTCTCCATGGGAACGCCTCTATGTTAGAATATACCATCGGATTTGAGTTGATCGTGAAACTCAGATCCGACAGTATATTCTAACACAGAGGCGTTCCCATGGTGATGGGGATGCTTCAAGCTAGAATATACTAAAAGAACTGTGTACATGACTGCCCCCTGTATTTAACTCATTGGTGGCCAGTGCGGCCCCCCCTCCCCTGTATTTAACTCATTGGTGGCCAGTGCGGCCGCCCCCCCCCCTCCTTCCCCTGTATTTAACTCATTTTTGGCCAGTGCGGCCGGACCCCCTCCCTCCCTTGTATTTAACTCATTGGTGGCCAGTGCGGCCAGCCCCCCCTCCCTCCCTCCCCTGTATTTAACTCATTGGTGGCCAGTGCGGCCGCCCCCCCTCCCTCCCCTGTATTTAACTCATTGGTGGCCAGTGCGGCCGGACCCCCTTCCTCCCTCCACTGTATTTAACTCATTGGTGGCCAGTGCGGCCGGACCCCCTCCCTCCCTTGTATTTAACTCATTGGTGGCCAGTGCGGACGGCCCCCCCTCCCTCCCTTGTATTTAACTCATTGGTGGCCAGTGCGGCCGCCCCCCCCCCTCCCTCCCCTGTATTTAACTCATTGGTGGCCAGTGCGGCCGGACCCCCTCCCTCCCTTGTATTTAACTCATTGGTGGCCAGTGCGGCCGGCCCCCCTCCCTCCCCCCCTAATTAAAATGACCGACCCCCCCATCATTGGTGGCAGCGGAGAGTTCCGATCGGAGTCCCAGTTTAATCGCTGGGACTCCGATTGGTAACCATGGCAACCAGGACGCTACTGCAGTCCTGGCTGCCATGGTTACTTAGCAATTTTAGAAGCATTATACTTACCTGCGATGTCTGTGACCGGCCGGGCGCTCCTCCTACTGGTAAGTGAAAGGTCTGTGCGGCGCATTGCTTATAGCACAGACCTTTCACTTACCAGTAGGAGGAGCGCCCGGCCGGGGAGGGAGGGGGGGCCGGCCGCACTGGCCACCAATGAGTTAAATACAGGGAAGGGAGTGAGGGGGGGCCGCACTGGCCACCAATGAGTTAAATACAGGGGAGGGAGGGGGGGCACCTGGCAGGCAGCAGGGGGCAGTCATGTACACAGTTCTTTTAGTATATTCTAACTTGAAGCGTCCCCATCACCATGGGAACGCCTCTGTGTTAGAATATACTGTCGGATCAGAGTTTTCACAAAGTGAAAAATCTGATCTGAAAAAACCAGTTAAGCAGACGGATCCGTTCTGAACGGATGCAAGTGTTTGCATTATAGGAGTGGATCCGTCTGTACAGACACTAGACGGATCCGCTCCGAAACGCAAGTGTGAAAGTAGCCTGAACCGTATCACGATTCGTGACCCATATCCGCTTCCTCTGATCCCGGACCTGTTTAACCAGATTGTTGGGGCTAATGTTTTTTCTAAGTTGGATTTAAGAGGGGCATACAACCTAGTCAGGGTCAGTGAAGGGGACGAATGGAAGACGGCCTTCAATACCCCTGAGGGTCATTTCGAGAATTTGGTTATGCCCTTTGGTTTGATGAATGCTCCGGCCGTCTTCCAATATTTTGTGAACAGCATTTTTTATCATTTAATGGGGAAATTTCTACTGGTGTATCTAGATGACATTTAGATTTTTTTCTCCTGATTTCAAGACTCATCGGGACCACCTATGTCAGGTCTTGCTGATTCTGCGGAAGAATAAATTGTACGCTAAACTGGAAAAATGTGTTTGCGGTTCCGGAGATTCAATTTTTTTTTTTTTTCTCTCCGCTTCTGGTTTTCGGATAGACCCTGAGAAGGTCTGCGCTGTGCTTGATTGGGAGCTTCCTGAGAATCAGAAGGCGCTGATGCGGTTTTTGGGTTTTGCCAATTATTACAGAAAGTTCATTTTGAATTATTCCTTTGTTGTTAAGCCACTCACTGATATGACTAAAAAGGGGGTGGATTTTTCCTCGTGGTCGGTAGATGCGCTTAAAGCCTTTTCTAGTATTAAAGAGAGTTTTGCTTCCGCTCCCATTTTGGTACAACCTGATGTCTCTCTACCTTTTATTGTTGAGGTGGATGCTTCTGAGGTGGGTGTGGGTGCGGTCTTATCTCAGAGTCCCTCTCCTGCCAAATGGCGACCGTGTGCCTTTTTCTCAAGGAAACTATCCTCTGCAGAGAGAAATTACGATGTGGGAGATAGGGAGTTGTTGGCCATCAAATTAGCTTTTGGAGGAATGGCGCCATTGGTTAGAGGGAGCCAGACACCCTATTCAGGGCCGTCTTTACCAAGGGGCAAGAGGGGCAGCTGCCCCGGGCCCAGTTGCTCCTGGGGGCCCAAGGCAGCTGCCTCTTGAGCCCTGCTAGCCACTGCCCCGGGTGTCAGGCTGTCAGCTACACAGGGGGTGCTGCCATACCTGCCTTCCTGCCGGTGTTCTGAGATATGTGAGAGCTGTAATTCTCTAGGACCTTAGATGACATCATCACCATGTGACCATTAACCTAGCAATATTACTGGTCACATGGCTATGAGGTCATCAAGGTCCTACCAGGAGTGTTGTGACAGAAGTTTGCCTTAACTGTGGAGCTTTTTTTGTGTGAAGATTACATCAGAAAAAGGTGACAGGGGCTGTATTGCTAATATACTGTAAACTACTGTATAGTGGGGTGCTGTATAGTTTGGGGGCCTGTATACTGTGGGGGACTGTATAGTGTGGGGGCCTGTATAGTGTGGGGGCTTGTATACTGTGGGGGGCTGTATACTGTATATTGTGGAGTGCTATACTGCTGTACTGTATACTGTGGGGGGCTGTATACTGTAGGTGCTGTATACAGGGAGTGCAGAATTATTAGGCAAGTTGTATTTTTGAGGATTAATTTTATTATTGAACAACAACCATGTTCTCAATGAACCCAAAAAACTCATTAATATCAAAGCTGAATATTTTTGGAAGTAGTTTTTAGTTTGTTTTTAGTTTTAGCTATTTTAGGGGGATATCTGTGTGTGCAGGTGACTATTACTGTGCATAATTATTAGGCAACTTAACAAAAAACAAATATATACCCATTTCAATTATTTATTTTTACCAGTGAAACCAATATAACATCTCAACATTCACAAATATACATTTCTGACATTCAAAAACAAAACAAAAACAAATCAGTGACCAATATAGCCACCTTTCTTTGCAAGGACACTCAAAAGCCTGCCATCCATGGATTCTGTCAGTGTTTTGATCTGTTCACCATCAACATTGCGTGCAGCAGCAACCACAGCCTCCCAGACACTGTTCAGAGAGGTGTACTGTTTTCCCTCCTTGTAAATCTCACATTTGATGATGGACCACAGGTTCTCAATGGGGTTCAGATCAGGTGAACAAGGAGGCCATGTCATTAGATTTTCTTCTTTTATACCCTTTCTTGCCAGCCACGCTGTGGAGTACTTGGACGCGTGTGATGGAGCATTGTCCTGCATGAAAATCATGTTTTTCTTGAAGGATGCAGACTTCTTCCTGTACCACTGCTTGAAGAAGGTGTCTTCCAGAAACTGGCAGTAGGACTGGGAGTTGAGCTTGACTCCATCCTCAACCCGAAAAGGCCCCACAAGCTCATCTTTGATGATACCAGCCCAAACCAGTACTCCACCTCCACCTTGCTGGCGTCTGAGTCAGACTGGAGCTCTCTGCCCTTTACCAATCCAGCCACGGGCCCATCCATCTGGCCCATCAAGACTCACTCTCATTTCATCAGTCCATAAAACCTTAGAAAAATCAGTCTTGAGATATTTCTTGGCCCAGTCTTGACGTTTCAGCTTGTGTGTCTTGTTCAGTGGAGGTCTTCTTTCAGCCTTTCTTACTTTGGCCATGTCTCTGAGTATTGCACACCTTGTGCTTTTGGGCACTCCAGTGCCTCTGAAATATGGCCAAACTGGTGGCAAGTGGCATCTTGGCAGCTGCACGCTTGACTTTTCTCAGTTCATGGGCAGTTATTTTGCGCCTTGGTTTTTCCACACGCTTCTTGCGACCCTGTTGACTATTTTGAATGAAACGCTTGATTGTTCGATGATCACGCTTCAGAAGCTTTGCAATTTTAAGAGTGCTGCATCCCTCTGCAAGATATCTCACTATTTTTGACTTTTCTGAGCCTGTCAAGTCCTTCTTTTGACCCATTTTGCCAAAGGAAAGGAAGTTGCCTAATAATTATGCACACCTAATATAGGGTGTTGATGTCATTAGACCACACCCCTTCTCATTACAGAGATGCACATCACCTAATATGCTTAATTGGTAGTAGGCTTTCGAGCCTATACAGCTTGGAGTAAGACAACATGCATAAAGAGGATGATGTGGTCAAAATACTAATTTGCCTAATAATTCTGCACGCAGTGTATTGTGGAGTTCTATACTGCTGTACTGTATAGTGTGGGGGGCTGTATAGTGTGGGGTGCTGTATTGTGTATAGTTTGGGGTGCTGTATACGGTGAGGTGCTATACTGCTCTACTGTATACTGTGAGGTGTTGTATAGTGTGGGGTGCTATACTGCATACTGTGTGGTGCTGTATACTATAGGGTGCTATACTGCATACTGTGGGTTGCTGTATACTATAGGGTGCTATACTGCATACTGTGGGGTGCTGGGGTGCACTGTAACACTAGGGTGAGCCGAGCCCCGGTCTCCTTCCTGCAGAGCGGTGCCCACTTCCAGCCTGAGCCCAGCTGCCCAGAGCACTGATCCTGAGCCGCTGGAGTCTTCAGAACTGGAAGTATTTACAGTCATTCACTGTACTCTACCAGATGTGTGGATTTTTTGTGTGTGTGTTGTGATGGAGGGCGTGATTGCCTGCTAAGGTGTGGGAAGGCGGGATCCAGGGGGCGCAAGTAAATTTTTGCCCAGGGTCCAATCAATATTAAAGACGGCCCTGGCCCTATTACTGTGTTTACCGACCATAAGAATCTGGCCTACTTGGAATCGGCCAAGCGTCTGAACCCGAGACAGGCCAGATGGTCTTTCTTCTTTTCTAGGTTTAATTTTGTTGTTACGTTCCGCCCTCGGGTTAAAAATGTGAAGGCGGATGCCCTGTCACGTTGTTTTCCGGGAGGGGGGAACTTTGAACTTTATGACACAAGGTTTTTAAGGAGCACCACGATACTGTCCTTGCTGGGCACCCGGGGAGTAGAGCCACAGTGGATCTCATTGCTCGGAGATTCTGGTGGCCGGCTCTTCATAAGACAGTTGAGGGTTTTGTGGCAGCCTGCGAGACCTGCGCTCATGCCAAGGTCCCTCATTCACGGCCATCGGGTTCTCTCCTCCCGTTACCCATTCCTTCCCATCCTTGGACGCATCTGTCCATGGATTTCATTACGGTCCTGCCTCGTTCCTCGGGGAATACTGTGATTCTGGTGGTAGTGGACCGTTTTTAGCAAAATGGCACATTTCATTCCCTTTCCTGGGTTAGCCAATGCTAAGACGCTGGCGCAAGCATTTGTTGATCATATTGTTAAATTGCATGGCATTCCTTCAGACATCGTTTCTGATAGGGGCACGCAATTTGTTTCCAGATTCTGGAAGGCCTTCTGTTCTTGCTTGGGGGTTTGGTTGTCGTTCTCTTCTCTTCAGTCGAATGGTCAGACCGAACGCGTCAATCAGAATCTGGAGACATATCTGCGCTGTTTTGTGGCGGAGAATCAGGAGGATTGGTATTCTTTTTTGTCCCTTGCTGAGTTTGCTTTAAATAACAGTCGCCAGGAGTCCTCTGATAAGTCACCATTTTTTGGTGCATATGGGTTTCATCCGCAGTTTGGGACATTCTCTGGAGAGGGGTCTTCTGGTTTACCTGATCAGGAGAGATTTTCCTTGTCTTTGTCATTTATTTGGCAAAAGATTTAGGGTAATCTGAGGAGGATGAGTGAGAGATATAAGCGTGTGGCGGATAAGAGACGTGTGCCTGGTCCGGACCTGAATGTGGGTAATCTGGTGTGGTTGTTTACAAAGAATATCAAACTGAAGGTTCCCTCCTGGAAGTTGGGTCCTAAGTTTATTGGGCCTTACAAGATCTTGTCCGTCATCAATCCCGTTGCCTTCCGTCTTGATCTTCCTCAGACTTGGAAGATCCATAATGTTTTTCACAAGTCCCTATTAAAACCTTATGTCCAACCCACTGTACCCTCC
This sequence comes from Bufo bufo, assembly GCF_905171765.1. Classification (NCBI taxonomy): domain Eukaryota; kingdom Metazoa; phylum Chordata; class Amphibia; order Anura; family Bufonidae; genus Bufo; species Bufo bufo. The sequence goes on along the minus strand of NC_053390.1, from coordinate 534,025,150 downwards.
TCTTTGCCTCCTCCTCCGATTATTGTTGATGGTAATCTTGAATTTCAGGTCTCTAGGATTGTGGATTCTCGCATTATCCGCGTTTCTCTTCAGTACCTCATTCATTGGGAGGGTTATGGTCCTGAGGAGAGGATGTGGGTCCCAGTGGCAGACATTAAGGCCACTTGTCTCATCAGGGCTTTCCATAGGTCTCATCCTGAGAAGGTGGGCTCTGAGCGTCCGGAGTCCACCCGTAGAGGGGGGGTACTGTCACTGCCAGTTCTGTGAGAAGGTCTGTCAGACGTTCTTCTCTACCTCTTGTATGATGTTCTTTGTTTTGGTTTCACTTTCTCATCTCCTTTCCTTCTGCCAGGTGTCGCTTATTTAGACTAATCGTCTTCCTTTATATTCCCTCCCATACTGCCTCACTTTGCGGTTTATACTACTTCCTGGATGAAGTGTTCACTGCTGGAGGCTGCTTCTGCTGTTTGCTCAGATAAGTCCTTTACTTTATTGTGTTTCCTTGCTGGCTTGATTCTAGGTGACCCTGACTCCATTCGTATTAAGTGCAGGGAGCCGGTGGTCGTGTCCCCTCACTATTATAAGGTTTTCAGGTGTCACACAGACTTAGGTACGTGGGCATGCATTCGTCTACCATCGAGACCCTTGCATGTGCATAGCAGTCAGGGAGAGCTCTTAGGGTTTTATAGGGCTCACCTATAAGCTCCTTAGTTTGGGATCAAGCCAGTCACTCGTTTATTTATAAGTTCCAGCTATCTGCAAACTTCACCTGTGACACGCAGGCTTAGCCGGCTTAAACCCCCACTGTTGTACCCGCTGGGCCCGGACCAACACATTCACCCCAAGTCTTGCCAAAATCTCACCCTTTACCTTCGGGTAGTCAGCCGCTTGATCGTCCGGCAAGTCGAAATACACCCGCTGGGACTCTGATGCCAGGAAAGGAGCAACGACCTCAGGGGTAGCTTTTCCCTGGTGGCCACCTTCTCGTACATCTCCAGCTAGGTTTCAATGTCGTCTGTGGATGTCATCTTAGGGATCGCTGCACGGACTGCTTTCCGGGCATCGTGGACGCTTGGGGTTGCTCCTGGGTGTTAATTCACACCCTGTTAGCCATTCAGCCTCATCAAGTCCATAGGCGGCCTGTTCGCCTTTAGAGGGGCCTGAGTCCTCCAGCCCGGCTCAAACCTCAAATCCCAGCACAGGCCTAAGTTCACAGCGCACAGACTCCTGAGCTCCACTGTCAGAGGGAGGTAAATCCACACACCTGGCAGTGCTAGCTGGTTTTTATGCCTGGCAAAACCCGGCATGGAACATGGGGAGTAGTCACCCACCCAGCACTTTGACTACTTCCATTAAGAGCCGTCCCGGATCAGCTATGACAGCCATGCTAAATCTCACTGTGTCAATTAGTAAAAACTGCTGCTGACACATAAAATACCGGCTCTTACTTCACCGAGGCCAGGAACCTCTGTGACACATAACTTCAATCCACGATGATTCCAGGTACCTTCTTACAACTGCCTAATTAAAAGAGAAAGATCATCCTCCCGTATACAGCCTTGGGAATTGCATATGCCAGCTGTAAAGACTGCATTTCATTGTTACAGTGCTTATGTGAATCACCTGTTGACCTGCTGCAGTAAAGAATAGTGAAGTTGTTGCAATTAACTTGGCCTCATCATTGCTTCCTGCATTACTACTACACTGCAATGTGTTGGCGTCATGACAACTGATACCCTGCCTTGCACCTCAAAACCTTCAACACCAATGACACCTCAAACATCATGAGGCAGAAAAACCCTGAACTGGAGAGTGCCCCAAAGGGAAGAAAGGTGTGCCCTTCCAATCACTGCACAATCCCAGGGAACTTCAATCAAGCTACTGACACACTCATCCCTGCAGAACGCTGCACTCTGCTGCAAAGGCGAGATAACCCTATCCAAAAGGCCCCCGCTCTTCAGGAGTTGCCAGATCCAGGCAGTCCATCTTAATCTGTGTACCTCTTGATGGTAAAGAGGGCGCTGAAGGAGAAGATTTTCTCATTATCAGAGTTATCAGAATAGGTTTTGTAGATTCTCTCCGAATTTTCCTGAGAACTGTGGAGATGAGGGGAAATGGAGGGATTATATAGACCAGATCCATGTCCCAATCCTGGGCTTGATGTGGCTACTGTATATCAGCTTCTGGAAACTCTTTTAGTTGAAGGCCTTTTCCAGGATATTGTCTAATACAGGCCCAAAAAGTGGAGCCTTAAAATGGATTTGCACATAGCCTGTTCTTGGAAGGGATGTTTCCCGAACAAGTTTTAGCCTAGTTGTGGTTGCATTGGACAGGGTCCCGTTTCTGGCTGCAAATCTGATGCATTTGTCGGAGGCATCCACCATAAAGACTGCAGCTATTTTAAGGGGAGATAGAGTCGAGAATTTCTTCTTTAGAGGTTTGATCTTGATATGGTTCTCTAATTAGTTTAACTATAGAACGTTCATCTAGCAACTGTAGTTGCTGCAATATTAGTGTTTATCAAGGCTTCTTTTCAAAAGGCCATACATCTTCCCATCTATGTCATCGCGAAGTTAGGAAGAACCTTTAAAGGGCTTCTGTCACCCCACTAAACCTTTTTTTTTTTTTGGCTTACTTATAATCCCCACAACTGCGATTTATGCCTACATAATCAAATTAATCATTTTGGTCCTGTAGATTTTGTTTAAAACATGCTTTTAAAATATGCAAATTACCTTGCTACCAGCAAGTAGGGCGGCTACTTGCTGGTAGCAGCCGCATCCTCCGATCCTAAAGACGCCCCCTCCGCATTGTGATTGACAGGGCCAGGGAACGGAATCGTTCTCTGCTGGCCCTGCCTGTTAGCATTCAAAATCTGGCGCCTGCGCCGCGGCCGTACCGGTCTTCAATCGGCGCAGGCGCACTGAGAGGCGGCCGCTCGCTCAGCCGCTCCATCCTCAATGCGCCTGCGCCGATGACGTCACATCTACACCCGGCGTAGGCGCATTGAGGATGGAGCGGCCGCCTCTCAGTGCGCCTGCGCCGATTGAAGACAGGTACGGCGCAGGCGCCAGATTTTGAATGCTAACAGGCAGGGCCAGCAGAGAACGATTCCGTTCCCTGGCCCTGTCAATCACAATGCAGAGGGGGCGTCTTTAGGATCGGAGGATGTGGCTGCTACCAGCAAGTAGCCGCCCTACTTGCTGGTAGCAAGGTAATTTGCATATTTTAAAAGCATGTTTTAAACAAAATCTACAGGACCAAAATGATTAATTTGATTATGTAGGCATAAATCGCAGTGTGGGGATTATAAGTAAGCAAAAAATAAATAAAAAAAAGGTTTAGTGAGGTGACAGAAGCCCTTTAAATGGTAATGATGTATTTTTAAAACCATCAAGTTGGTCGAACTGAACTGCTTTTTGTACAATTCCTGCAATCTTTTCCCACATGTAGCACAAAATTTTCCCTTTTTCTTCACATCCATATTAGACTTTTGGACTAGATCTTTGTCACCCCGATAACAAACACATACAGGACAAGGGACAATAAAACATGCCAGAACATGCAGCCAATAGTAAAGCCTGCATGAGTATCACTTATATGACCTAATGTAGGGTCTCTGGAACAGGGTCCCTCGTTTTGTGCTGGAAGTCACGGCGGGACCATGCTCCGTAAAATATGAGTGCCATAAAATTAACGGGTCAGCAGTGGCGTAACAACCGGGGAAGCAGGGGAAGCGGCTGCTTCGGGGCCCGGCGCCCCGGCAGCGTGCGTGACAGTTTATTTTCAAGTTAGTTAAATATGATCGATTCTTAGTTGTCCTAATGTTCAGGGCCCCTTCACAACAGCAGCAGCGGCGGACCAGGCCCCCTCGCTAATGTGATCTAATCTTACTGTCTCCTGATGTGTCTGGGATTCGAACCCACAACCTTCATGTATCAGAGGCAAAGCATTTACCCACACAGCCATAAGGCCTGCATTGCCACTGATTGAAAAAATATGAGACTTCTACTGTTATAGCTGGCTAAGTGTATATGATAAAGGAAAGGATTTTAGCAGCTCTCACCTCTGGTCACCTGCCTGAAGCACGGAAAAGGAAAGTGGCTTGAACCTAGCCACACTTGATAAGTCCAAGAACAAAGAGAAAGGTTGATTCCAGCTTCAGCATATAAAAAGTTTTCTTTATTCGGCTTGTAATAAAATCCAACAAAGATGTCACATGGAGAGACACAAGATTGTGACGCGTTTCGGGCTGTGGTATTGAGCCCTTCTTCAAGACAATACAAAGGTGTACTAAAAACACAAACTTTATATACCACACAAATGGGTAACTCCTCCTTCTTAGTTAATTGGAGACTGTGTCCCAGACCCAGGTGCTCCTGGATTAGTGGATCCTCCCTGGAGCATGTGGGTGGGGACGCAGTGCTTCACAGTATTAACCGCTCAGAGACCACATATAAACATATTGATGCACTACATATATTGCAGAGTTAAATCATGTTTCTTGTTCAGACCTTTTGGTATGCAAGTATCTAGAATGAACATCCAATATGTTTCCCTACTTAGAAGCTTCTGTTTGCGATCGCCCCCCCTGATAGGTGTGGAAACCACTTCCACTCCCTGTACAGAAAACGCAGAAACATCACCTTTGTGAACAGTGGCAAAATGTCTGGTAGCCGCTGAGACATTACGGGACATAAAATGGGGGACATCACTCAGGTGTTTTCTTATACGCACCTTAAGTTCATTAGTGGTGCAGCCCACGTATTGAAGGTTACATATTTTGCATGTTATAACATAAACTACATGATCTGTTTTACAATTTATATATTGCTTAAGCACGTGTTGTTTATTATTGGCCACAGATGTGACCTCTTTTGAAATAAGCATATGTCGACAGCATATACATTTATTGCTGCCGCATTTGTAATTACCGTTTGTTTTGGGCCAGCTAGTCGTTTTGGGGAAATTTTCCCTATATATAGACTGGGGCTGATTTTTTGCCCTACTGTGGGGGCTTTTTTTGCTACACATCTAATCCCTGTTGAAACAACATTTTTCCATTCTTCATTATAGTTCAAAATATGGAGATGTTTACGTATAATTTTGCAAACCTTAAAATAGTCTCTACTATAGTTAGTGATAAAGGTGATGGGTTCTTCTTTTTTAATAGTGGTGTCCTTAGTCATGATATTTTTATTACTATTCTTGTTTTTATTTTTATTTTTATTTTTATTTTCATGTCCCTTATCATTAATGTCCCGCTCAGAATTTTTATTCTCATTATCTATGTTCTTATTTTTATGATTTTTTGGAAAAATAAGGGTTTCTCTATCTTTAGATCTGGCAAAATGAATTCCTCTCTCAATATTAGTTTGGGTGTAGCCCCTCACTTTAAGTCTGGCTGCAATGTTTTTTGCTTCTTTTTCAAAGAGCTCTGGGGTGGAGCAATTTCTCTTTGCCCTAATCATTTCTCCCTTAGGGATGTTTTTTATGACGTGTGGTGGATGGCAGGAGGAGGCAGAGAGAATGGTATTACCAGCTGTAGATTTTCTATGGGTGTATGTGACCACCCTGCTGGTATCTTTGACACCTTCCAGGCATAAATCCAGAAAAACAATTCTCTCTGGATCGCTGGAAAAAGTGAATTTTATTGATGCAGTGCAATTGTTGAGATATTCTATACAGTCAGCTATCCTCTCTGCGTCCCCCTGCCACACCCACAGCATATCGTCGATATAACGACCAAACCATTTGAAATCTTCTCTATAGGGATTGTTGTCAGAAAAGAGGAAGTTATTTTCCCACCACGCCATATATATATTTGCTATTGACGGTGAGTATTTAGCTCCCATAGGGATTCCTGATTGCTGTAGATAGTATTTTCTGTTGAACATAAAATAATTATGTCTCATCAAAAAATCCAGAACCAAACATAAAAATTCCTGCAGTTCTAAAGTATAATTGCTATAACATTCCAGAAACCATTTCAGAGCAACAATAGCGGATTCATGGGGGATGTTAGTATATAATGAGGAGATGTCTGCTGTCACCCATGTATAGTTTTCATGCCATTCAAAAGAGAGAAAATTAACCAAAACAATGCTGGTATCTCTCAAATATCCTGGTATTAATGGCACAAGAGATTGTAGCAGGGAGTCGGCCCACTCCGATAAATTTTCGGAGTATGAGCCTATGCCTGCCACAATTGGACGTAGTGGGGGAGGAAAACCTGGTTTATGGATTTTGGGGAGCGCATGAAATATAGGTGTAATAGCATGTTCTACATACATAAACTCAACTTCTCTCTTGGACAGAATGCCCAAGGAATGACCCTTATCCAAAATAGTTTTCAGGGTTTTCTGACAAGGGAGGAGAGGATTATAATCCAATGAGAGATAGGTATTGGAGTCTTTCAGCATATCCAGTATCTGATTCTTATAAAGCTCACTATCAAGGATCACAACCGCTCCTCCCTTGTCAGCTTTCCGTATCACAACATCATGCATATTTTGCAATTCCAGAAAGGCTCTATGTTCATTTTTTGTCAGATTATTTTTCATTGCTTTGTCATCTGAGATGACTTTTAAAGCACATAAATCCCTCTGGATCAAATCCTGAAATCTGTCAAGGACCTCGGATCGGGACTGTATGGGGTAAAAACTCTTATTAGAGATTTTATATGTGGTGGATCTATTACACATACAGTCCCCCTCCGGACCCCCACACATTTCCTGGAGCGAGGCAATCTGCACCAGATCTGCAAAGGTAAAACATGGACACATATTCTCAATTGTGACATCACATGGTGTATCATTAACATTAGATGCATCTTCTGTTGTAACATTAATATCATCATTAATAACTGAGAAATGTTTCTTTAGTGTCATTTTTCTAGCAAGTTTGTTGACATCTATTATTGTGTGATATAGATCAAAACTGCGGGATGGGGAGAAAGAGAAACCCTTTCTCAGAACCCTCTCCTGGAAAGGGGAGACGGGCTTTGAGGAAAGGTTAATCACCTGTATGTCATTGGCTGTTTCTTGCGGCTCGGATATCGCCTGCCTTTTTCGGTGTTTTCTCCCCGCCCTGCGTTTTTTGCTTGATTACGGTGACTGGAACCTCCTGTTGCAGATCCCTCCACATGGGTACTGGAACTTTCCGCATTATCTGAATTAGAATCCAAAGAGTCCATGTCCGTGGAACTGAATGACACACCTGTATTGCGTTTTGCTCTGGATTTAAATCGATTCATTTTCTTGAGAATGGATCGAGGAGTTCCTGATTTGGTATTAGACCATGTATATACTGAATTAGTACTGTAATCCAGGAGATCTCGATTAAATTTGTTCTGCTTGAACTCAATAAGCATGTCCTCCAGTTTATTAAGGTTTTCATTTAGTTTGGCATCCAAATCCTGGAAGCTCTCATCCAATTCATGGTGTTTTAATTCCTCTTGTAATATTTTGATCTCATCATGGGTTTCTTTTAGAGCAGTTTCTTCATGTGAAATAATTAACTCCATTAATTTGATGGAACATTCTGATAGAGTGTTATACCATTGTGTGGTAAAAGAATCAGAGTAAGTCGTGGTTGGTTGCTTTCTTAGCCGCAATCCCCTAGGCACCATATTCTTATCTAGGTATTTCTTTAGGGATGTGCAGTCCCACCACGTCTTCAACTCCTTTGCCAAAAGTTTCTCCAGTGACGTCATTTTTATTTTTAAATCAATTTCACCCTGTTTGGATGTGCCTGCTATATTGAAAATATTGTCCATCTTTTTCATGCGGTCTTCACATTGCTCCATTGAGCGTAATGCCGCAGACATAATCCAAAGCAATGTATAGCAGGTTTTGTGGATCCCAAGCAAAAAGAAAAAACTTATTTTGCGTATTCAGGTGAGGGGGAGTGCACGCTGGTTCGCATAGCATATATGATAAAGGAAAGGATTTTAGCAGCTCTCACCTCTGGTCACCTGCCTGAAGCACGGAAAAGGAAAGTGGCTTGAACCTAGCCACACTTGATAAGTCCAAGAACAAAGAGAAAGGTTGATTCCAGCTTCAGCATATAAAAAGTTTTCTTTATTCGGCTTGTAATAAAATCCAACAAAGATGTCACATGGAGAGACACAAGATTGTGACGCGTTTCGGGCTGTGGTATTGAGCCCTTCTTCAAGACAATACAAAGGTGTACTAAAAACACAAACTTTATATACCACACAAATGGGTAACTCCTCCTTCTTAGTTAATTGGAGACTGTGTCCCAGACCCAGGTGCTCCTGGATTAGTGGATCCTCCCTGGAGCATGTGGGTGGGGACGCAGTGCTTCACAGTATTAACCGCTCAGAGACCACATATAAACATATAAACATATTGATGCACTACATATATTGCAGAGTTAAATCATGTTTCTTGTTCAGACCTTTTGGTATGCAAGTATCTAGAATGAACATCCAATATGTTTCCCTACTTAGAAGCTTCTGTTTGCGATCGCCCCCCCTGATAGGTGTGGAAACCACTTCCACTCCCTGTACAGAAAACGCAGAAACATCACCTTTGTGAACAGTGGCAAAATGTCTGGTAGCCGCTGAGACATTACGGGACATAAAATGGGGGACATCACTCAGGTGTTTTCTTATACGCACCTTAAGTTCATTAGTGGTGCAGCCCACGTATTGAAGGTTACATATTTTGCATGTTATAACATAAACTACATGATCTGTTTTACAATTTATATATTGCTTAAGCACGTGTTGTTTATTATTGGCCACAGATGTGACCTCTTTTGAAATAAGCATATGTCGACAGCATATACATTTATTCATGCCGCTGAATGGCATGAAAACTATACATGGGTGACAGCAGACATCTCCTCATTATATACTAACATCCCCCATGAATCCGCTATTGTTGCTCTGAAATGGTTTCTGGAATGTTATAGCAATTATACTTTAGAACTGCAGGAATTTTTATGTTTGGTTCTGGATTTTTTGATGAGACATAATTATTTTATGTTCAACAGAAAATACTATCTACAGCAATCAGGAATCCCTATGGGAGCTAAATACTCACCGTCAATAGCAAATATATATATGGCGTGGTGGGAAAATAACTTCCTCTTTTCTGACAACAATCCCTATAGAGAAGATTTCAAATGGTTTGGTCGTTATATCGACGATATGCTGTGGGTGTGGCAGGGGGACGCAGAGAGGATAGCTGACTGTATAGAATATCTCAACAATTGCACTGCATCAATAAAATTCACTTTTTCCAGCGATCCAGAGAGAATTGTTTTTCTGGATTTATGCCTGGAAGGTGTCAAAGATACCAGCAGGGTGGTCACATACACCCATAGAAAATCTACAGCTGGTAATACCATTCTCTCTGCCTCCTCCTGCCATCCACCACACGTCATAAAAAACATCCCTAAGGGAGAAATGATTAGGGCAAAGAGAAATTGCTCCACCCCAGAGCTCTTTGAAAAAGAAGCAAAAAACATTGCAGCCAGACTTAAAGTGAGGGGCTACACCCAAACTAATATTGAGAGAGGAATTCATTTTGCCAGATCTAAAGATAGAGAAACCCTTATTTTTCCAAAAAATCATAAAAATAAGAACATAGATAATGAGAATAAAAATTCTGAGCGGGACATTAATGATAAGGGACATGAAAATAAAAATAAAAATAAAAATAAAAACAAGAATAGTAATAAAAATATCATGACTAAGGACACCACTATTAAAAAAGAAGAACCCATCACCTTTATCACTAACTATAGTAGAGACTATTTTAAGGTTTGCAAAATTATACGTAAACATCTCCATATTTTGAACTATAATGAAGAATGGAAAAATGTTGTTTCAACAGGGATTAGATGTGTAGCAAAAAAAGCCCCCACAGTAGGGCAAAAAATCAGCCCCAGTCTATATATAGGGAAAATTTCCCCAAAACGACTAGCTGGCCCAAAACAAACGGTAATTACAAATGCGGCAGCAATAAATGTATATGCTGTCGACATATGCTTATTTCAAAAGAGGTCACATCTGTGGCCAATAATAAACAACACGTGCTTAAGCAATATATAAATTGTAAAACAGATCATGTAGTTTATGTTATAACATGCAAAATATGTAACCTTCAATACGTGGGCTGCACCACTAATGAACTTAAGGTGCGTATAAGAAAACACCTGAATGATGTCCCCCATTTTATGTCCCGTAATGTCTCAGCGGCTACCAGACATTTTGCCACTGTTCACAAAGGTGATGTTTCTGCGTTTTCTGTACAGGGAGTGGAAGTGGTTTCCACACCTGTCAGGGGGGGCGATCGCAAACAGAAGCTTCTAAGTAGGGAAACATATTGGATGTTCATTCTAGATACTTGCATACCAAAGGGTCTGAACAAGAAACATGATTTAACTCTGCAATATATGTAGTGCATCAATATGTTTATATGTTTATATGTGGTCTCTGAGCGGTTAATACTGTGAAGCACTGCGTCCCCACCCACATGCTCCAGGGAGGATCCACTAATCCAGGAGCACCTGGGTCTGGGACACAGTCTCCAATTAACTAAGAAGGAGGAGTTACCCATTTGTGTGGTATATAAAGTTTGTGTTTTTAGTACACCTTTGTATTGTCTTGAAGAAGGGCTCAATACCACAGCCCGAAACGCGTCACAATCTTGTGTCTCTCCATGTGACATCTTTGTTGGATTTTATTACAAGCCGAATAAAGAAAACTTTTTATATGCTGAAGCTGGAATCAACCTTTCTCTTTGTTCTTTAGCTGGCTAAGTGTACATCTATACACATGACAGATGCCCCAACACACCCAGCACTGCTACATCTCTATATGACAGCTGTCCCAGCACACTCAGCTCTGCTATATCTCTATATATGATAGCTGCCCCAGCACACCCAGCTTTGCTACATCTAATATACATGACAGCTGCACCAGCACACTCAGCTCTACTATATCTCTATATATGACAGCTGCCCCAGCAAACCCAGCTCTGCTACATCTATACACATGACAGCTGCCCAAACACACCCAGCTCTGCTACATCTATACACATGACAGCTGCCCCAGCACACTCAGTTTTGCTATATCTCTATATATCTATCTACTGTATAGCAATACTTAGAGATATATAGATGTAGAAGAGCTGGGTGTGCTGGGGCAGCTGTCATATATAGAGATATAGTAGAGCTGAGTGTGCTGGTGCAGCTGTCATGTGTATTAGATGTAGCAGAGCTGGGTGTGCTGGGGCAGCTATCATATATAGAGATATAGCAGAGCTGAGTGTGCTGGGACAGCTGTCATATAGAGATAGAGCAGTGCTGGGTGTGTTGGGGCAGCTGTCATGTGTATAGATGTACACTTAGCCAGCTATAACAGTAGAAGTCTCATATCTTTTCAGTCAGTGGCAAGGCAGCTCTTATGGCTGTGTGGTTAAGTGCTTTGCCTCTAATACAGAAGGTCGTGGGTTCGAATGCCAGCAGAAACTTTTCTGAAATACAAGCACTGATTCCATATATGGACTAACAGGGCGGGACACAGAAAGAGGCTGCATCGCATCGCTGACATGGAGGTAAGTATAAGTGTTTATTATTTTTTTTAATACCCGACTGTTACTGCCATGGGGGGAGCGGGAGGCACTTGATACTGGCACATGGGGCAGGGGGGTTGGCACCTGATACTGGCACATGGGGGGAGAGGGGTTGGCACCTGATACTGGCACTTTTTTTGGGGGGGGAGATGGCACTATGATACTGGGGCATGGGGGGAGGAGAGAGGCACTTGATACTGGCACGTGGGAGGTGGAGTTTGGCACTTGATACTGGCACATGGGGGGGAGAGAGGCACTTGATACTGGCACTTTTTTTGGGGGGGGGGAGATGGCACTATGATACTGGGACATGGGGGAAGAGAGAGGCACTTGATACTGGCACGTGGGGGGGGGGTTGGCACTTGATACTGGCACATGGGTGGGTTTGGCACTATGATACTGGCACATGGGGGGGAGAGAGGCACTTGATACTGGCACCTTTTTTGGGGGGGGAGATGGCACTATGATACTGGGACATGGGGGGGAGAGAGAGGCACTTGATACTGGCACATGGGGGGAGGAGAGAGGCACTTGATACTGGCACGTGGGGGGGGTTTGGCACTTGATACTGGCACATGGGTGGGTTTGGCACTATGATACTGGCACATGGGGGGGAGGCACTTGATTCTGCCACTTTTTTTGGGGGTGGAGATGGCACTATGATACTGGGACATGGGGGGGAGGAGAGAGGCACTTGATACTGGCACATGGGAGGGGCGGTTTGGCACTTGATACTGGCACATGGGTGGGTTTGGCACTATGATATTGGCACATGGGGGGAGAGAGGCACTTGATACTGGCACTTTTTTGGGGGGGAGATGGCACTATGATACTGGCACATGGGGGGTAGGAGAGAGGCACTTGATACTGGCACGTGGGGGGGTTTGGCACTTGATACTGGCACATGGGTGGGTTTGGCACTATGATACTGGCACATGGGGGGGTAGGAGAGAGGCACTTGATATTGGCACATGGGGGGGAGAGAGACACTTGATACTGCCACTTTTTTTGGGGGGGGGAGATGGCACTATGATACTGGGACATGGGGGGGAAGAGAGAGTCACTTGATACTGGCACATGGGGGGGTTTGGCACTATGATACTGGCACATGGGGGGTGGGAAGGAGAGAGGCACTTGATACTGGCACATTGGGGGGGGAGATGGCACTATGATACTGGGACATGTGGGTGGGAGGAGAGAGGCACTTGATACTGGCACATATATGGGGGGGCATCTATGGGGACACTTACTGGCACATTATTGGGGGGCATTATGGGGGACACAAGGCCGGCAGCCTATCAGAGGCCGGACACTGAGGGCCATCTACTGGGGCACTATATATGGGGCATTTTATACTGGTACATTATGGGGGGCACTAGCAGGAAGGGGGGAGAGGAGCACTATGGGGGAATTTACTGGGGGCACTATATAGGGGTATTTTATACTGGGACATTATGGGGGCACTATGGGGACATTAGCTCAACGGGGGCATTATAAGGGGGTATTTTTGCACTGTCACATTATAAGGAGAATTATTTCTACTGGGGGGGCATTATAGTGGGCTTTATTACTCCACCAAGGTATGACTCCCTAGTAGCAGCACCAGCCTCTCCCTGCTCTTTTATCCCTCTGCCCCTTCTCCAAATCCTTATTATGAAATCTTTCTCATTAGGATAAAGCACAACATCAGCTCCACCGAGCCCCCGGCCAAAGTGTCGAAGTGACGTCCGAGATCCCAAGGGCCAAGCCAAGTAATTGTAAGTTTTCATATGTTATACACATATAGCATACACCGTTGCCCCACAATATACAGTATACCGCTACACTGTGCCAAAGGAGTGTGGTTTACACAGGAGGAGGGAGGTGCGAAGCGCGCTGGGGGGGCCCTTACAAATATTTACTGTGGGGCCCAGTGACTTTTAGTTACGCCCCTGCAGGTCAGCATCCGTGAAACAGTGCGCACACAGCCTGTGCCCTTTTATTGTGGACCTGCTGTTTGTGGGCCACAATATGGGTACGGCCGGCATATATTTGTGTGCACGAGCCCTTAGGCAGGTGATACACAGCAACACTCCAGTGTGCAGGGGTGGACATCACGTAAACATCTATGGGAAACAAAAACAAGCCAACTTTACATCTGTGTTGTGAACTCCGGCATTCTATTCTGGTCACTGTATCCGGCGTATATGTCGGCTTTCAGCTGCATAAAAATACTACAGGCAGCATTTTTTGTCCGTGCGAAAGCTGGCATACATGCCAAAAAGCGGCCGGATATCTGCTGGATCCCATTATAGTGACTGGGGATCTGGTGGTGCATGGTGGTATCTGGCTATGCCGCATACAGTGAACTCCAACGCAACGCAGATGTGAAAGTGGCCTCAGTGGGGTTTTTTCTTTACAAATATCACCAATAAGGCCGGGTTCACATCACTGTCAGAAGAACTGTCAGAAGAACAGAAAAGCGTTAAAGCGTTCCGTTATTTTGAGCACAAGTTAGGATCAGTTTGTGTCACATCCGGTAGAGATCAGTATTTTTTACAGGAGAAAAATTAATTGCTTATTGATCTCTGACGGAAGTGACTGAAACAGTGCTCAAAATAATGGATTCATTTTAAAAAAATGTTTCTGTTCTTCTGATGGATCAGAACAACGGAAAACTAAATGGTGATGTGAACCTGGCCTAACTTTGTTTTACTATACATCATTAATCCTGTGATTCTGCTGTGACACAAGTGTGGCCATCATGTAGCCCTACCTTCTCTAAACCTACTGTAATTGTGTACTATAGTAAACTTTATTGGAAAAAGAAGTGAGAAAAACATACTTCTACATATCGAAAGATGGATTTTTTTTTATTACTAACGTGAAGCATTATATTCCTTAGTCATCTAATATTAAGCATTCTGAGTCACTTCAGGCACTTTATCATGCATTGCAAAGACTAGATTGTTTTTACAGTATTTCCTGGCTCTAGAACAATCACTCAATCATGTCTCTTAAGTGAAATCACAAGTACGTGCAGGTCTCCTCGTTGCTTCTCAGAACCTGGGAAGCTGTTAGAATGTGTGAATAGCGCTACATGAGCCATACTGGATTTATATTATGAACACAAATCAACTCGCTGTATAAATGACTGCAGGAAGCAGATCTCGTAGACGGAGTAAATGTAAGTATGAAAAACACTGGGGCAGACTTACTAGTCCTGTCTAATGTAACCTAAACCAGACAGTGTAAAAAAAAAAAAAAAAAATAGCCAAATATATCAGTGGTTCTCCTTGTGTGATAAATTCGGTACGTCTTGCTAGAAGTGAATGCGCTGCAGTAACCTGGACCAGCCACTATTCTTTGAATGGACCAGTGTTTTTAGCTTTCTTCTCAGTGGTAGTTACGATGCTATCATTTCCAGGGAACAGCTTATTGGTGGGGGGGGGGGGCCCCCACTGGTTGGATATTGCTGATGACTTATCCAATATCAGGAGTCTGGAAAACCCTGTTAAGACATTTGGGGGGAAGTTTATGAAACTGTCTACAAGAAAGACTGACTTTGTTGCCCACCTCACAGGGTAGCTTTCATTAACAAGAGCACTAGAAGTACCGTATTTTTCGCCCTATAAGACGCACCTAGGTTTTTGAGGAGGAAAATAAGAAAAAAAATATTTTTAACCAAAATGTGTGCTTTTGGTGGGTTTTGAACTAATCATGGTCTGTGGATGACACTATTATGGGGGGATCTGGGGCTGACACTTATGGGGGGGATCTGTGGCTGACACTGTTATGGGGGGATCTGTGGCTGACACTGTTATGGGGCATCTGTGGCTGACACTGTTATGGGGCATCTGTGGCTGACACTGTTATGGGGCATCTGTGGCTGACACTGTTATGGGGCATCTGTGGCTGACACTGTTATGGGGCATCTGTGGATGACACTGTTATGGGGCATCTGTGGATGAAACTGTTATGGGGCATCTGTGGATGAAACTGTTATGGGGCATCTGTGGATGAAACTGTTATGGGGCATCTGTGGATGAAACTGTTATGGGGCATCTGTGGATGAAACTGTTATGGGGCATCTGTGGATGAAACTGTTATGGGGCATCTGTGGATGAAACTGTTATGGGGCATCTGTGGATGAAACTGTTATGGGGCATCTGTGGATGAAACTGTTATGGGGCATCTGTGGATGAAACTGTTATGGGGCATCTGTGGATGAAACTGTTATGGGGCATCTGTGGATGAAACTGTTATGGGGCATCTGTGGATGAAACTGTTATGGGGCATCTGTGGATGAAACTGTTATGGGGCATCTGTGGATGAAACTGTTATGGGGCATCTGTGGATGAAACCGTTATGGGGGCATTTGTGGATGGCACCGTTATGTGGGCATCTGTGGATGGCACTGTTATGTGGGCATCTGTGGATGCCACTGTTATGTGGGCATTTGTGGATGGCACTGTTATGTGGGCATCTGTGGATGGCACTGTTATGTGGGCATCTGTGGATGGCACTGTTATGTGGGCATTTGTGGATGGCACTGTTATGTGGGCATCTGTGGATGGCACTGTTATGTGGGCATTTGTGGATGGCACTGTTATGGGGGATCTGTGGATGACACATATAGCATCCTATGCTATGTGTCATCCACAGATACCCCATAACAGTGTCCCTGTGTAGTGTGAATGACCCCCAATACAGAGGGCGGGGGCCGGCATCTAGTTTTGTAATGGCAGCGCGGCCTGGTGCAGTCACTGTATTCTATTGCACTGGGCCCCGCTCACTGTAATAATCCTATCTATAACTGTAGGCATTGTTTAACTATAATAATCTTCAATACAATCCATTAATCTTCACTTACTAACGTCCATATCAGGCAGGAGGCCGGGCGGGCGGGCACTGGCAGCGTAACTCACTATGTCACGCGCCCGCGGCGCCTGCTTCATTCATAACGTGGGCGGAGCAGGCAAGTGACGTAGTGAGTTACGCTGCCAGTGACCGCCCGCCCGGCCTCCTGCCTGATACAGACGTTAGTAAGTGAAGATTAATGGATTGTATTGAAGATTATAGTTAAACAATGCCTACAGTTATAGACAGGATTACTACAGTGAGCGGAGCCCGGTGCAATAGAATACAGTGACTGCACCGGGCCCTCCTGCCATTCAAAACTAGATGCCGGCCCCTGGCCCCTCCTCCCTCCCCACTGATACACCCACCGACCGCGTTGTGCAGCATGCGGTCGGTGGTGTGTCAGTGTAAACTGCAGCATTCATCCCATAAGACGCACTGCCATTTTCCCCCCACTTTTGGGGGGGAAAAAGTGTGTCTCATAGGACAAAAAATACGGTAATCAAAGCTGTGCAGTGATTGGTAGCTATGGGCAATAAAAAAAAAAAAATTTAAATTGTTTTATAAATCTTCCCCTTTATGGCAAATCTTGCATGTTGTCATATTTTAAAAAATAAACCATGCCCCTTTCCATCTAAGGGTACTTTCACACTAGCGTTATTCTTTTCCGGCATTGAGTTCCGTCCTAGGGGCTCAATACCGGAAAAGAACTGATCAGTTTTATCCTAATGCATTCTGAATGGAGAGCAATCCATTCATGATGCATCAGGATGTCATCAGTTCAGTCTTTTTGCCTTTTAAGGACGGAGATAATACTGCAGCATGCTGCGGTTTTATCTTGGTCCAAAAAGACTAAACACTTGCCAGAATGCCGGATCCGATTTTTTTTTTCTATAGGAATGTACTAGTGCCGGATCCGGCATTCAAATGGCCGCATTGACGGATCCGGTATTCCGGTCTGCGCAGACCTTTAAAAATGTGAAAAAAATAAATACCGAATCCGTTTTGCCTGATGACACCGGAAAAACGTATCCCGTATTGCAATGCATTTTTCAGACTGATCAGGCATTTTTCAGGCTGATCAGGATCCTGATCAGTCAGAAAAAATGACATGCGTTTGCATACAGTTTGCCTGATCAGGCACTCAGTTCAGGCAACAGAACTGCCTGCCGGAATTAAGCAAAGCAAGTGTGAAAGTACCCTAAGGCTTCATGACACGACCGTTGTTTTGGTCCGCATCCGAGCTGCAGTTTTTGCGGCTCGGATGCGGACCCATTCACTTCAATGGGACTTCAAAAGATGCAGACAGCACTCCGTGTGCTATCCGCATCCGTTGCTCCATTGACTTGAATGGATCCGCGAACCGTTTTCCGTGAAAAAAATAGGACAGGTTATATTTTTTGGACAGACTGGAACCACGGATCACGGACGCGGATGACAAACGGTGCATTGGCCGAGTTTTCAATGGACCCATTGAAATTCAATGGGTCCGCAGAAAACCACGAAAAACGGAACGGACATGAAACACAATAACGGTCGTGTGCATGAGGCCTAAGTCTGAGATGGTAGTATTCTATGTACAACCACACTATTTTCTACTGTCTTTGAAATTAATATAAAGAAAACACACAAAAAAAGCACAACAAAAACTGCTGCAGCAGAAAAAGCTGTAAAAAAGTGCAGCACAAATCCCAATGCTAGCCCAGCCACAGAATATCTCTAGCATAATCACTTGTCAGACTTGTTAGTTTAGAAGTGCTGAGGCTAAAGACTACAGACCCTTTTAGGGCTTTTTCACACGAGCGGATGCCGTGCGGGTAATCCGCTGCGTGAAAGACAGCCAAGCTGTGCTCCGGCCTGCAGAGACAAAGAGCATTACCATGACTGATAATGCTCCGTGCCTCTCCGTGATCTTTTTACTACAAAATCACGGTGACAACATTATCTCACTGTGATTTCGTAGTAAAGAGATCACAGAGAGGCACGGAGCATTATCAGTCATGTTAATGCTCCGTGTCTCTGCTGTCCGGAACGGGGCTTGGCACTCTTTCACGCAGTGGATTACCCGCACGGGATCTGCTTGTGTGAATGAGCCCTTACACTGTCTGTTTGTCCGGCAGATTATCGGGGACAAACGCTAACCTAGGACAGGGATTAGCAACCTCGGGCACTCCAGCTGTGGTAAAACTATGACTCCCAGCATGCACACTTGCTTGACTGATCTCAGAACTCGCATAGACGTGAATTGAGCATGGTAGGAGTTGTAGTTTCATCTCAACTGGAGCGCCAGAGGTTGCTGGCACCTAGCCTACGACAATAGAGGAAACAGAGCTGATCTTAATGGGTTGTTCCTTTTTAACTACATACTTTAGCATGGTGTGGTTACAACTCAATACCTTCAACACAGCCTGTTGATTTTGATATACAAATTGTCTATACACTGCGTGCAGAATTATTAGGCAAATGAGTATTTTGACCACATCATCCTCTTTATGCATGTTGTCTTACTCCAAGCTGTATAGGCTCGAAAGCCTACTACCAATTAAGCATATTAGGTGATGTGCATCTCTGTAATGAAAAGGGGTGTGGTCTAACGACATCAACACCCTATATTAGGTGTGCATAATTATTAGGCAACTTCCTTTCCTTTGGCAAAATGGGTCAAAAGAAGGACTTGACAGGCTCAGAAAAGTCAAAAATAGTGAGATATCTTGCAGAGGGATGCAGCACTCTTAAAATTGCAAAGCTTCTGAAGCGTGATCATCGAACAATCAAGCGTTTCATTCAAAATAGTCAACAGGGTCGCAAGAAGCTTGTGGAAAAACCAAGGCGCAAAATAACTGCCCATGAACTGAGAAAAGTCAAGCGTGCAGCTGCTAAGATGCCACTTGCCACCAGTTTGGCCATATTTCAGAGCTGCAACATCACTGGAGTGCCCAAAAGCACAAGGTGTGCAATACTCAGAGACATGGCCAAGGTAAGAAAGGCTGAAAGACGACCACCACTGAACAAGACACACAAGCTGAAACGTCAAGACTGGGCCAAGAAATATCTCAAGACTGATTTTTCTAAGGTTTTATGGACTGATGAAATGAGAGTGAGTCTTGATGGGCCAGATGGATGGGCCCGTGGCTGGATTGGTAAAGGGCAGAGAGCTCCAGTCCGACTCAGACGCCAGCAAGGTGGAGGTGGAGTACTGGTTTGGGCTGGTATCATCAAAGATGAGCTTGTGGGGCCTTTTCGGGTTGAGGATGGAGTCAAGCTCAACTCCCAGTCCTACTGCCAGTTTCTGGAAGACACCTTCTTCAAGCAGTGGTACAGGAAGAAGTCTGCATCCTTCAAGAAAAACATGATTTTCATGCAGGACAATGCTCCATCACACGCGTCCAAGTACTCCACAGCGTGGCTGGCAAGAAAGGATATAAAAGAAGAAAATCTAATGACATGGCCTCCTTGTTCACCTGATCTGAACCCCATTGAGAACCTGTGGTCCATCATCAAATGTGAGATTTACAAGGAGGGAAAACAGTACACCTCTCTGAACAGTGTCTGGGAGGCTGTGGTTGCTGCTGCACGCAATGTTGATGGTGAACAGATCAAAACACTGACAGAATCTATGGATGGCAGGCTTTTGAGTGTCCTTGCAAAGAAAGGTGGCTATATTGGTCACTGATTTGTTTTTGTTTTGTTTTTGAATGTCAGAAATGTATATTTGTGAATGTTGAGATGTTATATTGGTTTCACTGGTAAAAATAAATAATTGAAATGGGTATATATTTGTTTTTTGTTAAGTTGCCTAATAATTATGCACAGTAATAGTCACCTGCACACACAGATATCCCCCTAAAATAGCTAAAACTAAAAACAAACTAAAAACTACTTCCAAAAATATTCAGCTTTGATATTAATGAGTTTTTTGGGTTCATTGAGAACATGGTTGTTGTTCAATAATAAAATTAATCCTCAAAAATACAACTTGCCTAATAATTCTGCACTCCCTGTAGAAACACCTCATAAAGCCATTAAGTAACTAGTAGGGAAAATAAAATGCTGAAATGTGACTACTCAGCTATCATACTAAAGCTACTTCACACTGGCGTTTTGGTTTTCGTTTGTGAGATCCGTTCAGGGATCACAAGCGGTCCAAAATTGATCAGTTTTGCCCTTAATGCATTCTGAATGGATAAGGATCCGCTCAGAATGCATCAGTTTGGCTCCGTTCCGCCTCCATTCCGCTGCAGCGTTTTGGTGTCCGTCTGACGAAACTGAGCCAAACGACACAATATGGCACAACAGAAAACAGATGCGTCCCCCATTGACTTTCAATGGTGTTCAAGACGGATCTGTTTTAGCTATGTTAAAGATAAGCACCAATAATGAATGACTCACAGAAGTGAGTACCCGTGCAGAGCCAGCACGTATGGTAGTACGCCAAAGGGAGAAGAATAGGGCTCGCACTCAACAGTATTATAAATGTATAAATTTTATTAGCGTCTACATATGAGACAAATCGCAATAAAAACACATAGAAAACAGTAGATGGTGATAAAACAAGCACACAAGATGACACGGAGCACAAATAACACCTGGAATGGCAAATGGATGCAAACAATGGGTGTATAAATATAGCACATATGTGCATATAGGCCAAGCAGGATATCAAAAATACATATAGTCAGGCAAAACTATGGAAGCTAAGTGGAGGTATCACATATAGTAACCAAGGTATACATATAAAGTGCAAAGTGCAAATGTAACAGAGTACATGGATAACTAAAGCTAAATAGTTCACTGTAGAGCCATGGACACAATACCTGTGTAGTGCTCCAGCAACCCCAACGTACGTTTCACGCAAGGCTTCTTCAGGGGGAGGTGTGTGTGAGGAGGGGGCTAATAGGATGGCTTATATAGCTAGGGGAATAACAAACGAATAGAGAGCAGCTGCAAACACTGAGGGAGCAGGACATGTGTGGCCACACAAGGAAGGGAGACGAGTGCGCTCCAAGCTGGAGCGCATCGCGTCACTTCCGGTTCCTGTAGGTGAACCGCATGGTGGAACGCAAAGCGCTACTTCCGGGATTCGGCAAGGGTAATGGAAAGAAAGAACTATGACATGTGACGCTCGAACGGAGCCGTGGAGCCTAACTATGGCATAGAGGGGCAAATAGAGCTCATGTTATGAAATGATGCACAATACATTGCACAAAATACAGGATGACAACAGGTGCCACATCACATGACACAATTAAGAACGGCCACAAAGAAGACCACATACAGCGCTACAATGTTAGACATAGCAATAAATTAAATATATTAAAAAAAAATATATAAATAATAATATATAATATATAACCACGGTGATGCCTATAACAACATATGTATACATTTATATATATTGATGACTAAAGTGAGTAGAGTACAGACACCGTTGTACATATGAGAAAAACTATGTGGTGTGTATGGGTGCATGTGGACGCACTAGAGCATATTTTTATATATTTAATTTATTGCTATGTCTAACATTGTAGCGCTGTATGTGGTCTTCTTTGTGGCCGTTCTTCATTGTATCATGTGATGTGGCACCTGTTGTTGGTTGCTGGAGCACTATACAGGTATTGTGTCCATGGCTCTACAGTGAACTATTTAGCTTTAGTTATCCATGTACTCTGTTACATTTGCACTTTGCACTTTATATGTATACCTTGGTTACTATATGTGATACCTCCACTTAGCTTCCATAGTTTTGCCTGACTATATGTATTTTTGGTATTTTTGATATCCTGGTTGGCCTATATGCACATATGTGCTATATTTATACACCCATTGTTTGCATCCATTTGCCATTCCAGGTGTTATTTGTGCTCCGTGTCATCTTGTGTGCTTGTTTTATCACCATCTACTGTTTTCTATGTGTTTTTATTGCGATTTGTCTCATATGGAGACGATAATAAAATGTATACATTTATAATACTGTTGAGTGCGAGCCCTATTCTTCTCCCTTTGGCGTACTATGTTAAAGATAATACAAACGGATCCGTTCTGAACGGATGCATGCGGTTGTATTATCTGAACGGATGCGTTTGTACAGATCCATGACGGATCCGCACCAAACGCGAGTGTGAAAGTAGCCTAATATGTATACGTTTTCCAAGATATTTAAAGGGGTTATCCCATTAATAA
Source organism: Bufo bufo (assembly GCF_905171765.1). Lineage (NCBI taxonomy): Eukaryota > Metazoa > Chordata > Amphibia > Anura > Bufonidae > Bufo > Bufo bufo. The sequence goes on along the minus strand of NC_053390.1, from coordinate 534,002,522 downwards.
TGTAAAAAATAATGTGCATGACAATACCTTTAAAACAAAGCTAGAACCAGCCCTGTACCTCACATGGATCCAGAGATCTCCCCATTCAATGCTCTGCTAGATTTATATCAAGCTGGCCGCTCAAAGGGAGTTTCTTTTCTGCTGCAGCTAAGGGGGCGTGTCCATGCTCTCCCTATCCCAGCTCAGGAGCCAGTTGAAGGACGAGACTGAGCATGTGCGGCCATCTCAGTGAGCAGGACAAAGAAATAAGAAAAAAACAAACAGCAGGTGGTGCTACACAGATACAATTTATTGAATAACTCAGTGGTTATGCTAAATTTTTTATTACATACAATTACAAAAGTATTCCGATCCAAGTGCTGGTATGAAAACTGTAGAATATTTTTTGTGGGACAACCCCTTTTAAGAAAAATTGCCACAGAGCAAGAACCTGTATAAAATAAGATAAAAAATATTGCTCACCCTTTGAAGGGACTCTCTCACCACATTTTCACAAATTAAACATCTTTTGAGCCATATTTCAACTAACTGAAAATACACTAAGAGGTGGTAGCCAGGGCCAACTGAGCCCACAGAACAATCCCTTTCTAGATGTCTTGCAATGATTGTACAGTTTATTGTCTGTATCACCGCCTGATGTTCTACTGATCTTTACTTAGATCAGGCTCAGTAGATCCGTGGGTGGTCTGAATGTTGAGGCCATAATAAAATTGCTAAAGTGTGTCTGTCCTGTGCCTTGTGAAGCCAGTCTTAGTGTTATGGTCACACTGAGGGTCATTTACAAAATATGTACAAAATGTTTTCTGGCACATACAGTTTTGGTGTGAATGCAAGTTTTTGAGTTTCATCCCACCATTTGTCACATTTTTAAAAAGTTGGTGGAGATTAGTGGAAGGTTGACGGGGCCACAATGACTGAAATCTTCGCCAGCACTCGAACATCACAGATGCGCCTCTTCATAAATTGATTGCAACTTCCTCCGGCAGCCTCTTTACTAATATTGACGTGTCAAACGACAACCACTATTTGCAGTGACCATTCGGAGTGTGCAGCAAGAAAGCCTCTGGCTGAATGTATCCATAGGGCACTAGCAACAAAAAAAAACATACTGAGCATGATGGGTGACATTTATGACAACAAAAGTGGCATAAAGGTGTTGCGAGACTTGGCGCAAGGCTTATATTTGGCAAAACTTGCGACTTTTCCCTGGCCGGTTTTCTAAAGTGGGGTAAATGTGGAGCCCAACAGTCATTATTTGCTGCACCTTATGTCTGAATGAAAATGCATTTCTGGTATTTTACAGTAGAAACCCATACTCTTCAAAAAGTCTCCCAAGGTGTCCAGACCTAATTTATTTATTTATTTTATGCACTTATATAGCGCTGCTATATACCGCAGCTCTTTACAGACATTAGCATCCAACTGTCCTTAATGGGGCTCACAATCTAAGTTCCCTATCAGTATGTCTTTGGAGTGTAGGAGGAAACTGGAGTTTTTTTTTAATAACATGATTTACACTGATTTGCACTATTAATTTGAAAAGCCAAACTGATAAGCAGTATGAAAGGTGAAATCAATTAGCCAATTGAGATGAGAGCATATAAAATGAGAGACTAGTGTTCACAGGCTATACCCACTGAGGAAGAGATAAGATATCTCGAAACGCGTCTGGTCGTATTACCTGTGAAATAACCATCTCAGCGGTACATGGCCATGTACTAAAGGACGGAGAATCTATCCACTCACTCACGTAAGACAAAAAAGTGTTGTAGGACTCACGAAAGTGAAACAGCTAACACAGGTCTCTCGCGAGAGTAGAGACGGGATCCAAGCAAAAACTGGACCTGATACAAACACAGCGGAGAAAGCCTGAAGCGTGGGACGCCACGGCAGAAATCCTTCCGCAGATCTAACCCAGTGAGCCTACATGGGACACAGTGAGTAATATAAATCTAAGTGGAATTATACCGAATCGCTGCACGAGAGGCGACATAAGCACGGTGGTAATAGACGTGCTGGACAATTGACTTTTCGCATACAGCGTACTCAGATCCTGAGACCACTTAGGTGATGGACAATTCAGATATTGTGTAAAACACAGATCATCCCTGAATATCTTTTATCCCATATCCTATACGGTGGCATAAGATTTTAATTGTATGCATTTAGGACTATGTGAGATCTGCATGAGAACATACGCTATTGAGTATATCTGAAGCACAATATTTAGTTAGCCCTGGTCTGCTCTGCCGCAGACGACTGTGATCCAATAGCCATACCCAATTGGGGGGACACAGATGCAGCCCTCTGTGCCATAGCATTCAGGTCTCTGTGCCCTAGAGATATATATTTTTCTGGTTGATACATATGTTATATATGCTTTTTATATGAATTTTACCCTGGTGCACACAGGATATAGTGTTTATTGTTTAATAAATATTTTAATTCAATTTCCACGTGTATTCCGACTGTTTTGAGTGCCTGTTCTACCCAATCTATACTATACCTATCAGAATCAGGGGGTGCTTCTTTGAACCTGTGCACCTATCGTGATAAATCAGAGTGAGCCACCTGCTTACTACTTCTTGCAAACCTGATAAGCAGTATATTGGTGTTTCTCTATAACAACTGACTACTGTATATAAAATAATGTAAGAGCACACTGCAAGGGATAACACCAGTTACACTCAATATATCCTGTTATATGTATAACGTGTTAGTGTAGGGACCCACCTAAACAAGGAGGGATTAAGCACTGCAAAAGGGCTAACAAAACAGATGTGAATTTAATATATGAAATAGAATTCAACCCATGTAATGTTATAACAATATTGAGTGCAACTGGTACACCATGCAATGTTTGTATAGTCAGTCACTGCAGAGGAAAAGCTTTTTTGTTTTTGGTGCATTATGTGGCGGAGGCCAAGCTTTGATTTCTCTAAAATGTAAAATTTAGGACAGAACTTTTCTCCAATTCCTGTGTAACATTTTATGGATATCACGCAGGAAGTGATATCATACACTATATACACTACACTTAATCTATATACAGACACTATATAAATTACACTGATCCTATATACACACTGCATACATTTACCCTATACATAGACTACACTTACCTTTCACATACACTATATAGACTACACTTACCCTGTGAATGCACAGTATATATATACTAGAATACACTTACCTGATATACATACTATATAGATTACACTTATCATAAATATACACTAGAATATTCTTACTCTATATATACATTACATAGAGTACATTTACCCTAAATATACACTATATACATTATACTTGCCTTATACATACACTATATACTGTACACATACCTTATACACACAATATTGACAGCACTTACCGTATACAAGCACTACATACACTATATATACACTATATACTCTACACATACTCAATATACAGACTAACTATAAAGATTACACTTATATACACACTACATAGACTACACTATACATATGCTATATACAGTACATTAATCCTATATGCTGACACTATATAGATTGCATATCCTATATACACGCTATATACACTACACTTACCTTTTTTACAGACATTAAATAGATTACACTTATTCTATAAGCACACTATATAGATTACACCTATCCTATGTAAACACTATGTAGACTACACTTACCTTACACATAAACTGTATACACTACACTTATCCTATATACACACTATATACACTACACTTACCATATGTAACGCTATAATGACTACACATCATATACATACACTATATACACTAAACTTACCCCATATACAGAAACTATATAAATTACACATATCCTATACATACAATATATACATTGCACTTATCCAACATATAATATATATATATATATATATACTACACATACCCTATATACAGATAATATATAAATTAAACAACATTTACCCTGTACAAACACTATATACACTATACATTTACTATATACTCTACACATACCTAATATACAGACTAGTTATAAAGATTACACTAATCATATATACAAAATATAAATACTACATTTATGCTACAGTATATACATACTACATAGACTACACTATGCAGATATACTATATACAATACACTTACCCTATACATAAACTATATACACTATGTTTATCCTATATGCCGACACTATATAAATTGTTTATCCTATATAAACACTATATATACTACAATTACCTTATATACAGACATTAAATAGATTACGCTTATGCTATAAGAACAATATATAGATTATACCTGTCCTATGTACACACTATGTAGAGTATACTTACCTTACACATTCACTATATACACTACACTTACCCTAAACACACACTATATACACTATACATACACTATATATACTACACTCACCCTATATACAGGAAATATATAGATTAATTATCCTATATATACACACTAAATGCACTACACTTACCGTATATACACACTGCATTGATGAGACATATCATATGCATACACTATATACACTAAACTTAAACAATATACAGAAACTATATAAATTACACTTATTCTATACATACAACATATATATTACACTTACTCTACATATATAACATATATACACTACACTTACCCTATATACAGACACTATGTAGAATAACTATCATATATGCACACTATATGCACTACACTTACCGTATGTACACACTATATAGACTACATATACAATATACATGCAATATATATATTACACTTAGCCAATATACAGGCACTGTATAAATTACACAACACTTACCCTATAAAAACACTATATATACTATACATACACTATATACTCTACACATACCCAATATTCAGACTAACTATAAAGATTACACTTATATTATATATAAAACTTAAAGACTACAGTTATCCTATATATACACTACATAGCCTACACTATATATATACTATATATACAGTACACTTACCCTATATATAAACTACATCCACTACATTTATCCTATATGCAGACACTATATAGATTGCTTATTATATATAAACGCTAAATATACTACACTGACCTTATATGCAGACATTAAATATATTACACTTATCCTATAAGCACACTATATAGACTACACCTATTCTATGTACACACTATGTAGACTATACTCACATTACACATACACTCTATTCACTACACTTACCCTGTGTACACACTATATTAACTATACATACCCTATACATACACTATATACACTAGCCTTATCCAGTATACAGACACATTATAGATTACACCAATCCTATATACACACTACATAGACTACACTTACCCTACACATACAAGTAAAACCATTGCACTTACCGTATAATACAATATATACACTACACTTACCCTATGCACAAACACTATAAAGATTTATTTATCCTGCATACACACTATGTAGACTACACTTACCTTATATAGACACACTATGTAGACTACACTTGCCTTATATACACACACTATGTAGACTACACTTCCCCTATGTACATACTGTATAGACTACATTTACCATATATAGAAACTTTATAGACAATACTTACACTATATACAGACACTATATAGATTACACTTATCCTACACACATACGCTATATACACTACGGTTATCCTATATACACACTATTACACTACACCTTATTCATACGCTATATACACTTACCCTATATACAGACTAACTATAAAGATTATACCTGTCCTATATACAAAACATAAAGACAACACTTATCCTATACACAAACTACATAGACTACACTTTTCCTATACTTACACATATGTACCTTATACATTCACTATGTACACTACACATACCCTATACACACACTATATACACTACACATACATTATATATATACAGTCGTGGCCAAAAGTTTTGAGAATGACACAAATATTAGTTTTCACAAAGTTTGCTGCTAAACTGCTTTTAGATCTTTGTTTCAGTTGTTTCTGTGATGTAGTGAAATATAATTACACGCACTTCATACGTTTCAAAGGCTTTTATCGACAATTACATGACATTTATGCAAAGAGTCAGTATTTGCAGTGTTGGCCTTTCTTTTTCAGGACCTCTGCAATTCGACTGGGCATGCTCTCAATCAACTTCTGGGCCAATTCCTGACTGATAGCTATCCATTCTTTCATAATCACTTCTTAGAGTTTGTCAGAATTAGTGGGTTTTTGTTTGTTCACCCGCCTCTTGAGGATTGACCACAAGTTCTCAATGGGATTAAGATCTGGGGAGTTTCCAGGCCATGGACCCAAAATGTCAACGTTTTGGTCCCCGAGCCACTTAGTTATCACTTTTGCCTTATGGCACGGTGCTCCATCGTGCTGGAAAATGCATTGTTCTTCACCAAACTGTTGTTGGATTGTTGGAAGAAGTTGCTGTTGGAGGGTGTTTTGGTACCATTCTTTATTCATGGCTGTGTTTTTGGGCAAAATTGTGAGTGAGCCCACTCCCTTGGATGAGAAGCAACCCCACACATGAATGGTCTCAGGATGCTTTACTGTTGGCATGACACAGGACTGATGGTAGCGCTCACCTTTTCTTCTCCGGACAAGACTTTTTCCAGATGCCCCTAACAATCGGAAAGAGGCTTCATCGGAGAATATGACTTTGCCCCAGTCCTCAGCAGTCCATTCACCAAACTTTCTGCAGAAGATCAATCTGTCCCTGATGTTGTTTTTTGGAGAGAAGTGGCTTCTTTGCTTCCCTTCTTGACACCAGGCAATCTTCCAAAAGTCTTTGCCTCACTGTGCGTGCAGATGCGCTCACACCTGCCTGCTGCCATTCCTGAGCAAGCTCTGCACTGGTGGCACTCCGATCCCGCAGCTGAATCCTCTTTAGGAGACGATCCTGGCGCTTGCTGGACTTTCTTGGACGCCCTGAAGCCTTCTTAACAAGAATTGAACCTCTTTTTTCTTGAAGTTCTTGATGATCCTATAAATTGTTGATTGAGGTGCAATCTTAGTAGCCACAATATCCTTGCCTGTGAAGCCATTTTTATGCAACGCAATGATGGCTGCACGCGTTTCTTTGCAGGTCACCATGGTTAACAATGGAAGAACAATGATTTCAAGCATCACCCTCCTTTTAACATGTCAAGTCTGCCATTTTAACCCAATCAGCCTGACATAATGATCTCCAGCCTTGTGCTCGTCAACATTCTTACCTGAGTTAACAAGACGATTACTGAAATGATCTCAGCAGGTTCTTTAATGACAGCAATGAAATGCAGTGGAAAGTTTTTTTTGGGATTAAGTTAATTTTCATGGCAAAGAAGGACTATGCAATTCATCTGATCACTCTTCATAACATTCTGGAGTATATTCAAATTGCTATTATAAAAACTTAAACAGCAACTTTTCCAATTTCCAATATTTATGTAATTCTCAAAACTTTTGGCCACGACTGTAGACACTATATTGATTACATTTTTTTATATACACTATATATGCTACACTGTATATACATACTATATACACTACACTTACCCCACATACAGATTAACTATAAGAATTACACTTTTCCTACATACACAACATAAAGACTACACTGATCTTATATACACACTATATGGACAAAACATATCCTATAAACAAACTAAATAAACGACACTTACCCTATATATACGCTGCACTTACCATATAAATAAGCTATTTACACTACACTTACTCTAGATACAGACACTATATAGATTACACGTCTCCTTTATACACACACTAAATAGGCTACACTTACCCTATACATACATTGCACTTATCTTATACATATACTCTATATACACAACACTTACCCTATACAACCACTATATACACTACATATACACTATATAAACTACAAGTACCCTATACACACACTGTATACATTGCTTATCCTATACACACAAACTATATAGACTACACTTAACCTATATACATACTACATAGACTATAGTTACCCTATCCATACACTATATACTCTACCTTTACACTATATACAGAAATTATATACACTACACTTATCCTATATACATACTGTGTAGATTACTTTTACCATAGGTATATACATACTATATAGACTACACTTACCCTATATACATACTATATACACTATAATTACCACATATTCACACTCTATAGACTATACTTAACCTATATATACACACTATATAAACAATACTTTTCTTATATGCAGATTGCATAGCCTACATCCACTATATAGATTACACTTACCTTATATATAGACAATATAGATTACACTTACTGTATGCACACGCTGGAAAATATGGTGCGGTGCGTAACAGAGGCACAGATTGGAATCCCATGAAAGCACTACAGAGTGCTTCCGTGGGTTTTCTGTCCGTGCCTCTACACAGCAAAAAAGTAGTGCATGTGGACCGCAACAGAGGCAAGGCCGGCATACATGAGCCCTAAGTCACATGACAGTGACATTACTTATGGCAGCAGCTATTTTCCAATATTGAGGACATGTTGAGGACATGTTGCAATAAAAACAGAGTAAACAGAGCTGTGGCAGGGACGTGGACTGTGACTGTGAGAAGGTTCTCTGTGAAGACTGCGGAGACTGAAGATTGTGTCTGAATTAAAAAGAAAACATGACATAAATATTCCAGCAGTTGTTGGACTCTTTAACACATACTGTCTATCAGGATGGACCCCGTGTCTCAATCTTGTATCAAACAACGAGTGACCCCGATGTCTATTGTAACTTGTCACACCTCACCTTTCATTTGCTAAGTGAACTGGACAACTGCAACTTCTGATACTCACTAATTTCCAACATTCTGTCATTTTCAGTGATTTTGTTGATGTCGTCACATAAAAAATGTACATATAGTCTCAGCCCAATGGAGATTCTTAAAGGGTTGCAAAAAGAAGTATAAAAAGTATTCCCAAATTGTGCACCGAGACCCTAATTAGCATATTCATTAAGATATCTCTGCAACAGCAATTTGGGCAATTTGGGTAATAAAAGTATCAAGCATATTTATATTTTTTATTTACATAGCCGTATCAGGGCTTGTCTTTTTCAGTACAAGATGTACTTTCTAATGGCGCCATTTATAGTTGCATACAATGTGAATGGGAAGCGGAAACAAATTTCAAATGGGGTGGAATTATGAAAAAATAAACAATTCTGCAACATTTATATTCGTTTTTTTAACACCGTTTCCTATGCATTAAAACTGACCTATTATTTTTATTCTTGGTCATTACGATTACATTAGTCCCAGGTGCCTGCAGTTTAAAACAGAAGGCACCTGGCGGATATCGCGCCCACTCTGCTCATGCGGTTTTTGTTACAGAAGCGCACAGAAATCCGTACAGAAATTTGTGCTGACTTTCTGCACCTTACCCTACACCTGTGTACAGGCACCCTAAGGCTTGGAGGGGAGTATGCAAATGAACTCATACCAGCCCAACCAACTATCTGAATAAAAAATTACCCTTTTTGGGAGGGTTTTTCCGATATTTCTATGACTGTGCCTGTAGTAATAGAGCAAGATTTGCATTTAAGGGTTCAATCCAAAAAAGCTGGTTTCACAAGCTAAGGCCTCATGCACACGACCGTGACGTTTTTTGCGGTCCTCAAACTGCGGATCCGCAAAAAACGGAAGCCATCCATGTTGCCTTCGGCAATTTGCGGAACGGAACGGGGCGCCGGCAATTTAAATGCCTATAACAACGGTCGTGTGCATGAGGGCTAAAGCCGCAATGCATATGAAGAACCTCACTTACAGGCATCTACATGAGATGAGTTTAAAGACGCCAAGAATTTTCACATTTTAAGGCTTCATTCACACAGTCAGTGTTTGGTCAGTGATTTCGATCAGTGATTGTGAGCCAAAACCAGGAGTGGATCCTACACAGACATAAGGTAGAAGGGAAAGATCTGCACCTGTTCTGTGTTTTGGACCCGCACTTGGTTTTGGCTCAAAATCACTGATGGAAATCACTGACCAAACACTGACTGTGCGAATAAGGCCCTAATGCAATCATCTGCAGTGTCTGCCATTCTTTATACTTCACCGTTCTTTAGGTAACTTCACCACAAGTGTTGTAGACCTGACCAAAAGTCCTATTTTCCCTAGACACATAATAAACCGTTCAAATTTAGGGAAACGCTAAACATCTTTTCCTGTTTTATTGTATTTATTGTAGCTTACTAAAAACACACCAGTTTTATACGGAGATATCCCGCACCTGAATATAACAGTTAGATATATCTCAGTATCTTACCCCAGAAATCCCTCCGTGAGCAGTGGGCGTAAAAGCAGCTCCTCCGGGTGTCTCCGAAATTCATCACTCACATAAAATCAGTTTCATCTCCCAAGGAGCCAACTGATGATTTTTAGATTCAAGCCGACCAATAGCTGTCTGTTTACTGCAGTTGCCATGGTGATGTCAACATCAGAGTTAAAGGGGACATTACCTTCCTGATCACTTTTTCTTTTCAAATACTAATCTTGATGAATTCCTGCACTTATGTCAAATGTGAATGAAATCCAAATAATCTTTACATTTTATGCCATGGAGAGGTAGAAATTAAAGGGGGTTTGTCACCTATTTGTGCTGCCTTATCTCAGGGCAGTATATAAAGGTGACAGAATTTTTTTTTAAGTAGTGGCAATCTCCAACGGGATCTTAGTGCTGGAGTGCCTGTTAGGCCAGGTTCACATCACCGTTTAGCTTTCCGTTCTTCTGTATTTTAAGCATCCGTTATGCTCAGTTATGCACATCTTGCATCCTTTTTAGCCATTTCCGTCTGGGATCCGTTATTTTAGAGGGAAAAAATTCCTACATAATTTTTTTTTTGCAGTCTAAAATAACAGATCGTAGACAGAAATGGCTAAAACGACAGCAACATGTGCATAACAGATGCTTAAAATACATGTGAAAGCAGCCTTAGGCCTCATGCACACGGCCATTGTGCGGTCGTTCCGTGCATTGGGGACTGCAATTTGCGGTCCCTAATGCACGGGCAATGTCCATGCGGCGGCCTTGACGAATCGAGACCTATTCAACTTAAATTCCTTTGCTGTCTGGATTCATTTTTCTATCACATTACACACTGCTTTTTCCCATGGTTAGGACCACCCTGTAAACCATCAGTGGTGGCCCTGCTTGCACACTATAGAAGAAAGCACCAGCCTATGTGAGTTTCCACAGTCCTGGTCACCAGAGAGGATTACAGGGTGGTCATAGCCATGGTAACGAGCAGTGTATATGTAACGCCCCAGAGTGGCATTACCACTTCTTCACCCCGCTACTATCTCTAATGTGCTAATATCATGTCATCGTGTGTATTTATTTCAGGTCCACTACACTGTGCATTTCTAATGTTTGCAACTGTTGTGTTTAAATGTAATTTGCCTGGTTTACCAGCAGGTGGCAGCAAATACGGCAGAGCTATAGTTAGGTAGAATGGAGCTTTCCATTCCATTCTAAACCGCCTCGGTGGAGGAGTGGGCCAGTCCAACTTCGTGAAGGAAGGGTGGGGATTAGTGAGAGTCAGTTCCAGCTTACCCCCTGCCAAGGGAGGGTGTGCTGGGCACGTCTCTCCTGAACATGCCCAAGCCAAGCCATCCAGAGCACCCTCAGCTCTGCTGGACATGGAGGCCAAAGCTTGAAGCCTTAGGAGCCAGGAGGAGCATTTCCTTGCTAAACATAGAGTCAGACTACTAAGTGTTGTGCAGCATAAAGAAGAAGCAAAGTTATACAGCCAGCCTGATAGTACAGCAGAGCCAGAGATGACAAATGTAGCAGTGATGAGTTTGCCTGCCAGAGTCTTAATGCTAAAGCCTGCTGGGACCAAGGCAAAGTTGGAACTGCATCTCAAGATCTGGACTCAAGTTATCCTTTTATCCCTCAACTATTCCCCCTATTTGTTTGCTTCGCAGCCAAAGCCTTTGGTCCAGCCGTATCCAGGTAGGAGCACCGTGACACTCACACCTCATATAAAGGGACATTTTAGGCCACCCTATACCACTCGGACGTTCCTACACCTGGGACGCTACATAGAGGGCCCAGTGGCGCGGCCGCCCATTGCATATATTGTGATACTCACCTCATCCACTTGCACACAAAGAGACAGTAACTCCTCTTTTGATTAAAGAGGATCTGTCGCGCTGGGAGCGTGCGATGACGTCATCACGCTGAGCGCCGGTCCTTCGGCAGGTCCTTTTCATTCAATAGAGGAGCAAGAGGATGAGGTGAGTATATATTTTTTTCTTCTTTTTTTTGCTGAAATGAAACATTACAGCAGGGAGCCACTATGGGGCATTATTACTGCAGGGGTCACTATGGCAAACATTATGGGCCACCATGGGGAACATTACTACTGCTAATGGCCACTATGGGAGACATTATTTCTGCCGGCGGGCACTATGGGGGATATTATTACTATGGGGGACATTATTACTGCTGGTGGGTATTATGTACAGTCGTGGCCAAAAGTTTTGAGAATGACAAAAATATTAGTTTTCACAAAGTTTGCTGCTAAACTGCTTTTAGATCTTTGTTTCAGTTGTTTCTCGGCGTCAGTGCAGCGGCTCCCTCAGGTCACACTAACGCTGATCGGCGTCATCTCGTGAGAACCAATATTTGCTGTGAACGCGCGCATGCGCGCGGGTTCACAGCGGCGCGCTGTTCAGAAGTTATACTACAGCCTGCCAGCGATGATCATTCGCTGGCAGGCTGTAGATGTTAAAATAATCGCATCAGAAAGGTATATTAGACGCTGTTATGTTAACAGCGTCTGATATACCTGCTACCTGGTCCTCTGGTGTTACTTTTGCTTGGATCGACCACCAGAGGACACAGGCAGCTTTGTAAGTAGCACCAATCACCACACTACACTACACCCCCCCTGTCACTTATTAACCCCTTATTAACCCCTGATCACCCCATATAGACTTCCTGATCACCCCTCTGTCATTGATCACCCCCCTGTAAGGCTCCATTCAGACGTCCGTATGTGTTTTGCGGATCCGTGGATCCGCAAAACACGGACACCGGCAATGTGCTTTCCGCATTTTGCGGATCTGCACATTGCCAGAATTATATAGAAAATGCCTTTTCTTGTCCGCAATTGAGGACAAGAATAGGACATGTTCTATATTTTTGCGGAACGGAAGTGCGGACCCGGAAGTGCAGATCCGCAATTCCGGATCCGAGCGGGACAAAATCTGTCCCCATAGAAATGAATGGGTCTGCAATTCCGTTCCGCAAAAACACCGTAAAATCGCTGCGGCGCTATAAAGCTCACTTTTGAGGGGCATGGCGAGTTCATAGAAGATTTTTTTTTTTGCCACAAGTTAGCGGAAATTTTTTTTGATTTTTGTTTTTTCTTACAAAGTCTCATATTCCACTAACTTGTGACAAAAAATTTAATCTTACATGAACTCACCATACCCCTCACGGAATCCAAATGCGTAAAAATGCCCTATGAAATCCTAAAAGTACTCATTGGAATTTGGGCCCCTTTGCGCATCTTGGCTGCAAAAAAGTGTCACACATGTGGTATCGCCGTACTCAGGAGAAGTAGGGCAATGTGTTTTGGGGTGTATTTTTATATATACCCATACTGTGTGTGAGAAATATCTCTGTAAATTGACAACTTTGTATAAAAAAAATTAAAAAGTTGTCATTTACAGAGATATTTCTCACACACAGTATGGGTATATGTAAAAATACACCCCAAAACACATTGCCCTACTTCTCCTGAGTACGACGATACCACATGTGTGACACTTTTTTGCAGCCTAGGTGCGCAAAGGGGCCCAAATTCCTTTTAGGAGGACATTTTTAGACATTTGGATTCCAGACTTCTTCTCACGCTTTAGGGCCCCTAAAATGCCAAGGCAGTATAAATACCCCACAAGTGACCCCATTTTGGAAAGAAGACACCCCAAGGTATTCCGTGAGGGGCATGGCGAGTTCATAGAAGATTTTTTTTTTTTGGCACAAGTTAGAGGAAAATGATTTATTTATATTTTTTTTTCTTACAAAGTCTCATATTCCACTAACTTGTGACAAAAAATAAAATTTTACATGAACTCGACATGCCCCTCACGGAATACTTTGGGGTGTCTTCTTTCCAAAATGGGGTCACTTGTGGGGTATTTATACTGCCCTGGCATTTTAGGGGCCCTAAAGCGTGAGAAGAAGTCTGGAATCCAAATGTCTAAAAATGCCCTCCTAAAAGGTACTTTTGACCCCTTTGCGCATCTTGGCTGCAGAAAAGTGTCACTCATGTGCTATCGCCGTACTCAGGAGAAGTAGGGCAATGTGTTTTGGGGTGTATTTTTACATATACCCATGCTGGGTGAGAGAAATATCTCTGTAAATGACAACTTTTTAATTTTTTTTATACAAAGTTGTCAATTTACAGCAATCAAATACCACCAAAATAAAGCTGTATTTTGAGAAGAAAAGGAGGTAAAATTCATTTGGGTGCCAAGTTGCATGACCGAGCAATAAACCGTTAAAGTTGTGAAGTGCTAAGGGGGTATAAACCTGTGGTCCTTAAGTGGTTAACTGTGAAATCAGCCACAGTGGTCCCAAGTATTAACCCTTTCTTGACTGACTGGAGACTCTACAATATACTTGTCACTAGAAAGGCCCCTAATCACTATGGCATTAAAAGCTGCCCTAACAATAGTAAGTTAGGGAGTGTAATGACAGATTTGAGGTGTAATATGCACACCCATGCCCTCAAGTCCATTTGCTACATCTGAATTTACACAGATTCCAGTGGACTTTTCTTTTGGTGCCAATAAGTAGCGATCTACCAAACTATCACATTAACAAGATTTTAGTATAACCAGTTTCTTATACATTGTCTTTGAAATGACCAATAGCTAATCTAAAAAAAAATCAGCATGGAAGCTTCCACAAAGAGTACACATTCAAAACGAATAGGAATCAGGATTGGTACAGAGAAGAATTAAGGGGGTCATTTATCAAACTAGTGTAAAGTAGAACTGGCTTAGTTGCCCATAGCAACCAATCAGATTCCTCATTTCATTTTCCAAAGGGGCTGTCCAAAATAAAAGATAGAATCTGATTGGTTTAATTTATGCTACAGATTTCCACTGTATATTTCACTGTTTGCAATGGGTAGGGTTAGATCTTTGGTAAATCCACACCAAAATCCATTGTGGAATGTCAGCAAAATCTGCAGGAAAATTTCCAAAATTTCCAAGAAAGGGACCTTGTCACACATAGCCAGGAAAGGGGGAAGTGGCCGACGTTGTGCTGCTCTCTCCTTTCACTTTAGTGGGGCTTAAGAAAATAGCCAAGTAGGCGAGCTCCGCTCTTTTCGGATGTGACATTCTTGATATGGATATGCCGTTAATGGGCAGATATTTTACCCCGCAGGTTTTGTCTATCAATCTGAAACAGTTGGTTTCCAGCCACATATTTACTATGTTTTTCTGTGCTTCTATAGGAACTCGACTTTATGGATTAAACACACAGCAGTCATAGCATCAACAAAATTTATGATGCAGCGACCAAGCAGGTTCAATCACCAACCACACAGAGATGGTTACAACAGTCTTCCTATCTGCGTGGCATGTCGGTGGACACCAGGCTGATAGTTAAGGCAAGAAGCTTTCAGGATACAAGCCCCAGACCAGCGTCCCAGATGGAGAAACCAAGAGTCAATAGAATCAGCTGAATCTGGGAGGCTGCTCCATTCATTTCTGTGGGTGTTCCGGAGATAGCCAAGCACTGTACTCGTCTATCTCCGGAACTTCCATAGAAATGGATAGAGCAGGATAACTTTCACCTACCGGAATACCCCTTTGAGAAGTTTTAGCCAAAGGCCTCTGATTTGTTAGCATATCTTCAGATTAAGGGCTTGTACACACAAATGTCCCATGTTTTGCGGTCCTCAAATTGCAGATCCGCAAAACACGGATGGTCCTTTATAGAAATGCCTATTCTTGTCAGCAAAACGGACAAGAATAAGACATGATATATAATTTTTGCAGGTCTATGGAATGGAGCAATGGATGCGGACAGCACACGGAGTGTCTTGGGGCTAACATCGACCTGTAAGGCTGAGTTCATACTTGAGTTATTTTGTCAGTTTTGGCCCCGTAACTGCCCAAATAAGTGAAGTGTGCAGTGATTCTAAGAGTGACGCCTGTCATCTGCATGTCATACGAACTCACAGTATTATTTCCCTACCAAAGCAGACTCCATATGTGTGCAACTGCAAGGCACAGTGTTCTACACCACTATAAAGGCTCTCTGCAGCCAGGAAATAGCAGTTTTTTTACGTAATTCGCTGGGAATTTATTCGGATCGAACCAATTTTTATTTTTATTTTTTGCCGAAACGGCGAATCGAATTTTTGAAAAATTCACTCATCTCTAGTTGCCAGGGGAGAAAGGTCAGAGAAAGGTCAAATGGGAGACTATTTTGTTGCTTTCGACTCCTATACACTGGGCATTCCATGGCTGGTTTCATGATCCTCCCATCAATTGGTCCAGCAATTTCATTAATTAAAAATGTGATATAGCAATATATATGTTAAATAAAAAATATCAATGTTTAATACCCTGAAGCACAAAAACACTTTTATATTGATTCATCCAAACAAAACAAAAAAAAAAGAAAAGGAGGACAAAATTTTCTTTGGGCAAAAACACTTGTCTCACTTCAGCAAATGGCATTTATCATGTAGAGAAATTTAATACAAGGCAATTACTAATGTATTGTTATTGTCCATATTGCCTCCTTTGCTGTCTTGATTCATTTTTCAGTCACATTGTACACAGCTCATTTCCATGGTTACGACCACCCTGTAATCCAGCAGTGGTGGTCGTGCTTACACAATATAGGAAAAGGCACTGGCCTATGTGCACTCCCACAGCCCTGCCACCAGGTGGTGAGGTGACAGGTTCTCTTTAAGTTCCTATGAAATTAATGGGCACATTTATTAGGATCGGCGTTTTAGACGCCGGTCATAATAAAAGCCTGTAGCTAGCGGGGTATCCGCCGAAGTTATGAAGAGGCGCATGTCTCTGCATAGCTTCAGCGCATCCACTTTCTACGCCTAAAACACCAACTAAGCATTGACCCGCCATCTGCGCCTGAAATAAGCCTAATTTAGGAGTATTTCAGTATAGTAAATGACCCCCTAAAACTGTGCAGCAGCTCTAGCCATTCTGACAGCTCCCTGACCGAATGTAGCTGCTTGCAGAATCTTTATATGTAATGTACATTCCAGGGGCATAGCAAGTAACCGTGGGGCTTCATAGCAAAATTTACTTGGGCCCCGCTCTATCATGACCACCTTCTGAAGCAATTCCAGTACATGAATTTTATGATTATAATGGTCTCCCTGATGCACAAGGATAATGTAAAAGTTGAAGTGACTTTATTGTACATATTGTAGATAATTTACCCAGTTATGTCACAAAATAGCAATAATGCACACAGTGATGTCACTGGTAGGAGAATATACGCGAATAGGTCATTGCATAGGAATGACACACATAGAAAGGTCATCATGTATCCCTTATCTATGTTGAGAAGGGGTTATACAGGGTGGCCCATGAATTTTTGGGCACGTCGGATTATGTCGGCTGATACTACTTGTAATGTTGCGGATAGTGTTTGTGATATTTTCCTTCAGTTCATCCAGGGATGTGGATTGTTAGCGGACATTTTCTGTTTTGAATTTCCTAACAGATAAAAATTGCATGAGGACAAGTCTGAAGAACGTGGTGGCCATAACCCCTTGCTCACAGTTTGCTCCTACATCAACAGTTCATGAATCCGTGCCACCCTATATACCCCTAAGCTCATTTATCATTTTCCATGCAATTTTTTGGCATGGTAAATGGCTTAAATGTACACCAGCAAGAGGGCTGACGTAGAGTTAAATCTGTTGCATGGCCTGCCATACAAAGAGCCAAACTTATGTAGAAGCATGCGCCTCTACGTAACTTAGGCGCTTCCTTCAGCAGCTCAGAGGGACTTAATACAAGGGTGGAAAACGCTGGTCTTAATAAATGTCCCCTGATGTGTTTTATTTAACATGGGGTCCTATACATGACATACCACCGTAAGAGATACAGTATCATATTGAAGGACTGCAGTCTAAAGGCTGTGTTAGACAGCCCGATTTTGCCAATGATTTGTGGGACGGAAGTGTTCTGTCCCGGCAATCGCCTGCTCACTAGCAGAGGAGAATGCTGCTGCTATTTCATGCAGCGATCTCCTCCTCAATATAGGGAGGAGCAATCATTATACCATCTCTCTTCCCTATAGTGGATCATTGTTTGCCGGCAGAAGATCGTAATTAGACAGCACGATCTGCCTCCTGCAAACGATAATTTTTAAACCTGTCAAAAGATTTTGAGAGAGAGTGCTCTAAGATCTCAATTCCATGCACTTTCACGGCAGTAAATAGCAAGAAAATTCAGTAATATTGCCAAAGGGATTTTGTATATTCATCGGATGCCTTATGTTGGTAGAACATAGTTTAGTTTGATCCAATATATTTTTTCTACAGTAAGCTAGAAATTAAGAATAAAATGTTAAACCTAATGATGGCACACAGAATTTCATTTTACAAGACTTGGCATCCAGTGTCGTGGAATATAAAGATTATGGCTTATAAAGTGAATGATGTGAACCTCACCCCAGTGTGTAGACAAACCCTGCTACATATTACTGAGTAATGGGCATGTGACACCCTTAGACATTATCGTGTTATCTTAAAGTGAAGAACTTGAAACCGTTTACCTCTTATAACCCTCATGGAATTTAATCTAGCATGTGAACATACAGATGCTCAGTTTTCTGTGGATAGCTTTAAAAGTGTGGCGCTTGAGCAGCGAGCCCCTGATGAGCCAGTGCAGAAAATGGGAGTGATCGTGGCCCTGATGACATGTTATGTACTCCCTCAGGCTGTTGCTACCTGGGGATCAGTAAAGTGAAATGGTAGGTTAAGGAATCGGGCCAGAAGTAAAAGAATAAAAGCTTCTCTTTACTCAGTGCAAAAGATACATTTAAGTACATCCAGCAGTAGTTTTAGAAAGTGCAATTTCTATTCCAGATGATGAGGTGTGGTGGTAGGCAAAGTTAAAGTGGTTATCCCATGATTATTACAAAAAATGAATACCAGACATCATATAGTATATGACAATCTATCTAACAAAGCTAGAACCAGCCCTGTACCTCACATGGATCAAGAGATCTCCCCATTCATTGCTCTGCTAGATTTATATCAAGCTGAAAGCTCAAGTGTCTTTTCTGCTGCAGCTAAGGGGGCGTGTCCATGCTCTCCCTATCACAGCTCAGGAGGCAGTTGAAGGATGAAACTGAGCATGTGCGGCCATCTCAGTGAGCAGGTCAAAGAAATAAGAAAAAGAACAAACAGCAGGTGTCGCCATACAGATACATTTTATTGAATAACTTAGTAGCTAAACAAAATTTTAGAGGGAAGGCTGTCAGTCACTGATAGGACCGTCTCATTGTCTTCAGTCAGTGATTAACCGCTATCTCTGTATACACAGTCATAGAGGGAAGGCTGTCAGTCACTGATAGGACCGTCTCCTTGTCTTCAGTCAGTGACTGACAGCTATCTCTGTATACACAGTCATAGAGGGAAGGCTGTCAGTCACTGATAAGACCGTCTCCTTGTCTTCAGTCAGTGACTGACAGCTATCTCTGTATACACAGTCATAGAGGGAAGGCTGTCAGTCACTGATAGGACCGTCTCCTTGTCTTCAGTCAGTGACTGACAGCTATCTCTGTATACACAGTCATAGAGGGAAGGCTGTCGATCACTTATAGGACCTCCTCCTTGTCTTCAGTCAGTGACTGACAGCTACCTCTGTATACACAGTCATAGAGGGAAGGCTGTCAATCACTGATAGGACCGTCTCCTTGTCTTCAGTCAGTAACTGACAGCTATCTCTGTATACACAGTCATAGAGGGAAGGCTGTCAGTCACTGATAGGACCGTCTCCTTGTCTTCAGTCAGGGAGTGACAGCTATCTCTGTATACACAGTCATAGAGGGAAGGCTGTCAGTCACTGATAGGACCTCCTCCTTGTCTTCAGTCAGTGACTGACAGCTATCTCTGTATACACAGTCATAGAGGGAAGGCTGTCAATCACTGATAGGACCGTCTCCTTGTCTTCAGTCAGTAACTGGCAGCTATCTCTGTATACACAGTCATAGAGGGAAGGCAGTTAATCACTGATAGGACCTCCTCCTTGTCTTCAGTCAGTGACTGACAGCTATTTCTGTATACACAGTCATAGAGGGAAGGCAGTTAATCACTGATAGGACCTCCTCCTTGTCTTCAGTCAGTGACTGACAGCTATCTCTGTATACACAGTCATAGAGGGAAGGCTGTCAATCACTGATAGGACCGTCTCCTTGTCTTCAGTCAGTAACTGACAGCTATCTCTGTATACACAGTCATAGAGGGAAGGCTGTCAGTCACTGATAGGACCGTCTCCTTGTCTTCAGTCAGGGAGTGACAGCTATCTCTGTATACACAGTCATAGAGGGAAGGCTGTCAGTCACTGATAGGACCTCCTCCTTGTCTTCAGTCAGTGACTGACAGCTATCTCTGTCTTCAGTCAGTAACTGGCAGCTATCTCTGTATACACAGTCATAGAGGGAAGGCAGTTAATCACTGATAGGACCTCCTCCTTGTCTTCAGTCAGTGACTGACAGCTATCTCTGTATACACAGTCATAGAGGGAAGGCTGTCAATCACTGATAGGACCGTCTCCTTGTCTTCAGTCAGTGTGACGGTAACGTACACTACACACAGGGGGGAGGATAGTGACCACTACGCTCCACCCTTACCCCTGGCCCTGCCTACTTGCCTCGCAAGTCCTAATGACAGGGGACAATTAGACGGCAGTCCCTAACTTAAGATACGTGCTGGGAAGACAGACAAGACAAATAACGGAACGTGAACAGACCGGGTCAATACCTAGAGAGCTACGCAGTACTAAGGAATGAGCAGAGAATAGTCAGGAAAAGCCGAGGTCAAATACCAGGAGAGAAACGAAGTACAACAGGAGTCCGCAAAGAATCGTCAGGTGGAAGCCGGGGTCAGGATACCAGGAGAGATGCGCAGTACAGGAGGAGCAGGCAGAGAATCGTCAGGGAACACAGGATCAGGTAAGTATGCAGGAACAAAACAATCACCAGATACCTAAAATTAACAGGCAACCTGTGGCCAGCAGGCTGCCTGTATTTATAGTGGGGAGTGAGGGTCATGTGACGTGGCCAGCATCACATGACCGACAGACCGACCAGTCGAGCACCGAGTGATCAGCTCGGCGCTCAAGGCAGACCTAGGAGCAGGGAGCCTCCCAGCTAGCAAGGTCAAACATAGATCCTCGCTCCCGAAGCTAAGCAGTAGGTCTTCGGCACCCCGTTACAGTCAGTGAGTGAAAGCTATCTCTGTATACACAGTCATAGAGAGAAGGCTGTCAATCACTGATATGACCGCCTCCTTGTCTTCAGTCAGTGATTGACAGCTATCTCTGTATACACAGTCATAGAGGGAAGGCTATCAGTCACTGATAGGACCGTCTCCTTGTCTTCAGTCAGTGACTGACAGCTATCTCTGTAAACACAATCATATAGGGAAGGCTGTCAATCACTGGTAGCTCCGCCTCCTTGTCTTCAGTCAGTGACTGACAGCTATCTCTGTATACAGAGTCATAGAGGGAAGGCTGTCAGTCACTGATAGGACCTCCTCCTTCACTTCAGAGCCCAGAATGAGCAGGAATTTAAATGAACAAAATACAACATTTTACCATAGCTTTACTGGAAAATGTAAAGTTGAAAAAAATGCCAATTCCACCAAGATTTTTTAGGTTTTATTTTTACGACATTCACTGTGCACTAAAATTATATTATTCTGCGGGTCATTACATTCACCTGCGCTAGGCCTACATGGCACTCTGCCTGGTTTAAAGAGGCTGCCCAAGACAATTTAGAACAAGCCCACGAATTTGGACAAGCCCACGAATTTCCTACAATAGAAAATCATGTTATACTCACCACTTCTTTACCTTTTCCAACTCGTTCAGGACCCGACTAGAGGGATGGCCATACTGGACTTAGTATTAATCAATAGACCTGACAGAACAACAGATGTGCAGGTTGGGGGACACCTGGGAAATAGTGACCATAAAATAATAACCTTCCAATTATCATTCAAAAGAGTGTTTCTTCAGGGAGGAACAAAAATACCAAACTTCAAAAAAGCTAAATTTAGCCAACTAAGAGAGGCCTTTGGCCTAACTAAGGCTACTTTCACACTAGCGTTTCTATTTTCCGGTATTGAGATCCATCATGGGGTATCAATACCGGAAAAAAACACTTCTGTATTGTCCCCATTCATTGTCAATGGGGATAAAACGTAACTGAACAGAACGGAATGCTCCAAAATGAATTCTGTTCCATTTGGTTGCGTTCCCATACAGAAGAGCAAACCGCAGCTGTCTTTCCATCATGGGATGCGAAGCAAGATGGATCCGTCATGACCCACAATGCAAGTCAATGGGGACCATGACAGATCCATCTTGGCTATGTTAAAGATAATACAACTGGATCCGTTCATAATGGAAGCAGATGGTTGTATTATCAGTAATGGAAGCGTTTTTGCTGAACCCTGCCGGATCCAGCAAAAACGCTAGAGTGAAAGTAGCCTAACTGAGACAAACTTCTCAGAAATAAAAAGACAGCCACAAAATGGGATTTTTAAAAATATCCTAAAATCAAATTGCGAGAGGCACATACCTTATCAGAATAAAAGGGTAAGGAACAAGAAAAAAAAAGTGGATAAATAGAATTGTAAGGAAAGCAGTAAATGACAAAGAGAAAGCATTTAAATCACTAAAACAGGAGGGTAGCGAGAAAGCATTGGAAAACTATAAGGAAAAAAATTGAATATGTAAAAGACAAATAAAAGCAGCCTGTCACAACTGAGAGTGGGGGAAACTCTCAGCCGTGCGATGTTAGCGGATGGATGGTTGCTGCTAGGCCAGGACCACAGGATCAGGGAGTAGGTCACCTCCTATCGCGTCCCTAATGCTGACCCTGACTCCTATCCGTATGAGCCAACCCAGAAGGTAGGAGGGCTCATATCCGGAAACTAATGAGGAACTCAAAAAGGGATGGGAGAAGGGAAAAAATGGGGGAATAGGCGCCAGTAAATGCGAGTCTCCCCAGGACTGCTGCCGGACCCTGGAGCAACACACAGGAACCAAGGATCCGACTGCCAGGCTGGAACCAGCGACCAGCAAAGAAACAGCCCGGGGAGACCGCACTGACACTGTGTCCACTCTCTACACACTTTCCCACTCCAGTCGCTGCCAACAGACACTCCTAACCAGCACACAGCCGGAATACTAACGGAATGCTGCCAGCAGACGACCAGAGATAGGAACATAGAGAGGGACAAGGGATCACCAACACGGACACGGAAGGCAAGGTGGCGGGGAATAAGCCACCAACCGCGCCATTAACGGTGAACCCTAAAACGCTCTCCCTCCAGAGAACGCGCATGCACCCCACAAACAGATGGCGATGCATGCTGCACCCTCTTCCGAAGGTAGTCCACGCAAGGAGCCATTGTGGTCATACTTTCACAACTGAGAGTGGGGGAAACTCTCAGCCGTGCGATGTTAGCGGATGGATGGTTGCTGCTAGGCCAGGACCACAGAATCAGGGAGCAGGTCACCTCCTATCGCGTCCCTAATGCTGACCCTGACTCCTATCCGTATGAGCCAACCCAGAAGGTAGGAGGGCTCATACTCCGGAACCTAGGGTCCCTATTAGCCCTATGGAAATCCCTGGACTTAGGAGCAGGGTAAGACGATCTGTTCCTCCAGGACACGGACGAACAGGAGTCTCACTTGCCAAGCTGCAAGGAAGGGGGAACAAATACAGACATATGGATATGGCAGGTGAACAACACTAGTTCCAAACCTACCTGCCACAGCCTTGCTGACTGGAACCCATGCACCAGTACTGCTGTCCACACAAACATTAAGGAGACAGCGCACCACAAAACACACAGGTAACCAGGACATCCATAGCTGTAATAAACATAGAAAGGATAACACATCAACTTAACATCATACATTGGTTTTATGACGACAAGGGTGGCCCTCACTAGAAGATGGTATAATACCAGGAGGATGACTCCTGCATATGGCTGAAGTACCCCTCAGCTACAGGCCTCCAGCAGAGGTTAAATAACCCAAGTAGCCACACCCACACAGACACACCCACTGGAAAGGGAATTAACCCTTTCCACACAAGACAGGGTAGTGAAGCCACTTAGCAAGCTGCCTAGCAACAGCCCAGGCTGCTATACTGCCAAGTACAATCATGTTGCCAGCGGCAACCACACGTGAGGCAACATACAAGGAGCCCTCACCATGTGGTTGACAATAAAACCAGACCACAGGCAACTGCATGCGGAACAGGAGTCACGACCATAAACATGGGCGTGACACAGCCAAACTAGAGACAGAGAGATTCATTGCCAATGAAAGTAAAACTAACCCTAAAATGTTCTTCTATTCTATAAATGGTAAAAAGTATAAATCTGAAGGTGTTGGCCCTTTACAGAGTAATGAGCGGGGAGTTGCAGACAGCAAAGCTATTAAATATTTTTCTCCACTGTATTCACTGAGGAAAATAAACTGTCAGATGAAATGCAGAATGTAAAAGCAAATTCCCCATTAAAAGTGGACTGTCTGACCCAGGAAGAAGTACAATAGCGTCTTAAAAAAATTAAAATAGACAAATCATCAGGACCAGATGGCATACACCCCCGTACCTAAGAGAATTAAAGACGTTGGACACCATATGCATAAAAAAAAGGCTCCCAGATAATAACTAAAGCAACAAGGTATTTGTATCATGAGAGATATACTGTGTACTTATAATTTTTCTAATGTGTTCAGCATAGCATGCTCCTATTGATGAGAGGCTGTGTGGGTGGAGCAGCTTCAAAGTGAAAGTAAAAATCCCAGCATGCATCACAGCAAGCATGTTCAGAGGAGTGATCACATGACATCCCTGGCCAAACAAAACAAATCATGTTTTTTCTGTGTCACCATTTTCTGAAAGCTATACTTTTTATTTTTTTTATGCCAATCATCTTGTGCACAGGGTAATTTTTTGCGGGAAGAGTTGATGTTTTTATTGGTACTATTTTTGGGTACATATGATTTTTGGATCATTCAATATTACTCTTTATGGGTCAAGGTGACCCCAAAAAATTGGTTGTTTTGAAAAAATTTTATTTTATTGTTTTACACCATTCACCTGAGGGGCAATACCTTGTGATATTTTTATAGAACAGGTCGTTATAAATGCGGCGATGCCTAATATGTCTACTTAAAAAAAATATATACGTTTTACACAATGAAAGCATTTAAAAAAAAATTCATGTTTTAGTGTATCCGTTTTCTGAAAGAATTTTTTTTTTTTTTGGGCGATTGTAGGGGCTCATTTTTTGCAGGATGAGATCATGGTTTTATTGGTACTATTTTGAGGTACATATGACTTTTTGATCGCTTTATATTACGCTTTTTGTTAGGCAAGGTAACCAAAAATAGCTGTTCTGACACAGTTTTTATTTTTTGCTTTTGTTCCAATGCATTTTATTAGTTTTTATCAGGTAAATAACTGTCACGGCTGTATGTGAGCAACAAGAGCATACACAGTAAATAGAGCTACTGACCGGACCCAAACTAGGGAGGATAAAGAGTGACCCCTGTCAGACCCTCAAAGCTCTCCCTATGCTGCTAAGCACATGCCCGGATCCAAATGGTGGAACGAGGCATGCCCGCGTACCTAAGACTGATGACCACTGTAACCCCTACAATAGTGGAAGGGGCACGGCCACCGGTGCCCTGCTCAGTATATGGACGGCCCCGGGGTCGCCTCGGATCCAGTCAGAAAACAAACAGAAACACTACAATGTCTGCACACTTAGCTGAAGGAGCTGCAGCAGCCGTGAAGACAGATCCAAAGACAGCTGGCAATATCCGGAGTACTTGCTGCAGCAGAACACAGGTCCAGTGAAATGATAACCCACAAGTGAAGATACTCAAGCAAGAGATACAACTCAAATGAGGAATATAATCCGCTCCCTACAAAGGAGGAGGGGTGATTTAAAGGCAGAGAAATCAAACAGAGGAGGAACAGCTGGGAGGAAGGAAACAGAAAGTAAAGACCTAATCACAGGGGCGGAGAAACAGAGCAGTGAGAACTCCTCCAAGCTCTAGTAGTGACATCATCACAGGGGTGGAGAAACAGAGCTGTGAGAACGTCTCAAAGCTCTGGTAGTGACAGTACCCCCCCCTCTACGGGTGGACTCCGGACACCCAGGACCCACCTTCTCAGGATGAGCCCTATGAAATGCCCTGATGAGGCGAGTGGCTTTAATGTCCGACACCGGAACCCACATCCTCTCCTCAGGACCATAACCCTTCCAATGAACGAGGTACTGAAGAGAACCGCGGACAATGCGAGAGTCCACAATTCTGGAAACCTCAAACTCCAGATTGCCATCAACCAAAATCGGAGGAGGAGGCAAAGAGGAGGGTACCGTGGGTTGGACATATGGTTTTAAGAGAGATCTGTGAAATACATTATGTATCTTCCAAACCCGTGGAAGATCAAGACGGAAGGCAACAGGATTGATGACTGACAAGATTTTATAAGGCCCAATAAACTTGGGACCCAATTTCCAGGAGGGAACCTTCAGTTTAATATTTATTGTAGACAACCACATCAGATCACCCACATTCAGGTCCGGACCAGGCACACGTCTCTTATCAGCCACACGCTTATACTTCTCACTCATCTTTCTAAGATTACTCTGAATCTTTTGCCAAATGGTAGACAAAGACGAGGAAAATCTCTCCTCCTCAGGTAAACCAGAAGGAGCCCCTCCCGAGAATGTCCCAAACTGCGGATGGAACCCATATGCACCAAAGAATGGTGACTTATCAGAAGATTCCTGACGACGGTTGTTCAGAGCAAACTCAGCAAGAGGGAGAAATGAACACCAATCCTCCTGGTTCTCTGCCACAAAACAGCGCAAATATGTCTCCAGATTCTGATTGAGGCGCTCAGTCTGACCATTCGACTGCGGGTGAAAAGCAGAAGAGAAGGACAGCCGAACCCCCAGGCGAGAGCAGAAAGCCTTCCAGAATCTGGACACAAACTGCGTGCCTCTATCGGAAACAATATCAGAGGGAATGCCATGCAATTTAACAATATGGTCGACAAAAGCTTGCGCCAACGTTTTAGCATTGGGTAAACCAGGGAAAGGTACGAAATGAGCCATCTTGCTAAAACGGTCCACCACCACCAGGATCACTGACTTCCCTGAGGAACGAGGAAGATCCGTGATAAAGTCCATGGACAGGTGTGTCCAAGGACGGGAAGGTATGGGTAACGGGAGAAGGGAACCTAAAGGCCGTGAACGAGGGACCTTAGCGCGAGCGCACGTCTCACATGCAGCCACAAAACTCTCCACCGACTTACGAAGAGCCGGCCACCAAAATCTCTGAGCAATGAGATCTACTGTGGCTCTACTCCCGGGGTGACCAGCAAGAACAGTATCGTGATGCTCCTTGAAGAGTTTGTGACGTAGCTCAGGAGGCACAAACAACTTCCCAGAAGGACAACGGGCAGGTGCCTCAGTCTGGGCAGCCTGGACCTCGGCCTCCAAATCAGAATATAGAGCAGAAAAAACTACCCCCTCCGCCAAAATGGGACCCGGGTGTCACGAGGGTATCAAGAGCCACGTCTGACTCAGTTATACCCGGGGTCAGGAAGTCGCAGCGGGTGGCTGCGCGCTCTATATCTAAAGATCATGGTGTTTCTTAGTTATTGTTTTCTGTGTTTGCCTTGCTATCCTTTTTGTCTCTCTCAGGGATCCGTAGCTTCTCCTCCTCAGCTGTTTCGTGTCTGCCACTCCCTACCTCCTTATATTCTCCCCTCACACTTCTCTAGTTGCCAGTTATAGAGCTTCCTGCCTGGACATCTATACTGACCCACTGGAGTGGTTAATCCTGGTTGTTGTTCCTGTGTGCTACCCTCCGGATCCCTGTTTGGCTTATTGTTGTCTCCTGTTGTCGCCCACCTGGGAATATATGTTGAGTCTGTGTTGTCTGTCCTCCCCTTGGTGTTTTCCCTTAGAGTTAGTGGTGCGGACTAGTGTTCCCATCGCCCTGTTCACTACCTAGGGCTCAGCTCAGGGAAAGCCAGGGCTTTAGGCACGTGATCGGCGTACGGGTGAGGAACCCGTCTAGGGACGTCAGGGCAGCCAGGTGCCAGCCGCCAGGTGAGTCAGGGGTCACCATCTTCCCTCTCACTTGGGCAGGTCCTTCCTCGTTCCCTCCCTCTGTGTCACATATGTGATAGCCACGCCGACCGTGATATTATAACTGGCCCTTACTTTTTGAGAAAAAAAAAAAAAAAAACAATTTTTTTTAAATTTTTTGTTTGTTGTTTTTTTTTCTCTCTCTACTTAGAATCCAATATGGATCCTATTGATGCCTTGGCAGAACAGCTTCAAAGCCTGTCTTTGGAGGTGGCAGGATTGAAGGCGTCTGTTCTCCAACAACAGCAGCAAATGCAGCAGACCGCACCCCCAGCGGTTGCTATGGGCAACCAGGTTGTCACTGAACCCAAGGTTGCTCTTCCCGACAGATTTTCTGGGGGAAGGGACAAATTTGCAACGTTCCGTGAGGCCTGCAAATTATATTTTAAGTTGCGCCCTTACTCCTCAGGTCATGAAGAACAGCGGGTTGGGATTGTCATTTCCCTGCTTCAGGGGGATCCGCAATCCTGGGCGTTCTCGTTACCCCCTGGTTCTCAGGCTCTTCGGTCAGTGGAGGGATTTTTTGGGGCTTTGGGTCTCATATATGATGACCCTGACCGAGTCGCCCTGGCTGAGTCGAAGTTACGGAGACTCCTACAGGGAGATCGGTCAGCAGAGGAATATTGCTCAGAGTTCCGTAGGTGGGCTACGGATACTCAGTGGAACGACCCGGCTCTCAGGAGTCAGTTCTGCTCTGGGTTATCTGAAAGGGTTAAGGATGCACTGGCGCTGTATGAGACCCCCCTTTCCCTTGATGCTGTTATGTCCCTCTCTATCAGAATAGATAGACGTCTTAGGGAGAGATCGAAAATTCCGGAGCAATTGGTTACCTCTCCCAAGCAACAGTCAGCCTGCACTGACTTAGATGAGCCTATGCAGCTAGGCGGAACTTCTCGTCAGGTCCGTCCTCCCGAGGTTCGCCGTAAGGGGGGGGCTTGTTTTTTCTGTTGGGGGAGGGGTCATTTCATTAATGTCTGTCCCTCCTTTCTCAAAAACAAAAGACCGTCGGAAAACTACTAACCCCAGGCTGTGCGGAGGATGTCAGCCGGGGGGTATACGTTTCCTCCATACGAACATCTCAATTTGTGTTACCAGCGGTCATTGTTTTTGGTGTTAAGACGGAGTCTATTTCTGTTTTTCTAGACAGTGGAGCAGGGGTAAACTTGATTGATGCCCATTTTGCCCGCACTATGGGTTTGTCTCTCTGTACGCTGCAGAGACCTATTCCCGTATTCGCTATAGATTCTGCTCCTCTGTCTCAGAGAAACCTCACCCACATTGTTCGTAATTTACACCTTCGGGTAGGGGACTGAGTGTCTTTCATGTTACGTTCTGGAGGGCCTTCCCTCTCCGGTGGTATTGGGTCTTCCCTGGTTGGTAGCGCACAATCCAGTGGTGGATTGGCAGGCCAGGGAGATATTGGAGTGGAGTGAGCATTGCAGAGAGAATTGCTTAAATAACAATTGCTTAATCGCCTCCATAGCTTCCCTACCTACATTTATTTCGGACTTTGAGGACGTTTTTTCTGAAAAGGGTTGTCAGAAACTACCACCTCATCGTCCTTATGATTGCCCGGTTAACCTGATTCCCGGGGCAAAATTACCCAAGTCCAGGTTGTATAATCTTTCGGGTCCCGAGAGACAAGCCATGAAAGATTATATCTCCGAGAGTCTGGCTAAGGGACACATCAGACCCTCTTCTTCACCCGTGGCTGCAGGGTTTTTCTTTGTTAAAAAGAAAGATGGGGGCCTGCGTCCTTGCTTAGATTTCCGTGAGTTAAACCAGATAACCATCCGTGACCCATACCCTCTTCCTCTCATTCCTGACCTTTTTAATCAGATTGCGGGTGCTAAGTGGTTCTCCAAACTTGATCTTAGGGGGGCCTACAATCTGATTCGTATCAGGGAAGGGGATGAGTGGAAGACAGCTTTTAACACCCCTGAGGGACATTATGAAAATCTTGTTATGCCTTTCGGTCTGACCAATGCCCCTGCTGTCTTCCAACATTTCGTTAATGATATTTTTAGTCATCTCATCGGCAGGTTTGTAGTCATATACCTAGATGATATCTTAATTTATTCGGCTGATCTGAAAACACATGAGGTGCATGTCAGGCAAGTACTGCAGGTCCTACGGACGAATAAATTATATGCGAAAATTGAAAAATGTGTCTTTGCTGTTCAGGAATTACAGTTCCTGGGATATCTATTATCTGCTTCAGGTTTCCGCATGGATCCTGGGAAGGTCCAGGCAATTTTAGATTGGGATCTTCCTGAGAACCTTAAAGCCCTACAACGGTTTTTGGGTTTCGCTAATTTCTATAGAAAGTTCATTAAAAATTATTCAGTGATCGTTAAACCCCTTACCGACATGACTAGGAAGGGGACGGATTTTTCCAAATGGTCTGACGCCGCTAAAGATGCATTTTCCTCTCTAAAGGAGAGGTTTACCTCGGCACCTGTTCTAATTCAACCTGATGTCTCCCAGCCTTTTATTGTCGAGGTAGATGCGTCAGAGGTGGGAGTGGGAGCTGTATTGTCTCAGGGTCCGTCTCCTGGCAAATGGCGTCCTTGCGCTTTCTTTTCCAAAAAATTATCTTCTGCAGAGAAGAATTATGATATTGGAAATAGGGAACTGTTGGCGATTAAACTGGCGCTTGAAGAGTGGCGTCACTTCTTAGAGGGAGCAATCCACCCCGTCACGGTGATTACGGATCACAAGAACCTTCTGTACCTAGAATCGGCTAAACGTCTCACCCCTAGACAAGCTAGGTGGTCGCTATTCTTTACCAGATTTAACTTTGTAATCACCTATCGTCCTGGGGCAAAAAATACCAAGGCAGACGCATTATCTCGTAGTTTCCCTGGAGGGGGTAATGTTTGTGATCCGGTACCTATTTTACAAAGAGGAGTGGTTGTCTCTGCTGTACACTCTGTTCTAGAGGGAAAGGTGTTAGAGGCCCAGGGGGACGCCCCGGCCTCTTGCCCCTCAGAGAAATTGTTTGTACCGTTAAACCTGCGTCTTGAATTATTAAAAGAACATCATAATTCGGCACTTGCTGGACACCCGGGTAGTAAAGCAACCTTGGAGCTTTTATCTCGTCGTTTTTGGTGGCCAAGGTTGCGTCAGGATGTAATGGATTTCGTGTCTACTTGTTCTACTTGTGCACGCGCGAAAGTCTCTCATACACGTCCAGCAGGGTCTTTATTGCCACTTTTCATTCCCAATAGGCCATGGACACATCTGTCTATGGATTTCATCACTGACTTACCGTTGTCGGCGGGTAAAACAGTTATCTTGGTAGTAGTAGACAGGTTTAGCAAAATGGTACACTTTATTGCGCTACCCGCACTTCCTAATGCTAAAACTCTCGCTCAGGTGTTTATCAGTGAAATCGTGAAGCTTCACGGGGTCCCTTCCGATGTGGTTTTGGATCGGGGAACCCAGTTTATTTCTAAGTTTTGGAAAGCTTTTTGTTCCCGTTTGGGGGTTCACTTGTCCTTTTCCTCAGCTTTCCATCCTCAGTCGAATGGACAGACTGAGCGTACCAACCAAAACCTAGAAACATATTTAAGGTGTTTTGTGTCTGAAAACCAAGAGTTGTGGTCATCATACTTACCGTTAGCTGAGTTTGCCATAAATAATCATTATCAGGAGTCCACTGGCAAGTCACCATTCCTTGGTGCATACGGTTTTCATCCCCAATTTTGTACTTTCAAAGAGGGGGGGTCTTCTGGGGTTCCCGAAGAGGAAAGGTTTTCTTCATCTCTTTCATCGGTATGGCAGAAGGTGCAAGTTAACGTGAAAAAGATGAGTGGTAAATATAAATGCATGGCCGATAAGAAACGGTCGCCAGGTCCGGACCTAGGAGTGAATGACTATGTGTGGTTTTCTACTAGGAATATTAAGTTGAAGGTTCCCTCTTGGAAACTGGGCCCTAGGTTCATTGGTCCCTATAAAATAGTAGCCGTCATTAACCCTGTGGCTTTTCGCCTGGAGCTACCTCAGACTTTTTAGATCCATAACGTCTTCCATAAATCGTTACTCAAGAAGTATGTTCCACCTCTAGAACCATCGCCGCTGCCACCTCCTCCTGTTATTGTGGATGGTAATCTGGAGTTTCAAATAGCCAGAATTGTTGATTCTCGTCGGGTCCGCCGCTCTCTTCAGTATCTTGTGCATTGGAGGGGTTACGGTCCCGAGGAAAGAATGTGGGTTCCAGCGTCAGAGGTAAACGCCAACAGGTTAATTCAGACTTTCCATGCCTCTCATCCGGAGAGACCTGGTCCTGAGTGTCCGGAGGCCCCTCGTGAAAGGGGGGGTACTGTCACGAGGGTATCAAGAGCCACGTCTGATTCAGTTATACCCGGGGTCAGGAAGTCGCAGCGGGTGGCTGCGCGCTCTATATCTAAAGATCATGGTGTTTCTTAGTTATTGTTTTCTGTGTTTGCCTTGCTATCCTTTTTGTCTCTCTCAGGGATCCGTAGCTTCTCCTCCTCAGCTGTTTCGTGTCTGCCACTCCCTACCTCCTTATATCCTCCCCTCACACTTCTCTAGTTGCCAGTTATAGAGCTTCCTGCCTGGACATCTATACTGACCCACTGGAGTGGTTAATCCTGGTTGTTGTTCCTGTGTGCTACCCTCCGGATCCCTGTTTGGCTTATTGTTGTCTCCTGTTGTCGCCCACCTGGGAATATATGTTGAGTCTGTGTTGTCTGTCCTCCCCTTGGTGTTTTCCCTTAGAGTTAGTGGTGCGGACTAGTGTTCCCATCGCCCTGTTCACTACCTAGGGCTCAGCTCAGGGAAAGCCAGGGCTTTAGGCACGTGATCGGCGTACGGGTGAGGAACCCGTCTAGGGACGTCAGGGCAGCCAGGTGCCAGCCGCCAGGTGAGTCAGGGGTCACCATCTTCCCTCTCACTTGGGCAGGTCCTTCCTCGTTCCCTCCATCTGTGTCACGTATGTGATAGCCACGCCGACCGTGATACCGGGTCCTCAGAGTTTCCTCCTCCCGGAAAACAGCGAGAGAGAGCATCAGCCTTCACATTTTTGATCCCAGGGCGGAATGTAACGACAAAATTGAATCTGGAGAAGAACAGAGACCATCTGGCCTGTCTCGGATTCATACGCCTGGCTGACTCCAAGTATGCCAGATTCTTATGGTCGGTAAAAACGGTGATAGGGTGCCTGGCCCCCTCCAACCAATGGCGCCATTCCTCGAAAGCCAACTTGATGGCCAACAACTCCCTATCTCCCACATCATAGTTTTTCTCTGCCGGGGAGAGTTTTTTAGAGAAAAAGGCACAGGGTCGCCATTTGGCAGGAGAAGAGCCCTGGGACAAAACCGCACCCACACCCACCTCGGAAGCATCCACCTGAACAATAAAAGGTAAGGAAACATCGGGATGCACCAAGATGGGAGCAGACGCAAAACTCTCTTTAATCTTAGAAAAAGCTGCAAGCGCCTCCTCCGACCAAGAGGAAAAATCCGCCCCCTTTTTTGTCATGTCAGTGAGAGGTTTGACAACAGAGGAATAATTCAAAATGAACTTTCTGTAATAGTTCGCAAAACCCAGAAAGCGCATCAATGCCTTCTGATTCTCAGGAAGCTCCCACTCAAGTACAGCACGGACCTTCTCCGGATCCATGCGAAAACCAGAAGCAGAGAGGAGAAAACCCAGAAATTGAATCTCCGATACCATAAAAAGACATTTCTCCAGCTTGGCGTACAATTTATTTTCCAGCAGAATCCGCAGAACCTGAAAAAGATGATCCTGATGGGTCTGAACATCAGGGGAAAAAATCTAAATATCATCAAGATACACCAATACAAATTTCCCCATTAAATGGTAGAAAATACTGTTAACAAAATGCTGAAAGATGGCCGGAGCATTCATCAGGCCGAAAGGCATAACGAGATTCTCGAAATGCCCGTTAGGGGTATTAAAGGCAGTTTTCCATTCACCCCCCTCTCTGACCCTGACCAGGTTGTACGCGCCTCTCAAATCCAATTTGGAAAAAACCTTGGCCCCAACAATTTGGTTGAAGAGGTCCGGGATCAGAGGAAGGGGATAGGGATCGCGAATCGTGATACGGTTCAGCTCCCTAAAATCTAGGCAAGGTCTCAAAGAGCCATCTTTTTTTTTAACAAAAAAAAAACCCGCGGCAACAGGTGATTTTGAGGGACGAATATGCCCCTTATCGTGACTCTCGGAGATATAGGTTCGCATTGCGATTCTTTCCGGTTGTGAGAGATTGTAGAGGCGTGCTTTTGGCAGCTTGGCGCCGGGAATGAGGTTAATGGGACAGTCAAACTCCCGGTGAGGAGGTAGCTCCTTAATACCGCTCTCGGAAAACACGTCCGAGAAATCAGAGAGAAATGATGGCACAGTTTTAGTAGACACCTCTGCAAAAGTCGCTGTGAGACAATTCCCTCTACAAAAGTCACTCCACTCATTTATTTGCCTTCCTTGCCAATCAATAGTAGGGTTATGTCTAGTGAGCCAGGGTAACCCCAAAACTAGAGGAGAAGGCAATCCATTAAAGACAAAACAAGATATATCCTCCACATGAGTGTCACCTACAGCTAACCGGATATTGTGAACAATGCCCTTCAGAGATCTCTGTGAGAGTGGAGCAGAGTCAATAGCAAAAACAGGTATATCCTTTTCTAATGTGCAAACCTGAAAACCATGCATGGCTACAAATTGAGTGTCAATAAGATTGACGGCCGCTCCACTATCGACAAAAATCTCACAAGAAATGACTTTGCTCTCTAGCGCCACCCTGGCAGACAGGAGAAAACGGGAACTGCAGGTCAGAGGAAAAGCATCAATTCCTACATCAACGTTACCCAAAGTAGCAGATGAAGCAGAGTTTGATGATTTACCTTTTGAGGTTTTTCTCTTATTATCGCTCTTAGTACAGTTCAAGAATCTCCTAGACGGACAAACATTTGCCAAATGACCTATGCCCCCACAACAAAAACACACCATACTCTGAGGACTAAATCCTCTTTTATCAGGGGCAAGTCGACCTAGCTGCATGGGCTCCTCCTCAGAGGGGACCGAGACAGGATGAGGCCCCTGCACACTGAATGAGTCCGCACCACTGCCCCTAGACTGACAATGGCTGGACAGAGAGGTCTCGTTTCTTTCTCTTAGACGCCTGTCAAGGCGTACCGCCAATGACATGGCAGACTCTAAGGACGTTGGTCTCTCATGGAAAGCAAACGCATCTTTCAATCTCTCTGAGAGACCATGACAGAACTGACTCCGGAGTGCAGCATCATTCCAACCTGAATCAGCTGCCCATCTCCGAAATTCAGAACAATAAAGCTCCGCAGACAGTTTGTTCTGGCATAAAAAACGTAAGTTAGATTCGGCCAGAGCAACACGATCCGGGTCATCATATATCTGCCCCAGGGCCACAAAAAATCTTTCCACGGATCGAAGGGAGGGATCCCCTGATGGCAGCGAAAAAGCCCAAGTCTGAGCATTACCCCTGAGCAGGGAGATGACAATCCTCACCCTCTGTTCCTCTTTACCAGAGGAATGAGGACACAAGCAAAAATGGAGTTTGCATGCCTCTCTGAAGCGAACAAAATTCTCACTGCCCCCGGAGAACGTTTCCGGAAGTGAGACCTTTGGCTCGCAACAGACTCCATGGGCCGGAACATAGCCCAATGCATGAAGCTGAGTCATAGATTGACGGAGATCCGCTACCTCCAAAGAAAGACCCTGCATGCGGTCAACCAGGCCAGAAAGCGGATCCATGTCAAAAAGGTTTTGGCGGATTATAATGTCACGGCTGTATGTGAACAACAAGAGCATACACAGTAAATAGAGCTACTGACCGGACCCAAACTAGGGAGGATAAAGGGTGACCCCTGTCAGACCCTCAAAGCTCTCCCTAGGCTGCTAAGCACATGCCCGGATCCAAATGGTGAAACGAGGCATGCCCGCGTACCTAAGACTGATGACCACTGTAACCCCTACAATAGTGGAAGGGGCACGGCCACCGGTGCCCTGCTCAGTATATGGACGGCCCCGGGGTCGCCTCGGATCCAGTCAGAAAGCAAACAGAAACACTACAATGTCTGCACACTTAGCTGAAGGAGCTGCAGCAGCCGTGAAGACAGATCCAAAGACAGCTGGCAATATCCGGAGTACTTGCTGCAGCAGAACACAGGTCCAGTGAAATGATAGCCCACAAGTGAAGATACTCAAGCAAGAGATACAACTCAAATGAGAAATATAATCCGCTCCCTACAAAGGAGGAGGGGTGATTTAAAGGCAGAAAAATCAAACAGAGGAGGAACAGCTGGGAGGAAGGAAACAGAAAGTAAAGACCTCATCACAGGGGCGGAGAAACAGAGCAGTGAGAACTCCTCCAAGCTCTAGTAGTGACATCATCACAGGGGTGGAGAAACAGAGTTGTGAGAACGTCTCAAAGCTCTGGTAGTGACAATAACATATTCAAATATGTCTGTTGCCAGACATGTCTCATATTTCGCAAGAAGATGTACATAACAAAATATTCTTGTACATGTTGAGTAGTTTGTTACATAAAATACAACAAAGTAAAACAATAAAACAATAAATCATGTTTAACAAGCCAGAGTATTGTGAAGGTTTCTTTTCTGTTCGACGGACGTTAAGGACATAATGCGACCTAGGTAAGGTAGATCTATATCGGGTCAACTTCTTGAGCTATATGTACTCTTAGACCATAAGTGCCATGTATTATGTAGAGAGATGATTGACATAATAGAAGGGGTCAATGCTTTTTCATATTTCCATGTGGTATTGGTTGATATTACTTCTTCAGTTGGAGGAGCTATGTGTTCCTTCCCATGTCTAGTAATCACTAGCTTAGCGATCACTAGGATTTTACAGCATAGTGTTCTACCTTTCATCTAGGTCTAAGTATAACAATGCCATATGTGCTGAGTTGTGTATTGTAAAGCCCATAATAGAAGAAAGAATATGAAAAATTGCCTCCCAATATATCTTTAGTCTGGGACAGGACCATAGGGTGTGTATTAGAGTGCCCTTCTGGCCACAATGTCTCCAACACATTGGAGAAGTCGTAGGATATATCTTGTGAAGTCTGTCTGGAGTCATATACCATCTTAGAAATGTTTTCATTGCCGCTTCATAGTGTGAGCTGCATTTACATGCTGTATTTTTTATTTTATTTTTTAAAACATATTTTTATTGAGGCAGACAGAGGATATCATGTTAACAAATTATACAGCAGAAAATGACATAGATATTGGTAACACAAATAATGCCAGTTTCTTTCTGAATACATCAAAACTGCGTTTGAGACATACATGACAATTTACTCTCTGCTGCCCATTTTATTTCTTAGAATCCCCCCAACCAACCGAACGAACCATAAAACTTCAAAACACATTTTGCTGAGCTCCATGGGTGAACCCGCCTCCTCCTGTCCTTACTTTGCCCTATCTTCTTTGATTGGACCTTTCCTCATTCAGTGTCCATTCTCCAAGGGTACCTTTAATCCGGTCCTCAATGAACCACTTAGTGTCCTTAAATGGTATCAACACATCACTTAACTCTTCTTTTGTCAGGGAATTAACCATGAATTTTTTCCACTTTTGGAAAAAGTTTTTAGTTGCCTTTTCCTTATGTCTTTCTGTATCTAATCTGTCCATGTAAAGAAAATGTTTCATGGCATCTATCACTTTCTTGAAGGTTGGAGAGGTAGGAACCAACCAATGTCTTAATCCGTGTAACAGATCTGCTTTTGGTAATCGGCAGTTTGGGCAACAGCGAAGGTAATGTGCCGGGGCGTCCCTATAGGAAAGGTCATAGGCATATGTGGCTTTATGTATTATCCTGAAGTGCATTTCTCTCTAAGTCTCACGAAGAGTTGCCTGTATCACCCTTTCCATACCCATTCTGATCTGGGATGTCAAGGAAGTGTCATTTAGTTCCCTTTCCCACTTCTTAAAAACCCTGTCCCTAAGTGGTTTTGAGTATGTGTTTTGAATTTTTCGGTAGAGGGTCGACAGGGAGCTTACCTCCCCTTCCCGTCCCATCAAGGCCCCAAACCACGCCAGTTTTTCCGTGTCTCCCAATGGGTTTGCCTGTGACCTACAGTACAAAATTATCTGGCTGAAGGGGAGGAAGTGGGAAGTCGGGAGCTTATATTTACTTTGGAGCTCCTGCCACAAGAGTATCACTGTTCCCAAGGACGATAGTAACTCCTTCACTATGTGGATCCCCTTTTCCCTCCACCTCCTAAACATCTGAGATCGACTTCCCGATGGGAAGGCCAGTGGGGACCACAGTGGCATGAACGGTGTGAGATACATGAGTAACCCATAGAGTTTTCTGACCGCCCTCCAGGTTGCAGTTGTATCCTTAATCAGAGCAAAGTTTTTAATCAAGGGTGGTATATCTTTAACTTTAGTATGTAGTAGCGCCGTTAGGTCCCAAAGGGCCACTAGCTTTATTTCAAGAGGTGTATTGGAGTAATATGACGTGTTCCCTATCCAATCTTTGACGTGTCTAATCAGAGCTGCTAAATTATAGTTTCTAATGATAGGTAGTTGCAACCCCCCCTCCCATTTCAACAAACATAACTTTTAATAGGCAATTCAAGGTTTCTTATTCTTCCAGAGGAAGGACACAAAGGCCTTTTGTAATTTCTTAACGTCTGCATGTTTTATTAATAGAAGAATCTTTTGCATGGGGTAAAGCAGCCTGGCGAAACTAATGATTTTTAAGAGGTGCGCTCTGCCAAAGAAGGATAGTGGAAAGGTTGATCATCTCTCCAGCTCCTGTTCTATTTTCCTAATCAGTGGTATATAATTTATCGTGTACAGTGAGGAGGGTTTCTTATCTATCCCAATACCCAGATATATCAGTGTAACGGATCTCCTGGCACCCCGACTGGGTACCTCCGTTGATGGATGCTCCTAGCGCTTCCCAAGGACTCCAAGCACTCCGCTCTACACCAAAACCACCACAGGAACAAGGAATAG
The DNA here is from genome assembly GCF_905171765.1 of Bufo bufo. NCBI lineage: Eukaryota > Metazoa > Chordata > Amphibia > Anura > Bufonidae > Bufo > Bufo bufo. The sequence goes on along the minus strand of NC_053390.1, from coordinate 533,963,095 downwards.
GAACAGCTCTTACAAGAGCTAGTAGTTATAGCCAGGGGAGTATAGCAAATCTTCAGCGTTCAGCAATCCCCAGTGTCGATCAGTTACCCAAACACCAGCCTCAACATGATGAAGGGTAAACCAGGAACTCTCTATTGAACACACAAGCATTGACTTATATACACATTTTCCAACAAGGGTACCAGCCCCGTGGACCTGGTTGGGAACTGAAGACATAACATAGCAGCCAATCCTTTACAGTTTTACAGTTTAACCATCTCCCGTCTCGCTAACGCCGATCGGCGTCAATGCGGCGACTCTGCCAGGTCACACTAACGTCGATCGGCGTCATCTCGCGAGATGCGAGATTTCTTGTGAACGCGCACCCACAGGAGCACGCGTTCACAGGAACCGGAGGTAAACAAGCTGATCTACAGCCTGCCAGCGGCGATCATTCGCTGGCAGGCTGTAGATGTGATTTTTTTAACCCCTAAAAGGTATATTAGACGCTGTTTTGATAACAGCGTCTAATATACCTGCTACCTGGTCCTCTGGTGGTCCCTTTTGCTTGGATCGACCACCAGAGGACACAGGCAGCTCTGTAAAGTAGCACCAAACACCACTACACTACACCCCCCCCTGTCACTTATTAACCCCTTATTAACCCCTGATCACCCCATATAGACTCCCTGATCACCCCCCTGTCACTGATCACCCCCCTGTCATTGATCACCCCCCTGTAAGGCTCCATTCAGATGTCCGTATGTGTTTTGCGGATCCACAAAACACATACGGACGTCTGAATGGAGCCTTACAGGGGGGTGATCAATGACAGGGGGGTGATCAGGGAGTCTATATGGAGTGATCACCCCCTGTCATTGATCACCCCCCTGTAAGGCTCCATTCAGACGTCCGTATGTGTTTTGCGGATCCATGGATCCGCGGATCTGCAAAACACATACGGACGTGTGAATGGAGCCTTACAGGGGGGTGAACACCCCATATAGACTCCCTGATCACCCCCCTGTCATTAATCACCCCCCTGTAAGGCTCCATTCAGACGTCCGTATGTGTTTTGCGGATCCACGGATCCGCAAAACACATACGGACGTCTGAATGGAGCCTTACAGGGGGGTGATCACCCCATATAGACTCCCTGATCACCCCCCTGTCATTGATCACCCCCCTGTAAGGCTCCATTCAGACGTCCGTATGTGTTTTGCGGATCCATGGATCCGCGGATCTGCAAAACACATATGGACGTGTGAATGGAGCCTTACAGGGGGGTGATCACCCCATATAGACTCCCTGATCACCCCCCTGTAAGGCTCCATTCAGATGTCCGTATGTGTTTTGCGGATCCACGGATCCGCAAAACACGGACACAGCGGATCCGCAAAACACGGACACCGGCAATGTGCTTTCCGCATTTTGCGGATCCGCACATTGCCAGAACTATATAGAAAATGCCTTTAGAATAGGACATGTTCTATAGGCTCTACAAAATAATGCAGTGTTCGCCCGATCAGGCCTGATCTTGTGCGCACACTTGCGTTCAGTCCGCCTCACCGCAGTGACAGAATTTTTTTTTTTCTGATCACTGCAAAAACACCATAAAATCGCTGCGGCGCTATAAAGATCACTTTTGAGGGGCATGGTGAGTTCATAGAAGATTTTTTTTTTTGGCACAAGTTAGCGGAAATTGATTTTATTTTTATTTTTTCTTACAAAGTCTCATATTCCACTAATTTGTGACAAAAATAAAATCTCACATGAACTCACCATACCCCTCACGGAATCCAAATGCGTAAATATTTTTAGACATTTATATTCCAGACTTCTTCTCACGCTTTAGGGCCCCTAAAATGCCAGGGCAGTATAAATACCCCACAAGTGACCCCATTTTGGAAAGAAGACACCCCAAGGTATTCCCTGAGGGGCATGGCGAGTTCATGTAATATTTTATTTTTTTCACAAGTTAGTGAAATATGAGACTTTGTAAGAAAAAAAAAAATAATTAAAAATAATCATTTTCCGCTAACTTATGCCAAAAAACTAAATATTCTAGGAACTCGCCATGCCCCTCACGGAATACCTTGGGGTGTCTTCTTTCCAAAATGGGGTCACATGTGGGGTATTTATACTGCCCTGGCATTTTAGGGGACCTAAAGCGTGAGAAGAAGTCTGGAATCCAAATGTCTAAAAACGCCCTCCTAAAAGGTACTCCTTGGAATTTGGGCCCCTTTACGCACCTAGGCTGCAAAAAAGTGTCACACATGTGGTATTGCCGTACTCAGGAGAAGTAGGGAAATGTGTTTTGGGGTGTCTTTTTACATATACCCATGCTGGGAGAGAGAAATATCTCTCTAAAATGACAACTTTGTATGAGAAAATGGGAAAAGAGAACTTTTAGAGAGATATTTCTCTCACCCAGCATGGGTATATGTAAAAATACACCCCAAAACACATTTCCCTACTTCTCATGAGTACGGCGATACCACATGTGTGACACTTTTTTGCAGCCAAGGTGCGCAAAGGGGCCCAAATTCTAAAGAGCACCTTTTGGATTTCACAGGGCATTTTTTACGCATTTGAATTCCAAACTACTTCTCACGCTTTAGGGCCCCTAAAATGCCAGGGCAGTATAAATACACTACAAGTGACCACATTTTGGAAAGAAGACACCCCAAGGTATTTTGTGAGGGGCATGGCAAGTTCATGTAAAATTTTATTTTTTGACACAAGTTAGTGGAATATGAGACTTTCTAAGAAAAAATAAATAAAAAATTCATCATTTTCCGCTAACTTGTGCCAAAAAAATTAAAATTCTAGGAACTCGCCATGCCCCTCACGGAATACCTTGGGGTGTCTTCTTTCCAAAATGGGGTCACTTATGGGGTATTTATACTATCCTGGCATTCTAGCACCTCAAGAAACATGACAGGTGCTCAGAAAGTCAGAGCTGCTTCAAAATGCGGAAATTCACATTTTTGTACCATAGTTTGTAAACGCTATATCTTTTGCGCAAACCAATAAATATACACTTATTGCATTTTTTTTATCAAAGACATGTCGAACAATAAATTTAGAGAAAAAATTATATAGAAATGTAGTTTTATTTGAAAATTTTTACAACCGAAAGTGAAAAATGTCATTTTTTTGCAAAAATTTCGGTCAATTTCGATTAATAACAGAAAAGTAAAAATGTCAGCAGCAATGAAATACCACCAAATGAAAGCTCTACTAGTGAGAAGAAAAGGAGGTAAAATTCATTTGGGTGCCAAATTGCATGACCGAGCAATAAACCGTTAAAGTTGTGAAGTGCCGATTTGTAAAAAAGGGCCTGGTCACTAGAGGGGTATAAACCTGTGGTCCTTAAGTGGTTAAACACAAAAACTATACATTCAACAAACACAATGGCATTGCCTGTAATGCACTCAATAACAGAATAGGCATTGTCTTTGACGCAATCAACAAAATACAATTACCAAAACACAATGGGCTCTGCCTGTGATACAATTACCAAACATAATGGGCTAACTTAATCACTCACAGGCAGAAAACACACATTTTTCCCCCAAAACACAGAAAACACTTCAAAATCACACATATCTCCATAATTTATAAATCCATGGATAGCTCTGATCTGGGTGAACAACATATCCAAAAATGACCCGGATCCGAGCAGGGGTTCCCGAATTCCATGGGAGCCACATTTGGCCGACCGCAAGCATGGCTTTCCTGCCCAAAACAGTTCCACAGATTTAGGCTGTGCGGCCAGTCTGTCTTCTCCTTCAAAGTTAGTATATGGGCCATAATCCTAAGGCAAGAGGCTGGCAAACAGGCCCCTCCAAAACCCAGTGGCGAGGTTAGTTTCGCCACACATCTCCCCCTCCCAGGGAATACTAACCAGATACCTGACCTCACCTGAGTTAGTCTGGCAGCCCACCCATAACCAAATACTGTACCTGTTGAATTTGGTAGCCTGTCTCTGTCCAGCTCTGCCCAGATGCCAGCTCTTCCGCTGGGGTAGCCTGTGGGGAGTCAGCATCTGGACAAGAGGATAGGGGAGGGCAGAGGCCAACTGTGCTCTGCCCAGATGCCAGCTCTTCCGCTGGGGTAACCTGTGGGGAGTCAGCCTCTGGTCAAGAGGATAGGGGAGGCAGAGGCCAACTGCACTCTGACCAGATGGCAGCTCTTCCGCTGGGGTAGCCTGTGGGGAGTCAACCTCTGGACAAGAGGATAGGGGAGGGCAGAGGCCAATTGCGCTCTGCCTAGATGCCAGCTCTTCCGCTGGGGTAGCCTGTGGGGAGTCAGCCTCTGGACAAGAGGATAGGAGAGGGCAGAGGCCAGCTACGCTCTGCCCAGATGCCAGCTCTTCCGCTGGGATGGGGTCAGGGAATCCTACCCCCAGGACCTTGTTGCGGATCAGCTGTGGGGAGGAGGGATCGCTTACCTCCTCCTCCTGGCATTCCTGCGGGGTTGGTGGGGGATCTGTACCGGCCATAATGGGCCATAATCCTGAGGCAAGAGGCTGGCAAACAGGCCCCTCCAAAACCTAGTGGCGAGGTTAGTTTTGCCACAATCAGGTGATGTGACATGACCTCCACTTGATGGGAGAGTGTCGACCCAGGTTCTTGGCCTCGGAGGTAGAGGAGTTGGCTCTTATTTACATTGATTTTATATCCCGTGGTTTTCCCAAAGTAAAGAAATGTCTCCAGGACTTTTCCCAGGTGCTTTTCTGGGGAATTCAAGAACAACAAAAGGTCATCCGCAAAACAGAGTAGTTTTACTTCCCTTTGTCTTACCTGGATTCCTTGGAATGCATCCGACTGAATCAAGAAACGTGCCAAGGGCTCCAGTGCTATATTAAAGAGAAGGGGAGAAAGGGGGAAGCCCTGTTTGGTACCCTTTTGGAGGATAAATATCCCGGAACACATATTCTTGCCTGTGGGCTTTTATACAGCCAGGTCCATAAATATCGACACAATTCTAAAAATTTTTGCTCTATACACTACCTTAATGGATTTTAAATTAAACGAACAAGATGTGCTTTAACTGCAGACTGTCAGCTTTAATTTGAGGGTATTTACATCCAAATCAGGTGAACGGTGTAGGAATTACAACAGTTTGCATATGTGGCTCCTACTTGTTATGGGACCAAAAGTAATGGGACAGAATAATAATCATAAAACAAACTTTCACTTTTTAATACTTGGTTGCAAATTCTTACAGCCTGAAGTCTGGAAGGCATAGACATCACGAGACGCTGGGGTTTCATCCCTGGTGATGCTCTGCCAGGCCTCTACTGCAACTGTCTTCAGTTCCTGCTTGTTCTTGGGGCATTTTCCCTTCAGTTTTGTCTTCACCAAGTGAAATGCATGCTCAATCGGATTCAGGTCAGGTCATTGACTTGGCCATTCCATAACATTCCACTTCTTTCCCTTAAAAAACTCTTTGGTTGCTTTTGCAGTATGCTTTGGGTCATTGTCCATCTGTATCACTGAAGCTAGTAAATGTACCCTTTAAAACGTCACTTTTAATTAAATATAAATAAAATAGAACCCACAAAAATATAGATAGACAAATAATAGTAGATAATAGGATCACTGGGACAAATGGCCCAATAGGACTAAACACAATAGTTTGAGGCAGATACAGGAAAGGTTACCGCTATGCGGTTACTCACGGTACCATTGATAAGAAATGGAGCAACCACTCACGATACCGAGCATCTCAGTTTGGAACAGGATTAGTCCAGGATAGGGTCAGCCATTCATCCTGGATATTCTTAGATGATAAAACGAAGTACCCCAATTCTGGAGATGCAGTAAAGATGCAGTAAAGATGCATCTGATGTTACAGGACCAAGTAGGGCTGGACAATAGGATAACTGACCCTAACAGCCAATACTGTCCCTACCTAAAGCAGGGCAGAACCCCCTGGATAGGGGGAACTATCCTACCACAGACGTAGCCCCTAGAATTGGATTCCCTGCCTAGATATCCCATGCAAGGATGCCCAATACAAATGATAGTCCATGGGGTGGCCCAGTGACCAAATCTCCCGACGCGTTTCCCCAGCTATGATGTGATGGTTCATCAGGGGAGAACAGTAGCAAATATCAGGGTGGCTAAAGCGATAGTGGCCAATGTGATAGCCGGCAGCGCACATAAGTTGCCGCCACCAGTTTAAATACCTACTCACCCGATGAATCCGCGTCCCATTGTTCGAACTGCCCATGTGCACGTAGCGCGTCATACTCATGACGCCACTAAGCAATCCGAGAATATCACCGGAAATCTCGGGAGACAAGGCGCATGCGCGGGACTAGATCTTTAAATCCGTAGTCACGGATCTCGCGTTACCTCGGACCCTGGTTGCCAGTCAATACTAGATAGAGGCGGGGCAAGCACGATAACTCCACCCCCGCATTTTGGCAACCATGACACAACATAGCTTCCAGAGACAACATATAGTTAAGGAGTAAGTAGATAGAGAAAACCATGATAGGATAATCATAAACATTGGCTTATTAATATGTGGGTGATAGGTCAGTTGGAAAATATATGTAAGGGGAATTTGAGGCTCCGAAGGGATGACTGCCAAAAATATATATACCTAACATACTAAAATTCTCCTAGACCTAATTAAATATATATTAAATGGAAATTAGATCATAAAGAATCAAATAAATAAGAAGCACGTATACGATATAGATTCATTAAGACCCAAGGGACTCAAAGATTTAAAGGGCTTTTGTCACCCCACTAAACTCTTTTTTTTTTTTTTGGGTACTTATAATCCCTATACTGCGATATATCTATACATTATGTTATTAATCATTTTCGTTCAGTAGATAATGCAATAATATGCAAATTACCTGTCTACCAGCAAGTAGGACGGCTACTTGCTGGTAGCAGCCGCAAAAAAACGCCCCCTCCTCCTGTTGATTGACAGGGCCAGCAGCGATCTCCTGCTCCGGCTGGCTATGTCTGCATTCAAAAATCGCTCAAGCGCTCTGACAGAAGGAGGCTCGCCTCCTGAGCACTCCCTCAGTGCGCCTGCGCCGATGACGTCTTCTCTTTCGGTGACGTCACCGGCGCAGGCGCACTGAGGGAGTGCTGAGGAGGTGAGCCTCCTTATCTCAGAGCGCCTGCGCCGAATCAAGACAGGCGCGCGATTTTTGAAAGCATGTTTGTAGGCCTCTGATAAAACCTGTTGAGGATAACCCCTTTCTGTAAACCTGTCACATAAGTCTCTAGCTTGATGGTGAAATTCATTCATAGTAGAGCAATTATGCCTTAGGCAAAGATATTGTCCCTTCGGTATGCCCCGTTTTAGGCTATTTGGATGGTGGCTATCCCACCGAAGGAGACTGTCCATCTGCACTGTGAAGCACCGTCCAATGAGTTCTGAAGCATTTGGCTGAATATAAGCAGATAATATTGCCAAAAACACTTCAGAATTCATCCTGCTGCTTTTGTCAGCAGTCACATCATCAATAAATACAAGAGAACCAGTTCCATTGCCAGCCATACATGCCCACGCCATGACACTACCTCCACCATGCTTCACTGGTGAGGTGGTATGCTTAGGATCATGAGCAATTACTTTCCTTCCCCATACTCTTCTCTTCCCATCTCTCTAGTACAAGTTGATCTTGGTCTCATCTGTCGATAGGATGTTGTTCCAGAACTGTGAAGGCTTTTTTAGATGTTGTTTGGCAAACTCTAATCTGGCCTTCCTGTTTTTGAGGCTCACCAATGGTTTACATCTTGTGGTGAACCCTCTGTACTCACTCTGGTGAAGTCTTTTCTTGATTGTTGACTTTGACACACATACACCTACCTCCTGGAGAGTGTTCTTGATTTGGCCAACTGTTGTGAAGGGTGTTTTCTTCACCAGGGAAATAATTCTTCGGTCATCCACCACAGTTGTTTTCCGTGGTCTTCCGGGTCTTATGGTGTTGCTGAGCTCACCGATGCGTTCCTTCTTTTTAAGAATGTTCCAAACAGTTGTTTTGGCCATGCCTAATGTTTTTGCTATCTCTCTGATGGTGTCACGGATGGTGTACAGGAAACAAGAAGATACAAATACAAACGATGACTCACTGGATCCACAACTAAGGAACAAAAAGGGAGACCCCTGCAATCAACCTGCCGCTCTCCCTTATTGCTCAGCCTATGCGACCACTCCAAAGGTGAATGGGCGCATATCCACGTACCTCGGCTATCTTAACCTGAAGGCCCTACAATAGTGAGGGGACACGACCACCGGCTCCCTACACAGACACGGAGGGAGTCAGGGTCACCTGGATCCAGACAACAGAAAATCACAAATACCTAAACAGAACTTATCTGCAGACGACTGAGGACTGGGAACTGGTAGCTGGGAGCTGGGGACAGCATGCACACACATTCCAGGAAGTTGTATCAGCCGCACCCTACTACCTTATGGGGAAGAATTTAAAGGGAGTTAATGAGTCTGACTGCATGACAGCTGAGATAGCCTAACGAGGTGAGTAACAGAAACCAAAACAAAGAAACTCAAGGGGGAGGATCTGAACGGCTCCTGTCAGAGCTTCTCAGCTGTCTGGTTGTGACAGATGGATTTGTTTTGTTTTTTCAGCCTAATGATGGCTTGCTTCACTGATAGTGACAGCTCTTTGGATCTCATCTTGAGAGTTGACAGCAACAGATTCCAAATGCAAATAGCACACTTGAAATGAACTCTGGACCTTTTATCTGCTCATTGTAATTGGGATAATGAGGGAATAACACACACCTGGCCATGGAACAGCTGAGAAGCCAATTGTCCCATTACTTTTGGTCTCTTAACAAGTGGGAGGCACATATGCAAACTGTTGTAATTCCTACACAGTTCACCTGATTTAGGATGTAAATACCCTCAAATTAAAGCTGACAGTCTACAGTTAAAGCACATCTTGTTTGTTTCATTTTAAATCCATTGTGGTGGTGTATAAAGCCAAAAATGTTAGAATTGTGTTGCTGTCCAAATATTTATGGACCTGACTGTACATGTCGTCTAAAAAGGATCTAAACGAACCCTTTATGCCAAAAGCATCAAGAGCCCGATTGAGCCACTTCCAGTTCACATTGTCAAACGCCTTTTCCGCGTCTACTGACAATAAGGCCGGATGACAACTTCCCTTATGGTTATGAGCAATGTGATCTTGGACCACTAGGACTGTCCTTATATTTGTCACTGCTGCTCTCCCTTTTGTGAACCCTACTTGGCGTGGGCCAAAAAATCACTGGCATGAGGTCCGCTAGTCTATTTGCCATCAATTTAGATAAGATCTTTAAGTCCTGGTTTATAAGGGATATTGATCTATAAGAGCTTACTAGGGTTGAGTCTTTGCCTGGTTTTGGGATTACCCTTATGTGGGCCATATTTCCGGAGGACATTATTTCCCCCTCTTGTAAACAAGAATTAAATAGGGGTACTAGCAGGGGCGTAGCTAAAGGCTCACGGGCCCTGGTGCAAGAGTTCAGCTTGGGCCCCCCTTCCATCAGTGCTTTCTGGCCAGGGGCAGGGAAGCACATGACCTTCGTGCTGCCTAAGAAAAAAATTGATAAGCCCCCCTTCATGCCTAATTCTTGACCTAACCCCCTTCCCTCCAGTCAGAGGTGTAACTTGACCATCATGCACTTTCTATAATACAGGTCTTCTTATGGAACGCAAGGGTCTTTGGGCCCCGTCAGTCTCCTGGGCCCGGTAGCGACCACTACCTCTGCACCACCTGTAGCTACGCCCCTGGGTACTAGGGTCGGGGTTATCTCTCCACATAGTGCCTTAAAGAATTCAGCTGGGAATCCATCTGGCCCCGGTGCCTTTCCATTATGTAGTGATTTAATAGTTTTCTCCACTTCCTCATTTGTTATCTGGGCATTAAGATAACCTAACATTTCCCCTGTGACGTGAGGTAATTTCACGCCAGTCAGAAGCTCCTCTGCTCTGGTAGCATCGTACTCATCTTGTTGGTATAACTTAGCATAGAATCACACAAAACAATCTGTTATGTTTGTGAGGTCAGTTAATTTGTCACCTGACTCACTGAATACTCCCTTAATCTGGGAAAGCGATTTTTGGACTCTTGTTAGGTTTGCTAGCATTTTGCCTGCCTTATTTCCAAATGAACACTTCTGCTGACTTCTGGTCTTAGAACATTCTTGTTTTCTGTTCCAAGTAATAATCATAATTATGCTTTGCGGTTACCCATTTTGTTTTGTTCTCATCCGTTGGATCTGACAAGAAAGTTGTGAATGCCTCGCTTAACATGTCAGAAGCTTGAGTATAGTGGGCTTGTACTTTCTTTTTTTTCTTGCTTGTGTAAATTATATTATGTCCCCCCCCTCAGAATAACCTGATCTGATCTGACCATGTGCGCAATTTCTTTCAGATCCGTTCTATGCATAAGCTGCGGAGAGGCCAAGACATAATCTAGCCTTGCCCATGACTGTTGGGCATGAAAGTAGTGTGTGTATTCCCTTTCAGTCGGGTTATAAAATCTCCAGACATCTGTTAAGTCAGTGGACTCCAAGAAGGACTTAAGTGTGTATACTCCTGAGTATCTATTACAGGGGTCGTGTCTATGATGGCGACGGTCTTCTTGTATATCATGGACTACATTCATATCTCCTGCTACTAGTATTTGTTCCATTCACTCTTGTATTATATCTATCGCCAATTCTTTAAGGAAAGTCGCCTGTGCTGAGTTGGGCCCATATGTTTTGAAAATAGTAAGCAATCCCGCATCTGTTGCCATCTTTACTTTTAATAAACAACCTTTTTTATCCTGATCTACTGAAATAATCTCATGGCGTAATCTTCTATGAATCAACAGTAAAACTCCCACCTTCCTACCCTCTGAGCCTAATACTAGTCCCACCCAAAAACATTTCATTTGCCAGAAGTCAGTCTCCTTCAGGTGTGTCTCCTGCAATAATGCTATATCAACATTTAGGCTCCATTCACACGTCCGCAAATGGGTCCGCATTCGTTCCGCAATTTTGAGGAACGGGTGCGGACCCATTCATTTTCTATGGGGACGGAATGGATACGGACAGCACACAGTGTGCTGTCTGCAGCCGCAATTGCGGAGCGCGGCCCCGATTTTGGGTCCGCAGCTCCACAAAAAGATAGAGCATGTCCTATTCTTGTCCGCAGCTTGCGGACAAGAATAGGCATTTCCATGGGGGTGCCGGGCTGGTGTGTTGCGGACCCGCAATTTGCGGGTCCGCAACACACCACGGACGTGTGAATGCAGCCTTAATCTCCTGAGGTGACGCAGGACCATTATCCTTTTTTGCGGGGCTCTCAGTTCCTTCACATTCCATGTCACTACTTTCATGTTATAATACTTGGATATGATGTTTTTGGATATCCGCCTGGAGGACCCTGCCACCCGTTTCACATTCTGTTCCCCTTGACTTTAGTGCATTCACAGAGCTCAGCACAACTTTTAACTCACCTCTCCCTCCCACCCTTCCCAATATTCAACATTTTGATCCCCTTTCTGGGGATAAACATCCAACATGTCTCCCATTTGGACTTCACTTTTTTCGCACTTTTCTGGCTGGAATCGTTGTGCACTGCTACTCCAGAAAGTTCCGTTTTCTCCATATTATCTGCCTACTGTCACTCGTGTGACCTCAGAGTGTACTTAAGACATAAGTGTAACACTACTCTCCTTTTTCCCGTGATGCTTGCCCCACGATACTCAAGTGAGGCGGGGGAGGGACAATCAAAAAGGGAAATGTACAGAAGTAATAGTGGAACATATCTATCCGTATATATAAATTTTTACATTTCTCTTCAACTCCAGCTCTCCCCTCAATTATAACCTGTTGCCTATTGCTACAGTTTCATTTCTATTGCATCTTTATTGTCTCCCCTCTCTTTTTTCACTTATTGCACCAAAGGATATCACCTCAGTCCCAATCTGGGCTCGAGTCCCGATGTGTGTCTTGTCTGGCTGGGGTGGGGGAGGATCTATAGGAACGTTTTCATGGTACTCGTTTTGATGGTTTCCTCTCGGTGAGCAGTCCACTCTGGGTGAAGAATCCCCTCTATTGCTTTTATGGGCGTTTTTGCCCTCCAGTGCTTCCATGGCATCTTCCGGTGACATATACGTGTCGATGACATCTCCCGCTTTGAAGACTCGCAGGACAGATCAATGCAAACTTGATTTTCTTCTGTACCAGCTATGTACGTATGGAAGAGAAAGACCGTCTTTTCCTGGCTATCTCTGCTGAGTAATCGCCAAAGAGTAATATCTTGTGCCCCCTCACTTTTAGTGGCTGGGTTGCCCGTCTGTATATAATCATAAGGGACTCTTTTTCAGCGTAGTTGAGGTATATCACAATTGTAGGCCTCGGCCTCTGTATGGCTCCCTCCTCCTTGGTGTTTCTTGGGGGCCTACCCGATGCGCTCTTCCAACTGTGAGTGTGCCTTGAATTCCCAGAGCCTGGGGCAATTCTACCGCACATATCTGAGCAAGTTGGTTTGGTAAAATCGACTCCGGAATTCCAATAATTCTGAGGATATTCCTTCTGGAACGGTTTTCCAGGTTCTCTACTTTATCTTTCAGCGCTTGGTTTGTCCTAAGCGTCTCCTGGACCTGTGTCTATGCCCTCTCTAGTTCGTCTTCTATGAGGACTACTCTATGTTCCAGCTCCTGGATCTGTGCCAAATGGTGTGTCACTTCGGTTTGGAGCTGTTGCATAGTTGAAGCCACTGTTACTTCCAGTGTGTCTTTTGTATCTGGTGCCAGGAGTTTGGCCACTGCTATGGCCAGCTCTTTACACGGGATTGTCAGTCCCTGTATTTGTAAGGGAGAGTCCGGTGCTGAGGCGTTAGATTCACCGTCTGTTGGTATCGGGGGAGGTTACGATGACGAACGCGTAAGTCTTTGCCTCTTGTCGGCCATCTTGCCTATCGGCTGCTTGCCGCTCGCATGCTGTGAGAGAAGAGTTTCAGGTAGCGGGGAGCCGTTGTGCACAATAAAATTTTGCATAGATATCTGCTGACTTGCGGGCACTGTTCTGGGGGTTCTGGTTCCCCTTTCTGCATCCGATTCCCCTGATGTTGGGTCTGTGGTCACCAGGCTCCTTCTCCTCGCGTCTTCACATGTGTGCGCCGGAACCGGAAGTCATCTACATGCTGTATTAACTATACGCAGAGCAGATATCCACTTTTTTTTATTCAAAACTATATACCAGATCCTCTTCCCATTGTGTATATGGTTGGGATTTATAGAAAGAAACATGGTAGTCAATTAAACCATATGCATATTTCATAATCTTAGTTTTATTTTGGAGGATTGGCAATATTTGTGGATTCCCTGCATTGATTCCTTGATGGTTATTGTTGAGAAAATGTCTTATTAGCAAATACTTAAATAATTCCATGTTGAGAATGGAGTATGCTTCCATCAATTGTTCAAAAGTAAGTTATGTTCCATCATTGTATAATTGGGAGATTCGTGTAATACCTGTATCTGACCATTTTGAGATTTCTAAATCGCAAATATGAATGTTGAAATATTGCAATGGTATCGTGTCGCAAGATGGTCGGTTTTCTCCCAAAGTTTTCAGGTGGAAATCCCTCCAGCATTGTAGTGTAGCCTGCGTCATTAGTAAAGCTTTTTCTATTTGGGGCGGCTTTTTTGTATGTTCAAAAGTAAGGGCTTGGAGAGATGTTGGGCGGACTTGCCTGTTTTCTATCTGTGTCCAGTTCGTGACTTCTCCCTTTTTCCATTTAGCTATCATCTCAATTTGTATCGCTATGTAGTATGCTTTAATGTTGGGTACTCCTATGCCTCTATATAATTTGTTTAGTTAACAATGAATAAGCTATTCTAGGTTTGCAGCCTGCCCATATAAATTGTGATATACAATGTTGGAGTTCTGTGAAGAATCTGGCTGGTATTTGTATGGGTACTGTGCGGAATAGGTATAATAATTTTGGTAATATTAACATTTTAAAGGCTGCAATTCTGCCTATCCATAAAATTTCAGATTTAGATAGTCGGGATGTTTCTTCTTGTATATGTGATAGCATTATATTTGTACAAATGGCCAAATGTAGAGGAAATATTAGTGCCAAGATATACTATTTTTTCTGTTTGCCAATCTAGTGGGAAATGTGTTTTTAAGTAATTCATGAAGGAGGAAGTGAGGGACACTGGCATGACCTGTGATTTGGATGTGTTAAGTTTATATAAGGATATGCATCCAAACTGCCGAATCTATTCCAAGGCTTTGGATAATTAACATTCAGGAACAGATAGGGTCAATATCACGTTGTCTGCATATAATGAGATGGTATGTTCACGGTTACCTATACGTATGACTTTTACCTCTCGGTCTGTCCTGAGAAGAGTCGTCAGTGGTTCCATGCACAGTACAAATATTAATGGAGAAAGAGGGCAGCCTTGGCATGTGCCATTGGTGATATTAAAGCTGTTTGATAAAGTTCCACTAGTCAGTACCTTGGCTGAAGGGGCTGAATATAGAGCTTTAATGGCCTGCAATATTCTATCTCTAAAACCAAATTGTTCCAAGACCGAGAATGCATAAGACCAGTCAATACGGTCAAATGCCTTCTCAGCATCTAGGGATACCCACACTGAAGGTATTTTGTAAGAGTTAATGTAATGTAATATGCTTAGTACTCTCCTAGTATTGTCGAAGGCTTGTCTGCCTTTAATGAAACCTACTTGATCTTCATGGATCAGATCTGTTAACAAAGGGGCTATTCTATTAGCTATTATTTTGGCATAGATTTTCAAATCTATGTTGAGGAGTGATATCGGCCTAAAATTTTGGGGTCTGTGTGGGTCTTTGCCTGGTTTGGGCAGCGTGACTATCAAAGCCTCTTGATTTACTCTTGGGAAGGATCCCTCGTTCATAGCTTTTTGACATACTGTTTGCAAAAAGGGTGTCAGGGGATGACTGTATGTTCTATAATATTCTCCTGTAAGGCCATCTGGACATGGTGATTTACCTGTTGGGAGATTGCGAATGGCGGTTGTGATTTCCATCACAGAGATGTCCTTATTTAGTGTTTCTAGCTGTTCCTCTGTTAGGGATAGGAGTTTGATTGTCTCCAAGAATGTTGTAGTATCATGTAAAGAGGGTTGTGTTGTAAGTGGGTCAGAGCTTAGGTTAACTAAGGATGCATAAGTGTTCAAATTGGTTAGCTATTTTACTTGGATGTGTAATCTTTGCTGCATTAGCCGGATCTATGAGGTAAGGAATACGGGATTTCAGTGTTTGTGTTTTAAGTCGCATGGCTAGCAGTTTGCCTGTCTTGTTATTTTGTGAGTAGTATCTCGCTTTAGTGTAAAACAGATGTTTATTGTACTTTCACAATTCTTTATTGATTTTATATTGTTTCATCCATGTGTATGACATCATTGACATATCAATAATCATATCAATTTTACATCAATATTTGACATTCGTGTCAGGTTATTCAGTAAACATATAACAAGCATATTTGTGCTCTAAATACAATTGTCAATTCAACAATATTGAAACATCTAGTTACATAACCTCTCCCGTCTTCCAGCTCCCACCCTCTAACCCACCCTACCGAAACCTCCCCCCTCCCGATCCTCCCCAATCTCAGCCCTACCTGAAGGGTTCTGACATGAAAAAAGAAAAAGAAAACAAACCTAACTGCCCTATATACTCAGCCTATATTAGTCTACCTTTAGGTGGCCTAGACCCCCCTTTAAATCTTCCGTCAGATACCAGGTGGTTAATTTGAATGGAGACATGATACGAGGATATTCTGAAACAGAGATGTAGGCAATCAGGAATTTCCTCCACCCCTGATAAAGTTTTCTACCTAGGAGTTCCTTATTATTTAGCGCTTCAAGCCATTCTAGGTGAAATACATGCTTTAATTGAGAGACGACCATGTCCCGTGATGGGACTTTTGATTCTAACCATAGCTTCAATATGCAATGCTTTGCTACCATCAGAAGTATATGGCCCAACAAAGCTAGATGAAAGATTCCGCCCTCTCTGCCATCACCTGTGGTTAAATTGGGTTGGACAATTGTGTGTGTGATGACCAACATTGGAGAAATTTTCCCTTTGAATCCGCTGATGTCACTTAAAATCTTACTCATCTGTGTCCAAAATTCAACCAATAACGGACATGCCCAGAGCCCATGAAACAAATCTGACCCCACTAATTTACACTTGGGGCAAGCCAACAACCTGCCTGTATCACCTTGTTCAGATGTTTATTGTAGTCTGCAAGTAGGTGTTCTCTTAATTTTAGTCTTAGAGTATGAAGCTGTGTCTGAAGGTTTGGCGTCTGGGAGATTTTGTTCTGGGATTCAAATTTTTGTATGTCTTGAAGTAGAGATTGTAATTTTTTGTTTTTTTGTTTCTTCATTATGTGGCTTTGTTTTAGGATTGAACCTCTAATAACTGCCTTGTGTGCATTCCAGAGACAGAATGGGTCAGTAACTGAACCTGTATTTAGATCAAAATACATTTTTATGTTCTGTTCAATGGTCTTTTTGTGAGCTGGATGTGTCAAGAGAAATGAGTTACACCTCCATACTGAAGCTGGGGGACATCTAAATGATTCTTCTAATGTGATAGTAATCGGCGTATGGTCCGACCATGAAATGGTGCCAATTGAAGCTTCATAAGTTTGAAGAAGTGTGTCTCTCTCAACCAGTGTAATATCAATTGTGGAGTAGCTATTGTGAGAAGATGAAAAGAATGAATAATCCCTTCTGACTCGTGTATCGTTCTCCAAACATCATATAGACCTTCCTTCCATAGTACTTTTCTCAGCAGTGATGTTGATGTATATCTAGAAGGGGTAGTTGTGTCTAGGCTTGGGTTCAATATGCAATTAAAATCTCCAAGAATGAGGAGTTTACCCTGCCTCACCTTTTGTATGCGGTTGAACACTTTTTTGCTGAACCGTATTTGTTGTCTGTTTGGGGTGCATATTGCAGCTAAGGTGTAGTTTATATTATTGATAGAACAAACCAATATCACGTATCTTCCTTGAGTATCAATGAGTTGGTCTATCAGTTGAAAGGCCACTGTGTTTCTAATGGAAATTAAGACCCCCCTGGACTTGGAGATAAAGTGAGACTGGAACACCCCGGGGATCCCCCGGTTTCTAATATGATGTGCATCTTTAGGGATAATCTGTGTTTCTAATGCACAGAAGATGTTGCATTTCAAGTTTAACTCTTCAGACCACATTTGTGCTCTTTTGTGAGGGCTATTAAGTCCATTAACATTTAAGGATGCTATGCGCAGTACCATGATGTTGTAGTAAGAACAAGATGGTTCCTTAAGTTCCCCAGTGTTTCCAGTCCCACCTCACCCATCCCCTGTCCATCTCCCAGTCTCACACATCACTTTGCAAATATCTGGCTAAACAACAAAACAAAGGATAAAACAATATAAACATAATAGAAAGTGTTACTGCATTGTTGGTTACTCAGACGGAGTTTGGGTCCGTCTTGCAAAAACAGTGGGTTGTTAGAACTTATCTCGTAAATTGGATGGCTTGAGTCCCTTCCTACAATCTCCATCCAGTAGAAGTCAGGGAAAAAGTTCTGCCAGAATTGGGTCAGGGTCATTGCAGACAGGTCAGAGTATAGTGTGACCGTTTTATATGGTTCTGGCAATGGAACATGTTTCCTCGCTGCTTGAAGTAACTGTTCTTTAATGTGAAAAAAATGTACTCTGGCGAGGACATCTCTCGGTACAGAGTCAGCTAGGTGTTTAGGTTTAGCCACTCTATGGATCCTGTCTATGATAAGATCCGCCTGTCGAGATTGTGGCAGAAGGGTTTTAATGACAGATTGTAGGTAGACTGGGAGATCCGCAGGTAATACTGACTCCGGAACCCCTCTCAGTTTAACATTGTTATGGTGTAACCTGTCTTCTAGGTCGGCCATTTTTGTTTGCAGCGTTTTAAGTTCAGTATCTAGACCATAATGCGCGTCAATTAAATCATTATACGAGGAAACCAGCTCCCTATCTTTGTTTCCACATGTTCTACTCTGGATTCAACTTCTTTAATTGGTTGTACAAGCTCTCTCATTGTCGAGTGCAAGGAGTATTTGAGGGCCTGTAACATAGCTTTGAGTGAGAGCTCAGTAACTTACAGGTAAGCTATCTAATATGTTATTGTGATTGGGTTCTGAGGTATAGGAGGACTCACAGTTTGGTGTCCCTGTTAGCTCATTAGTGCTATGTTGCTCTTGTGGCCTCAGTATGTTTGGTTGTTCGCGTCCCGTTTAGCAGGAGTCAGATCTAAGATGGCCGCCGCCACTTGTTATGCACTCACCGGGTGAGCTGGATGAGAGGCTACTCGGAGTGTTCTCACTTCTACGGGTGACTCTAGGTTCCGATCCACTGCGTCTTCTAGGTGAGAGCTGGATTTCTCCATTTTTTGTCGCTGTAGCCCACTCGGAAGTCAAGGATGAAGTGGGTGATTCTGCGCCCATCCGCGCCATTTCCTGATGCTGAGAGAAGTAGAAGTCTGATATTTTCTTCGAAACCTGTGGTGTTTTTTCTTCTTTCAAACTTGCGGCAGAGAATTCCGTCAGGCAGATCCGGCAATCCTGACGCAAACAAGTGGCATTTGTCAGACGGATCCGGATGCGGATCCCTCTGACAAATGCATTGCAATACCGGATCCGTCTCTCCGGTGTCATCCGGAAAAACGGATCCGGTATTTTTATTTTTTTTTTGCATTTGTAAAGGTTTGCGCATGTGCAGACCGGAAATCCGGATCCGTTTTGCCGGAACACTTAATGCCGGATCCAGCACTAATACATTTCAATGGAAATTAATGCCATATCTGGCATTCTGGCAAGTGTTCAGGATTTTTGGCCCGAGAGAAAACTGCTGCATGCTGCAGTATTTTCTCCAGCCAAAAAACTTAAGAGGGACTGAACTGATGCATCCTCATGCATACTGAACAGAATGCTCTCCATTCAGAATGCATTAGGATAAAACTGATCAGTTTTTTTCCGGTATTGAGCTCCTGTGACGGAAAAGAAAAACGCTAGTGTGAAAGTACCCTTAGGTGGTATGAGGGCCCCAAAAAAGTGAGGCTTAGGCCTCATGCACACGACCGTTGTGTGCATCCGTGGCCGTTGTGCCATTTTCAGGTTTTTTTTTCGCGGACCCATTGACTTTCAATGGGTCCGTGGAAAAATCTGAAAATGCACCGTTTTGCAGCCGCATCCGTGATCCGTGTTTCCTGTCCGTCCAAAAAATAGGACCTGTCCTATTTTTTTGACGGACAACGGTTCACGGACACATTCAAGTCAATGGGTCCGTGAAAGAACACGGATGCACACAAGATTGGCATCCGCGTCCGTGATCCGTGGCCGTAGGTTACTTTCATGCAGACGGATCCGAAGATCCGTCTGCATAAAAGCTTTTTCAGAGATGAGTTTTCACTTCGTGAAAACTCAAATCAGACAGTATATTCTAACACAGAGGCGTTCCCATAGTGATGGGGACGCTTCTAGTTAGAATATACTGAGAACTGTGTACATGACTGCCCCCTGCTGCCTGGCAGCACCCGATCTCTTACAGGGGCTGTGATCTGCACAATTAAGCCCCCCCCCCCCCCCCGATCATTGGTGTCAGCGGAGATTCCGATCGGAGTCCCAGTTTAATCGCTCTGGGGCTCCGATAGGTAACCATGGCAGGTAACCATGGCAACCAGGACGCTACTGCAGGCCTGGTTGCCATGGTTACTTAGCAATATTACAATATTAGAAGCATCATACTTACCTGCTGGCTGCTGCGATGTCTGTGTCCGGCCGGGAGCTCCTCCTACTGGTAAGTGACAAGTCTGTGCGGCGCATTGCTTAATGATCTGTCACTTACCAGTAGGAGGAGCTCCCGGCCGGACACAGACAGCGCAGCAGCCGGCAGGTAAGTATGATGCTTCTAATATTGTAATATTGCTAAGTAACCATGGCAGCCAGGCCTGCAGTAGCGTCCTGGTTGCCATGGTTACCGATCGGAGCCCCAGAGCGATTAAACTGGGACTCCGATCGGAATCTCCGCTGCCACCAATGATCGGGCAGGGGGGGGGGAGGAGAGTGCGGACACTGGCCACCAATGTTAATAATACAATAGAGGGAGAGCGGGGGGGGGGGGGGGGCGCACACTGGCCACCAATGAAATTACAATAGAGGGGGGCCGACGGAGGCCGCACACTGGCCACCAATGAAATTACAATAGAGGGGGGGCAGGGGGGCCGCACACTGGCCACCAATGATATTACAATAGAGGGGGGGCCGGGGGCCGCACACTGGCCACCAATGATATTCAAACTGGGGAGGGAAGGGGGTCTGCCCCCTGCTGCCTGGCAGCCCCTGATCTCTTACAGGGGGCTATGATACGCACAATTAACCCCTTCAGGTGCGGCACCTGAAGGGTTAATTGTGCTGATCACAGCCCCCTGTAAAAGATCGGGTGCTGCCAGGCAGCAGGGGGCAGTCATGTACACAGTTTGTAGTATATTCTAACTAGAAGCGTCCCCATCACTATGGGAACGCCTCTGTGTTAGAATATACTGTCGGATATGAGTTTCACGATGTAACTCATATCAAACAGTATATTCTAACATAGAGGCGTTCCCATGGTGATGGGGACGCTTCAAGTTAAAATATACCATCGGATTGGAGAAAACTCCGATCCTATGGTATATTAACTCCTGACTTTACATTGAAAGTCAATGGGGAACGGATCCGTTTGAAATTGAACCATATTGTGTCAACGTCAAACGGATCCGTCCCCATTGACTTGCATTGTAATTCAGGACGGATCCGTTTGGCTTCGCACGGCCAGGCGGACACCAAAACGACTTTTTTTCATGTCCGTGGATCCTCCAAAAATCAAGGAAGACCCACGGATGAAAAAACGGTCACGGATCACGGACCAACGAAACCCCGTTTTGCGGACCGTGAAAAAATACGGTCGTGTGCATGAGGCCTTAGCCACAGTTTGCGGGTGTTCAGTTGCTGTATCAGAGTCAGTCAGGGAGAGCTGCCAATTCAAGCGGCCATATTCCTCAAGCGCTCTTTTTTTTTTTTATTTTTTTTACAGTGTTCATCTGACAGGTTAGATCATGTGCTATTTTTATAGAGCATGTTGTTACAGATGCGATTATATCAAATATGTCTACTTTGTTTGTTTGGTTGTTTCAGTTTTACATAATAAACAATTTTTTTTTTTAAATCATCTCTGTCTTTATTTTCTGAAAGACATATTTTTTCTATTTTTCTGCCGATCGTCTTGTGCAGGGGCTCATTTTTTGTGGAAAGAGTTGTTCATTGTTCAGAATTTTGGGTACATAATATTTTTTGATCATTCAATATTACACTTTATTGGGCAAATAGACCAATAAAATTGGTTTGTTTTGGCACACTTTTTATTTAATTTTTTACGGCATTTATCTTTTAGCGGAAGAGTGTGTGATATTTTTAAAGAGCAAGTCGTTATGGACGCAGCGATACCTAATTTGTCTATTTTTTTAATTTATTTTGGCTTTACACAATAAAAGCATTTTAGAACAAAAACATGTTTTTGTGTCTCCATTTTCTGAAGGCGATATTTATTTCATTTTTTGGGCGATTGTCTCATGTAGGATCTAATTTTTTTCGGGATGAGGTGACGGTTTGAATGGTACTATTTTGGGGTACATACGACTTTTTTGATCACTTTTAATACTTTTTTTGGGAAGTGAGGTGGGAAAAATTTTAATTCCATCATAGTTTTTCTCTTTTTTCTTTATGGCGTTCACTGTGCGGAGAAATTAACGTGATATTTTTGTAGATCAGGTCGTTATGGACCCGATGATATCAAATATGTGTAGTGTATTTTATCTTATTTTTAATCAATTATAAATGTGTGGCTATAAGAAGAAATTAGATTTTTTACTTTTTTTCACTTTAAAAAAACAAAAATTTGACCCAGACCCACTTGGTTCTTGAAGATCTAGTGGATCTGATGGTTAACAATACTTTGCAATACACTGTATAGTGCACTGCAGTGCATTGTCACTCAAAGTAAGGCCTCATGCACACGGCCGTTGTTTTGGTCCGCATCCGAGCCGCAGTTTTGGCTGCTCGGATGCGGACCCATTCACTTCAATGGGGCTGCAAAAGATGCGCTTTGTGAACAAGAATAGGCAGCTATATTAACCACCTCAGCCCCCAGTGCTTAAACACCCTGAAAGACCAGGCCACTTTTTACACTTCTGACCTACACTACTTTCACCGTTTATTGCTCGGTCATGCAACTTACCACCCAAATGAATTTTACCTCCTTTTCTTCTCACTAATAGAGCTTTCATTTGGTGGTATTTCATTGCTGCTGACATTTTTACTTTTTTTGTTATTAATCGAAATTTAACGATTTTTTTTGCAAAAAAATGACATTTTTCACTTTCAGTTGTAAAATTTTGCAAAAAAAACGACATCCATATAGAAATTTTGCTCTAAATTTATAGTTCTACATGTCTTTGATAAAAAAAAAATGTTTGGGTAAAAAAAAAATGGTTTGGGTAAAAGTTATAGCGTTTACAAACTATGGTACAAAAATGTGAATTTTCGCTTTTTGAAGCAGCTCTGACTTTCTGAGCACCTGTCATGTTTCCTGAGGTTCTACAATGCCCAGACAGTACAAACACCCCACAAATGACCCCATTTCTGAAAGTACACACCCTAAGGTATTCGCTGATGGGCATAGTGAGTTCATAGAACTTTTTATTTTTTGTCACAAGTTAGCGGAAAATGATGATTTTTTTTTTTTTTTTTCTTACAAAGTCTCATATTCCACTAACTTGTGACAAAAAATAAAAAGTTCTATGAACTCACTATGCCCATCAGCGAATACCTTGGGGTCTCTTCTTTCCAAAATGGGGTCACTTGTGGGGTAGTTATACTGCCCTGGCATTCTAGGGGCCCAAATGTGTGGTAAGGAGTTTGAAATCAAATTCTGTAAAAAATGACCTGTGAAATCCGAAAGGTGCTCTTTGGAATATGGGCCCCTTTGCCCACCTAGGCTGCAAAAAAGTGTCACACATCTGGTATCTCCGTACTCAGGAGAAGGTGGGGAATGTGTTTTGGGGTGTCATTTTATATATACCTATGCTGGGTGAGAGAAATATCTTGGCAAAAGACAACTTTTCCCATTTTTTTATACAAAGTTGTCATTTGACCAAGATATTTATCTCACCCAGCATGGGTATATGTAAAAAGACACCCCAAAACACATTCCTCAACTTCTCCTGAGTACGGGGATACCAGATGTGTGACACTTTTTTGCAGCCTAGGTGGGCAAAGGGGCCCATATTCCAAAGAGCACCTTTCGGATTTCACTCCTCATTTTTTCCTGAATTTGATTTCAAACTCCTTACCACACATTTGGGCCCCTAGAATACCAGGGCAGTATAACTACCCCACAAGTGACCCCATTTTGGAAAGAAGACACCCCAAGGTATTCCGTGAGGGGCATGGCGAGTTCCTAGAATTTTTTATTTTTTGTCACAAGTTAGTGGAAAATGATGATTTTTTTTTTTTTTTTTCATACAAAGTCTCATATTCCACAAACTTGTGACAAAAAATAAAAACTTCCATGAACTCACTATGCCCATCAGCGAATACCTTGGGGTCTCTTCTTTCCAAAATGGGGTCACTTGTGGGGTAGTTATACTGCCCTGGCATTCTAGGGGCCCAAATGTGTGGTAAGTAGGTAAATGACCTGTGAAATCCGAAA
Source organism: Bufo bufo (assembly GCF_905171765.1). Lineage (NCBI taxonomy): Eukaryota > Metazoa > Chordata > Amphibia > Anura > Bufonidae > Bufo > Bufo bufo. Next base: position 533,939,288 of record NC_053390.1, on the reverse strand, counting down.
GGTGCTCTTTGGAATGTGGGCCCCTTTGCCCACCTAGGCTGCAAAAAAGTGTCACACATCTGGTATCTCTGTATTCAGGAGCAGTTGAGGAATGTGTTTTGGGGTGTCTTTTTACATATACCCATGCTGGGTGAGATAAATATCTTGGTCAAATGCCAACTTTGTATAAAAAAATGGGAAAAGTTGTCTTTTGCCAAGATATTTCTCTCACCCAGCATGGGTATATGTAAAATGACACCCCAAAACACATTCCCCAACTTCTCCCGATTACGGAGATACCACATGTGTGACACTTTTTTGCAGCCGAGGTGGGCAAAGGGGCCCATATTCAAAAGAGCACCTTTCGGATTTCACAGGTCATTTTTTACAGAATTTGATTTCAAACTCCTTACCACACATTTGGGCCCCTAGAATGCCAGGGCAGTATAACTACCCCACAAGTGACCCCATTTTGGAAAGAAGAGACCCCAAGGTATTCGCTGATGGGCATAGTGAGTTCATGGAAGTTTTTATTTTTTGTCACAAGTTAGTGGAATATGAGACTTTGTATGAAAAAAAAATAAATAAAAAATAAGCATTTTCCACTAACTTGTGACAAAAAATAAAAAATTCTAGGAACTCGCCATGCCCCTCACGGAATACCTTGGGGTGTCTTCTTTCCAAAATGGGGTCACTTGTGGGGTAGTTATACTGCCCTGGCATTTTCCAGGGGCCCTAATGTGTGGTAAGTAGGTAAATGACCTGTGAAATCCTAAAGATGCTCTTTGGAATATGGGCCCCTTTGCCCACCTAGGCTGCAAAAAAGTGTCACACATGTGGTATCGCCGTATTCAGGAGAAGTTGGGGAATGTGTTTTGGGGTGTCATTTTACATATACCCATGCTGGGTGAGAGAAATATCTTGGCAAAAGACAACTTTTCCCATTTTTTTATACAAAGTTGGCATTTGACCAAGATATTTCTCTCACCCAGCATGGGTATATGTAAAATGACACCCCAAAACACATTCCCCAACTTCTCCTGAGTACGGCGATACCAGATGTGTGACACTTTTTTGCAGCCTAGATGCGCAAAGGTGCCCAAATTCCTTTTAGGAGGGCATTTTTAGACATTTGGATACCAGACTTCTTCTCACGCTTTGGGGCCCCTAGAATGCCAGGGCAGTATAAATACCCCACATGTGACCCCATTTTGGAAAGAAGACACCCCAAGGTATTCAATGAGGGGCATGGCGAGTTCATAGAAATTTTTTTTTTTTGGCACAAGTTAGCGGAAATTGATATTTTTAATTTTTTTCTCACAAAGTCTCCCGTTCCGCTAACTTGGGACAAAAATTTCAATCTTTCATGGACTCAATATGCCCCTCACGGAATACCTGGGGGTGTCTTCTTTCCGAAATGGGGTCACATGTGGGGTATTTATACTGCCCTGGCATTCTAGGGGCCCTAAAGCGTGAGAAGAAGTCTGGAATATAAATGTCTAAAAAATTTTACGCATTTGGATTCCGTGAGGGGTATGGTGAGTTCATGTGAGATTTTATTTTTTGACACAAGTTAGTGGAATATGAGACTTTGTAAGAAAAAAAAAAAAAAATTCCGCTAACTTGGGCCAAAAAAATATCTGAATGGAGCCTTACAGAGGGGTGATCAATGACAGGGGGGTGATCAATGACAGGGGGGTGATCAATGACAGGGGGGGGTGATCAATGACAGGGGGGTGATCAATGACAGGGGGGTGATCAATGACAGGGGGGTGATCAGGGAGTCTATATGGGGTGATAACCACAGTCATTGATCACGCCCGTGTAAGGCTTCATTCAGACGTCCGGATGCGTTTTGCGGATCCGATCCATCTATCAGTGCATCCGTAAAAATCATGCGGACATCTGAATGGAGCTTTACAGGGGGGTAATCAATGACAGGGGGGTGATCACCACAGTCATTGATCATGCCCCTGTAAGGCTTCATTCAGACGACCGGATGCGTTTTGCGGATCCGATCCATGTATCAGTGCATCCGTAAAAATCATGCGGACATCTGAATGGAGCTTTACAGGGGGGTGATCAGGGAGTCTATATGGGGTGATCACCACAGTCATTGATCATGCCCCTGTAAGGCTTCATTCAGACGTCCGGATGCGTTTTGCGGATCCGATCCATCTATCAGTGCATCCGTAAAAATCATGCGGACATCTGAATGGAGCTTTACAGGGGGGTAATCAATGACAGGGGGGTAATCAATGACAGGGGGGTGATCAGGGAGTCTATATGGGGTGATCACCACAGTCATTGATCATGCCCCTGTAAGGCTTCATTCAGACGTCCGGATGCGTTTTGCGGATCCGATCCATCTATCAGTGCATCCGTAAAAATCATGCGGACATCTGAATGGAGCTTTACAGGGGGGTAATCAATGACAGGGGGGTGATCACCACAGTCATTGATCATGCCCCTGTAAGGCTTCATTCAGACGACCGGATGCGTTTTGCGGATCCGATCCATGTATCAGTGCATCCGTAAAAATCATGCGGACATCTGAATGGAGCTTTACAGGGGGGTAATCAATGACAGGGGGGTAATCAATGACAGGGGGGTGATCATGGAGTCTATATGGGGTGATCAGGGGCTAATAAGGGGTTAATAAGTGACGGGGGGGGGGTGTAGTGTAGTGTAGTGGTGCTTGGTGCTACTTTACTGAGCTACCTGTGTCCTCTGGTGGTCGATCCAAACAAAGGGGACCACCAGAGGACCAGGTAGCAGGTATATTAGACGCTGTAATCAAAATAGCGTCTAATATACCTGTTAGGGGTTAAAAAAAACACATCTCCAGCCTGCCAGCGAACGATCGCCGCTGGCAGGCTGGAGATCAACTCTCTTACCTTCCGTTCCTGTGAGCGCGCGCGCCTGTGTGCGCGCGTTCACAGGAAGTCTCGCGTCTCGCGAGATGACGCGTATATGCGTGACTGTGCGCAGCGCTGCCACCTCCGGAACGCGATCCTGCGTTAGGCGGTCCGGAGGTGGTTAAAGGCGTAGTTTTATTCCGGTCGCCTCTTGGCAAATTTGCCATGCTGCCACCCGAACTCCGGCCCGCCCTCATTATAGTCGATTGGGCCGGAGTGGTAGTCCGCGGGCACACGTGCACTAGCGGCAGCGCGTATCCGACAGGCTGTTCCGGCGGGTGAGTTCCTTGCCGCTAGTGTGAAACTAGCCTTAGTTCTAGACTTGACTGCGGCGAATCAATGGATGTTGTATATCTGGACTTCTCCAAAGCATTTGACACTGTACCACATAAAATGTTAGTATATCAAATCAAAATGTTCGGACTGGGAGAAAACGTCTGTATGTGGGTAAGTAACTGGCTCAATGATAGAAAACAAAGGGTGGCTATTAACGGTACACAGGGCCGATCCTACACGGGGTGCAGTGGGTGCCCCGCACCCCAGCGCTGTCACCCGAAAGGCGCCGAGCGCAGGGCCGGACTGGTCTGCCGGGATAGCGGGAAATTTCCCGGTGGGCCGGCAAGCCTGAGTGCCGCAAGGCCGCGGCCCTGGTGACAAGTGGGGGCGGCCGCGGCCGGCGGCAGGGCAGAGCAGGAGATGAGCGCCTCCATTGCGGAAGCGCTCATCTCCATAGTCATCTGTATTGCCGTCCTCAGGACGGCAATACAGATGCCTGTGCTGCGGCAGAGGAGGGAGAGGTGTGTCCCCTCCTGTTCCTCTGATAGGCTGCCGGCTTAGTGCTGGCAGCCTATCAGAGGCCGGTGCAGGCGGCGCGATGACGTCATCGCGTCGCCTGAGCCGTATAGCGAGGGACACAGACGGAAGAGGCGGCCTGCATCGCATCGCATTGCTGGAGGTAAGTATAAGTGTATTTTTTTTTTTTTTTTATATAGGTACAATACTGGGCTGGCACATGATAAGGGGGGCTACTGGGCTGGCACATAAGGGGGGACTACTGGGCTGGGCTGGCACATGATAAGGGGGGCTACTGGGCTGGCACATGATAAGGGGGGACTACTGGGCTGGCACATGATAAGGGGGGACTACTGGGCTGGCACATGATAAGGGGGGACTACTGGGCTGGCACATGATAAGGGGGGGCTACTGGCACATGATATGGGGGGCTACTGGCACATGATATGGGGGCACTCTGGCTACTGGCACATGATATGGGGGCACTCTGGCTACTGGCACATGATAATGGGGGGGATCTGGCTACTGGCACATGATATGGGGGGGGGCTCTGGCTACTGGCACATGATAAGGGGGGGGGCTCTGGCTACTGGCACATGATATGGGGGGCTACTGGCACATGATAAGGGGGGCTACTGGCACATGATAAGGGGGGCTACTGGCACATGATAAGGGGGCTACTGGCACATGATAAGGGGGTCTACTGGCACATGATAAGGGGGGCTACTGGCACATAGGGGGGCTACTGGCACATAAGGGGGGCTACTGGCACATGATATGGGGGGCTCTGGCTACTGGCACATGATATGGGGGGGGGGCTCTGGCTACTGGCACATGATAGGGGGGGGGGGGGGCTCTGGCTACTGGCACATGATATGGGGGGCTACTGGCACATGATAAGGGGGGCTACTGGCACATGATAAGGGGGCTACTGGCACATGATAAGGGGGTCTACTGGCACATGATAAGGGGGGCTACTGGCACATAGGGGGGCTACTGGCACATAAGGGGGGCTACTGGCACATGATATGGGGGGCTCTGGCTACTGGCACATGATATGGGGGGCTCTGGCTACTGGCACATGATATGGGGGGGCTCTGGCTACTGGCACATGACATTTATTTTGACTTGTCAAAGCCGTTGACTAAGTTATTGTCAAAGCAAATTGGTGGGGCTGAAGTTGGGGGCTGAAGTTGTTGCCATAGAAACATTGTAAAGGGGAGGAGTTAGTAAGATAACCACGCCCATGTGGGGGCGCCAGAAATATTTCTGCACCCAGGCGCCTGTGACCCTAGGATCGGCCCTGACGGTACACACTCAGATTGGGTCACTGTCACTAGTGGAGTACCTCAGGGGTCAGTACTGGGCCCTATCCTCTTCAATATATTTATTAATGATCTTGTAGAAGGCTTGCACAGTAAAATATCCATTTTTTGCAGATGACACTAAACTGTGTAAAGTAATTGACACAGAAGAGGACAGTATACTACTACAGAGTGATCTGGATAGATTGGAGGCTTGGGCAGAAGAGTGGCAGATGAGATTTAAGGCCTCTTGCACATGACCGTATGGCTTTTTCAGTATTTGCGGTCCGCAAAAAATGGATCCGCTAAAAATACGGATGACGTCCGTGTGCATTCCGTTTTTGGCGGAACGGAACAGCTGGCCCCTTATAGAACAGTACTATCCTTGTCCGTTATGCGGACAATAATAGGACATGTTCTATCTTTGAACGGAACAGAAATACGGAAACGGAAGGCATACGGAGTCCATTGAAATGAATGGTTCCGTATACGGAACGCAAAAAACAGAACGTAAAAAAGGCCTAACACCCTGTGCAAGAGGCCTAACACTGACAAATGTAAGGTTATGCACATGGGAAGGAAAAATACATGTCACCAGTACATACTAAATGGTAAAACACTGGGTAAGGCCTCATGCACACGGACGGTTTTTTTGCAGTCCGCAAAACGGATTTCCGTTGTTCCGTGATCATCCGTGGGTCTTCCTTGATTTTTGGAGGATCCACGGACATGAAAAAAAAGTCGTTTTGGTGTCCGCCTGGCCGTGGGGAGCCAAACGGATCCGTCCTGACTTACAATGCAAGTCAATGGGGACGGATCAGTTTGACGTTGACACAATATGGTGCAATTGCAAACGGATCCGTCCCCATTGACTTTCAATGTAAAGTCAGGAGTCCCTATTATACAATCGGATCAGAGTTTTCTAAAATCCGATGGTATATTTTAACTTGAAGCGTCCCCATCACCATGGGAACGCTTCTATGTTAGAATATACCATCGGATTTGAGTTAGATCGTGAAAACTCATATCCGACAGTATATTCTAACACAGAGGCGTTCCCATAGTGATGGGGACGCTTCAAGTTAGAATATACTACGAACTGTGTACATGACTGCCCCCTGCTGCCTGGCAGCACCAGATCTCTTACAGGGGGCTGTGATCCGCACAATTAACCCCTCAGGTGCCGGACCTGAGGGGTTAATTGTGCGTATCTTAGCCCCCTGTAAGAGATCAGGTGCTGCCAGGCAGGAGGGGGCACACCCCCCTCCCTCCCCAGTTTTAAATTCATTGGTGGCCAGTGGGCCCCCCCTCCCTCCCCTGTATTACTGTACATTCATTGGTGGCCAGTGGGCCCCCCCTCCCTCCCCTGTATTACTGTACATTCATTGGTGGCCAGTGGGACCCCCCTCCCTCCCCTGTATTACTGTACATTCATTGGTGGCCAGTGGGCCCCCCCTCCCTCCCCCTCCTAATTAAAATCCCCCCCTATGATTGGTGGCAGCGGAGAGTTCCGATCGGAGTCCTAGTTTAATCGCTGGGACTCCGATCGGTAACCATGGCAACCAGGACGCTACTGCAGTCCTGGTTGCCATGGTTAGTTAGCAATTTTAGAAGCATTATACTTACCTTCGCTGTCTGTGACCGGCCGGGCGCTCCTCCTACTGGTAAGTGAAAGGTCTGTGCGGCGCATTGCTCATAGCACAGACCTGTCACTTACCAGTAGGAGGAGCACCCGGCCGGTCACAGACATCGCAGGTAAGTATAATGCTTCTAAAAATTGCTAAGTAACCATGGCAACCAGGACTGCAGTAGTGTCCTGGTTGCCATGGTTAGCGATCGGAGCCCCAGCGATTAAACTGGGACTCCGATCGGAACTCTCCGCTGCCACCAATGATAGGGGGGGGGGTTTAATTAGGAGGGGGAGGGAGGGGGTCCCACTGGCCACCAATGAATGTACAGTAATACAGGGGAGGGAGGGGGGGGGCCCACTGGCCACCAATGAATGTACAGTAATACAGGGGAGGGAGGGGGGGCCGCACTGGCCACCAATGAGTTAAGTACAGGGGAGGGAGGGGGGGCACACTGGCCACCAATGAATTTAAAACTGGGGAGGGAGGGGGTGTGCCCCCTCCTGCCTGGCAGCACCTGATCTCTTACAGGGGACTATGATACGCACAATTAACCCCTCAGGTCCGGCACCTGAGGGGTTAATTGTGCGGATCACAGCCCCCTGAAAGAGATCGGGTGCTGCCAGGCACCAGGGGGCAGTCATGTACACAGTTCGTAGTATATTCTAACTAGAAGCGTCCCCATCACTATGGGAACGCCTCTGTGTTAGAATATACTGTCGGATCTGAGTTTTCACGAAGTGAAAACTCAGCTCTGAAAAAGATTTTATGCAGACGGATCTGCGGATCCGTCTGTATGAAAGTAGCCTACGGCCACGGATCACGGACGCGGATGCCAATCTTGTGTGCATCCGTGTTTTTTCATGGACCCATTGACTTGAATGGGTCCGTGAAGCGTTGTCCGTCAAAAAAATAGGACAGGTCATATTTTTTTGACGGACAGGAAACACGGATCACGGCCGCGGATGAACAACGGTGTATTTTCCGAGTTTTCAACGGACCCATTGAAAGTCAATGGGTCCGCAGAAAATCACGGAAAATGGAACAACGGCCACGGATGCACACAACGGTCGTGTGCATGAGGCCTAACACTGACATGGAAAAGGACCTAGGGATGTTAGTGAACAGCAAACTAAACTGTATAAACCAGTGTCAGGCAGCTGCTGCCAAGGCCAATAAGATAATGGGTCGCATCAAAAGGGGCATAGATGCCTTTGATGAGAACGTAGTCCTGACACTTTACAAATCACTAGTCAGACCACACATGGAGTACTGTGTACAGTTCTGGGCTCCTGTGAACAAGGCAGACATAGCAGAACTGGAGAGGGTTCAGAGGAGGGCAACTAAAGGAATAACTGGAATAGGGAACTACAGTACCCTGAAAGATTATCAAAATCTAGAGGAAAGAAGGTTTCTACACAAACATAGAAGAGGATTATTTACGTTAAGAGCAGTGAGACTATGGATCTCTCTGCCTGAGTCCAAGAGGGACCTGGATGTACTGTATTTCTGGAGGGCAGTGCAACAGTAGAATAAATGAGTGGGGGCGGCACTGCTGAATGTCCCTCTTACAGGTGATGGTCTCCTTCGTACCTTGTCAGACGCACAGTACAGGTGGTGCTCAGCCCGATGTATATAGGTGAATAAAATCACTTAGTAATAGATAAAGGAAAGAAGGCGGCACTGTTCCATGTACAATCAAGTACACTGCTCAAAAAAATAAAGGGAACACAAAAATAACACATCCTAGATCTGAGTTAATTAAATATTCTTCTGAAATACTTTGTTCTTTACATAGTTGAATGTGCAGACAACAAAATCACACATAAATAAAAAAAATGGAAATCAAATTTTTCAACCCATGGAGGTCTGGATTTGGAGTCACACTCAAAATTAAAGTGGAAAAACACACTACAGGCTGATCCAACTTTGATGTAATGTTCTTAAAACAAGTCAAAATGAGGCTCAGTAGTGTGTGTGGCCTCCACGTGCCTGTATGACCTCCCTACAATGCCTGTGCATGCTCCTGATGAGGTGGCAGACGGTCTCCTGAGGGATCTCCTCTCAGACCTGGACTAAAACATCTGCCAACTCCTGGACAGTCTGTGGTGCAACGTGACGTTGGTGGATAGAGCGAGACATGATGTCCCAGATGTGCTCAATTGGATTCAGGTCTTGGGAACGGGCGGGCCAGTCCATAGCATCAATGCCTTCGTCTTTTAGGAACTGCTGACACACTCCAGCCACATGAGGTCTAGCATTGTCTTGGATTAGGAGGAACCCAGGGCCAACCGCACCAGCATATGGTCTCACAAGGGGTCTGAGGATCTCATCTCCGTACCTAATGGCAGTCAGGCTACCTCTGGCGAGCACATGGAGGGCTGTGCGGACCTCCAAAGAAATGCCACCCCACACCATTACTGACCCAATGCCAAATCGGTCATGCTGGAGGATGTTGCAGGCAGCAGAACGTTCTCCATGGCGTCTCCAGACTCTGTCACGTCTGTCACATGTGCTCAGTGTGAACCTGCTTTCATCTGTGAAGAGCACAGTGGCGAATTTGCCAATCTTGGTGTTCTCTGGAAAATGCCAAACGTCCTGCACGGTGTTGGGCTGTAAGCACAACCCCCACCTGTGGACTTCGGGCCCTCATATCACCCTCATGGAGTCTGTTTCTGACCGTTTGAGCAGACACATGCACATTTGTGGCCTGCTGGAGGTCATTTTGCAGGGCTCTGGCAGTGCTCCTCCTGTTCCTCCTTGCACAAAGGCGGAGGTAGCGGTCCTGCTGCTGTGTTGTTGCCCTCCTACGGCCTCCTCCACGTCTCCTGATGTACTGGCCTGTCTCCTGGTAGCGCCTCCATGCTCTGGACACTAGCTGACAGACACAGCAAACCTTCTTGCCACAGCTTGCATTGATGTGCCATCCTGCATAAGCTGCACTACCTGAGCCACTTGTGTGGGTTGTAGACTCCGTCTCATGCTACCACTAGAGTGAAAGCACCGCCAGCATTCAAAAGTGACCAAAACATCAGCCAGGAAGCATAGGAACTGAGAAGTAATCTGTGGTCACCACTTGCAGAACCACTCCTTTATTGGGGGTGTCTTGCTAATTGCCTATAATTTCCACCTGTTGTCTATCCCATTTGCACAACAGCATGTGAAATTGATTGTCACTCAGTGTTGCTTCCTAAGTGGACAGTTTGATTTCACAGAAGTGTGATTGACTTGGAGTTACATTGTGTTGTTTAAGTGTTCCCTTTATTTTTTTTGAGCAGTGTATAAAAGATAGGGCTGGGGCGGACTATTTCTCACATAGAACGCTGAATGGCGATGGCCGTTTCGTGCTATTGTGCTTCCTCGGGCCACTGACCTCATAGCGCAAGTCTGCACCTACTTTTAACGTCATTACGCATGGTTGTCATAGCAACCTCGGATGCTTTTTCATTCATTAAAAACAAGTCTACACATTAACACACTATAATAAAATACTACGGATACATTTCATATAAAGACACTCAGGTCATTCCTCTCATTGAGACCAAGGGGACCCATGGCTGCCGCCCAGATGATCCACCTAGCCTCCTTTTGTAACAGTAAGCGGTGCCTATCTCCACCCTGTGGCATGCTCGGGACCAGCTCAATACCTGCAAAGGTTAGACAATTTGGGTTGTCTCCATGGGTCTCGAGTACATGATTAATAAGTCTCGGACATCCCTTTCCTGTTTTTATGGATTTCACATGTTCTCTGAACCTTTCGTATAGGGGTCTTATTGTTTTACCTATATAGAAGGCACCACAGAAGCATAACACTAGATACACTAAGTAATTACTTCTGCACGTAATGAATTGAGTTACTTTATGTTATATACATACCTCCAAACATCAAGGATTTTTTTTCACAATTGTACCTACATACACAAAAGACCCATTACTCTCAAATATTGTTCACAAATCTGTCTAAATCTGTGTTAGTGAGCACTTCTCCTTTGCCGAGATAATCCATCCCACCTCACAGGTGTGGTATATCAAGATGCTGATTAGACAGCATGAATATTTCACAGGTGTGCCTTAGACTGCCCACAATAAAAGGCCACTCTGAAATGTGCACAGTTTTGCCTTACTGGGGAAAGGGGAAAGGGGGGGTCAGAAAACCAGTCAGTATCTGGTGTGGCCACCATTTGCCTCACGCAGTGCAACACATCTATATCACGTAGAGTTAATCAGGTTGTTTTGTGGCTTGTGGAATGTTGGTCCACTCCTCTTTAATAGCTGTGCGAAGTTGCAGAATATTGGCAGGAACTGGAACACGCTGTCGTATACGCCGATCCAGAGCATCCCAAACATGCTCAATGGGTGACATGTCCGGTGAATATGCTGGCCATGCAAGAACTGGGATGTTTTCAGCTTCCAGGAATTGTGTACAGACCCTTGCAATATGGGGCCGTGCATTATCATGCTGCAACATGAGGTGATGGTTGTGGATGAATGGCACAACAATGGGCCTCAGGATCTTGTCACGCTATCTCTGTGCATTGAAAATGAATGCCATCAATAAAATGCACCTGTGTCCATAACGTACGCCTGCCCATACCATAACCCCACCGCCACCATGGGCCACTCGATCCACAACGTTGACGTCAGCAAACCGCTCACACACACGATGCCACACACGCTATCAGCCATCTGCCCTGAACAGTGAAAACCGGGACTCATCTGTAACCAGAACGCCTCTCCAGCGTGCCAGACGCCATCGAATGTGAGCAGTTTCCTACTCAAGTCAGTTACGACGACGAACTGCAGTCAGGTCCAGACCTCGATGAGGATGACGAGCATGCAGATAAGCTTCCCTGAGACGGTTTCTGACAGTTTGTGCAGAAATTCTTTGGTTATGCAAACCGATTGTTGCTGCAGCTGTCCGTGTGGCTGGTCCCAGACGATCATGGAGGTGAACATGCAGAATGTGGAGGTCCTGGGTTGGTGTGGTTACACGTGGCCGGTTGGATGTACTGCCAAATTCTCTGAAACGCCTTTGGAGACGGCTTATGGTAGAGAAATGAACATTCATTGCACGGGCAACAGCTCTGGTAGACATTCCTGCAGTCAGCATGCCAATTGCACGCTTCCTCAAACGTTGTGGCATCTGTGGCATTGTTCTGTGTGATCAAACTGCACATTTCAGAGTGGCCTATTATTGCGGGCAGTCTAAGACACACCTATGCAATATTCATGCTGCCTAATCAGCACCATGATATGCCACACCTGTGAGGCGGGATGGATTATCTCGGCAAAAGGAGAAGTGCTCATTTACACAGATTTAGACAGATTTGTGAACAATATTTGAGAGTAATGGTTCTTTTGTCTAACCTTTGCAGGCATTGAGCTGGTCCTGAGCATGCCACAGGGTGGAGATAGGCACCGCTTACTGTTACAAAAGGAGGCTAGGTGGATCATCCGGGCGGCAGCCATTGGTCCCCTTGGTCTTAATTAGTGATGAGCGGGAGGTGCCATATTCGATTTCGCGATATTTCGCGAATTTTCGAATGAATATTCTTATTATTTTCGGCGAAATCGAATATTCGTAATTATTCAATTTTTCGCGAATAATATGCGATTAAAATAATCGTGCGATTTTTTTTTTTTTTCCTGTATAAGGCAATGTTCCTATGACTATGGCTAGGCTAATATGTGTATTTTACGAAATTTCTTAATATTGCTCTAACTTCGTCTTTTAGAATATTCGGAATATTGCTCTAACTCCGTCTTTTAGAATATTACGAATATTCTAAAAGACGAAGTTAGAGCAATATTAAGAAATTTCGTAAAATGCACATATTAGCCTAGCCATAGTCATAGGAAAAAAAATAAAAATCATAAGATTAAAATAATCGTACGATTATTTTAATCTTATGATTTTTTTTTTTTTCCTATGACTATGGCTAGGCTAATATGTGTATTTTACGAAATTTCTTAATATTGCTCTAACTTCGTCTTTTAGAATATTCGGAATATTGCTCTAACGCCGTCTTTTAGAATATTACGAATATTCTAAAAGACGAAGTTAGAGCAATATTAAGAAATTTCGTAAAATGCACATATTAGCCTAGCCATAGTCATAGGAAAAAAAAAAAAAACATAAGATTAAAATAATCGTACGATTTTTTTTATTTTTTTTTCGAAAAAAAAATACGAATATTCGATTTCGCGAATATTTGGAACTATATTCTAAATATTCGCGAAATCTCGAAATTGCGATATTCGAGAAAAAAATTCGAAATTCGAATATTCGCGCTCAACACTAGTCTTAATGAGAGGAATGACCTGAGTGTCTTTATATGAAATGTATCCGTAGTATTTTATTATAGTGTGTTGATGTGTAGACTTGTTTTTAATAAATGAAAAAGCATCCGAGGTTACTATGACAACCATGCGTAATGGCGCTAAAATGAGGCGCAGACTTGCGTGATGAGGTCAGTGGCCCAAGGAAGCGCAGTAGCGCGAAATGGCTGTTGCCATTCAGCATTCTATGTGAAATAGTCCGCCCCAGCCCTATCTTTTATACTTGTTTGTACATGTAAGAGAAAAGAATAAAGAAACTTAACTGCAACAGTGGTGAGTGCCGCCTTCTTTCCTTTATCTATTACTACGTGATTGTATTTCTGGATGGTAATAATATTACAGGTTATAGCTACTAGATTTATGGAGAAGGGTCGTTGATCCAGGGAGTTATTCTGATTGCCTGATTGGAGTCGGGAAGGAATTTTTTTCCCCTAGTGAGGAAAATTGGCTTCTACCTCACAGGGTTTTCTTCCTCTGGATCAACCTGGAGGATAACAGGCTGAACAGGATGGACAGATGTCTTTTTTCAGCCTTATAAACTATGTTACTAAGTTCTCCAGCGCCACTGTACGGTCCTCCTGTCACTGCTTTTTTACAAACTACAGTGGTGATGTGCAGTATACCTGCATGTTACTGTGCATGTGTTGGGTAACTCTATGGCACATGACTGCTGCAGCCAATCATTGTCCTCGATGGCAGACCACTGAGCATCACTTGTGCATGCTTCGATGCCTGGCTCTATCAAGCTCACTGGGAAAAGAATGGCAGCAGGGAAAATAGGTGGTGAAATGGTGCCCTGAAGGGCTAGGCAAGCCTCTTGGTGCTCCCAGCACCTTTTTTGCATATAACTATTATATAATTTATCTGCATTGGTAACACTGATTACAGAGAGAAAGGGCTCCTTTTAGTCACCATGATCAACCCATCAACAAACATCACAGTCACGCAGTAAGGCCTCCTGCACACGAACGTGTGCGTCCCGTGGTCGTGCTGCGGCCCGCAAAATGCGGGCTGCAATGCACAATAACCGTAAGTGGGGCAACCGCAGCGGATTGCAGACCCATTCACTTTAATGGGTCCGCAATCCGGCCGTTCCGCAAAAAGATAGGACATGTTCTATCTTTTTGCGGAACGGAAGTACTGGACGAAACCCCACGAAAGCACTCCGTAGTGCTCCCTTAGGGTTCCGTTCTGTAGCATTCTCCAGATTTGCGGACCAATTGAAGTGAATGGGTCCGCATCTGTCATGCGGAATGGCCACAGAACGGCGCCCGTGTATTGCGAACAACGGGAAGCACACGTTCGTGTGCAGGAGGCCTAAAGTAAACAGGAGTCTCTGCGATCCTCTGTGTCCCCACCTCTCCTTTCACTGTGTTTTAGTCATAGAAGAGACAAACATCTGCAGGGAACGTGGAGAAAATCTTTACTGACTCTGTAACAATTAAAAAAGTGTAAAAAAAAAAAAAAAAGAACATTTTATGACCGTTTTAGAAAACCCTTAGGACTTGTATTAGAGGTTAGGTTGGACTAGGTATAGTGCTGCTAAAAACAAAACAAAAAAAAAATCAGTTACTGTTTTTCTTTTGTTCCTACATACTAAAAAGTTTTACATTTAATGTTCTGTATTTGCAGTCATAAAATATTATAATGGCGCATAGAAGCTACAGTGCAGAGGAAGGTTATGCTATTTAGTGCTCGGATTTGGGTAGCGACACCGAGACCTCCTCAAAAGGGAAATATTCCTGTAGTGATGACACCTCAAGTACTTCATCTGAAGCTTCTGTCATAAGACCCTATAGTCCAATGGAGGAATTCACAGTTGCCAAAGGTGCAAATGTGGAAAGTAGCGGTCATGTACTATCACCAAATATTTTTGGGCATCCTACAGAAAATTTTCCCCACAGGTTCCCCAGCTTATGGAAACTCCAGGCAGAAAAAAATGATATTTCTGATTTTGCCCGATTCAATTATTTTCAAATATTTCTTATGAACGAGCTTTTACAGTCTACTGCAGACCAGACGAACCTGTATTTAAAATGTTTTTAGGGCTCATTTTGATCATGGGCATTGTGAAAAAAGCCGTCCAGCCCTGCATATTGGGCCACAAGATCTACCCATGCAACCCCATTCTTTAGTTTGGTAATGTCAAGGGGTTGATTTGATCAATATGCTTGCTTTTATTCCATAGATTCACGGATAACAGTATAAGGACGCGTTGCGGCCCGTCCAGCCTTTATCAGCTGGATGGGCCGCAACGCGTCCTTATACTATTATCCGTGAATCTATGAAATAAAAGCAAGCATATTGATAAAAGAGATAACGTCCGCTGAGAATTATTATACGAAGTACTGGAAGTTCTCCTCGTGCGGACTAAGTCAAAAGTCGAGTGCCGACTGCTCTTTAGGCCTCATGCACACAACTGTTTTTTTTTTTGATCCGCAAAAACAGGGTCCGTAGGTCCGTGACCGTTTTTTCGTCCGTGGGTCTTCCTTGATTTTTGGAGGATCCACGGACATGAAAAAAAAGTCGTTTTGGTGTCCGCCTGGCCGTGCGGAGCCAAACGGATCCGTCCTGAATTACAATGCAAGTCAATGGGGACGGATCCGTTTGACGTTGACACAATATGGTGCAATTGCAAACGGATCCGTCCCCCTTTGACTTTCAATGTAAAGTCAGGAGTCCCTTTTATACCATCGGATCTGAGTTTTCTCTAATCCGATGGTATATTTTAACTTGAAGCGTCCCCATCACCATGGAAATGCCTCTATGTTAGAATATACTGTTGTGGAAATTTTATTAGGATGTGTATTTAATATATTGTGTATTGTCATCATGTCTCTCAGTGTCAGGGTAAACCATTGGAGTGGATATCTTCCCGTGTATGTCCTGTTACAGCTGCTGGGCGCAGAGGTCTCCGTCGGCGAATGGTCCATGTGCTAAACACTGGGCTGTGGGCCGGGGGAGACTGATGTGTTCAGCAGAGCAGTGTTTTGTTGGCGTGGATGCATTAAGGGAACGTGCGTTTGTTGTCTCTAGTGCGCCTGATCAGCCGCTGGAGATAATGACGTTGTCCTGTAAATAAACATGCATGAGGATCATAGTAACTTTATCTGGCATTGATCACTGAGCAAGGCTGGATAAAATTAGCTCCAGTGGTAATGGTAGGTTATAGTATACATGTGTTTGTTAGCTAGCTAGGTTATTCTAAATGATGGTGTCTTATCTTCCTATGTCATCACTTCCTGTATCCTTGTCTTGGGCCAGCCCCTTTTTACACCTTTGTTAGTAAATAAAGGTGAGCAGACTGAGAAGGGCGGAGGGAGTCTCTCAGAATTTTCTATCAAGATGGTAACATTGGTGTCTCTCTCTGACTGGGGCTGAGGGGGGAGACTTACCTTTTTCCTTACACAAACTTTCATGCGAGCTGATTACAACTATTAATATTTACCACAACAGTTGGCGACCATGAAGGGACCTTTGAGGTCTGGATTTGGGAAAAGTTTGTCCGTGAATTTCCCACTAGACTTCAAAGCCATGGTTCCCTCCAGAAGGCAGAACTGTGGCTGCACAAATCCATCGAGCTCCAGCAGCAGGGCATTCAAAAGTCCCAGACAGTGCGAACTAACACTGTCATGTAATCCCGTCCCGCTAAGACTGCAGAGTCCAAGAGAAGCGCTTTTCTCCTTTTCTCTTTCTCTATCTCTCTCTCTCTCATCCCTTCGTCATCTCTCCATCTAACCTTGAGAAGATGCACCATGTTTAATCCAGCTTCTCTTCGTCCTGGTTTTAAGGACGATGAGAAGGGGGGAAAGTGGTGCAGAAAACAACGATCTTCAAACTTTCTAACCTCTCAAATGTCAATCCTTTTTTTTGCTGGTACTTGGGTCTGATTTTTGCAAAGAAGGTAAAAATCACGGCCGATCTATGGCCTGAATGTTCCACTGTAACCCTTTTATTCCATCAGGTATGCCCCCAGGCAGCCCCACGGGTTATCACCCGATGTCCACCACCGGGTTCGGGAGTTCTCTTCCGGACCCAGACTCAATAACCAGTGTTCATTCTAGTCAACCAGGTGATTGGGTCGTGCTAAAGAAACATCCGAGGACGGGACTAGAGCCGAGATATCTTGGGCCTTTCCAGGTGCTGCTGATGACGCCAACCTCTCTGAAGTTCGAAGGACGAGACAACTGGATCCACACCGGTCACTGCAAGAAGCTGCTCAACTAAGTCAAAGAATGCAGAGTATCACTTTTGTTTATTTGTTACAAGGAGGCATTTGTTGATAGACGATACATTATTATTAGCTCTGGCTCCTGCTCCTTGCTTATTAATCCTGTATGGGTGTCCGGGCAGCTAGGCGACCCGTAGATGTGGGATCCTCCGGTTGTGAGGAAGGTTATGCCTGGCTAGCAGACACCATTGACAAGGGTCAGGCCCATACTGACAGGAGCAGGACAGAGGCGGAGCTATGACTAGTGACGGTTAGAATCCTTTTTAAAGCTTTGGGAGGTCTTGGGGCTCACTGGTTTTCCATTGGATCCGGGTGAAAGGAAATGGGACATGTACTTATGTTTTTTGTTTCCTTTCCTTCTATACGCCGGAGTGAGATGTTCCTGATGTCTAATCGACTGAGTTACCAAAGACCGAACAGACAAGACGCCCTGAAGACCAAACCATGGACCAGATGCAGAGGATCCCAAACCAGCCGGCGACCAACGCGAAACGCCACCTCCTAAGTCACCTCCCGAAGAAAAGAAGACGTGTCAAGATTGACTTTACAAAGATTTTTTTCAAAGAAGAAGATCGAGATCCGTCGAGGGACATTGGCGAGCATATGACAAAGAGGAGGGACTGTTGTGGAAATTTTATTAGGATGTGTATTTAATATATTGTGTATTGTCATCATGTCTCTCAGTGTCAGGGTAAACCATTGGAGTGGATATCTTCCCGTGTATGTCCTGTTACAGCTGCTGGGCGCAGAGGTCTCCGTCGGCGAATGGTCCATGTGCTAAGCACTGGGCTGTGGGCCGGGGGAGACTGATGTGTTCAGCAGAGCAGTGTTTTGTTGGCGTGGATGCATTAAAGGAACGTGCGTTTGTTGTCTCTAGTGCGCCTGATCAGCCGCTGGAGATAATGACGTTGTCCTGTAAATAAACATGCATGAGGATCATAGTAATTTTATCTGGCATTGATCACTGAGCAAGGCTGGATAAAATTAGCTCCAGTGGTAATGGTAGGTTATAGTATACATGTGTTTGTTAGCTAGCTAGGTGATTCTAAATGATGGTGTCTTATCTTCCTATGTCATCACTTCCTGTATCCTTGTCTTGGGCCAGCCCCTTTTTACACCTTTTGTTAGTAAATAAAGGTGAGCAGACTGAGAAGGGCGGAGGGAGTCTCTCAGAATTTTCTATCAAGATGGTAACATTGGTGTCTCTCTCTGACTGGGGCTGAGGGGGGAGACTTACCTTTTTCCTTACACAAACTTTGATGCGAGCTGATTACAACTATTAATATTTACCACAACAATACCATCGGATTTGAGTTAGATCGTGAAACTCAGATCCGACAGTATATTCTAACACAGAGGCGTTCCCATGGTGATGGGGACGCTTCAGGTTAGAATATACTAAAAGAACTGTGTACATGACTGCCCCCTGCTGCCTGGCAGGTGCTGCCAGGCAGCAGGGGGCAGCCCCCCTCTCCCCCCCCTGTATTTAACTCATTGGTGGCCAGTGCGGCCCCCCCTTCCCTGTATTTAACACATTGGTGGCGAGTGCGGCCGCCCCCCCCTCTCTCCCCTGTAGTTAACACATTGGTGGCCAGTGCGGCCGCCACCCCCTTCCTCCCCTGTAGTTAACACATTGGTGGCCAGTGCGGACAGGACAGGAAACACGGATCACGGATGCGGCTGCAAAACGGTGCATTTTCCGATTTTTCCACGGACCCATTGAAAGTCAATGGGTCCGCGAAAAAAAATGGAAAATGCCACAATGGCCACGGATGCACACAACGGTCGTGTGCATGAGGCCTTATCTTGATCAAGGGGTTGATTTGAGACATTAACGCAGTTCCTGCATTTTAATAACAATTTAAAAAATCCCCAAAGTGATCCAGGCTGTGATCGCCTTCACAAACTGTGGCCACTTATCACCACATATATGTGGCAGACGACTATATCTGTTTTGTAGTCTGCAAACTGCGGATTCAAAAAACACAGATACTGGCTGGGTGCATCCCCCACTTTCCCGTCCCACCCTATTGTAAAAATGCCCATTCTTGTCCACAAAATGGAGAAAAATAGAACATTCTATTTTTCTTGCGGGACAGACATACGGCCACATGAATGTGGACGGCACACAGATGACATCAGGACACCAGAATGTCCAGAAGACCGTGGTGCTGGTGGAAAAATTGTCTGGGACCTAATGTAGAGGTTTCTTCACAGGCTACAGACCATACATGGACAAATTTTACTCCAGTGTTCATGCTGCTAAAACAGGGGCCTGTGGGACCATCCGCAGAAACGAGAAAGGACTGCCGCTACTTCTCTCAAATTGTCTAGCAAAGGAAAAATCATTTGCTTTAGCAATGACCGCAAAGAGGTGTTCATGCTAAGCACTATACTTGCTGACACTATGGTCACCGTAAGGCCTCTTGCCCACGAACGTAAGGGCTCCGTGCCTGTGATGCGGACCGCAAATTGTGGTCCGCAATGCACGGGCACCGACCGTGGGGCAGCCGCATGTGGATCACGGACCCATTCACTTAAAAGGGGTCCGCGATCCGTCCGTTCCGCAAAAAAGATAGAACAAGTTCTATTTTTTTGTGTAACGGAAGCACGGCACGGAACACCACGGAAGCACTTCGTAGTGCTTCCGTTCCTCACTGCAGATCCGGATATGAAAGGCGCTCCTGTGGAGAGACACTCTATCACAGTGTACAACAGGTTCATGGGGGGTGTCGACCTCTCAGATCACGCTCTCCAACCTTACTTAATAAAAAGGAAAACATAAGCCTGGTACAAGAAGGTGGCATTATACCTGATACAGGTGGCTACTTTTAACAGGACAGGATCCTTCATTACATTTCTTCTAGGTTTTATTCTGGAACGCCAAAGAACCAGGTATGGGAAAAAGTCTCCACTGGGCCGCTTTTCTCTGGCTTCTTCCACCTGACACAGCTTGACTGACAGGTCTGCATCCTCATAAGACACATGTCTATGAGGCCAATCCAAGCAGGGAGAAGCCAGAGAAGAGCCGCCTAGTGGACAATTCTCTCTTTGCCTGGCAGCGTTTGCCTAGGTAAGGCCACTTGCACACGACCGTATGGCTTTTTCTGTATTTTGCGGTCCGTTTTTCATGGATACGTTGTTCAGTTTTTTGTTTCCGCTGTGTTTCCGTTTCGCAAAAAATCTCTGTATGGTTTCCGTATGCGATCTGTTGTTTGCAGATCGCAAATAGAAACATAACATTTTTAATCATTAATGTAATGTACAGTAATGTGTTTTAACAGTATAGACATGGGCAAAGTGGGCATGGATCCGCAAAAAACGCATGACATACGGATGTGTTCCGTATGCATTCCGTATTTTTTGTGGACCCGTTGACTTGAACGGAGCCAAGTATCGTTATTTGCGGCCCATAATAGGACAAGTTCTATCTGTCAGCGGAACTAATATACGGAGACGGAATGCATATGGAGTACATTCAGTTTTTTTTGCGGAACCATTGAAATGAATGGTTCCGCATACGGAATCCCCAAAAACTGAAAAAAAATAAAAAACGTTTGTGTGCAAGAGGCCTAATTGGAATGAGGGAGACTGCTGGTATTTCTTAAAATGCTATTTTTTTTATCTTCACTATCTCCATAGATGAATATCTTGTGCTGTATAATATAATACACAGGGACATAACTATCAGGGTAACCGGCGTAGCAGCTACTGTGGGGTCTAGTAACTAAGGGGGTCCATCTCCACTCTCTGCATTTATTTCTAGGTTGATTCTGTACTGATTTATTTGTGTACATTACCATGCATGTCATCATACTGTTGTGACATTACTGTGAGCCTTATTGCTGTACTGTGACATCACTTTGCACATTATGCCCACTATTGCAACATCGATTTGTCCATTATTCCTCTGCAATCGGGAAGCCAACATAATCATGAGCTTCTCTTGTTCTGAGCGGTGCTTGAAGGTGGTCATGGTGGACTAGGGTCCCATGCCAAGCTTTGTTGTCCTAGTTACACCGCACACAATATCTCAACAGTAATCTAGGAAGTTTGAAAATAGATGTTAGTTCATCAAGGTCAACCAATAATTCTACCTGGTTGATCTAGAGCAGGGATGCTCAACCTGCGGCCCTCCAGCTGTTGTAAAACTACAACTCCCACAATGCCCTGCTGTAGGCTGTCTGGGAATGATGGGAGTTGTAGTTTTACAACAGTTGGAGGGCCGCAGGTTGAGCATGCCTGATCTAGGGGAAGCAAAAATTTGAAAGAACTACACCTGTTGTAAGCACCCTGCAGGGTATTCTTCCAGGTGGAGTCATGCACTCTTTATGATTTGACACCACAGAGCCTCAGCAAACACAATATGAGGCTTGAAAATCTGCTGCACACGGGTGCAGGTAAACGCATGGAAGATCTGCACAACTTTCCATCTGGATTTCTGCACCCAAAACTGCAATTTCTAATAGCAGTTTTTGGCGCAGTGTTGCCACAGATCCCTCATTAGAAAGGGTTAAATCTGCAAGATACAGTAGGTCAATTTCCGTGCAGAAAAATGGCAGATTTGTCTAATCTCTTAGGCCCCTTTCACACGGGCGAGTATTCCGCGCGGGTGCAATGCGTGAGATGAACGCATTGCACCTGCACTGAATACCGACCCATTCATTTCTATGGGGCTGTGCACACGAGCGGTGATTTTCACGCATCACTTGTGCGTTGCGTGAAAATCGCAGCATGCTCCTCTTTGTGCGTTTTTTCACGTAACGTAGGCCCCATAGAAATGAATGGGTTTGCGTGAAAATCGCACGCATCCGCAAGCAAGTGCGGATGCAGTGCGATTTTCACGCACGGTTGCTAGGTGACGATCAGGATGGGGACCCGATCATTATTATTTTCCCTTATAACATGGTTATAAGGGAAAATAATAGCATTCTGAATACAGAATGCCAAGTAAAATAGGGCTGGAGGGGTTAAAAAAATAAAATATTTAACTCACCTTAATCTACTTTTTTTCGCAGCCGGCATCTCTTCTGTCTTCATCTGTGACCAATAGGACCTTTGATGACGTCACTGCTTTCATCACATGTCCGTCACACGATCCATCACCATAGTGATGGATCATGTGATGGACCATGTGATGAGTGTAGTGACGTCATCAAAGGTCCTATTCCTCACAGAACAAGACAGAAGAGTTGCCGGCTGCGCGAACAAGTGAATTAAGGTGAGTTTAATTATTTTTTATATTTTTTTAACCCCTCCAGCCCTATTTTACTTAGCATTCTGTATTCAGAATGCTATTATTTTCCCTTATAACCATGTTATAAGGGGAAATAATACAATCTACACTACAACTAACCTAAACCTGAACTTCTGTGAAGAAGTTCGGGTCTGGGTACCACAGTCAGTTTTTTCTCACCCGCGTGATAAAAACTGAACATCGGAACGCAATCGCAGTCAAAACTGACTGCAATTGCGTTCCTACTAGCGTGGGTTTGCCGCAATGCACCAGGACGCATCCGGACATGCTCGTCTGCAAGGGACCTTACACTTTGCTGGTACTGTGCTATGCTGCGGTTTTTCCGCACTGGAATTTACGAGGAAAAACTAAACGTAACCCCCAACGTGTGCCGATACCCTTAGGCCAAAATGCCCCAATTCCGTTCTAGGCAATGCCAAGTGCCTAGTAACATAAAAACAGGTACCATCGTACACAGGAGGGATAGGAGAATTTCTTTATGTTATATATATATTTTGCTACATTTTGTGCGTCACTTTTCAGCAAAAGCATGAAAAAAAGGGCAAACTCTACCCATTGGCGTGTACATTTGGATGTGTGGTAATGCAAGTAGTGTGCTTTAGGGATGTTTACTCTTCTGCTTTTATGCTTTGCTCAACCAAGTAATGTCAGTTTATATCCCCTTTTTGAAAATATGATTTCCTTTTTAAATTTAAAAGACAACAACATATTTTAACCCCTTCAGGACACTGCGATTTTCCGTTTTCATTTTTCACACCCTGCCTTCGCGGAGCCATAACTTTTTAATTTTTCCATTCACATGTGGGGCTTGTTTTTGTGGAACAAGTTGTACTTTCTAATGGCAGGATTTAATGTTGCATACAATACAGTGGGAATCTGGGAAAAAAAATCCAAATGGGATGAAATTGGATAAGAAAATGCAATTCCACCATAGTTTTATGGGTTTCGTTTTCACGGCATTCCCTATGAGGCAACACTGACCTGTTACCTTCATTCTCTGGGTCAGTACAATGACAGTGATTTGTATAGATTTTCTTGTGTTTTAATACAAACAAAAAAAAACTTTGGAATTTTTTTCTTTGCATTGCCATATTCCGCCCCCACATATTGGTTCTGTCTACAGAGCTGAGTGAGGGCTCATTTGGAGGGGGTGGGGTGATCTGTAGTTTTACTGTTCTGAAGTGAATACGACTTTCTGATCACTTTTTGTGGTGAAGCAAATTGGTCTTTTTGATTTTCTTCTGTTACAGCATTCCCCGTACAGGATAGGAAGATGGATATGCCTTAGTAATGCTCATTAACAGAGCGCTGCTAAGAGACATTTCTGGGCAAGTTTTCTAAATAAACTATATTAGAAAAATAAAAATTGACAGTCATGACAGTTACACTTTAAGGCCCAGAATACATACAAGGGGAAGGGGTTAATAGGGTTGATCATGGTGACAGATCCCTTCCCGAACAGCTGCGTAATAGTACAGCGCAGCGGGACGTGACTTGCCGGGCAGTGCAGTACTATTACGGCGCGGTGATCGGGTGGGTGCAGATGCTGCGCCTGCCCGATCAGATGTAGGGGACCAGCTGTTACCGTTAGCCAGATCCCTGCTGTATGCGCTGGCATTGGTGAAAACACAGATGCCGGAGCATTAACCCCTTATATGCTGCGGTCAGCGCAGACCGCAACATAGAAGGGGTTTGCTGCGGGTGAGGGAGCCAATGGTGACAGATGCTCTTTAACCCCTTCCCAACCAGCGCCGTAATAGTATGGTGCAGCGGGACGCTACTTGCCGGGCAGCGCAGTACTTTTACGGCGCGCTGATCGGGCGGGTGCAGATGCAGAAGGGGTTTGCTGTGGGTGAGGGAGCCCATCGGGTCCCCGCGCTGCTGTGGCGGGGACCCGATGGGTGAGAAGGCAGCCCGATGCCGTGAAGAGGCTGCCCAATGCCTTGCATGGCATCGGGACCTGCCCTCTACGGGTACCCAGGAGATCCAGCCTCAGACTGGGTCTCCTATGCAACCTGTTAGTGTATTACTCAGTGTAATACACTAGCAGGCAATGCATTACAATACAGATGTATTGTAATGCATTGCAGAGGGGATCAGACCCCAAAAGTCAGAAATAAAGTAAAAAAAAAAAAAGTGTTTAATAATAAAAATAAAGTTTCAAGTAAAAAAAGAAAATAACGCCCCTTTCCCCTGATTTTATATATATATATATATATATATATATAAAAAATGAAAAAACACACATATTAGGTATCACCGTGTCCGTAATGACCAGCTCTATAAATATATCACATGATCTACACCGTCTGATAAACACCATTAAAAAAAAAAAAAAAACTGTCAATAAAAGCCATTTTTGTCACCTCACAAAAAGTGCAACACCAAGTGATCAAAAAGGCGTATGTCTCACAAAATGATACCAATAAAACAGTCACCTCATTCCGCAAAAAATAAGCCCCTACATAAGAAAATCGCAAAAAAAATAAATAAAATATAGCTCTCAGAACATGGAGACACTAAAACATAATTTATTGTGTTAAAGTGAAATAAATAAATGTATACATATTAGGTATTTCC
This sequence comes from Bufo bufo, assembly GCF_905171765.1. NCBI lineage: Eukaryota > Metazoa > Chordata > Amphibia > Anura > Bufonidae > Bufo > Bufo bufo. The sequence goes on along the minus strand of NC_053390.1, from coordinate 533,914,260 downwards.
GCGTCCGTAACAACCAGCTCTATAAAAAAAAAAAAATCACATGACCTAACTCCTCACATGAACACCGTAAAAAATAAAAACTGTATAAAAAAAAAGCCATTTTTGTCACCTTACATCACAAAAATTGCAACACGAAGCGACCAAAAAGGGCATATGCACCCCAAAATAGTACTATTCAAACCATCATCTCATCCTGCAAAAAAATAAGACCCTACCTAAGACAATCGGTTAAAAAATAAAAAAGCTATGGCTCTCAGACTATGGAGACACTAAAACATAATTTTTTTTGTTTCAAAAATGCTATTATTGTGTAAAACTTAAATAAATAAGAAAAAATATACATATTAGGTATTACCACATCTGTAACGATCTGCTCTATAAAAATATTACATGAGCTAACCCCTTTGGTGAACGCTGTAAAAATAAATAAATGAAAACTGTGCCAAAATTACAAATTTTTGGTCACCTTGTCCCATAAAGTGTAATAATGAATGATCAAAAAATAACATGTACCCAAAAATGGTACCAATAAAAACGTAAACGAGCCCCTGCACAAGACAATCGGCAGAAAAATAAAAAATATAAGGCGCTCAGAAAATGGAGACACAAAAACTATTTTTTTTTTCAAAAATGCTTTATTATGTAAAACTGAAACAAACAAAGAAAGTAGACATATTTGATATAATTGTGTCAGTAACAACCTGCTCAATAAAAACAGCACATGATCTAACCTGTCAGATGAATGTTGTAAAAAATAAAAACGGTGCCAAAACAGCCATTTTTTGGTTACCTTGCCTCACAAAAAAACGTAATATAGAGCAATTAAAAATCATATGTCCCTTAAAATAGTACCCATAAAAAGGTCACCTTATCCCATAGTTTTCAAAATGGGGTCACTTTTTGGGAGTTTCTACCGTAAGGGTGCATCAGGGGGGCTTCAAATGGCACATGGTGTCTAAAAACCAGTCCAGCATAATCTGCCTTCCAAAAACCATATGGCGTTCCTTTCCTTCTGCGCCCTGCCGTGTGCACTTACATCAGTTTACAACCACATATTGGGTGTTTCTGTAAACCGCAGAATCAGGGCAATAAATATTGAGTTTTGTTTGGCTGTTAACCCTTCATGTGTTAAAGAAAAAAATTGATTAAAATGGAAAATCTGTCAAAAAAGTTACATTTTGAAATTTCATCTCCATTTTCCTTTAATTCTTGTGGAACACCTAGAGGGTTAAAGTTTGTAAAATCAGTTTTGAGTAACTTGAGGGGTGTAGTTTCTACAATAGGGTCATTTATGGAGGGGGGGGGGGGGGGGTTCCACTATGTAAGCCCCACAAAGTGACTTCAGACCTGAACTGGTCCTTAAAAAGTGAGTTTTGGAAATTTTCTTAAAAACATTTGAAGAATTGCTTCTAAACTTCTAAGCCTTCTAACGTCCTAAAAAAATAAAATGACATTTACAAAATGATGCCAACATAAAGTAGACATATGGGGAATGTTAAGTAATAAATATTTTATGAGGTATCACTTTCTGTTTTAAAAGCAGAGAAAAAGAAATTTTGAAAACTGCAAATTTTTCTAAATGTTTGGTAAATTTGGGATTTTTTCATAAATAAAAGGTGAAATATATCGACTCAAATTTATGACTATCATGAAGTACAATGTGTCACGAGAAAAAAAATCTCAGAATGGCTTGGATAAGTAAAGGCGTTTCAAAGCTATTACCACATAAAGTGACATGTCAGATTTGCAAAAAATGGCCTGGGCAGGAAGGTGAAAACTGGCCCGGGGTAGAAAGGGTTAAAGGGTTGTGCAGGGTCATGATATTAATAACCTATCCACAATATCAGACTGACGGGGGACCAACTCTTGGCCGATCAGCTCCTTGAAGAGGCTGTGGCACTCATGCGAGCCCTGCGTCCAATATTTACCTGCATGCCGTCTAGTGAGGAGTAATTACTGCTCATTCATGTGAACGGGAGACACCGCAGCACAATGTAGACAGCAAGCAGGTAATCAGGGGAAAGGACACAGCGCTTGCACAAGTGCAGCAGCCTCTTCAAACAGCTAAGTGGCCGGGAGTTGGTCTCCCGCCAGCCTGATATTGATGACCTACTGACCTCTGCCCCCTCCTCGCAGTGCTTGCATTGGTGACTTCTGCCCCCTCCCAGCAGTGCTTGCACTGTGGTGACTTCTGCCCCTTCAGGGCAGTGCTGGCACTAGTGACTTCTGCCCGTTCCTGGCAGTGCTTGCATTGGTGACTTCTGCCCCCTCCTGGCAGTGCTTGCATTGGTGACTTCTGCCCCCTCCCAGCAGTGCTTGCACTGTGGTGACTTCTGCCCCTTCAGGGCAGTGCTGGCACTAGTTACTTCTGCCCGTTCCTGGCAGTGCTTGCACTGGTGACTTCTGCCCCCTCCTGGCAGTGCTTGCATTGGTGACTTCTGCCCCCTCCCAGCAGTGCTTGCACTGTGGTGACTTCTGCCCCTTCAGGGCAGTGCTGGCACTAGTGACTTCTGCCCGTTCCTGGCAGTGCTTGCACTGGTGACTTCTGCCCCCTCCTGGCAGTGCTTGCACTGGTGATTTCTGCCCCCTCCTGGCAGTGCTTGCACTGGTGATTTCTGCCCCCTCCCGACTGTGCTTGCACTGGTGACCTCTGCCCTCTCCCAGCAGTGCTTGCACTGTGGTGACTTCTTCCTCCTCCGGGCAGTGCTTGCACTGTGGTGACTTCTGCCCCCTCCGGGCAGTGCTTGCACTGGTGACTTCTGCCCCCTCCTGGCAGTGTTTACCCTGGTGATTTCTGCCCCCTCCCGACTGTGCTTGCACTGGTGACCTCTGCCCCCTCCCAGCAGTGCTTGCACTGTGGTGACTTCTGCCCCTTCAGGACTGTGCTTGCACTAGTGACTTCTGCCCCCTCCCGGCAGTGCTTACACTGGTGACCTCTGCCCCCTCCCGGCAGTGCTTGCACTGTGGTGACTTCTTCCCCCTCCGGGCAGTGCTTGCACTGGTGACTTCTGCCCCCTCCTGGCAGTGTTTACCCTGGTGATTTCTGCCCCCTCCCGACTGTGCTTGCACTGGTCACCTCTGCCCCCTCCCAGCAGTGCTTGCACTGTGGTGACTTCTGCCCCTTCAGGACTGTGCTTGCACTAGTGACTTCTGCCCCCTCCCGGCAGTGCTTGCACTGGTGACCTCTGCCCCCTCCCGGCAGTGCTTGCACTGTGGTGACTTCTTCCCCCTCCGGGCAGTGCTTGCACTGGTGACTTCTGCCCCCTCCTGGCAGTGTTTACCCTGGTGATTTCTGCCCCCTCCCGACTGTGCTTGCACTGGTGACCTCTGCCCCCTCCTGGCAGTGCTTGCACTGGTGACCTCTGCCCCCTCCTGGCAGTGCTTGCACTGGTGACCTCTGCCCCCTCCTGGCAGTGCTTGCACTGGTGACTTCTGCCCCCTCCCGACTGTGCTTGCACTGGTGACCTCTGCCCCCTCCTGGCAGTGCTTGCACTGGTGACTTCTGCCCCCTCCCGGCAGTGCTTGCACTGGTGACTTCTGCCCCCTCCTGGCAGTGCTTGCACTGGTGACTTCTGCCCCCTCCTGGCAGTGCTTGCACTGGTGACTTCTGCCCCCTCCTGGCAGTGCTTGCACTGGTGACTTCTGCCCCCTCCTGGCAGTGCTGGCACTGGTGACTTCTGCCCCCTCCTGGCAGTGCTGGCACTGGTGACTTCTGCCCCCTCCTGGCAGTGCTGGCACTGGTGACTTCTGCCCCCTCCTGGCAGTGCTGGCACTGGTGACTTCTGCCCCCTCCTGGCAGTGCTGGCACTGGTGACTTCTGCCCCCTCCTGGCAGTGCTGGCACTGGTGACTTCTGCCCCCTCCTGGCAGTGCTGGCACTGGTGACTTCTGCCCCCTCCTGGCAGTGCTGGCACTGGTGACTTCTGCCCCCTCCTGGCAGTGCTGGCACTGGTGACTTCTGCCCCCTCCTGGCAGTGCTGGCACTGGTGACTTCTGCCCCCTCCTGGCAGTGCTGGCACTGGTGACTTCTGCCCCCTCCTGGCAGTGCTGGCACTGGTGACTTCTGCCCCCTCCTGGCAGTGCTGGCACTGGTGACTTCTGCCCCCTCCTGGCAGTGCTGGCACTGGTGACTTCTGCCCCCTCCTGGCAGTGCTGGCACTGGTGACTTCTGCCCCCTCCTGGCAGTGCTTGCACTGGTGACTTCTGCCCCCTCCTGGCAGTGCTGGCACTGGTGACTTCTGCCCCCTCCGGGCTGCGCTTGCACTGGTGACTTCTGCCCCCTCCGGGCAGTGCTTGCACTGGTGACTTCTGCCCCCTCCGGGCAGTGCTTGCACTGGTGACTTCTGCCCCCTCCTGGCAGTGCTTGCACTGGTGACTTCTGCCCCCTCCTGGCAGTGCTGGCACTGGTGACTTCTGCCCCCTCCTGGCAGTGCTGGCACTGGTGACTTCTGCCCCCTCCTGGCAGTGCTGGCACTGGTGACTTCTGCCCCCTCCTGGCAGTGCTGGCACTGGTGACTTCTGCCCCCTCCTGGCAGTGCTGGCACTGGTGACTTCTGCCCCCTCCTGGCAGTGCTGGCACTGGTGACTTCTTCCCCTCCCAGCAGTCTTTGGTCTGGTGACTTCGGCCCCCTGCCGGCTGTGTGTGGTACAGTCCCGTCTGGTTTGTTTTGCTCGCCTACTACTTGAATGGTGCTCGGTGTGTTCTCCTCGGTATCCCCGCCCTGCTGTCAGGAGTGGAGGCGGAAGGAGGGGTAAAGTGCACGGGCGGCAGCACCTCAGTCACCTCCAGCGCTCACGTCCCCTGGTAACAAGCGACAGTGACGCCGCTTATTCCCTCCCGGGAAGAGTGTCCCGAGCACCATAGAGGGGAGGCTGCAGCTCTCGAGCGTCTCCAGTGGCATGCTTCCGGGTGCAGCGCGGTCCGCCTTGTCAGCCTGCAGATCCATCTGAGCTCTTCTATCCGCTTACCTGCACCTCATCCGTGCGAGACATGTCCGAGCTCCGGAAAAGAGGGGCCGCTGGAGAGGCCGAGCGCGACCACAGTGACCGGGTGAGTGAGCCCTGCATTCCACCTCCCCGCCCGTCACTGGCCTTGGCCTCATTCTGTCACCGTGCACTCGCCTGACACATAAAGTTTATTCATGAAAACTAGCAAAAAAAAAAGACATCGCTGTTGCCTGTAGCAACCAATCAGCTTAACCCTATCACTCCAGGAAGCCGCCTCATTGGTTGCTACAAGGAAATGCTGCATTTTACCTTTCCACTAGTTCCTGAATGTGGAGAGCACTTCTGGAGGGGGCTGTGTTTATAAAGGAAGCCATGCTGCTTGGTTGGGTCTGGGTGCCTGAGGGTCGCCCCCTGACTTACTGCAGCACCATTGTCCTGTCAGAGCTGACGGAATTTGTAATGGGGGTTCTGGAGATAAATGTGAACAGCATCCTAAGCAAAGGGCAGGTTGAATTGAGCACCGTTTAGTTTAGGATTAGAAAAACATGGCTGCTTTCTTCCAAAAACAGCACCATTCCTCTGCATGTGTTGTCTCTGGTATTGCAGCTTGGCTCCATTGGAGTCAATGGTGCAGGGCACAATCTGTGGACAGGGGTGGTGCTGTTTTTGAAAAACAAAGAAAAACCAGCCATGTTTTTCTAATACTATACAACCGCACTGTGCAGTCGTGTGGTGCTTGTGACACGGCCGGTAAAAAGGGCCTATGGTCTCAGCGGGCTCTAATTAGACTAATGAAGAATTGCTCATTTCTCGCCAATTGTGAGTTTCATCCTGCTAAGGCCTCATTCACACATACGTGGATTTTCACGGACCACGGTCCGTGAAAACCCTGCCTGCTGAGTTTACGGCGCCATTTGTTGCTATGACGCAGTGCGCTTTGCGCCCCCACCGCTGTACAGTAATATACTCATATAGATCATACGAGGGTATTACTGGACAGAGGCGGCAGCACGAAGTGCACGGCGTCACAGCAACCAATGGCGCTGTGCACTCAGCAGGAAGGCAGGCAGGGTTTTCACGGACCGTGGTCTGTGAAAATCCATGTATGTGTGAATGAGGCCTAAAAAATGATCTTTCCTCAGTCACAGATCCGTTCGTATAATATGAAGTCATCTACTCGCTCACAGATCACACAGAGATGTGGTATTTTATAGTGAGCGATTAATGCGCCAAAGTGCGAACATCGCTCTGTGTAATAAGTCGAAAAATCTTTGATCTATAATCGTTATCTGCTGGTCTAATATGAGCAGGGAGCAGCAACCTCCGGCACTCCAGCTGTTCTAAAACTACAACTCCCAGAATCCTCCTTTCACTCCTATGGGAGTTACAAGAACAGCCGAGTAACTGTGCATGCTGGGAGATGTAGTTTCACAGCAGCTTGCGTGCCGAAGGGTGACGTTCTGCTAGGAGGGCATGTAAAAGTTAGGTTCCCTGTATCCCTTTAGCACTCCATGATGGAGGCAGGTACACATCGCCATACCGTAAGCAGACTGTCTGCCATTGCAAAAAATGATACCAGGCGGCATACTTTCTTTGGCGTCTGTGCCTATGTATGCCTATGCCATGGTGTATATAACGTAGCCTTCCATTGGAAAACTTCCAGACATACGGCATGCACAGGGTAACTTCTGGGATGGCTGCACTCATCTCTGCCCCGTCATCTGCAGATAGGGCATGCCATGCTTCTTCTCATTGATAAGATCTGGTTGTCACAGTAAGGAAACGGTGATCGGAGGCGGCACGAGCATAATGTGGCCCAGTGATTGGCAGTTGTCAGACAAGGAGCGATGTTGTAGTGACCGGTGTTGAAAGTCTGATCATCCTTAGCCCCGTTCCCAGTTATGTGGCATCATTTTACATCAGAATCCTATGAGGAACACGCAACTTTTCACACTTGTTCCTATAAAATATGTCTTGGTGTAGTGCAAGGCCGGAAAAATCCAGGTCGCCGGGGCGGAAAGTTTAGTCGGCATCCCTGCAGTCCACCCAGACATTCAGTGTGGTGGAGTCTTCCTTTCTACCCAACATGTGGGAAAGGTGGTGCTACTACTGAGCGGAAGGGTGAGGGACCTACTACTACTACTACTAGCATTTCACCGAGGGCTGTATTTTTTACGTCTGTGTATATACCGCTCTTTGTATTGACACCAGTCAGGATTGTTCCTAGCCCTGCCTGCTGCTATGTTTGGGGTAAGGGCATGAGGTTGGCCCCAATGTCCTGGACATGTAAAAACCTAAGAGAAGAATTAGGATGTAATAAAATGAGTACTGTATTACTCACCCGGTAAAGCTGCTGGTGATCCGGTGTTCTTGTCTGTCTCTGTGCTGCAGTGATCACATTGCAGGACCTGACTGCTGCTGGAATTGCAGATTTATTTCTTCCCCATTTACCCTCCCTCCCAAAAAAGAGTTAGGCCAGGGAAAAACACGACAAAACGCATGCAGTTTTTGCTGCGGAAAAGCCAGCAGATTTTACCCTCTCCATTGAGAAGGGTGAAATCTGCAGGAGAAATCCGCTGTATAAATTAACATGCTGCGGATTTCAAATACGTAATACCGCAGCCGCTCTGTGTGTGGATGAGAATCTTCTCTTTGCTGGTACTGTACAACGCTGTGGATTTTTTACATAGGTAACACGGTTGAAAAAAGACAGAAGTCCATCAAGTTCAACCAAGGGATAGGTGGGGACGCGAATCCTAGAAGGAAGAGAGACTCAGATTTCTACACGTTTTCATAAGCATTAACTTTTAAGAATTCGTCTAAACCCTTTTTAAAACTGTCCACTGTTCCTGCTGTGACCATATCCTGAGGAAGTCCATTCCACAGCTTCACGGTTCTTACAGTAAAGAAGCTTTGACGCTTCTGGAGACTGAACTTTTTCTTCTTCAGTCGGAGGCAGTTCCCCCTTGTCTTTTGAGCACATTTTACTTGGAACAGTTTTTCACCGTATTTTTTGTATGGCCCATTAATATAATTTGTATAGGTTAATCATGCCCCCCCTTAGACGTCTCCTCTCAAGACTAAATAAATTCTTTAAATCTTTCTTCATAACTAAGACCCTCCAGGCCCCTTATCAGTTTAGTCGCTCTCCTTTGTACTTTTTCCAGCTGCAGTGCATCCTTTCTATGTACTGGTGCCCAGAACTGAACTACATATTCCAGATGAGGCCGCACCAACGCTTTGTAAGATGGTAATATTACATCCCTGCTCCTTATCAGTTTAGTTGCTCTCCTTTGTAATCTCTCCATCTCCAGAGCGTCCTTTCTATGGACTGGTGCCTAGAACTGAACTGCATATTCCAGATGAGGCCGCACCAACGCTTTCCCTACAGAAATCCACAGCGTCAAATCAGTGACTTGTGACCCCAGCCTTATAGATATCCAAAATTAATCAAGCCTTCTCGGTGAGATTGTTTGTAGGGCAAAACGGTACCACTGAAAAAATATAACTGGTCCCGCTAAAAATATAAAAAGCGGTAAGGGCATGAGGTTGGCCCCAATGTCCTGGACATGTAAAAACCTAAGAGAAGAATTAGGATGTACGTCTCCTCTCAAGCTACGAGCTACGTGAACAAAAAACAACGGTGTGGCTCTTGGAATATAGTGGTGCAATTAAAAAATGTTATTTTTATTTTTTAATGAAAAATGCCTTTATTGTGCTAAATAGGGATGAGCGAATGTTTCATCCGAAGTCGATTCGCATAAAACTTTGTTAAATTCTGTACGGGTCTCCCGCTCCGTACTGTTTTAGAATGTATTGGCTCTGGTGAGCCGAAGTTATTACTTTGCAAAGTCTCCCGAGACTTTGTGTAATAACTTCGGGAATACATTTTTACTGTAAAAAACCTTGATACAGAACTCGGGTTCGGTTCCAAGGTAAACAAAAAATAACGTGGTGCAATTTTTATATATATATATAGTGAAAAAGGGGCAGCACTCCAATAAATAAAAATAAAAAATAACTTTATTTACCCATAAGGCTGTTGCGATGTTTCGGCTCTTACATAGGAGACATAGGAGTCTTCCTCCTATGTAAGAGCCGAAACGTCGCAACAGCCTTCCTTATGGGTAAATAAAGTTATTTTTCATTTTTATTTATTGGAGTGCTGCCCCTTTTTCACTATATATAATATAATATAATATATATAATATTTTTTTTTAAAATTTTTTATTTTTTTTTTATGAAAAATGCCTTTATTGTACCACATAGGGATGAGCGAGTCGACTACCCAAGTTCGGTATGAAGTTTTTTTTACAGTAAAAATTAAGTCTTGCAAGACTTCGCGAAGTAATAACTTTGGCTCATCGGAGCCAGTACCGGTCCGTACAGTATTAAAACGAAGTTCTATACGAATCGACTTCAGATGAAGCATCCGAAGTACATCCGCTCATCCCTAGTGCGTAAGTAGTGAACTAAATAAAATAAAAAAACACTGAAGGAGATTTATCAAACTGGTGTAAAGTAGAACTGGCTTAGTTTCTCATAGCAACCAATCAGATTCCACCTTTCATTTTTCACAGCTTCTTTGGAAAATGAAAGGTGGGATCTGATTGGTTGCTATGGGAAACTAAGCCAGTTCTACTTTAAACCACTATATATACACCTGGTATAGTATTGACATAAATCTAGGATGCTGTAGAATAAATTTTAAAGGGTAACTGTCATATTTTTTTTATTTGCTAGTTTATTAGAGCTAGGCATGTATACCTGAGTTAGTCTGTTAATGATTTTCAAATGATCTGTAATTACCCTATAATAACAGCTTTCATTAATGTCCTCTGTCCCTTTCCACTGCTCCCTTAAAAGACCTTTGCTATGGCGCTCATCTGTCTCCGGCTAGGAAGACAGAGGGGCGGTCCTTCACACTGCATGCCTGCATTAGGCTTCAGAGTGAGGAGGCGTGTCTCTCAGTAATCCAATCTGATTGGCTGGCAGGAAGCTGCTTGCTACAGCAAGTTTGTATGTCACCTGAGGGAATGCAGTTTTGGCCTCAGAGAACTAGCAGAGGAGCCATCTTGAGAAGGTCCTCACAATGTAGGATTCAAAACAGCCGTAACTAAGGGGAAAACTCAAGGAAAACAGTGGTAAGTGAAGAAACTAAAGATTGCTTTATGCATAATGCTGCTGCAGCAGTAAGATATGCTAAAATAGATTTTTTTGATGAAAACATGAGTTATCCTTTAAATGTATGCTTTGTGTTGGTGGCAATGACTGGCTTAAAGGGGTTGTCTAGGATTTTGATATTGATGGCCTATCCTCAAGATAAGGGCTGTTTTATACGAGCGAGTTTTCGGTATGAATGCGATGCGTGTAGCGAACATATGGCATCTGGGCTGAATTCCGACCCATTCTTTTCATTGGCTCTGTGTACATGTTTTTCACACATCATCTTTGCGTTCAGGAAAATCGCAGCATGTTCTATATTGTGCGTTTTTCAAAAAGCTCTGGCTCAATAGAAGTGAATGGGGCTTGTGTGAAAAACGGAAGGCATCCAGATACAATGTGTTTATCCCTGATGAGTGCTACGAGATGTAGATTGTTTGTTTGTTTTTCTTCATGCTTGTAAAAAAAACGCCTACAATGTGGACAGAAAAAACAAACGCTGATCGTGTGAAAGAAGTTGCATGTGCGAAATGAATGGGGTTGAGCTGCGATACCAAGCACAACCACTATCAAATGGGCAGCGCTGTGCGCAGAGAGAAGGCCGTGACGCTCACAGGTGCCTTCTCCAACAGCAGATCGGCTGGGGTCCCGGGTGTCGGACTCCCACTGATCAGACGCAGAGGATAGGTCATAGTAACATACCGTATTTTTTGCTTTATAAGACGCACCTGATGAAAAGACGTACCTAGGTTTCAGAGGAGGAAAATGGGGGAAAAAATAATTTGAACTAAAAGGTTGGATAAAACATTTTCATAAAATAACATGTAATGTGTAGACATTACCAAACAGCCAACAGCAGCATTAGGAAACATTATTACTGTAATTAACGGTAACAGATGAGGAAAGATTTAGAAAAATACACCTCTAGTCATCTGGAAACACCCAAAACTCCTCACTACTGTCCGAACTACTATCAGTAGTCGCTGGTGTCTTCGTACAGGGCATTACTGATGCCACATTTTTTTAAGGATTTTAGAACAGTTTGGTCCTTCACTGACTGCCATGAAGACTTCACCCACTCGCAGACTTGGGTGATAGTGGGCCTTTTCATCCGTCCACTGGGTGTACGATCGTGATTCCCAGCAGCCATCCACTTATTCCACTCCTCTCTCCTAAAATCCTTGAATGGCTTGTTGATTGACACATCCAAAAGGCTGCAGCTGGCTGGTAAGCCCCCCAGGAATCACCGCTAGATGAGTGTTCACATCCCTGAACCTCTTTTTTGTGGGTTCACTGATATGTGCCCTAAACTGGTCAAGCACAAGTAGGGCCAGTTTCTTCAGAAGCCCTCCAGGGAGTTTGGACCACACTTTGTCAACCCATATTCCCATGCCATTCTCGTCCATCCACCCTTTGTCGTGTACATGCACAATTACGCCTCTTGGAATCGCCTCTTTTGTCATGTTCTTCCTCTTGAAAATCAGCATTGGTGGCAGTTTGGTCCCGTCTGTGCAGCAGGACAACACAACCGTGTAATGGGTTTTCTTGTGTCCTGAGGTCTTCACCGTTACGGATTTTGCGCCTCTCACATCAACGGTCCTGTTCGATGGAACATGAAAAGTTAAGTGGACCATCCATATTCCCAATCTGGCCTATTTCATAGCCATTTTTCTTTCTTGCATCCAGCACATATTTGTGAAAAGAAAGAATCTTGGACTCATATTCTTTTGGCATTTGTTGCGCAATTCTAGTTTTGGTGCGCATAGCAAGGCCACATCTCCTGAATCTGTAGCACCATGATGGGGATCCAGTGAACTCATCAATGCCTTTCTCTGCAGCTAGACGCTTGGCTCCATATATGATCATTTTTGTAGATACGGAGAAGCCATTGTTCCTGTGACGTGTGATCCACTCTTTCATTTCCACGTCAATCTGTGGCCATTTTGCAGTACGCCCACGAAAAGTGTCTGCTTTTATCTGCTTTTTGCAGCTGATCCTCCTGTTTCCTCCACTCTTGTATCATTTTTCTGTTGGAGGCGGCCCAAAATGTCTCTCAGCTGCCCTGTTTCCATGTTCTTTGGCGTATTTTATCACCTCCAGTTTAAAAGGGATCTTATATGAAAGCCTTTTCTGCTTTGACATCTTTCTAAATTTGGATGCAGCAGGAGACTACAGTACGGTAGTTTTCTGCAACAAAATACAGTAATAAAAGAACTGTCAGCATTGTGTCCTTCATAGTCATGGGGACACTGTAGGTGAGAATATCAGTGGATGACACTGTTATGAAGGATCTGCGGTTGACACTGTTATGGGGGATCTGCAGATGACACACTGTTATGTGATTATAACCCCCCCAGTAATATAAACACTGTCCCTGTTTTGTAATTTGCATGTGTCTATATTAAATATGACTATAACCCCCCTCATCCATAGGAATCCACCCATATACTGCAGTACAGTGTTGGCGGGGGGGAAGCACGACGCGCTCCCCACCAATCAGCCCGATGGCCAGGCAGCACAGAGAAAGGGATCCTCCTGTTGCTGTGACTAAAGGACGTGCGGGCTGGTGTGGCAGTACAGTGCATACAGAGAAGCCGCCAGCCCGCCCAACGATGCCCACAGTTTGATGGCAGCTCAGAAGCCGTTAGTGAGAGGTCCTGAGCTGCCGCAGCCTGCACATTTGGGGTCACCTTGTGTTTATAAGATGCACTCACTTTTTCCCTCCACTTTAGATTTTTTGGTGGGACAAGGTGGCGAATCCTTTTTTTTTTTTTTTCTGTTACGGCGCTCACCGCATAGGACATTTTTAAAAAATATTTTAGACTTATCTGATGTAGCGATATGTTTATTTATTGTTTATATATTTTATATGTAAAATTGGGATAGGTGGTGATTTATACTTAATATTTTGATGGTATCATTTTTTTTTTAATACTTTTTATTTAATAACTATTTCCCCCCTTAGGGGCCAGAACCTGGGATCTTTTAATCCCTTGTCTATTTACCCTAATGGAGCTCTATTATGGTGAATAAGACTTCACACTCTCCCTGCTGCCCTGTGCATAGTGCACACAGCAGCAGGGAGATCACCATGGCAACCAGTAGCATCCTGGCTGCCATGGTGACCAATCGGAGCCCCAGGATTACACTGCTGGGGCTCCGATCAGAAGCTGCCACCAATGAGGAGGAGGGGAGGGGACCCTGTGGCCACTGCCACCAATGATTTTAATACTGGAGGGGTTGAGGTGAGGGGGCGCACTGCACCACCAATGATTTTAATATTGGGGGGGTTAAGGGGAGGAGGCGCACTGCACCACTAATGATTTTAATATTGGGGAGGGGGCGCACTACGCCACCTATGATTTTAATACTGGGGAGGAGAGGGGGAGGGCGCACTGCGCCACCAATCATAATATAATTTACATTTAATACAGGAGGCGGGTATGGCACCTGAGGGGTTAACTGCCGCTAATCGCAGCTTCCCGCCAGCACCTGCCTCCGGGATTTGTATTAAACATTTACTTTCATTGGTGGTGCAGTGCACCCGCCCCTCTCTCCTCATTGGTGGCAGCGGCCATGGGGGGTGGGAGAGACTGCTTCCTTCTCCCCTGTTCTGCTGAGGAGAACAATGAGCGCGCTGAGAGCAGTGCGCTCCTTGTTCTCTGATACTAGACTGCGCAATAGCGAATCCTAGTATTGAAAAAAGGCAAATCCTGGTATCGAGGTCGATACCAGGAAAAAGTATCGAAAATTTGATACCCGAAACAACCCTACCTGTAATATTATTACCCTCCAGAAATACATCCAGGCCTCTCTTGAACTCTTTTAGTGAACTCACCACCTCCTCAGGCAGAGAGTTCCATAGTCTCACTGCTCTTACCGTAAAGAATCATTTTCTATGTTTGTGTACAAACCTTCTTTCCTCCAGACGCAGAGGATGTCCCCTTGTCACAGTCCTGGGAATAAATAGATGATGGGAGAGATCTCTGTACTGACCCCTGATATATTTATACATAGTAATAGGGGTGCACCGAAATGAAAATTCTGGTCCGAAACCGAAAATTCAGGATGCCCTTGACCGAAAACCGAAACCGAAACCGAAACTGCCTTTTTGCCCAAATACTTTTAAAATACTTTTTTTTTAATGATTTTATTAATAATTCTTTTTCATGAATGAAATTCATCTGTGGGTGGCGCTGTTATGGAGGGGGGGATATGTGCACTGTTATGGGCATAACAGTGCACAGATCCCTTTCCCCATAACAGTGCACAGATCCCTTTCCCCATAACAGTGCACAGATCCCTTTCCCCATAACAGTGCACAGATCCCTTTCCCCATAACAGTGCACAGATCCCTTTCCCCATAACAGTGCACAGATCCCTTTCCCCATAACAGTGCACAGATCCCTTTCCCCATAACAGTGCACAGATCCCTTTCCCCATAACAGTGCACAGATCCCCCCTCCCCATAGCAGTGCCATAGACCGATCCCCCTACCCATAACAGCCCCGGCCCTGCTGCTCACAGCAGACTAATCACTCACTGCATCTTTATTTTACCTTACAATCGTGACGCTCCAGTAACAACTCTGCAGGCAGAGCGGAGGGCGGCGTAACGTCACTTACTCACGTGACGCACCTGCTCCGCCCACTTTATGAATGAAGGAGGCGGAGCAGGCGCGTCACGTGAGTAAGTGACGTTACGCCGTCCTCCGCTCTGCCTGCAGAGTTGTTACTGGAGCGTCACGATTGTAAGGTAAAATAAAGATGCAGTGACTTAAAGTAAACCGCCCGCCCGGCGCGGGTGACAAATCCCACAAATCCCAAACCCCATATTTTCTGCCGATATGTACCAATATCGGCCAAAATGGATTAGGCCCATTTTCGGCCGCCGGAATTTCGGTGCACCCCTAGTAATTAGATCTCCCCTCAGTCGTCTTCTTTTCTAAAGTGAATAACCCTAATGTTGATAATCTTTCTGGGTACCGGAGTCCACCCTTTCCAGTAATTACTTTAGTTGCCCTCCTCTAAACCCTATCCAGCTCTGCTATGTCTGCCTTGTTCACAGGAGCCCAGAACTGTACACTATACTCCATGTGTGGTCTGACCAGGACCAAACCAGCAATAGATAAATAGATAGTAACATAAGTGACAGACTGACTCTGACTCTTCTATATCCTCTCTTTGGGGTATCTATCTGCTGCTGCTCATCATATGATTTTATGTGATAATTTTTGGATATTGATATGTTTAAATAAAATCTATTTTAATATCATTGGATGGAGGATTTTTTCTTTTTTTGTGATTTGTAAAGTGGTTGGACTATGTTCTCATCACGGGCATCTATGCCCCTTCTGATGCAACCCATTATCTTATTGGCCTTGGCAGCAGCTGCCAGACACTGGTTTCTACAGCTTAGTTTGCTGTTCACTAAAATTCCTAGGTCCTTTTCCATGTCAGTGTTACCGAGTGTTTTACCATTTAGTATGTACTGGTGACTTGTATTATTCCTACCCATGTGCATAACTTTACATTTGTCAGTGTTAAAGTGGTTATCCGAGAGTATAAAAAGCCCCCCCAATATGCCTGGCTTCCCGCTCCCTGCGATGCTCCTGGTCCCCGCACCGACGATACAGCTTCTCCCCTTCCGCGGATGAAAACATTCAGTGTCGGGGGGAGCAGCCAATGGCAGACGGGGACGAGCCTCCCTAGCATCGCGGGTGGCGCTAGGCAGGCTCATCCCCGCCTGCCATTGGCTCCTCCCCCAACACCGGATGTTTTCATCCGCGTAAGGGGAGAAGCTGTATTGGTGGTGTGGGGACCAGGAACGGCGTGGGGAGCCAGGTAAGTGTGTTCAGTGTGAGGGGGCCCGGCATATGGGGGGCTTTTTATGCTTTCGGATAACCCCTTTAAACCTCATCTGCCACTTATCTGCCCAAGCCTCCAATCTATCCAGATCCCTCTGTAGTAGTATACTGTCCTCTTCAGTGTAAATTACTTTACACAGTTTAGTGTCATCTGCGAAAATTGATACTTTACTATGCAAGCCTTCTACAAGATCATTAATAAATATATTGAAGAGAATAGGGCCCAATACTGACCCCTGAGGTACCCCACTAGTGACAGTGACCCAATCTGAGTGTGTACCGTTAATAACCACCCTCTGTTTTCTATCATTGAGCCAGTTACTTACCCACATACAGATGTTTTCTCCCAGTCCGAGCATTCTCATTTTATATACTAACCTTTTATGTGGTACAGTGTCAAATGCTTTGGAGAAGTCCAGATATACGACATCCATTGATTCGCCGCTGTCAAGTTTAGAACTTACCTCCTCATAGAAACTGATTAAATTAGTCTGACATGACCGATCCCTCACGAAGCCATGCTGATATGGCGTTATTTGCTTATTTCCGTTAAGATGCTCTAACATAGCATCTCTCAGAAAACCTTCAAACAGTTTACCCACAACAGATGTTAAACTTACCGGCCTATAGTTTCCATATAGGTCATCAATAATTAAATCTGGGAAAACCCTGTCACCATAAAAGGCAGTGCAATCTGCACACAGCACGTCATCGAGGAGGAGTAGCTGGGCAGATTGCTAAGAACAAAATCTGTAAAACTTGTTATTCTATTAGTCATGGGGGTGGTCGGTGATTGACAACCTTCCCTGTATTAGTAGGTATACATAGATAGCCGTCACTGTCAGGACTGCCCACATGACTGCTGAGCTCAGGAAGAGCTGAGATTTTAAAGGGATTGTCCCGTGATTAATGTAAAAAATGAAAAACTGTCATAACCTAGTACAGGACGACCTATTTGTGATCCTCACATGGATTCAGATATCTCCCCATTCATTGCTCCAGTTGCTCTACTTCTAATTTCAAGCTCGCAGCTCAGAGGTGTGTCCTTTCTCAGGGGGCATATCTTTTCTCTAGGGGGTGTCCTATCGGGAGGGGGGGGGGGGACATGTCCTTTCTGCTGCAGCTCTCTCCCTTGTAACAGAAGATACGGCTGGAGGCGGTTGAATGGTGGAATTGAGCATGTGTGTACCCACCTCTGTGAGGTGGACAGAAAAGTACAGAAAAGAACAAGACTAATTTTGAGCTTTCATACGACTATTGAAAATTGTGCACCATTCTATTGCGCAGCCAATTCCGCCATCTCGACTGTGTTTATGTGCCTGCCTGACTGGCTGTGGGCTCTTCCGCATATCTCAACCAGATATCCCCCAACGGCTCCCTGTTTAGCTGCATGTACATCATGTAGCTGAACAGGAAGACATAGGAGCATATGTGGCCAAAGGCATTAGCCCAAATTGCAGTTATATGGTTATATGAAAGCTAGAATTTTGTCAAAGCTCCGGAGGACCCCTTTTATGAAAGGCCAGTAATATCACATTGTTGGGGATCCATATGATTGGTGGTTTGAAATATTGCTACGTGTAAGTGAGCATACTGTAAGGCTACATGCACACGACCGTATGTGTCTTGCGGTCCGTAAATTGCGTATACGAAAAAAATAAAAAAACGGATGACATCCGTATGCCATCTATATTTTTTTTGCGGATCCATTGTAACAATGCCTAAAACGGACAAGAATAGGACATGTTCTATTTTTTTTGCGGGGCTACGGAACGGACATACTGATGCGGACAGCACATGGTGTCGCACAGATTTAAAGTGGTATCCCCATCTAGGACATTGATGGCATATCACTAGGATATGTCTTCAGAGTCAGATGGGTGCGGTACCACCTTCAGGACCTGCTCCTATCTCCAGAAAGAGGCCTTTAAAATGAAGGAGAGTGTGCACTGCGCATGCTGCTTTTTCTCCGTTCACTGCAATGGGACTTAAGAAAATAGCGCACTAGGTGCGGAAGTCCCACAGCGGTGACTGGAGAGCAAGTCTCACAAGTGCGGCCACCTCTTCATTCGCCACTATATGATTGCCGGAAATAGCGGAGCCAGCTCTCGGCCATTTTCGGAACTCCCAAAGCGGTGAGTGGAGGGTGGCTGCGTATATGTGGCTGCTCTCCGTTCACTTCATGGGCCTCATACTGGAGATAGGTGCTGGTCCCAGACGTAGGCCTCGCACCTGTCTAACATTGATGGCATGTCTCACTGTAAAAAAAAAAATATGGTGTCCATTCCCTATTACTGAATCCAGCTAAGGTGGATTTCACAGTTTTCCGTTCGGATGTGATACATGTAGTGAGTCCTGACCCGTTCATTTTAATGTGTCTGTGTACATGAGCGTCCTTTTTCATGTATCATTTTTTGTGTTCAGGAAAAATCCCAGTGCGTTCTATGTTGTGCGTTTTTCACACAGACCTGGCTCCATAGAGGTGAATGGACTTTGCATGAAAAAACAGAAGACCTCTGGATGTGGTGCGTTTTTTCACTGATGGTTGCTAGGAGATGTTGAGTGTTTTTTTTTTTTTTTTCAGTTTTTCTTCACGTGCAAAAAAAACTGAAACACTGAAGGCAGTCGTAGAAAAAAGTGATTCCATCCGTTTTTTCCCTGTACAGATCATGATCATGGTGGACTCAGAAGTACAAGGATCAGACAGTTGAAATTGAACTGCTTGATCCTTATGTTCCTCACAACCTGCAGTTGGGGGAAGGAAGGGGGGGGAATGGGGGTTTAATCGGGAGGCCCCAAACACCATCTAGGTCAGCCAGTCCCACCAAAATTGGGGGGTTTGGACAACCTATAATGTCTTCACATAAACATGATAGGCTCACCCGTTTCTCCAGTGCAGTTCTCTGTGGCACTGATCTGGTATTCCCGCCTTGGCTTGTTTGTTTGCAGCGATTGTACGAGTAGCGGAAAAGGCTTCCTGCCCACAGGTACTAATTTCCCAGCCGGCGGTGAAAATATCTTTGCTGATCTTATCTTACTATTATGGTTGTTGCGGGCCAAGCCGTGCTCGCCTGCAGCAAAGTCGTACAGCCATTGGCTGCCACTGGTAGGTATGGCTTGGCTGTGCGTTGTCAGTCATACCATCGGGCCATACGCTTAATACTTATTGTATAGCTAGTGGAATTGTACACTGATCAGCCCTGCCTACTACTAAGTAGGTCCTGCTCCTTACGCCAGAAGAGCTCTAACCCATCAATGCCTAGACTTCACAAGACCTTTGAAGGAGCCCTGTGATATCTAGGTCAACCTATTCCTGAACAAATTGTTTTCAATGTGGCAGGGGGCATTATCCTGATGAAAGAGACCACTGGCATGAAGGGGTGTACTTGGTCTGCAACAATGATTAGGTAGGTAGGTGCTACCTGTTAGGGTGCATTCACAGGACTGCAAGTGTTTTGTGGTCCGCAAAACACAGATACCGGCCCTGTGCGTTACGCATTTTGCGGACCGCACATGGCCGGCGCTATATAGAGAATGCCTATTCTTGTCTGCAACCATGGACAAGAATAGGACATGCTCCATATTTTTTGTGGGGCCGCGGAACGGAACAACTGATGCGGACAGCATTGAAATGAATGGGTCCGCACCCGTTCCGCAAAATTGCGGAACAGATGCGGATCCATTTATACGGTCGTGTGAATGCAACCTTAAAGTAACATCCACAGAACCAGCAGAACATTGCCTAGAGTATCACAGTGCCTCCGCCAAGTTGTCTTCTTTCCATAGTGCATCCTGATGCCATCTCTTCCCCAGGTAAATGATGTACATGTACCCACCTTCCACATGATGTCAAGAGAAATGTGATTTATCGGACCAGGCCATCTTCTACTATTGCTCCATGGTCCAGTTCGTACGCGCATGTGCCCATTGTAGGCAAACCTGACTGTTGGTGCAGAATGGGCACTGTCGCTGGTCTGCAGCTACTCATGCCACATACGCAGCCAGCAGTGATGCACTGTTATAAAACCTTTCTATTATAGCCAACGTAAACTTCTTCAGCAATTGGGGTGTGGTAGCTCCACTACTGGAGACCAGACAGGCTAGCCTTCACTCCCTACATGCATCAGGGACCCTTGGGTGACAATGACCACCCTGTCACCAGTTCATTTTCTCTCCTTCCTCTTTTGGAACACCCCACAAGACCTTCCGTTTTGGGGATAAACTGACCCAGTCGTCTCACCTTCACATTTGGCCTTTATCACTGTTGCTCAGATCCTTACATTAGCTCTTTTTTTTTTTTTGCTATTGTGATGAAATGAATTTAATTCACTTCAGTGTTATGGCTGATCAGGTATGTCATTGCTCTTCTAGATCAGGAGAAGTCCCATAGGTTGTGCATATAAGACATGAGCAGCTCAGGCTCTTGGAATGACTTCTGCTCCACTTTGGAACCTTTGGCTTTCTGGAAGGTACATTCCCTGGCCACATGTTGTCCACCTCATATCTTTAGATAATAATGAGATAGCAGATACTGGATGACGGCCAATACAGTGATCATAGGGGTTGTCACCAAGTTATCCTCATATATTGAACGGTATTCTTGTTCCTTTGCAAGTGCTATTGGTGGAAACCGAAAACTCTGGTGTATAAAAAGCTGGGGGACATTATGCTTGGGAAGTCCCAATATCCGTTACAAGAAAATACCCTAGCAAGTGCTGAATAGAGAAGATGACTTCTCAGGGACTTGGATTTCCGGGATATTTTTTATTTTTATTTGGAAGAATATTCTGGAATGATATTTTCTATTCCTTATATATTTGATATGTTACCGTTGTGTTTGAACTACTACTTTATTCCAAAGAAAAGAGCAAAGGAAATCCAGCGTATTATATTGTCACCTACCAGCTACATGTGACATTCAGTAGCTGCTAAGGCTGATCGGTGAGTGCTCCTAACAGAGGAGTCTTGTTTCAACACATGGCATTGTGCCCTAGGCAAACAAAGGAGCGGAGATGCAGATGGAGTAATCCACCTTAGCTCCGTGGAAAGTCAATGCTCCTGTCCCACACTGGACTTTAGATCCATTGCCAGTGAACGTCTTATCAGTGCAGGATTACCACTTTCTAGGGGATCTCTGCACCTGTTAACAGTCACAGCTATGGATTATATTATCCGTTTCATACAGGGTGTATTTTTGACATTTTTTGCCACTGATTTTTTATTTATTTTTTTGTCTCGTCCAGCGTTGATGAGTTGAGATTGCATTGTTTGCTGTGGGTTTGCAGCAGTTTCAGGGCATGCTGTATGGGAAACTGTGATTTCTGCTTCTTAAAGGGAACCTGTCAATGAACACTGTGTTTAAGCTACAGGCAGCATGTTATAGGATGGAGGAGCTGAACAGATTTATATATAGTTGTATAGGAAAAGATTAAGTATAAGGGCTAATTTACACGACTGTGGACCGAAAATTTCGGCCAGCAATGCACAGGCACCAGCAGTGTGAATCCTGTATTGCAGTGCGGACCCGTTCAAGTCAATGGGCTGCAATATACAGCTAAAGATAGGACACGTTCTATCTTTTGCGGTGCAGAAGCACGGAATCACACAGATGTGGGGACCCATTGACTTGAATAGGTCTGCAAGATACGGCGCAGTGAGGAACGGAGGCACGGATCGGAAGCGCTTCATGTGCCTCTGTTCCGCACTGTGCTGTATCTTGCAGATTGCAGACCTATTCAAGTCAGTGGGTCCACATCCGTGATACAGGATTTACACAGCCAGTGCCCATATATTGCGGACCTGCTGTTTGCGGTCTACAATACGGGCACGGATGGCCTACGGTCGTGTGAATGAGCCCTTACTTGTACTTTATTCATTCATATCCATGCTCATACTTTTGAAGTGAAGGAGGTGCTCCTGTAGCTTACATTGCATTTTCATGGTGACAGGTGCCCTTTAATTAATGTGATGGCATAGAGCTTGGGGCAGAGCACTTTGACCTTTGTTATCCTGAGAGTCCAGGACTCCGTGTGATGAAGCGGCAGATTTTACTTCCCTGGTGACATGGAAGAGCGGCGTTTTCTCCTGGACCTTTTTTCGGACTAGTGAACTTTAATGGGATCATCAGATGGCTATATATCGTCAGAATGATCCTCCTCATTGCATTGGAATAATAACCGGTCGATTTCCACGGGCAGTGTGTTATGTATTATTTACCTTGTGCTGCAAAGACATTGATAACTTGCTAAACAAGTTTGTCTGCCAATTGCTGTTCATGGCTGCAGCTTCACAGTAAAAACTTTATTTTATTTTTATTTTTCAAATTTTTTACACCGTGGTATTTAATGACCTACATATGCCACTGCATACAATGGCATACATCTCTGT
The DNA here is from genome assembly GCF_905171765.1 of Bufo bufo. Lineage (NCBI taxonomy): Eukaryota > Metazoa > Chordata > Amphibia > Anura > Bufonidae > Bufo > Bufo bufo. The sequence goes on along the minus strand of NC_053390.1, from coordinate 533,891,898 downwards.
ATACCTCCGATGTGCCTAAAATACTAAATAGAACGTGAAAGGCCGATAACCCCTCTAGGGTGTATTCAGACAGTGCGGCTGGGCTAGATAAAAAAAAAAACACATAAAAACAGCTGCATGCAGTTCTGCCATGGTTTTTGGCGCACTTGTATTAAATAAATGTTTCGCCTGTAAAAAACTCAACTGTATCAAAAAATAACGGCAAAAGTCCATCCAGTCCATTTTTTGTGCTGCTGTAACCACATCTAAGGGTAGGTTCACACCTCTATTAAAGGGATCCAGCAGGCTGTTACGGCAGAAAATCTCACTATAATGGGATCCGGCGAGGATTCAGCCACTTTCCGGCATAAGTGCCAATTTTTGGCCAGACATTGCATGCAACGGTTTTTGTCCGTATGAAAGCTGGCATTTCACCTTATAGCAGCCGGATCCCATTATAGTCAATGGGGTCCAGCAGTGAACGGCAGTATCTGGCTAGGCCGGATCCAGTGAACTCCTGAAGGCTCTTCGATGCCTTAATGACGTGGCAAATCCATTTAATGGAGGTGTCAACCTACCCTTACCACACAGTCCTGTATTTTTCTGTATTTCTGTTTTGTCTTAAGAACAGGAAGGTGAAAATAACTGCAGTGCACATGGACACCGCCGACGAGTGGAATAGCGTGATAGACTAAGCTATACTGTCCAGGAGCGGACTGGAAACTTAAAATGGTCCCATGTTGTAGGCGGGTCCTGATTGACAGGAGGCAGAGGCAATACAAATAGGCAGGGACAACAGAAGTAGGCAGGGCCATCAGCACCGTAGTGCAACACAAAATACCGCTCCAGCAGAACCAAATATCACAGCGCAGCACAAAATACTGCTGCCCCCGCTTAAGTATTCAACTGTATCAGTTGGATTCCTGAAGGCTGCTGTGTTCTTTAGCCCGGTGCATAAGTACCTGATTATATATATAAATGCTCTCAGTATTATATCTATATCTGGCCGACGAGGTAAGGAGCACTTGGGCGGCCCCCTGGACATCGGTCCACCAGGAAATTTCCTGTAGAGTCTATGGCCAGTCCGCCACTCATACTGTCTGGCAAAACGGATAGAAAAGAACGCAAAGTAGGTCAAACAGAGTCCAAAGATGAATCCTTTGACGTATACCCTTGAAGGAAAGCCCAGTGGAGGGCTGAACATTGTGTGAACTGTTTAGGCTACTTTCACACTAGCGTTAATATTTTCCGTTAATACCAGAAAAAAACGCTTCCATTTTGTCCCCATTCATTGTCAATGGGGACAAAACGTAACTGAAGAGAACGGAATGCACCAGAATGCCTTCCGTTCCATTCTCATACCGGAGAGAAAACCGCAGCATGCTGCAGTTTTCTTTCCGTCCTGGGATGCGGAGCAAGACGGAACCGTCAGGACCCACAATGCAAGTCAATGGGGACGGATCTGTTTTCTCTGACACAATAGAAAACGGATCCGTCTTGGCTATGTTAAAGATAATACAACCGGATCCATTCATAACGGATGCAGATGGTTGTATTATCAGTAACGGAAGCGTTTTTTGCTGAACCCTGCCGGATCCAGAAAAGACACTAGTGTGAAAGTAGCCTTAGAAGTCCTTGCTGTTAGAGACTTGTGGTCTTGTTGAAGTTCCATTAAAAATGACCTTTTATTACCATGTGCCCCATGGTTCACTGCAGACAATGGACAGATCTGCATAGAAGGAACTTGACTCCTCTCCATTATCCTCACGTTCCTGTCATCTGATTCTTGTAACATTTGCTCTTGGCATGGGTGTAAAGTTACTCTATTCACATGGCCGACCCGTAACTCCGCTTGATGTAAACTGGAATGGCAGCCAAACTGAAGCGCCTCTCGAGTTTTCCTAAGCATGTGCTCTTGAGTTGGCAGTGGTTCTCACAGATTCTTTAGGCCTCTTTCACATGAGAGATCTGGAATATGTCAGGGTCTGATGGTTGTGCATGCAAGTTCAGTCCGCTTTCTCTGTGATTCTTTCAGCTTTTTCTGTCAGGACTGCATCCACTTTACATCAGTTTTTCACACGCGTGAAGAAAAACGGAAGAATAAGGCCTCATGCACACGGCCGTTGTTTGGGTGCGCATCCGAGCCGCCGTTTTGGCGGCTCGGATGCGGACCCATTCACTTTAATGGATGCGGACAGCACTCCGTTGCTCCGTTCCGCGGCCCCGCTAAAAATATAACGTCCTATTCTTGTCCGCGCTTTGCGGACAAGAATAGGTATTTATATTGACGGCCGTCCGTTCCGCAAATTGAGGTAGGCACAGGGGCGGCTTCCGTTTTTTGCAGATCCGCGGTTTGCGGACCGCAAAAAACGGAACGGTTGTGTGCATGAGGCCTAAGACACACATTTTTTTCACTGACCTATTGACCATAATGGACCAGTCCTGCATGGAAAATGGATGAAGATAGAACAGGCAGCAATTTTTCCGGAATGGACAGATGGTCAGTGAAAAACAGTGCTCGTGGCATTATAACCATTGGAATGAAGGGGTCAGAGTTCAGTCCGGAGGCTGTCCAATCGCAAAACAGATCACATCCAGATGGAAAATTCGCTCCTGTGAAAATTGTGCAGCTAGAACTATAGTATGAAACTTCATTCAAAAGACAGCTGTCTAGGTGCTGTCAATAGGGGAGATCTATCAAAAACTGGTTTGGTTGCCCATAGCAACCAATTAAAGGAGTTTTCCGGGATGGTAATATTGATGACCTATCCTCAGGGCAGGGGTGCAGGGTGTCGGACAGCTGATTGAAGAACGCAGCCTTCCCTTCATTGTTTACCTGTTCGCCGTTGACATCGCAGCGGTGAGCAGGTGTAATTACAAACTGTCCTATTTACTGCTATGGGACGGCTCCTGTCTGCACCATAGGTCCGTACCGAGAAAATCGCATGTTCTCTATTTGTTCGTTTTTCCTGAAAGACTCATTGAAATGAACAGGCCCGCAGGAAAAATGGACCAACCACGGACTTTATCCATGTGCGTTCTGTTTAAAAATGTCTTTATGTTCACCATCTGGAACATGGACGAGTTTGGTATTGGCCGTCTGAAAGAGGCCTAAGGATAATTCTGCCCGTGTGATGCAAAACAACAGTGGAGGACATTTACTAAGCTAAATGTGCCAGAAATTTGGCTTACCGTATTTTTTGCCCCATAAGACGCACCTAGGTTTTAGAGGAGGAAAATAAGAAAACAAATATTTTTCATTAGACCTCAGATAAGACCACCAATCAGACCCACAATGTTAATAAGACCCTCAATCAGACCTCAGCTCTGATCCCAATGTAAATAAGATCCCCCCCCCCATTCAGACCTCAGATCCGACGCCCAATGTGAATTGCCACCTAGACCTCAGATCAGAGCCCCAATATGAATAAGACCCCCCCCCCCTCATTTAAAACGTCAGATCAGACCCCAATGTGAATGTGAATGACCTGCTAATAACTCCCACAAATCCATGCTACTTTCAGCAGCTCTCATCTCACAGCGTTGCCATGTGCAGTCCATCTTCTCAGTATTATAACAAGAGACAGATGAGCTCAGCCCTGACAGCCTGGAGCTGGGCTGAGGGAGAAAGTGGAGGGCTGCTTTAGATGGTGATGTCTTCTCAATGGTAGCAGCTAGAAATATGCAACTGGTCTTGTTTGAAAGCTGACAGTCCAGCTTTCATACAAGACCAGAATGACCGCTCTAGTCCAAGGAGAAACAGAGGAGAAATCACTGTTAGAAATAGAGTCGGGAATAATCACTGGTAAAATCTGCTTTTACTGTCAGCTTCATTCACAGCATCCCGATTTCTATCATTGATATCTTCCCCTGTACTGAACAGATTTATGTCATTCTGGTATTGTCAGCTTTCAGACAATACAAAGTGTCCCGTAAATCCCGTGCCTGCGCCGTCCCGTTTAGTATTAGGCGCAGTGAGCGAAGGACACGCTCCTGCTGCCGGCTTCCTTCCTTCGGCACAGGCGCAGTGATTTACGGGACACTGAGGAGAACTCGAAAGTCAATCAACTAAACCTGGGTGTGCCAAAGGGTGAGTAGACCGAGCCTCTAGGTGCTGAAGCAACGCCCTAATAGCACCTAGAGGCTCATTAGCATATTTGAAAAGTCTTTATTATAAGAGAACGGCGGCAGGCAGGGAGTTATAAAGCATACTGTTATGTACATCGCTAATGTCAGTCAGCTACATAACGTTATTTCTCATGACAGAAACCCTTTAATATTGGACTCATTTACTATTCAGGCGCACAGACCTTTATACATTTGGTGTATCATAAATCCTGTGCTAGATTTACACCAGAGATGATGTCCAGCCACCAAAATTTTGTTCACCTTTCAGAACTATGCAGTTTTTTCCAGCAATTGAGGAGGCAGTGGGGATATCATCATGGTGAAGTTCCTAGAGCCTAATGCTCACACTGTAAACATACGAATGTGTCTATTTTTTGAGGAGTAAGTCTCAAACTGATGGACCAAGATTTCAACCATATGGCACCATCAAGTGTGGTTTCTATACCACATGAATCTTCAGGTATTGTAAACGCCCCTTTTAACCACCTTCGGACCGCTGTACGCACAGACGCGTCCTGGAGGTGGTTGATTCATTCCTCCTGGACGCGCCGGCGCGTCATCTCGCGAGACGCGAGATTTCGGTCACAGCCGGCCCGCGCATGCGCATCGCGGGCCGGCAAAAGTTAGAGGAGTATTTCATCAGCAACCTGCCAGCCAATGATCGTCGCTGGCAGGTTGCTGATTTTTAAAAAATCGAATCACAAGCCAGATAACAGATCATATTAGTAAATATGATCTGTTATATGGCTTCTCTGCTTCTCTGCTGGTCCTTTTCGTCGGTTGGATCCAGCAGAGAAGCAGACATCACTGTGAGTACACACCAAACACTGCCCTTAGCCCCTGATCACCATCCATCACCCCCATCATCCAAATTAACCCCTTGATCGCCCCCTGTCAATCACTTAGTGAAAGACAAAAAGTGATCAGTGTAAACTGACACTTTTTTTTTTCACTAGTATTGGCTGTTAGGTTTTAGGGATAGTTTAGGCCCCTTGGTTAGGTAGTTAGCGTCAGTTAGCGCCCACCCCACCGCACCGCAGTCACTTTTATTCGCTGTTTAGCGTATCGCTAATCAGCAGTTGTACTTTTATAGTATCTGTAAGTGATCAAAACTGATCACGGTCAGATCTATAATAGTATTAGTGTCACTTTAGTTCGCCCTCCACCCAAAACGCAGTGTTTGCCCGATCAGGCCTGATCGGTCGCCCACACGTGCGTTCACCCACGCCCGCCCCACCGCAGTGACAAAAAAATTTTTTTTTTTGATCACTGCACATTCACTTTACACGCTCTGCGGCGATAAAAAAATCAGTTTTGATATTTTTTATCAACCGCAGCGGCCTCCGGTACTTCGCTAGCCTCCCCTTTGTAAGACAGGCTTGCTTTTTTTCTTGGGTAGTCTCAGGGAATACCCCTAAATTTAGTAGTCCAAATGTCAAACAGGGGGTATTCTTCTGAAGAGGCCTACAGGATTCTGACCCAGTCGGATGAGGAGTGGGAACCCTCATCTGATGAATCTAGCGGGTCAGAATATGAACCTGTAGAAAGCAGTGGCTCTCTGACCCAAAGTTCGGACGAGGAGGTTGAGGTCCCTGGCAGCACCAGGCGTACCCGGCCCCGTGTCGCTAGACCACAGGTTATGCAGGATCCGCTTCAAGAGCAGCAGAGTGGGGCTGTCGCTGCCGGATCACGTGGTGAGGCATACACCAGCAGCGCAGCCCTTCCTGGACCTAGTACCAGCACTGCCGTACAACATGGTGAAGTAGCGAGCACCAGAAGGGCAGTTGAAGCTGGTACGGTGGCACGTGCACTAGTTACCCCGTCGCAGCCACCGCACAGACAGGCCCGTAGAGCCCCTAGAATCCCTGAGGTGCTGGCAAACCCTGATTGGCAGTCACCAACTTCAGCCGCACCAGTAGTTCCCCCTTTCACCGCCCAGTCTGGAGTTCGGGTTGAGACGGCTCAGATCAGTACGGCCCTGGGATTTTTTGAGCTGTTCTTGACTGCGGAGCTCTTGGACTTAGTCGTGGCAGAGACCAACCAATATGCCACACAATTTATAACCGCAAACCCGGGAAGCTTTTATGCCCAGCCTTTCCGGTGGAAACCAGTCCAAGTTTCCGAACTTAAAATTTTTCTGGGCCTTCTCCTCAACATGGGCCTGACAAAAAAGCATGAATTGCGGTCATATTGGTCAACGCACCCAATTCATCACATGCCCATGTTCTCTGCTGCTATGTCCAGGACACGATTTGAGGCCATCCTGCGTTTCCTGCACTTTAGCGACAACACCACCTCCCGTCCCAGAGGCCACCCAGCTTTTGACCGGCTCCACAAAATTCGGCCCCTCATAGACCATTTCAACCAGAAATTTGCAGATTTGTATACCCCTGAGCAAAACATCTGCGTAGACGAGTCCCTAATACATTTTACCGGGCGCCTTGGCTTCAAACAGTACATCCCAAGCAAGCGTGCCCGGTATGGGGTCAAATTGTATAAGCTCTGTGAAAGGGCCACAGGCTATACCCACAAATTTCGGATCTATGAGGGAAAAGATCAGACCCTGGAGCCGGTCGGTTGCCCTGACTACCTGGGGAGCAGTGGGAAGACAGTCTGGGACTTGGTGTCACCCTTATTCGGCAAGGGGTACCATCTTTATGTGGACAATTTTTACACAAGTGTGGCCCTCTTTAGGCATTTGTTTCTAGAACGGATTTGCGCCTGTGGCACCGCGCGAACTAGTCGCGTGGGCTTCCCCCAACGGCTTGTAACCACCCGTCTTGCAAGGGGGGAGAGGGCTGCCTTGTGTAACGAAGAACTGCTCGCGGTGAAATGGAGAGACAAGCGTGACGTTTACATGCTCTCCTCCATTCACGCAGACACGACAATACAAATTCAAAGGGCAACCCGTGTCATTGAAAAGCCCCTCTCAGTCCACGACTATAATGCGCTCATGGGAGGGGTGGACTTCAATGACCAGATGTTGGCTCCCTATTTAGTTTCCCGCAGAACCAGACGCTGGTATAAGAAGGTGTCTGTATATTTAATTCAATTGGCGCTCTACAATAGTTTTGTTCTCTACAGTAAGGCTGGGAGAACACGATCCTTCCTCAAATTCCAGGAAGAGATCATCGAGAACCTCCTTTACCCAGGAGGTTCCGTGGCCCCATCCACCAGTGTAGTTAGCCGTCTACACGAGCGACATTTCCCCAGTGTCGTTGCTGGTACCTCAACCCAACCGCCACCCCGAAAAAAATGTCGTGTCTGTAGCAGGAGTGGAATAAGGCGTGACACCCGCTATTTCTGTCCTGACTGTCCGGACCACCCTGCCCTATGCTTAGGAGAGTGTTTCCGGAAGTACCACACACAGGTACACCTAGCATAGGGATCACATCTCACCAGGACAGGCACACAGGGCTATTAGGGCCCTTTCTCTCACAGCTGCTGCAAACCTCTCCTTTCACCTGGGATAAAGTGCATAACGTACTTCGCCACATCTTTGGGCGATTTGCGCTTTGCACATTGTCCCATGGGGAAGGAGAGGTTTGTTCTATAAAGGTAAAAAAAACAAAACAAAAAAAAAATTACCGGTAAGTAAAAAAGTTAAAAAAGTTTAAAAAAGTTAATATGTTCTGTTCTAAAGTTAATAAAGTTATTGCTTTGCGGCCTGGTTTTTTCTTTTTTGTTTTGTTTTTTTTACCTTCCAGGTGGACCATCCGATCGACCAGCTGCAGCACTGATGTGCATTCGGACAGAAGCATTGCGCTGCTGTCAGATTACACGCAAGTCGGTGTATGCGGCGCTGCAAGACGAGATTTCTCCTCTGCAGTAAAAGATATGTTTGCCAAGGCATATGAGCTGAGGAGGTGGCGGTGTTCATATACTTTGGCAAACACTTTGTATATATAAAAAAAAAAATCCCGGCAATGATTTATTCATCCACATCGATTGATGTGAATGGAGAAATCTGGTTTGCCAGGGCATACGAGCTGAAGTGGGTATGGATGTTGGGCGGAGCTCCTATGTCCTGGCAGACGCCTTTCCCCTCCTTTTTTCTTTTTTTGGCCGAGATTTTTTCATCCACATTGATCGATGCGAATGAAGAAATCTGTGCCGTTCATTTTTTTCTTTCAGCCCAGAGGCTGAACGGAAAAAAAAAATCTCATTACCCGTATGCTCAATATAAGGAGAATAGCAGAAACTCCTAATGCTGGGCATACATGTAATGATTGCGGAGACCCTCAAATGCCAGGGCAGTACAAACACCCCACAAATAACACCATTTTGGAAAGAAGACACCCCAAGGTATTCGCTGAGGGGCATATTGAGTCCATGAAAGATTGAAATTTTTGTCCCAAGTTAGCGGAAAGGGAGACTTTGTGAGAACAAAATCAAAAAAATCAATTTCCGCTAACTTGTGCCAAAATTTTTTTTTTTCAATGAACTCGCCATGCCCCTCATTGAATACCTTGGGGTGTCTTCTTTCCAAAATGGGGTCACATGTGGGGTATTTATACTGCCCTGGCATTTTAGGGGCCCCAAATCGTGAGAAGAAGTCTGGTATCCAAATGTCTAAAAATGCCCTGCTAAAAGGAATTTGGGCCCCTTTGCCCACCTAGGCTGCAAAAAAGTGTCACACATCTGGTATCTCCGTACTCAGGAGAAGTTGAGGAATGTGTTTTGGGGTGTCTTTTTACATATACCCATGCTGGGTGAGATAAATATCTTGGTCAAATGCAAACTTTGTATAAAAAAAATGGGAAAAGTTGTCTTTGCCAAGATATTTCTCTCACCCAGCATGGGTATATGTAAAATGACACCCCAAAACACATTCCCCACCTTCTCCTGAGTACGGAGATACCAGATGTGTGACACTTTTTTGCAGCCTAGGTGGGCAAAGGGGCCCACATTCCAAAGAGCACCTTTCGGATTTCACAGGTCATTTACCTACTTACCACACATTAGGGCCCCTGTAAAATGCCAGGGCAGTATAACTACCCCACAAGTGACCCCATTTTGGAAAGAAGACACCCCAAGGTATTCCGTGAGGGGCATGGCAAGTTCCTAGAATTTTTAATTTTTAGTCACAAGTTAGTGGAAAATGATGATTTTTTTTTTTTTTTTTTTTTTTCATACAAAGTCTCATATTCCACTAACTTGTGACAAAAAATAAAAACTTCCATGAACTCACTATGCCCATCAGCGAATACCTTGGGGTCTCTTCTTTCCAAAATGGGGTCACTTGTGGGGTAGTTATACTGCCCTGGCATTCTAGGGGCCCAAATGTGTGGTAAGGAGTTTGAAATCAAATTCAGTAAAAAATGACCTGTGAAATCCGAAAGGTGCTCTTTGGAATGTGGGCCCCTTTGCCCACCTAGGCTGCAAAAAAGTGTCACACATCTGGTATCTCCGTACTCAGGAGAAGTTGAGGAATGTGTTTTGGGGTGTCTTTTTACATATACCCATGCTGGGTGAGATAAATATCTTGGTCAAATGCCAACTTTGTATAAAAAAATGGGAAAAGTTGTCTTTTGCCAAGATATTTCTCTCACCCAGCATGGGTATATATAAAATGACACCCCAAAACACATTCCCCACCTTCTCCTGAGTACGGAGATACCAGATGTGTGACACTTTTTTGCAGCCTAGGTGGGCAAAGGGGCCCATATTCCAAAGAGCACCTTTCGGATTTCACAGGTCAATTTTTACAGAATTTGATTTCAAACTCCTTACCACACATTTGGGCCCCTAGAATGCCAGGGCAGTATAACTACCCCACAAGTGACCCCATTTTGGAAAGAAGACACCCCAAGGTATTCCGTGAGGGGCATGGCAAGTTCCTAGAATTTTTAATTTTTAGTCACAAGTTAGTGGAAAATGATGATTTTTTTTTTTTTTTTTTTTTTTCATACAAAGTCTCATATTCCACTAACTTGTGACAAAAAATAAAAACTTCCATGAACTCACTATGCCCATCAGCGAATACCTTGGGGTCTCTTCTTTCCAAAATGGGGTCACTTGTGGGGTAGTTATACTGCCCTGGCATTCTAGGGGCCCAAATGTGTGGTAAGGAGTTTGAAATCAAATTCAGTAAAAAATGACCTGTGAAATCCGAAAGGTGCTCTTTGGAATGTGGGCCCCTTTGCCCACCTAGGCTGCAAAAAAGTGTCACACATCTGGTATCTCCGTACTCAGGAGAAGTTGAGGAATGTGTTTTGGGGTGTCTTTTTACATATACCCATGCTGGGTGAGATAAATATCTTGGTCAAATGCCAACTTTGTATAAAAAAATGGGAAAAGTTGTCTTTTGCCAAGATATTTCTCTCACCCAGCATGGGTATATATAAAATGACACCCCAAAACACATTCCCCACCTTCTCCTGAGTACGGAGATACCAGATGTGTGACACTTTTTTGCAGCCTAGGTGGGCAAAGGGGCCCATATTCCAAAGAGCACCTTTCGGATTTCACAGGTCAATTTTTACAGAATTTGATTTCAAACTCCTTACCACACATTTGGGCCCCTAGAATGCCAGGGCAGTATAACTACCCCACAAGTGACCCCATTTTGGAAAGAAGACACCCCAAGGTATTCCGTGAGGGGCATGGCGAGTTCCTAGAATTTTTTATTTTTTGTCACAAGTTAGTGGAAAATGATGATTTTTTTTTTTTTTTTTTTTTTTCATACAAAGTCTCATATTCCACTAACTTGTGACAAAAAATAAAAACTTCCATGAACTCACTATGCCCATCAGCGAATACCTTGGGGTCTCTTCTTTCCAAAATGGGGTCACTTGTGGGGTAGTTATACTGCCCTGGCATTCTAGGGGCCCAAATGTGTGGTAAGGAGTTTGAAATCAAATTCTGTAAAAATTGACCTGTGAAATCCGAAAGGTGCTCTTTGGAATATGGGCCCCTTTGCCCACCTAGGCTGCAAAAAAGTGTCACACATCTGGTATCTCCGTACTCAGGAGAAGGTGGGGAATGTGTTTTGGGGTGTCATTTTATATATACCCATGCTGGGTGAGAGAAATATCTTGGCAAAAGACAACTTTTCCCATTTTTTTATACAAAGTTGGCATTTGACCAAGATATTTATCTCACCCAGCATGGGTATATGTAAAAAGACACCCCAAAACACATTCCTCAACTTCTCCTGAGTACGGAGATACCAGATGTGTGACACTTTTTTGCAGCCTAGGTGGGCAAAGGGGCCCACATTCCAAAGAGCACCTTTCGGATTTCACAGGTCATTTTTTACTGAATTTGATTTCAAACTCCTTACCACACATTTGGGCCCCTAGAATGCCAGGGCAGTATAACTACCCCACAAGTGACCCCATTTTGGAAAGAAGACACCCCAAGGTATTCCGTGAGGGGCATGGTTAGTTCCTAGAATTTTTTATTTTTTGTCACAAGTTAGTGGAAAATGATGATTTTTTTTTTTTTTTTTTTTTTCATACAAAGTCTCATATTCCACTAACTTGTGACAAAAAATAAAAACTTCCATGAACTCACTATGCCCATCAGCGAATACCTTGGGGTCTCTTCTTTCCAAAATGGGGTCACTTGTGGGGTAGTTATACTGCCCTGGCATTCTAGGGGCCCAAATGTGTGGTAAGGAGTTTGAAATCAAATTCTGTAAAAATTGACCTGTGAAATCCGAAAGGTGCTCTTTGGAATATGGGCCCCTTTGCCCACCTAGGCTGCAAAAAAGTGTCACACATCTGGTATCTCCGTACTCAGGAGAAGTTGAGGAATGTGTTTTGGGGTGTCTTTTTACATATACCCATGCTGGGTGAGATAAATATCTTGGTCAAATGCCAACTTTGTATAAAAAAATGGGAAAAGTTGTCTTTTGCCAAGATATTTCTCTCACCCAGCATGGGTATATATAAAATGACACCCCAAAACACATTCCCCACCTTCTCCTGAGTACGGAGATACCAGATGTGTGACACTTTTTTGCAGCCTAGGTGGGCAAAGGGGCCCATATTCCAAAGAGCACCTTTCGGATTTCACAGGTCAATTTTTACAGAATTTGATTTCAAACTCCTTACCACACATTTGGGCCCCTAGAATGCCAGGGCAGTATAACTACCCCACAAGTGACCCCATTTTGGAAAGAAGAGACCCCAAGGTATTCGCTGATGGGCATAGTGAGTTCATAGAACTTTTTATTTTTTGTCACAAGTTAGTGGAATATGAGACTTTGTAAGAAAAAAAAAAAAAAAAAAAAAAATCATCATTTTCCGCTAACTTGTGACAAAAAATAAAAAGTTCTATGAACTCACTATGCCCATCAGTGAATACCTTAGGGTGTCTACTTTCAGAAATGGGGTCATTTGTGGGGTGTTTGTACTGTCTGGGCATTGTAGAACCTCAGGAAACATGACAGGTGCTCAGAAAGTCAGAGCTGCTTCAAAAAGCGGAAATTCACATTTTTGTACCATAGTTTGTAAACGCTATAACTTTTACCCAAACCATTTTTTTTTTACCCAAACATTTTTTTTTTATCAAAGACATGTAGAACTATAAATTTAGAGCAAAATTTCTATATGGATGTCGTTTTTTTTTGCAAAATTTTACACCTGAAAGTGAAAAATGTCATTTTTTTGCAAAAAAATCGTTAAATTTCGATTAATAACAAAAAAAGTAAAAATGTCAGCAGCAAAGAAATACCACCAAATGAAAGCTCTATTAGTGAGAAGAAAAGGAGGTAAAATTCATTTGGGTGGTAAGTTGCATGACCGAGCAATAAACGGTGAAAGTAGTGTAGGTCAGAAGTGTAAAAAGTGGCCTGGTCTTTCAGGGTGTTTAAGCACTGGGGGCTGAGGTGGTTAAGATAAGACACTTCCCCCTTCTTTGTCGTGGCGTAAAAAAGTTAGAAAAGTGTCTAGAACACTTGATAAATGTGGTGCAAAACTAGCACATTTTCAATAGTCAATCGGCCTCATAGTTTTAGACACTTTGGCACACCTTGCTCAACCAGAGGGCATGGCTGATCAGGAAGGGACGTGTTTTAAGATGCGCAAAGTGAACCAACCAGAATTTGGTATAAAGCGTCTATAGCCATGAACCATATATATCATCTGGCCTGAATCACTGACCAATTTACACCATCAAAATATTAGACAGGACGAGTAAATTTGCTTCCGTGTTGATTTCAGTTCCCTAGAATTTACCAGGCATGCTGAAAAGGATTCTTCTTTTTTATCTGTCATGGGTACAATTGGAAAACTTTTATAGCCAAGACAACTACAGTTGTCATAGAGTGGGGTCACCTACTGTTCGAGCTAGGACGGAGAACCACAAAGTGCCAGTGGGTGACGCCACCCCTGCAGTGGTGACTGGTGGTAAAATGTATGGCTGGTTTAACGTTCAGCTTTTATACAGATGCCAGCTTTATTCCTAATAGGGTTGGTCCTGGTGAGAAATCTTTGCTAGCATTTCTTCAGTTTTCCATGGTTATTGGGTGAACGTGCAGTGATCTCTGCCTGGCAGTAGATGATTCACTCCATACTGTAGAAGTTTCAGTTTCGGGATAGATGTGTCATCTTCATTACGGCAGGCACCTTTCTTGATTGCACAAAACTGACCTAATTCTAGTCTGATGTCGAAGTACCAGTTATTCAGCCAATTCTTTGTTTCTTTATACGTGAATATTGGCTAAAATTCCTACTCCGCCTTTCCAGTCACTTTAGTGATAAATGGTGCTGGAATGTTCTGCTGATGGTACAGCAGGATGTGCCCATGCCCAGCATCCCCATACACATATATACTCACCGAGCATGCAGGGGGAAAGTTAGGAGAAAGCAACTGCCAGACACATATGGCACCTTACCTGCCAGAACTAGTGTTGAGCGAAGCGAACTTCGGATGCTTCATCTGAAGTCGCTTTGTTCAAAACTTCGGAATAATGCTGTACAGAAATCCGTCTCGTACCTCTGAACCGAAGCCGAGTTCGGTGTCAAGTTTTAAAGTGGTTTTCCACTTTAAAAATCAACTACCGAAGTAATTCAACAAAGTCTCGCGCGACTTCGCAAATAACTTACTTTGTCTCATCGGAGCCCATACATTCTAATACTGTATGGAGATGGATCTTTTCCAAAGTTTTTAACGAATCTACTTCGGATTAAGCATTCGCTTCGCACAACACTAGCCAGAACTAAAGGATCGAGCATTGGAATTCAGATTGCTTGATCCTTTTCTCCCCCCATGTCAGGAGGCCACCATACACATTAGACAGTTGGCCAGCCCTGTAAAAAATGAAAACTGTGTTCAACTGGCAATAATCGAATGTGCATGGGTTCTTTAACCCTTTCAAGACTGGGTGATTTTCCGTTTTCATATTTTTACTCCCAGCCCTGCCAAAACCATAACTTTTTTTTTTTTTTTTTTTTTTCAATCGCATAGCCATATGACGGCTTGTTTTTTGTGGGACAAAATGCACTTTCTAATGGCGCCATTTGCAAATGGGGTGGAATCTCAAATAAAACACCATTCTGCCACAGTTTTATGAGGTTTTGTTTTTATATCGTTTTCCTATGCGGTAAAACTGACCCTGTTAGGCTACTTTCACACTAGCGTTCGGAGCGGGTCCGTCTGATGTTTCATCAGACGGATCCGCCCCTATAATGCAGACGTTTGCATCCGTTCAGAACGGATCCGTCTGCATTATAACTTAGAAAAATTTCTAAGTGTGAAAGTAGCCTGAGCGGATCCGTCCAGACTTTACATTGAAAGTCAATGGGGGCGGATCCGTTTGAAGATTGAGCCATATAGTGTCATCTTCAAACGGATCCGTCCCCATTGACTTACATTGTAAGTCTGGACGGATCCGCTCGCCTCCGCACGGCCAGGCGGACACCCGAACGCTGCAAGCAGCGTTCAGGTGTCCGCTCGCTGAGCGGAGCGGAGGCTGAACGCTGGCAGACTGATGCATTCTCAGTGGATCCGCCTCCACTCAGAATGCATTAGGGCAGTACGGATGCGTTCGGGGCCGCTTGTGAGCCCCTTCAAACGGAGCTCACGAGCGGACACCCGAACGCAGGTGTGAAAGTAGCCTCACTCTTATTCTCCGGGTAACTATGATTACAACGATACCACATGTGTATAGTTTTTATCACGTTTTAATACAGTTTATTTTATTTTTATTTTTTTTAACTTTTAGGAAAAAAACAAATTTTTCCTTAGTATTGCCATATTCTGACACCGAAAACTTTTTTATTTGTATGTGTACGGAGCTGTGTGGGGGCAAATTTTTTGCAGAACGATTTTTACTTTTCATTTTTACAATTTTGCGGTGTGTACGACTTTTTTTATCACTTCTTATTAAAAAATTTTGTGGGAGGCGAAGCGACCAAAAAAACGGCAAATCAGCCATTTTGACTTTTTTTTTTTCATTTTGCAGTTTGCCGTAAAGGATAAATATTTAAATATTTTAATAGTACGGGCGTTTTAACATGTGATTATACCCATGATGTTAATTTTTTTTACATTATTTATGTATTTTTATTAAAATTTTAGGGAAAGGGGGTGATTTTGAATAAAAAAATATTTTTTAATAGTTCTCACATTGCTTCTCTAATAGACTTCAATGCATTAGCATTGGAGTCTACTCCATGTTCCAAATTAATATGCAGATTTGATGTAAGTGTCACAAAGATGTAATTTTTTTGTTTTTCAATTGGACTCATGGATGGTATTGTGTCTCGGGGGTCTTAGGTCACTATGATTCTGTAGAAATAAGGTCAAGCAGAGGCACACAGCATTATAAGTCCGTATAATGCCGTGCGCTCCTGCAAGTCCAGAACAGAGGATCACACTCACACACGGAGCACGATTCCTGCAATTGACTCGCTCATGTGAAACAGCCCTAAGAAGGATGTTCCACATTACTAAGGAGGCCATAAGTTTCAAGCAATATGGGAAAGAACAAGGATCCCTCTGCTGCTGAAAAGCGTCAAATAGTGCAATGCCTTGGACAAGGTATGAAAATATTAGATATTTCATGAAAACTCCTCTTACTGTGAAGAGATTAGTGGCTGATTCAGAGCACAGAGGAAACTCATCGTATGGCCACCATCCTCCCCTGACCTCAATGCTATGGAATACCTTTTGGAGTATCCTCAAGCAAAAGATCTAGGAGGGTGGAAGGCAATTCACATCAAAACAGCAGCTCTGGGAGGCTTTTCTGATATACTGCAAAGAACACCACGGCCAGGAGCGCGCGCTGCCGGTCTTTAACTTCCCAGATGACATGGTCACATTTGACCACAGCATCATCGATTGCATACATTAGTCCAGGGTGCCTGCTGTTTAAATGCCCGACTGCCGATGTAAATTTACGTGGTGTGGCCGGGAAGGGGTAAATCCTTTCCCGTTCTGTAACGGGCTATTAGTGCACAGAGTGTGGGTAGTTAATGCTCTGTGCCGTAATAGCAGGAGCTGAGTCCGCACCATCGCTTGCTGGTTCCAGCTGTTTTATACGGCAGGCACCCGGCTCCCACTACCTCTGATCAACTCTGATCCCGGAGTTTAACTCCTCAGATGCCACAGTCAGTGTCGACCACAGCATCTGAGGGGTTAAACAGGTAGGGAGCCTGCTCTATCCTGCAATTGTCAAATAGTTGCCATGTCCCAGCCACTATTATATCCTGCCTCTGACTGGATTTGGATGTGATAGACTACGTACATAAACATAATTGGTATCACTACGACCCAACCTATTAAAGGGCATCTGTCAGCAGATTTGTACCTATGAAACTGTCCGATCTGTTACATGTGCGCTTGGCAGCTGAACACATCTGTGTTGGTCCCATGTTCATATGTGTCCGCATTACTGAGAAAAAGGATGTTTTACTATATGCAAAAGAGCTTCTAGGAGAAATGGGGGGCCTGTTAATTGCCTGGCCTTGTCAATCCAAATGAAGAGGGCGTGGCAGTTGCAGAGAGAGCAGAGCCTCCAGGTGTAACAGCAAAGCCCAGTTGCTCCTAGAGAATCATTTGCATATATTAAACATCACTTTTCTCAGCAATGTGGGCACATATGACCATGGGACCAACACAGATGCCCTCTGCTGTTAAGTGCACATGTAACAGGTCAGCCAGGGTCATGGGTACAAATCTGCTGACAGATGCCCTCTAATCAACCCATACAGTTAAAAGACCAATGCCAGAATTTTAATTTTTTTTGTTCACTTTGCCTTCCCCAAAAAGTTGAACAAGAAAGTGCCAAAAGATCCTTATGTATCACAACATGACATTGATAAAAACTACAGCTTATTTAAAGCAAGTCGGTTTTCATGCCTTTGGAGAATGGAGTGGGACACTGCAAAAGTCACCACATTAACAGTGCCATTCAAGTGTCCCTTAGGGTCCATTCACACTTCCACAAAATGGGTCCGCATCCGTTCCGCAATTTTGCGGAATAGGTGCAGACCCATTCATTTTCAATGGGGCCTGAATGTGCTGTCCGCATTTGTGGATCCGCACTTCCGTTCCGCAAAAAAATAGAACATGAGCCGGCGATGTGCGGTCCAAAAAATGCAGAACGCACATTGCCGGTGTCCGTATTTTGCAGATCTTCCATTTTGCGGATCCACAAAACTCATACGGACGTGTTCAATGTAAGGGTCCCGGCATATGGAGGAGCATTTTATAGTCTTGGATAAACCCTTTAAATATAAATGCCTAAGGCTCCATTCACACGTCCGCAAAATGTGTCCGCATCCTTTCCGCAATTTTGCGGAAAGGGTGCGGACCCATTCATTCTCTATGGGGACGGAATGTGCTGTCCGCATCCACATTTGCGGATCCGCACTTCCGCATCCGTGCTTTCGTTTCCGCAAAAAAATAGAACATGTCCTATTCTTGTCCGCAATTGCGGACAAGAACAGGCATATTCTATTATGTCGGCAATGTGCGGTCCGCAAAATGCGGAACGCACATTGCCGCTTTCCGTGTTTTGCGGATCCGTGACTCCGTGTATCCGCAAAACACATTGCGGACGTGTGAATGGAGCCTAATAGTTGAGGGCTCTACCTTCTGAAGAACGGCTCTGTGACCACCATTCACCAATTCACGTCAGCTGCTTTCTCCATAAAATTGAAAGGAGAAGTGGTGAGGACCATATGCAAGCTTGGCCACCACTTTTTCACTTCAGTGTGAATCAGTCACGTAACCTCCAAAGTAGTAGGGTCCTAGGGGTGACATTTATGTGACATGTCTATGAGGACTGCCTGACTAGATCATCTCTCATGGTAGCACAGGTTCTAATACAGTCTTGCCCTGTTGTGTCCTCCAGACAGGCAGGTTATTTGGTAAGATGTGTGAGGTACAGTAGCTGTTTAGCTGCTCTGTGTCATACATCTTGTCCATGGAGAAGTGTGTATGGCCCTTGTGCCTAGGCAGCTCTGGGACATGTAGTGCTGTACTTCAAGAGATGACAGTCTGTTCTCTCCCCTAAGTGAAACCCATTAGTAGAAGTGGCTCCTTTATTTCAGCGTGGCCTGTTAAATCCCTATGTACTCTTCTTTTATCTTATAGGAACCGGTGGAGGACAAGTATGCCGAGGCAGATGCTGACTCAGCATTTGAAGGTGATGTTGTAGATGCCCCGCCCCCTACAGATGGCACCCCACAGCTGCTGAACAATGCTCTATCTGGCATGTCATCCAGGTACGTACCATATGTCCTTGTCTATCAGCCATTACAACATGGGTCAGGAAAACCGTTTGGAAATGAGAGACATCAGTAGATAATTGTGGAAGTGATTATATTAAAAGGGTTGTCTCACAAATGGCATGTATCATGTAGAGAAAGTTATGTATTGTGATTGTCCATATTGCCTCCTTTGCTGGCTAGATACATTTTTCCATCACATTATATCACTTATACACGTTTACAAAGATTACGGGCACCTCTGCAGCGCAGATATGAGGTGGCCTGTGTGCACTCTCATGATCTTGGGCCACCAGAGAGGCTGGCACCTTTTCCTATAGTGTGCAAGCACGACCACCACTGCTGGATTGTAGGGTGGTCTTAGCCCCTGGATATGATGGATAATGTGATGGAAAAATGAATCCAGCCAGCAAAGGAGGCAATATGGACAATGACAATACATAAGTAAGTGCCTTGTATTAACTTTCTCTACATGACAAATTGCTGAAGTGAGACAAGCAATGACAGTTTCTAGATTATAAAAAAAAAACCTCATAGACACAATGTCATGCGATATTATGATGGAACTGTCTCTTGAGAGCTTGGTGGGGTTCTTTTGCAGATTCTCTTATTTCTGTCTTTCCGTGCTATTCCGGCCAGCCAGCCTCAGTAATGTTTAGATCAAGGCACTATAATTTCAGAACTGTTTGTTTTACCTTGAATTTTAAAGTTCCAAGAAATAAAAAAACATACGCTTCGCACAGGATTCTGTCATCAGATTTAACCCCTCTAACCTAAACATATGCTCATGTCCAGACTAATAAGAAGAATCCTAAGCTGGCCTTATTAAACCTCACTGTGGCTCTATTTGCCCAAAAAACAACAGGTTTTTTATAACCTGTTAATCACTTACTTAAGGTGCCCAAGGGGAGGTCCATTAATACAGGGTGCCTGGCCGCACCCCTCGCCTTCCGGTGCCCAGCGCCGCCTTCCCTGTCTTCAGTGCCGCCTTCTACAGCTCAGCGCCGCCTCCGCAATCCTCCCCGTCCCTCTGCCAGATCCCGCGCCTCGCACTAGGCTCAGCCTGAGGCGCCCATGCGGATTCCTGGCAGCGGCTTCGTTGAGCGAAGTGCGCATGCGCCGGTCTGATGCGAAGCCGCTGCCAGGAGTCCGCACGGGCGCATCAGGCTGAGCCTAGTGCGCAGGCGCGGGATCTGGCAGAGGGACGAGGAGGATTGCGGAGGCGGTGCTGAGCCGTAGAAGGCTGCGCTGGGCACCGGACGGCGAGGGGTGCGGCCGGGCAACCTGTATTAACGGACCTTCCCTTGGGCACCTTAAGTGATTGACAGCTTATAAAAACCAGTTTTTTGGGCAAATAGAGCCACAGTGAGGTTTAATAAGGCTAGCTTAGGATTCTTCTTATTAGTCTGGACATGAGCATATGTTTAGGTTAGAGGGGTTAAATCTGATGTTAAAGGAGTTGTCTCACTTCAGCAAATAGCATTTATCATGTGGAGAAAAATAATACAAGGCACTTACTAATGTATTGTTATTATCCATATTGCTACCTTTGCTGGCTGGATTCATTTTTCCATCACATTCTACACTGCTCGTTTCCATGGTTACGCCCACCCTGCAGTCCATCAGCAGTGGTTGTGCTTGAACACTATAGGAAAAAGCACCAGCCTATGTGCTCTCCCACGGTCCTGGCCACCAGAGAGGCAGGCGATTTTTCCTATAGTGTGCAAGCACGACCAACTACTGATGGATTGCAGGGTGGTCGTAACCATGGAAACAAGCAGTGTAGAACGTGAGGGAAAAATGAATCCAGCCAGCAAAGGAAGCAATATGGATAATAACTCGGAGGCTATATGATCTTATGAGTGCAGGACAATAGCCCCACGGGCGGCCCGATGCGCACAGCATCATAGTAACCTATGATGCTGTGCGCACGATGTATGCCGCTCCGGGACATATGGCCCGGATTTCTCGGATGGCATACGGTGGTGTGCATGAGCCCTTAGACCATTTTCTACACCTAAAACAGGCGTAAAAAATGGTAATTCAGACGGACCTGCTGGCCCGTTTCCTTTGCTATCCTTGCCACGGCTCCTTTTTTACACATGGCGTGAGCGGGGAGAAGTCACAGAATGCAGCGCAAAGGACCTTTTGAACCGCAATCTGCGCCAGAAATATCTCTCATTTAGGATCCATTCACACGTCCGTAGTGTATTGCGGATTCGCAGTACACCCGGCCGGCATCCATTCCTGCCCCTTAGAGAATGAATGGGTCCGCACCCGTTCCGCAATTTGTGGAATGGATGCGGACCCATTTTACGGACGTATGAATGGACCCTTAGGTGTATTTGTTTGATAAATGACCGCCCTATATTCCACATTTACTATAGAGTGTATGCCCAAAAAAAAATAAAAATTGTTGGAAATGAAGACGTGTAAGATGCGCCTAGTTTAGAAAACCTATTTTCATAGGTCATAAATATTAAAAGCCCGGAGAACCCCTTTAACCCTTCAGATGCCATGGACAATTGTGACCATGTGAACTGAGTCGCCATTTACCGAGAGCGGGCTGCTCCTGGTAATCAAACAACCCCCCTCCATGACGAGTTTGCGGGAGCCATTTGGTTGCTATGCCAGGCCTGCCATAGTTAAAGGGGTTCTCCCAGAGGTGATTTAAAATGGATGCCAGCATCCTGTCCTAGAATGTGAGTAGGACTGGTTGCCACCATTTGCAGAGCTGCCTAGTGAGGTGAGGGAGCGGGACCTCATTACACTGTGGCTCTTGCATATATTACATATTGTTGAGTTTTCCTGTCTGGCTGCTCAGCCATGATGGCATATTTGTAGGCAGGATCACATCATTACCCTCTATTGTGGAGCAGTGTAGTAAGGCCCCGCTCCCTCACCGGCCTAAGCAGCACTGCAAGTGGAGGCAACCAGTCCTGCTCCCATTTGCTGGCGGCCATTTTAACTCATTCCTGGAGAACCCCTTTAAGTTAATAATAACAACTCGGTCGTAGTACAATTTTTTTTTATTACATGCAATTATTAAAGTATTCAGATCCAGGTGCTGGTTTGAAAAATGTAGAATATTTTTCGTGGGACACCCCCTTTTTTTAAAATAAAGAAATGGCACCATGTTTGGACCAAGTAGACCTTTTATTGCAGAAAAAGCACATGCGGACAGTATATAAAGTGTACAGTATCACAGTCTACATGGCCTTCGCAGAGTAGAGACTGATGTAGATGGTCTACTGAACTGATGCACATCTGATGTGCTCCGCTGAATTTTCACATCACTTACAGGCCTTGTTGTAATTCTGGCTGATTGGATCACAGATCATAATGTTGAAAGCTGATTTAATATTTTTATATTTCAGATGGAAAAACTGGTGGATTCGGGGTATTTTCAGCTTAACAATGATTACATCGTTTTTTTTCCTCATCTACTTGGGTCCTGCCATGCTGATACTTTTGGTACGTTTTCCAGCTTGTTTTACATTTCCGCGGGTTGTTCTGTATTTCCAGAAACGGCGCCAAGCTGGTCTATGGGCTGCGTCTAGTATCTCAGTTCAGTCCCATTAACTTGAACGAAGCTGCGTGGCCTTTAACTGAACCGAAAAATGTTTTTGTGATAAAATACCTTTTTACCACTCCTTTTTTTCCTTTGTTTCTTCTTGTTTTGATCATTGCTTTGGCAAGGTTTAGAGTTTTCTTTCCACTGACTTTTCATTGCAATCTGTTAAAAACCATAGCAATCCCAGAAAAGCACTTTAATATCAGATTACACAGAAACTGCTGTTAACTGGAGCTTTTAAAGAGCCAAATGAGTTGTGAAATTGGCCATTTAAAGGGGTTGTGCAGTGGAGTAATATTGAGAATTCTTGATCTACCAATTTGGGATCCTTCGTTCTGCTATCTGCTGTTCCTCTCTTACTCTTCTTGTACATTTAGAATTACATTGATAACTGGGTGTCACCAGTTGAGGGGTGTGTCCCTACACAGTCTAGCACTGTCAATGACCGTGTCAGATTGTGTAGGGACACGCCCTTTGACAACAGGAATGGTAACATTGTCAATTTATTAAGAATTAGAAGTACTGGATAATGCAGACTTAGGGCTCGTTCACAGGAACGTTTTTTTGCGTTCCGTATACGGTCCATATATGGAACCATTCATTTCAATGGGTCCGCAAAAAAAATGTACTCCGTATGCATTCCGTTTTTCCGTTCCGCAACATTTTGACAGGTCCTATTATTGTCCGCAAATCACGTTCAGTGGCTCTATTCAAGTCAACGGGTCCGTATAAAAAACGGAATGCATACGGAACACATGTCCGTATGTCATCCGTTTTTTGCAGATGCATGCTGTAGAAATGCTATGCCCAGCCCATTTCGCACAGATGTGTTTGGTGTTTGCAATAGTTACAAAGTTCCTGTTTTTGCGGAAAAATGGAACGAAAACAAAACGGAAACACAACGAATAAAAAAAAACGGAACAACGGATCCGTGAAAAACAGACCGCAAAAAAGCTTTCCAGAATTTATATTTCTCTCTCATAGACTCTAATAGTCAGGAGAGGTGACAGGGCCTTTTTAACAAAAGGTTTTGCCATGCAGTGTTGAGTAGACGTAGAAGATACAATACCGCATTGTTATTTTGCATGTACAGTATGTGTTAGGCATAGTGATGGTTTTCATTTCTTACATAGGGATAAATGCTGAACTTGGACCTCCATGATATCAAAGGTTATATAAGGCTCTTGGCCTGTTCATTACATCTGCCGCCTTGTATTATCATCCTACAGGCAAAGTCCTCATGTGTTCCTGTCTTGTTGTCCGTAGTTTATGGCTGATAAATTCACTAAATTGCTCTTGTTCCTACACAGCAGTTGTACATTACTTAAAGGGATTCTCACTTTTGCATATTTTAATGTCTTATTGCACTAATGAGAGAATGACTTCTGTTACTATGCAAAAAGTTACTTTTACCACACATTGGGGCAGATCTAGGAAGACTGTCGGCTATTTTTGGTGGCCCTCGGCTATTTTTGGTGGCCCCTTAGAAATGAATGAAGGGCAGCTTCGCATGCGCAGTGAGCCCTCCTGTCACGCCTTGCCCTGTGAATGTGCGGAGATCTGTCAGACTGGCTGCACATGTCTGACTTCTTTGTTTGTTTTGATTTGGGTTTGAGCTGGATCCACCTTCCCTCAGGTGTACTGGGTTTCATTGTTAGTGAGGCTATTTATCCCTCCCTCCCCCAGTGGCCTGTGCGGGTTATAGTTCTTTCCTGGGAGCTCTTGATTTGTGGTGGATCGTCTGCTCCAGCTCTGCTCAAGATAAGTCCTCTTCTTTATTTCCCTTTGTGTATTTTATCTAGGCCTCTAGGGAGACGCTTGCTTCCTCCTGGTTTGAAGAAGCAGGTAGCCTCTTCCCTTTTCCCTGCTGCTTAGAGTTTGCCCAGGGTGTTTAGGTTTTAGGCACAAGGGCATGTGCATATCCACCCTTAGGGTATGCACATGGTTACAGCAGTTTAGGGAAAGCTTTTAGGGATCGCTAGGAGGTGACCCTTTTCTCCCTAGCTTTTGGGCCTGTTTGTTTGTTCTGTTTGTTTTCCCGTGTTTGGTTATTTCCCCGCTCACCTACCTGTCGTGACACCTCCACCACTTTCGGGGCTCTGTTCTCGATATAGGTGTGGGTCCCAGCATCAGATAATGGGGGTATATCCTACTGATATGCCCCCATTGTTTGAGATGAGACAACCCCTTTAAGTACTTTAATAAATCTGACCTGTCCATGCACCACAAAATGAAATCTATGCCAGCTATGAGTTGGTATGCATTTCAAGATCATTTGCCAGTTTTATGTCCTAAATTATGATAAATCTATGTGCCCGAGGAGGCCCAGATCCTTTCTTTAATATCCACAAACATATTGAAAAGTGCCCCGAGAGGCATCAAAACTCAAGTCACAAAATTTAATTCAAAAATGGCGTTTTCAAAGTGTGCTACCTTTTTCCACCTGAAAACTGGTGCACATGCCTTGATAAATCCCCCTTTTCCCCCTTCCCCCTTTGAGTTTAAAAGGGAACTTCAGCTATAACGACTCTTTTTCACATTGCTAGTCCCATGGAGTAAAGTGTAAACTGTTCTCTGGAGATTACCCATCCCTAGATGTTCAATCTAAACTTTTCACCAAGATGGGCAGATTAGATGGATATAGATATACTGTATTTCCTTTGTAAGGCTGACATTTACTTCTGTGTTTCAGGTATCTGCGATCCAAGTGAAATGCTTCCATGAAATAATATCTATCGGCCACCGATTCTACAAGTCTTATGAGCTACCTTGGTTTAGAAGTCTTAGTTGGTAGGTAATAGTGTATGACTTCTTTTTGGTTAAGTTGTAATTTCTAGAAGCATCTATGAAATATATGTGCTGAAACCACGGGAAGAATATAGTTTTTTTTTTTTTTTTTTCACCCGCTACATGAATTTCATACATAGTTGCCATTAAAATCAATAGGAGGCTGATTGGGAGCAGTTTCTGTTCTATTAAATTGAACATCTCCAATATTTTCTATTGTGCGCTTTTTAATCACGGGCCAAGCTGGGGCTGAGACTTAGATATGTACTGGAAGTCCGTGTTTCCGCTTTGAAGGCTTGGCATGCTCCTTCCTGTTCTCTCCTTTCACTTAAGATTAAAATAGGCCAGAACACAGTAGGACTTAGGATGTTAACACACTGCATGAAAATCCTGTTCTTGCTCTGCTGCTGGGTGTAGCTGGCAAACACCTTACATTTGGCAAAGGTTGTTTCTGCAATAAAGGGTCATGAAAGCCCTGTACTATATACAAAACGTGCACATCGCTCTTTGCAGGAATCAGGAATTGTTATCCTATATCCACGTACAAGAAAAGAACGGTATATTTTTTATTGTATACCATATTGTATTATACTGTAGCACCTGAACTGCATTGAATCACCTGCTTGTCAGATACCCGGTAATTTTTCTCTGCATTTGCAGCATATACAGATTGCGGCTTCTAAGTATACAAGAAGTAAAGAAAACTTGCTCAAAATGTTTGATGAAAAAAATATATAGCCTACATATGGTGTAATGCAGATCTGTTATCATAATGATTAAAGCAGTACTGTAGCATTTTTTCCTTAAAGGGGTTCTCTGAGAATTAATAAAATAAAATTACTAAAAATACTTAATGTTAGGTTATTATAAATATACTTCCAAATACCTTTCATTAGTTATAATGGCTCGTTTTGTCTGGAGGGCATTCATCAGAGGAAATAAAATGGCCGCTGTCCTATTAGTACACACAAAACCTGTCCTAATCACACAGGAGGACAAGTTACTTCACAACACTGAGCTAAAGAGCTGCCTCACCCTCCTCTCTGCTCTACTTGTCAGGGAGTAGGATCCTGGATACAGCTGATAAGATCTTCAGCTCAATCTCTGTAGGAATGGAGTTCATGAGGAGACATAAAGTACAGAGAGGAGGGTGGGGTATATAATGAGCAGCGCTTGTATGTAGTCGACTACATTACCATAGCCCCACATTACCACAGTCTGTCATCTCTGTCCATCCTCTCCTAAAGAAGAATGTAGAAGCTCTTTTATATGGCTCCACTCGTTATCTCACCTCTTTCTTTCCCTTCGATATAGGTCCCCTAAAGCCGCCTGCAATTGTCCTTATTTTTTGGCTCATCAGAGTCATAGGATTCACATTGCCCTTGCTCTCACTCCAATCTAAGGGCAGCAAGTGATAGATCAGCGACATAAAACTGCTGTCCACTAACTCATACTGCAGAGTCTCCTCTGTGTTCTTTGAGATACTGCCTTACACTGCCCTTCCTAGTCCCATGATTGGCATGTACTGTATTTCTCCCTTTCAGCTCTTACAAGCAGGAGGATGGGAGAGCAGTGTGAAGCAACATCTCATAGGATACTCTGGAGATTCTGCACACAGCAGATAGAACAGAAATGCAGTGTGAGTCAGGGGAGTTGTATAACTGCAGCTAATCATTGTAGGGTCTTGCTTACTAGATCACTGTATGTCTGGTCTCTTAGATAGGACAGAAATGATATCTTCACCAACACTATGTACACGTGGGGTATACAGTGAAACAAGGAAGGAAGAGCTTAAAGATTTGATAGATGATGATGCTGTCTAGAAGTTCAAAGGAAGTCAGCCATACAGGGAAGACTGACATCCTGTCTGCACGGAAGAGCAATCTCTGGATTGGTGGTTAGACTGGTGATCCCATGACGGAAGCTGCTCGTGATGATGGGGTTCTAAATATATGGATGCAACTGAGTGGGGATGAAACTAATCACACTGCTAGTAAGGTCTATTAATATATGTCAAAAAATTATGGAATGCCACTTTTCTGTGTAAATATCTACACCAAAATCACATGATAACTTCTATTAAACATCTTGACAGGTTCAATCATCTTAATGTCCTTTCTTTCAGGTACTTCCTTCTGTGTGTTAACTACTTTTTCTATGGGGAGACTCTGGCAGACTATTTTGCTACTTTTATACAAAGGGAAGAATTTCTCCAATTCCTCATCCGCTATCATCGTTTTATATCATTTGCACTTTATGTCATAGGTAAGTTGCCATAGTATACTACCTTACCACTTTATGTGCAGTCATTATGTTTCGCTTCTTTGTTGACTATGAATGGAAAAGCAAACTAGTTGTAAGGTTGAGTTAGAATACTGAAGACCATGTATATGAAGACTGTCAACCACTCCTCTAACGTACAGGCATTAGCAGTTGTTTGACATACATCTGTGGTATGTTGTCATGCTCTGCAAATATTAAAGGGGTTGCCTTGGAGCCAGCAATCCCAGAGGTCCTAACCTGTGGTCCTTAACATAAAAAATCCAATTCATCTGTATGTGGTCCCGTCGTTGCTTCGTTCCTGAATGCTTCCGGTTCCTGGGGGATCAGGAAGCAGCTTATTTCCATGACCACTGCAGCCAATCAAAGGCCTCCGCAGTCACATTGACTTGAATGATATGGCATACTTGTGTGAGTCCAACTGCTGGGACCACCATCAGTATGTAAGGGGTCCTATGTCCTCAGTTTGACACTACTATGCCAGCAGTGAGGAGGAGTTTAGAATGGTAGTTCACCATGCCTCCCACTATCATACAGCTCTGTGGAAGTTACAATACTTGGCATATAGATTTGTGTACTTACTCACTTCTCCCATAACCCCAGCATTCTGACTTAAAGGGCACCTGTCAGCAGAGTTGTACCTATGACACTGGCTGACCTGTTACATGTGCGCTTGTGCCTGTATTGCTGAGAAAAATATTTTATTTTATGCAAATGAGCCTCTAGGAGCAACGGGGGCGTTGTCATTACACCTAGAGGCTCTGCTCTCTTTGCAATTGCCGTGCCCTCTCCACTTTAATTGACAGGGGCAGGCATGACAATGTTTACTCTTCCTGAATCTGTCAATCAAAGTGGAGAGGACGTGGCAGTTGCAGAGAGAGCTTAGCCTCTAGGAGTAACAACAACGCCCTCGTGGCTCCTAAAGTCTCATTTGCATATACACTGCGTGCAGAATTATTAGGCAAATGAGTATTTTGACCACATCATCCTCTTTATGCATGTTGTCTTACTCCAAGCTGTATAGGCTCGAAAGCCTACTACCAATTAAGCATATTAGGTGATGTGCATCTCTGTAATGAGAAGGGGTGTGGTCTAATGACATCAACACCCTATATTAGGTGTGCATAATTATTAGGCAACTTCCTTTCCTTTGGCAAAATGGGTCAAAAGAAGGACTTGACAGGCTCAGAAAAGTCAAAAATAGTGAGATATCTTGCAGAGGGATGCAGCACTCTTAAAATTGCAAAGCTTCTGAAGCGTGATCATCGAACAATCAAGCGTTTCATTCAAAATAGTCAACAGGGTCGCAAGAAGCGTGTGGAAAAACCAAGGCGTAAAATAACTGCCCATGAACTGAGAAAAGTCAAGCGTGCAGCTGCCAAGATGCCACTTGCCACCAGTTTGGCCATATTTCAGAGCTGCAACATCACTGGAGTGCCCAAAAGCACAAGGTGTGCAATACTCAGAGACATGGCCAAGGTAAGAAAGGCTGAAAGACGACCACCACTGAACAAGACACACAAGCTGAAACGTCAAGACTGGGCCAAGAAATATCTCAAGACTGATTTTTCTAAGGTTTTATGGACTGATGAAATGAGAGTGAGTCTTGATGGGCCAGATGGATGGGCCCGTGGCTGGATTGGTAAAGGGCAGAGAGCTCCAGTCCGACTCAGACGCCAGCAAGGTGGAGGTGGAGTACTGGTTTGGGCTGGTATCATCAAAGATGAGCTTGTGGGGCCTTTTCGGGTTGAGGATGGAGTCAAGCTCAACTCCCAGTCCTACTGCCAGTTTCTGGAAGACACCTTCTTCAAACAGTGGTACAGGAAGAAGTCTGCATCCTTCAAGAAAAACATGATTTTCATGCAGGACAATGCTTCATCACACGCGTCCAAGTACTCCACAGCGTGGCTGGCAAGAAAGGGTATAAAAGAAGAAAATCTAATGACATGGCCTCCTTGTTCACCTGATCTGAACCCCATTGAGAACCTGTGGTCCATCATCAAATGTGAGATTTACAAGGAGGGAAAACAGTACACCTCTCTGAACAGTGTCTGGGAGGCTGTGGTTGCTGCTGCACGCAATGTTGATGGTGAACAGATCAAAACACTGACAGAATCCATGGATGGCAGGCTTTTGAGTGTCCTTGCAAAGAAAGGTGGCTATATTGGTCACTGATTTGTTTTTGTTTTGTTTTTGAATGTCAGAAATGTATATTTGTGAATGTTGAGATGTTATATTGGTTTCACTGGTAAAAATAAATAATTGAAATGGGTATATATTTGTTTTTTGTTAAGTTGCCTAATAATTATGCACAGTAATAGTCACCTGCACACACAGATATCCCCCTAAAATAGCTAAAACTAAAAACAAACTAAAAACTACTTCCAAAAATATTCAGCTTTGATATTAATGAGTTTTTTGGGTTCATTGAGAACATGGTTGTTGTTCAATAATAAAATTAATCCTCAAAAATACAACTTGCCTAATAATTCTGCACTCCCTGTATAAAAACCTCATTGTTCTCAGCAATGTGAGCACATATGACCATGGGACCAACATAAATGCGCACATGCCACAGATCAGCCAGTTTCATAGGTCCAAATCTGCAGACAGATCTCAGCTTTTCCTAGGCCTGTGACTAGGTGCAGCTCAGCCCCATAGAAGGGAATGAGGCTGCGTGCCGTGGTGAGCACGGAGAAGGCCGCAGTGCTCACAGGAGTGCAGGTTCCTTCTCAAACAGCTGATTGGGGGGGGTCCCGGATCAGTTGTAAACTCTTGGAAAACCCTTTACTGCAATTTTATGACAAAATTAAAAAATTTTTCAATAAAAATTGATGTTAGTGCATAAAAGTGAACAGAAAGTTATATGCACCACACCTCCTAAACTTCAATATGTGTAGAGTTGCCACAAACAACTTAGGCCTAAAGTTACATGCACATAACTTCATGAAAGCATCAGAACTAGAAAAGACCAAAAATCTGATTTTAAGATGGAAATTTTAAAAAGTAACAAAAAATATAGGGATTACACTCCTTGAAAAGTAAGTGAACGCCCAAAACCTATATATTTCCAGAAAACCGATAATTGCAGTTGCCTTGATGGACTATGTCCACCTTGATGTAATGTTGTGAAAAAGTGGAGTTATTAAAAAAACTAAACATACAAAATGCACCTCAAACACACATCTAAGCGGAAATGTACATACAGAAGCAATGTCAAAACAATATATTGTGTAAAGCTTATATATACCCAATGTGCGTACATCACAGCTTGTGTTATTAAAAACACTGGAACATAAACGCATTAAAAATGCCTGCTGTACGTGGTAAACAGCTGCCATGTTACCAAAATCAGCATTTTCTGGGAGCACAAAACATACTGTATATACAATGATAACCTAATAATTATGCAGTATATACTGTAGTTTCCATACCCCTATACACACTGTAACCTTAATTAAAATACATACATTTCGACAAAAAAATTAACAAAGATGGGTATAGTACGTGTGCGTTATTGTCTCCGTATTATATACACAACACCTGAGAGAGCTATACCTCGTGTTACCTCCATAATACGGCGAGAAAAAAAGCCCCTGTACTACACCAGTCAGAAAAGCGGCTGGATACAGTTTTTTTTAATTTTTATTATTTATTTTTTATTTAAAAAAACCAACGGTAAGTGAATATGATTGTTGGCAACAGTGAATAAGCGAAAATGTATTTTCTGCCGAAAATATTTTCCATTGTCGGAAATATGTTTTTGCTATTAATGCAGTGTGTAACTGGTATCGCTAGAGAAGTTCTCTGCTTGTCTGACCTGAAGCGGCTGGATCCCTGCCGGATCCCATTATAGTCTATGGAGTCCGGCGGTGAACAGCAGTATCCGGCAATGCTGGATCCGGTGAACTCCACGTTTACCAGAGATGTGAACGAAGCCTTAGATGTTTCCTCTCGCTGGATGCACAAATGTATATTAAACCGTATGAATGTTTTTATCTTCTGTCACACAGGTTTCTGCATGTTTGTCTTGAGCCTAGTGAAGAAGCACTACCGTCTCCAGTTTTACATGGTTTGTATCCGTCCTTTTTTTCCTGTCTAATGATATCCTTTGCCAAGTGCTAAGACTCCTGTATATACACTGGACTGCATATATCCATTTAATCCAATGCTATCTGTGATCGTTGGTGCTTTTGAAGAACCATTTAGGGTACATCCACACAGGAAGGATACACAGCAGATTTGTTTCTGTGGATTTTTGTGCAGGAAATCTGCAGCGTATTAGGGTATGACAAATCACTGAACTGACCAGGCAGGAGTCAGTATCAACCCGTTTCTCATAGAATGGCCACCTATAAAACAGAACCTTTATTATACTGTTAATAAAATGAAAGTCTCCTGTTGTTAAAAATACTTTAAACGCAACAGAACCAACACCCTACAATCAGCCATTGTAACTAATAGCCCTGCCTATCAAAAAGGAATGGCCGCCCCAATAAGGCCAATCCCGTATCAGGCACCTCCTATAATTAATTCCCTGACTGGAAAGAAGACCACCCCCCAAAAAAATGGCAGTAGGGGTGAACAACACGTTTAACAAACTTGGCACAAATGTAACTCGTGGTGCTAGGTCATGTGGTCTGAGCCTGGATCCACAGGAGCAATACCAGGCTCAGACCACATGATGTAGGACCCATCATCCAGGACATCAAATACATCGTTCCTTGGGCTCATGCAAGTAACAAGCTTTCCCTATACCCCGGTGGAAGCTCCTATTGTTTATTATATGTAGTGGCTATAGATACTTTATTTATTGTCTTAAGGGTGCAACTGGAGACACTATTATGTGGTAGTGGCTGTATCTGGGCAGGACACATGATTTGTGAATACGACAATATTTCAATCTGTCTAATTTAATGGATATATAGGAGAATATATAATTGGATATCAGTATATGATTGTGGGGTTTACCTCTCATTGTAGAAAGTATTTGAGGTACAGTATTGCTATGTTTCTAGTGACGAGCATTGAATTCACGGGTGATACTGAATCGCAGCACACAAGTCATAGTATCAGCGCCACGAGTGACATTTGTGCCAGGTTTTTTAAACATGTTGTACACCCGTACTGCCATTTTTCAGGGGTGGCCCTCTGTCCGGTCAGGGCCTAGGAGGTTCCTGATGCAGGATTGCCCTTATCGGGCGACCATTCCATTTTTGATAGGCAGGGCTATCAGTTACATAGGGTGATTGTAGGGTGAATTTAACCCATCGCTAGCCCTTTTTGTTCTTCTGTGTTTAAAGTATTTTGAACAATAGGGGACTTTCATTTTTATAGCAGTATAATAAAGGTTACGTTTTATAGGTGGCCTTTCTGTGAGAAAGCATATTACAGTACCATAAATTTGGATATTTAAGCGTAAATTGACCTATGAATTGATGGTTTATGCGGTGGATTATCACAGCGGATTCCACCCTTTGCAATGCAGAGGGTGAAATCCACTTCAGATCTGCGGGCGGTGATCGGAACAAGGTGCCTGCTCAAATCATTGAGCAGGCACCTCGGCTAAATGCGCGGGGGAGTCCC
Organism: Bufo bufo; assembly: GCF_905171765.1. Classification (NCBI taxonomy): domain Eukaryota; kingdom Metazoa; phylum Chordata; class Amphibia; order Anura; family Bufonidae; genus Bufo; species Bufo bufo. The sequence continues at coordinate 533,858,880 of NC_053390.1, read as the reverse complement.
GCTTTTACCTGGTCCGGCGGCGGTGCCATCGGGTCCCCATGGGGCTGTGGGGGGGACCCGATGGCATGGAAGGCAGCGCCCTGGATCTCACAGGCCCCGGAAGCTGTATGAGTAATACACACAGTATTACTCATACAGCCAATGCATTCCAATACAGAAGTATTGGAATGCATTGTAAAGGAATATACTCCCAAAAGTTCAAGTCCCAAAGTGGGACAAAAAATAAAGTGAAAAAAAAAAAGTTTAAAAAATAAAGTTTTCCCCCCAAAATAAACAAAAACGTCATTTTCCCCAAATAAAGTAAAAAAAAAAAATTGGTAAAATAGGGGGGGGGGGGGGGGGGGGAGAAAAAAAGTATACATATTAGGTATCGCCGCGTCCGTATCGACCGGCTCTATAAAAATATCACATGACCTAACCCCTCAGATGAACACCGTAAAAAATGTAAAATAAAAACTGTGCTAAATAAACCATTTTTTTTTTCACCTTACATCACAAAAAGTGTAATAGCAAGCGATCAAAAAGTCACACGCACCCCAAAATAGTGCCAATAAAACCTTCATCTCATTCCGCAAAAATCATACCCTACCCAAGGTAATCGCCCAAAAACTGAAAAAATTATGGCTCTCAGGATATGGAAACACTAAAACATGATTTTTTTTTTTCTTCAAAAATGAAATCATTGTGTAAAACTTACATAAATAAAAAAAAAAGTATACATACCGCATTCGTGACAACCTGGTCTATAAAAATATCACATGATCTAACCTGTCAGATGAATGTTGTAAATAACAAAAAATAAAAAAACGGTGCCAAAACAGCTATTTCTTGTTATCTTGCCTCACAAAAAGTGTAATATAGAGCAACCAAAAATCATATGTACCCTAAACTAGTACCAACAATACTGCCACCCTATCCCGTAGTTTCTAAAATGGGGCCACTTTTTTGGAGTTTCTACTCTAGGGGTGCATCAGGGGGGCTTCAAATGGGACATGGTGTAAAAAAAACCAGTCCAGCAAAATCTGCCTTCCAAAAACCGTATGGCATTCCTTTCCTTCTGCGCCCTGCAGTGTGCCCGTACAGCGGTTTACGACCACATATGGGGTGTTTCTGTACACTACAGAATCAGGGCCATAAATATTGAGTTTGGTTTGGCTGTTAACCCTTGCTTTGTAACTGGAAAAAATTTATTAAAATGGAAAATTTGCCAAAAAAGTGAAATTTTTAAATTGTATCTCTATTTTTCCATTAATTCTTGTGGAACACCTAAAGGGTTAACAAAGTTTGTAAAATCAGTTCTGAATACCTTGAGGGGTGTAGTTTATAGAATGGGGTCATTTTTGGGTGGTTTCTATTATGTAAGCCTCGCAAAGATTTGCTTCTAAACTTCTAAGCCTTGTAACATCCCCAAAAAATAAAATATCATTCCCAAAATGATCCAAACATGAAGTAGACATATGGGGAATGTAAAGTAATAACTATTTTTGGAGGTATTACTATGTATTATAGAATAAGCACCAATAATGAATGACTCACAGAAGTGAGTACCCGTGCAGAGCCAGCACGTATGGTAGTACGCCAAAGAGAAAAATAGGGCTCGCACTCAATAATATTATAAATATATAAATTTTATTAGCTTCTCCATATGAGACAAATCACAATAAAAGCACATAGAAAACAGTAGATGGTGGAAAATGAGCACACAAGATAACACGGAGCACAACTAACACCTGGAATGGCAAATAGATACAGACAATGAGTATATAAATATAGCACTAATGTGCATGTGGGCCAAACAGGATATCAAAAATACATGTAGTCAGGCAAAACTATAGAAGCTAAGTAAAGGTATCATATATAGTAACCAAAATATGCATATAAAGTGCAGAGTGCAAATATATCAAAGTACATGGATAGCAGAAGCTAAATAGTTCACTGTAAAGCCATAGACAAAGTACCTGTGTAGTGCTCCAGCAACCCCAACGTACGTTTCACGCAGGGCTTCTTCACACCTCCCCCTGAAGAAGCCTTGCGTGAAACGTACGTTGGGGTTGCTGGAGCACTACACAGGTACTTTGTCTATGGCTTTACAGTGAACTATTTAGCTTCTGCTATCCATGTACTTTGATATATTTGCACTCTGCACTTTATATGCATATTTTGGTTACTATATATGATACCTTTACTTAGCTTCTATAGTTTTGCCTGACTACATGTATTTTTGATATCCTGTTTGGCCCACATGCACATTAGTGCTATATTTATATACTCATTGTCTGTATCTATTTGCCATTCCAGGTGTTAGTTGTGCTCCGTGTTATCTTGTGTGCTCATTTTCCACCATCTACTGTTTTCTATGTGCTTTTAATGTGATTTGTCTCATATGGAGACGCTAATAAATTTTATATATTTATAATTTTCTCTCTTTGGCGTACTATGTATTATAGAAGTAGAGAAATTGAAACTCAGAAATTTGCTATTTTTTTCACATTTTTGGTAAATTTGGTATTTTTTTTATAAATAAAAATGAATTTTTTTTACTTCATTTTACCAGTGTCATGAAATACAATATGTGACGAAAAAACAATCTCAGAATGGCCTGGATAAGTCAAAGCGTTTTAAAGTTATCAGCACTTAAAGTGACACTGGTCAGATTTGCAAAAAATGGCCAAGTCCGTAAGGTGAAATAGGGCCGAGTCCTTAAGGGATTAAGGTGAAATAGGGCTGAATCCTTAAGGGGTTAAAATACTTCTCCACTTTTTGAACAAATTTTGGTTCTCCCTTTTCTCTCTGGACCTGTGAAGTCACGCATACTTACCTGATCCCTTCTGACAGAGCCACTATTTTGTTGGTCAAAAGACAGGTGGGGAATACCTGTCTCCCAGGTTGAAGAACACCTTAAAACTTATGTACACCTTTACAACCATTTTTATTTATCCAAAGCATCTAGAATTAAAAAGTAAGCAACCTTTTAAAAAAACATCCTTCTGATTTGTGTCTGCAGCGTATATGCAGTCCTATGTGTCACCTTGGTTACAGACTACAAACAAGCTCTGTGTTGTCTGATCCTGCAGATATTCTCCTTTCACACTGAATGAATTATGACTGTAGGATCAGACAACACAAGGCTTGTTTGAAGTCTGTAAACAAGAAGACCTATAGGACAGTATAGAAGCTGTAGATTTTTCATTTAAACTTTTTTTTAAGTTTCATTTTAGATCCATTGGAGCTATAAAATGGTCGCACATAAGCTTATGTAGCCCTCATTTCTGGTTCTTAGTGCTCTTGATTATGACTAGAAAGGAAGATGTGGGATCGAGTGTGACTGGAGTTGTGCCTTTAAGGGGTTCTCCATTTTCATAATGATCATTTTATGTGCCCAGTATATCCCAAACACTGCATATTTTAGCCCCCTATGCCTGTATTTCATATCAACACTTTCCTTGCTCTTTTCTAAGCTTCACTGCATCCTGGCAGGATGTTTACACACAGAGCTTCCTGTTTTCCTTAGCTTCCTGCTGGATTTTTCTAACCAAAATGCTTTGCTATGTAATGTTTCACGGGGCCGTCTAGCTAACTTGGAGAAGGGAGTTCCAGTGGGTGTGGCTGCTGTCGTGAAAACAGTGGGACAAGTGGGGCAAATCCTGTGACCCATTATGGAGCAAAGCATACTGGGTTTGGTTCGGTAACCCAGTAGGAAGATGAGAACAGGAAGTTCTGCTTGTATACATTTTGCCAGGATGCAGCAATGCTGGGAAAACTGGAAGGAACGTGCTGGCATGAAAAACAGGTATATGAGACAAAAATATGCAGAGTTCGTCGTATGAAGAAGATAATAATGTGAACTTCAGATTGCAGAAAAAATATTGATTTAAAAAGAGTCCATGTTATTTCATAAACATATTAAAAACAGAAATTAAGTGATTGCTTTTTGTTTGTTTTTTACAGCGATGCGTGCATCCTGTTTTTATTATGTTTTTATAATAAAATTATTTAAATTAACATTTTTTTCTACCTATTGTGGATGTTAGAGTTCAAATTATTATCTTCTCCTTCATAATAACCTGAAAAATAATCACAAAAACGGGGGGGGGGGGGGGGGGCTAAAAACAAAAATATTAAACTATCATCAATGTAGGAATAAGTGAATAAAAACCCCCCTTGTTAGTTCACACCAAATGCTACTTACTTATATAATAACTTCAAGCTGGGATACATTTTCTTTTACAAAGGCTGAAGGTTGAAATAGAATGACCCTCAGGGCAACTATCCCTCAAACCAAATTGAGTCAGCAATGGTGTAATGATACTGGTAAGCGGACGTAGGCAGCTTATTTGAGTTATAATATATGCCCAAACGTCCCAAACCACAACCAAAATAGGAACTATTTCAATGGAGACTGTTGTTATACAGTTGTGCCCTCATCTCTCCTGTTAGTTATGAGAGCAATCGGCGATTTACCACTCATGCAGCTGGTAAATCACCAAAACAGTCATCTCTATGAAATGTTACTATTAATGTAGCAATTTGCCCTCTTTACTCTAAAAGGCTACACATCAACTTGTAATTGCGGCTCAGCATGTTTCCACATATATAATGATGTCTCATCAGGAGCCTAGAATGTGACGGAATATCTAGTGCCAAATCTAAGTGTACATAGGCAATAACAATGTGCAGCCCCTCTCTCACAGGGACCGCGCTCCGGCGCTATGATGGCCGTGGGCTTTGAAAAAGAAAGTGTCCCAGCTTGAAGTTATTATGAGTAGTAGCATTTGGTGTGAACTAACAAAGGTTTTTTATATTTACTTATTCCTACATTGATGATCGCTTAATAAATATTTTTTGTTTGGTCCTTTTTAGCATCTCCCCTTTTTGTGATTTATTTTTGAAGTATTAAGGGGTTGCAAACCTGGTTTGTTTGATTTTTTTTATGTGAGTTCATAACAACCTGGCCTCAAGTCCAGTTATTCTCCGGGAAACATGACTTCTGTAAACATGTTAACAACGGCTGTTTAATTTTGTGGACCGGTGAGCTGATTTCATTTTTTCCATCAGTGTATGGGGTACTCTGGGCAGATAAAGTATTCTTTATGAAACAGGAGAGCATCTTTAAACACAGCATAAGGCTACATTCACACGTCCGTGGTGTGTTGCGGACCCGCAAATTGCGGGTCCGCAACACACCAGCCCGTCACCCCCATAGAAATGCCTATTCTTGTCCGCAAGCTGCGGACAAGAATAGGACATGCTCTATCTTTTTGCGGAGCTGCGGACCCAAAATCGGGACCGCGCTCCGCAATTGCGGCTGCAGACAGCACACTGTGTGCTGTCCGCATCCATTCTGTTTCCCATAGAGAATGAATGGGTCCGCACCCATTCCGCAAAATTGTGGAAAGGATGCGGACCCATTTTGCGGACGTGTGAATGGAGCCTAAGAGTACCTTAAATTATAGTAGGCTACATAAGCAGCAACAAATGCTACTAACCACTTAATGACTGTGGTATTTTGACATACAATTTGTATGCGTAGTCTTGTTGTTATTATTAGGGCTAACTTGTTTGAAAAAAAAAAAGAAGCTTGTTTTGCTTCATTTTGCATCTAGCCAGACTTTTCAGTATATATATTTAAAGGGTATGGATCATCTTTACCTTGAATTGCTTCCTAATTGCAATATCATTTGCATCTGCAGAGTGTGAGTATGTGTAATTCCTTCATCTAGTTGCTGGTGCTGCTGAATGTGACATATATGTCACGGCTCTGCTCCAGTTTCTGATGGCTCTCTCTGCTCTTCCCCTCCCTTGTGACAGTGCTAGAGATAACAACAGCAGGAGGTTATTCACAGCATATATGTGTGGAGGGATTCCAAGGAGGGCAGCTCACACAGGCTGTCAATAGGGAGGAAAACGCACACCAGGCAGTTTTCAAGGTGAAGACTGCAGCATCCTGGACACACAGGTCCTGCATGTATTACTAGGAGAAATCACAACAAACACATAAGAATAGTCTATAACAGGGGTAGGCAACCTCCGGCACTCCAGCTGTTGTGAAACTACAACTCCCAGCATGCCTACTTGCTCTTTTCTTCTTAGAACTCCCATATAAATGAATGGAGCATGCTGGGAATTGTAGTTTCACAACAGCTGGAGTGCCGAAGGTTGCTGATCCCTGGTCTATAGCCTCATTTTTTCCAGGTCCACTTGATTGGCAGGGCTAGACTTCATGCTGAGTGCAGGGCCGTGTCTTAGCATCTACATATCAAATACACTATGTACTATAGCAGTCCCACATTGAGATATGCTCAGAAAGCTAATATACATATCACTACTTTATTCACAAGCACAATATATGATTATAAAGACATCGGTAATATCTGTTAGCTTAGAAGTATAGAAAAAACATGCATCTATATGTGTTAATGCTATAGCTTTGTGGTGTTTGGTTTTGTATGTAGAGATCCCAGGTTTGAATCTTCAGAGACACTTCAAGGTTTTTTTTCTTCAGATATTTTTTCTTCCACATTTTTACCCATAATCAAAGTTTTTATATCCTTTTTTTTCTATAATATTGAGAATAATGTTTTTAGGCTTAAAAAGCTAATATTGCTGGTTTCTTTATAATCATACATTGTGCCTATGAAAAAAACTGTAATAGGTTTCAGTTTTCTAAGCAAACAAACACTATTCTCAATATTGTAAGGTCTTTTATTGTTATTATATGATTAGATATTATTTATTACAGTATTGCCTTTTATTATAGGTTAAATGAGAGAGGAAAAAATATATATAACAAAAAAAGTTTATGTAAGTCTCACCTGGGACTGGAATTTAGGATCTCTACATGCATGGCAGACCACTTATCACTGAGCTATAGCATTACCACCTAGAGATACATGAAGCTAACACATATTACTGGTGTCTTTATGATCATGTATTGTGCTTGTGAATAAAGTAGTAATATGTATATTGGCTTTCTGAGCAGATCTCCGTGTAGTGAAGCTATAGTACATAGTGTATTTTTTTTTTTTGCCGTGCACTGCTGTGCTGCGCCAGAGCTCCGGCCCCGTTTAATAGGGTTGATCCTGGTGACAGAGCCTCTTTAAATGTCTTTGCAGACAGCATATAACTGTGAGGACGTCCCTGTTGCTACTCTTCTTTGCTAGGGGTGGTTTGGAAGCAATTTGTAGCATGATCTCGCGAAAACTGGAAGTTCTCACAAGACTGTGCGGGATCATAGTTCTGACGGGCCAGCGTCTCCATAAGACACAGCTGCTGCCGGGCTCTTCTCGGCAACGTCTCATTCTGGTCTGAGTGAGACGCTGTCCTATCTGTACTATGACGTAGCCTGGACTTGCGAGATTATGCTGCTACTTGATTCTCTTAATGGAGATCACAGAGAGTCAAGTTGCAGCATCACCTAGCAAAGAAGAGGAGTGAATGGCACCACTATTCTCCGGGGACATAACTCCACAGTGGAGGGGAACCACATTCATAAAGGCAAGTATCTCACATTTTTGATTTGGTGACAGGTGCTCTTTAAAGGGAATCTCTGACCATGGCTCCGGAAGGAGTCAGATCACCATTTTATATTTTCCCACTGACCCCATTCCCCTGCTGTCTGCACTAAAAGCTGTGCTGAAATACACAGGCTAAAATGCTGTGCCATACTAACATAATGGAGCGCACTCCTGTGCACATGCACAGCAGTCCTGACAATGTATTTCAGAGCAGATTTAAACACTTACAGCAAGAGAACGGGGGGCAGTAGGGAAATAAAAACCAGCTTTCTGAATTCCTTATCTGCGGTACTACCTATGTATTACAGCATTTTAATAGTCCAGAGCTGTGGTGACAGATTCCCTTTGACAGAACCAGATCAGCTCTGTGGTAAGGCTGTAGTCCCTTCTAACTGGGCCTAAAATTTCAGCCCAAGTTACAGGAAAAATCAGCAATTAAATTTTTTTGGGTGCACAAAGTATAAAATAGTGAAAATAAAATATAAAAAAACACCCCCACATGCCACACTGCAGCTTTTAGCTTTGCCCCCAGCAGCTATAACTCATACATTCCCAGTATGAAAATGACTAATTTGGAAAGGGGACATCATTTAAAAAAGGTATTTTAACACTATGTTTCCTTTATTTGTTTTTTACATTTACTGGGTATAAAAAAAAAAAAAAATTAAAAAAAGTTATGGCTTTCAAAGCTGCATGTGCTAAAAAAATGCATTTGGTCTTGGTCTTGAGCTGGTTAATTGTGGATGCAAATTAGTTTGCAAATGCCCTTGGGGGGGTCCCAGTTCCATCAAGTGCTCCAGATCTCACTTGGAAATCCTGCTCTCTGCTCCTCCCTCTTTGTCCTAATTGACAGCCCCAGTCTTGTGCCACATAAAAATCTTACACATACACCATTTGTGCCTGGCACATTGTGCATGCGCAGGATTGGAAAGAGCAGTGCAGGTGTGAGAACTCTGGGGCTGTCAATCAGGACAAGGGGGGAGGAATGGGACAAGTTTGCAGACGAGACCTGGAGCATTTGCTGGGATTGAGACTGACCTCAGGCTCTAGCATAGTGGATTAAAGTGTGCACATTTCTAAGTACTGTTTAGTAGGCACAAATCTTCTGACAGGTTCCCTTTAAAGGGAATCTTTCACCTAAACTGACCATTATAGAACACTAACCCCATAATCTGCATTATAGTCCCCATATTTGAATGCTACTTACCGTATAGCTGTCCATCGCTTATTTTTGCTAAAAAACACTTATATTCAATATGTTAATTAGGTTCCAAAGATGCCCAGGGGCGGCGTTCAAGCGGCCGGTGCCCAGTCCCCTCGTCGCTTTTCATATGAAACCCCTCCCCTTTCACCCTTTTGGCCCGCCCTAGTCCTTCAGAAATCCAGCGCCAGCGCCGTTCACGAGATTTGCCGCTCCTGCGCACTTCATTCCTCATTATATTGAATATAAGTGTTTTTTAATGAAAATAAGCGACAGACAGCTATACGGTAAGTAGCATTCCAATATGGGGACTATAATGCAGATCATGGGGTTAGTGTTCTATAATGGTCAGTTTAGGTGAAAGACTCCCTTTAACAATTATTGTGTGTAATTGTTTTTATATATATATATATATATATATATATATATATATCTTTCTTAAACAGGTACAGTTTTCATACCCTTTAACTTTTTTTCCCCATTTTGTTATGTTGTGGCCTTGTGTTAAAATAAATAAAAAGTTTAAATTGTTCCCCATTATTTTACTCTCAGTACCCCATAATGAGAAAGTGAAAACAGAATGTTTGAAATCTTTGCTAATTTGTTGAAAATGAAAAACTAAAATCTTGCATTGACATAAGTGTTCAGACCCTTTCCTCACTATCTTTGGCAGTGATTACAGCCCCCAGTCCTCCTGGATGTGATGCCACAAGGTTTGCACACCTGGATTTGCGGATTTTCTGCAGATCCTCTCAAGTTGACGAAGTTACAGTGCCGTAATCTCGCAATGCGCGAGCTAGCGCATGCGCAGTTCGTTCACTAAAGCTGATGCCAGCAAAGGGAACAAACACTTTGCCGACACTGCGCATGCACCAGTTTGCGCATCGCGAGATTACAGCACTGTAACTTCGTGAGCATGGAGGAGATTCCTGGATGCAGGCGGTGCTGGGCTCCTTCACAGGGGGCGCAGCTCTATAGGGTAAAACTAGGTGACAGAATCCCTTTAAAGGGCATTTTTCAGAGCTGTACTTTGCAACAAGCGGTCCAGCACTGTGTCCGTCACATGACACAGCACCTTTCCATGGTTTATTTGTTTTACCGTCTTTCTCACACTCCTCTCTGCAATTGACTTCATGCCTGTGAGTTGTCCTTGCCTCTAGCATAGTTTTGTCCTATTTACTGATTGTTATGTTGTCTCCCCTATTAACAGTTTGGATGGACTCATGTCACTTTGCTGATTACTGTCACACAGTCTCATCTTATCATCCAAAATCTTTTTGAAGGGATTATCTGGTAAGATCTCACATCTGTGCAGTTACATATTTAATGTGCTCATTGACAGACCAAAGGTAACCAAAAGATAGTGTCCTCTGCAGTTGAAACTCAATTAGCTAGATTTACTGGATACTTTTTAATTGCTTTTCAGTGGTTTCATTATATCTGTTTCACAGCATATAGAACTGTATGACATAGCAATGACATTTTCAATGTAGGCCACAAGGAAGGTTCTAAGGACAGGTTATTCCAGGTCATGACTATTTGCAGTACCCGAAAACAAAAATGCAAGCACAAAATCTGCTTATTGCTAAGAACAGGATATTTATGGTAGATTCTGCAATTACAGCAGTTGTGTCAATGTAGGCCATAGAGACACTTATAATGTATAGGTTTTTAGTTTGTGCTTTTTTGAGGCCTGGAAAAGAATCATTCTCGATACATTTTATTTATATGTTACTATGTGTTTTGGTGTGTGTATAATAACCTTAGAACAGCAGAGCACAGTCTAAAATATACACACATACTATAGTGACATCACAACAGAGGAGTCAGGAAATATACACACACATACTATAGTGACATCACAACAGAGGAGTCAGGAAATATACACACATACTACAGTGACATCACAACAGAGGAGTCAGGAAATATACACACATACTACAGTGACATCACAACAGAGGAGTCAGGAAATATACACACATACTACAGTGACATCACAACAGAGGAGTCAGGAAATATACACACATACTACAGTGACATCACAACAGAGGAGTCAGGAAATATACACACATACTACAGTGACATCACAACAGAGGAGTCAGGAAATATACACACATACTACAGTGACATCACAACAGAGGAGTCAGGAAATATACACACATACTACAGTGACATCACAACAGAGGAGTCAGGAAATATACACACATACTACAGTGACATCACAACAGAGGAGTCAGGAAATATACACACATACTACAGTGACATCACAACAGAGGAGTCAGGAAATATACACACATACTACAGTGACATCACAACAGAGGAGTCAGGAAATATACACACATACTACAGTGACATCACAACAGAGGAGTCAGGAAATATACACACATACTACAGTGACATTACAACAGAGAAGTCAAGAAATATACACACATACTACAGTGACATCACAACAGAGGAGTCAGGAAATATACACACATTCTACAGTGACATTACAACAGAGAAGTCAAGAAATATACACACATACTATAGTGACATCACAAGAGAGCACAATCTGGAAATATACACATACTGTAACAGTGACATCACAACAGAGCATAGCCTAGAAATGTACACACACTACAGTGACATCACAACAGTTATAAACACATTCTACAGTGACATTACAACAGAGAAGTCAAGAAATATACACAAATACTATAGTGACATCACAAGAGAGCACAATCTGGAAATATACACATACTGTAACAGTGACATCACAACAGAGCATAGCCTAGAAATGTACACACACTACAGTGACATCACAACAGTTATAAACACATTCTACAGTGACATCACAACACAGGAGTCTAGAAATATACACACATACTACCGGGACATCACAACAGACCACAGTCTAGAAATATATACACATAGTACAGTGACATCACAACAGACCACAGTCTAGAAATATACACACATACTACAGTGACATCACAACAGAGCACAGTCTAGAAATATATACATACTACAGTGACATCACAACAGAGCACAGTCTAGAAATATATACACATACTACAGTGACCTCACAACAGACCACAGTCTAGAAATATATACACATACTACAGTGACCTCACAACAGACCACAGTCTAGAAATATATACACATTCTACAGTGACATCACAACAGAGCACAGTCTAGAAATATATACACATACTACAGTGACATCACAACAGAGCACAGTCTAGAAATATATACACATACTACAGTGACATCACAACAGAGCACAGTCTAGAAATATATACACCTACTACAGTGACATCACAACAGAGCACAGTCTAGAAATACATACACATACTACAGTGACAACACAGTCTAGAAATATACACACATACTAATTTGAAATACGGATATTGTGATATCATTATCATGCATTTATGAATACACATAAAATGGTGATATCACTGTAAGACATACAATATTAATACAGGCAGTACTGTGTCATCATCATGTAGCTTGTCAATATTCACACCATTGTGATATTACCACAGTATCGCACAACTTTTGAATACACACAGTAATATGACCATATCACAATCGAGTGCAGCCATTAAACTTTTCATTCCCAGGTCAATCGTACACTTTTCACACAAATATAACCTAAATTATATAAAAAAATAAACCATATCATACCCACACCCATAATTTCTTGAATTAGGCACCTGGCACCGTGTGCAAATACCACCCAGTACATTATAGTCATGCAATTTTACATAAAAGTGTTAAAAAAGAAATAAGATTCATGATTGTGCTAGAATATAAAGGTATACATATCACATATGTACCTATTATCAGAACAACTTAATAGACTAAAAGTCTCCATGATCCAGATGCCAGTTAACAAGTTAACTTTTGAGCCACAGAATTGAGCAATTTCCTGATTAGGCAAGGGGAGTGATTAGATGTGTAAGTGTCCATCTTCTCAGTTCTTTGGTTACAACCCTCCCCCCAAATGTTAGAACACATGTACACCCTGACTGATAAGAGGGGTGATAACATGAAGAAAAGTCCCTGTATTAAAGGGGTTGTCGTGAGAGTGGCATTTATCATGTAGAGAAAGTTAATACAAGCCTCTTACTAATACACTGCTCAAAAAAATAAAGGGAACACAAAAATAACACATCCTAGTAGGGGTGCACCGAAATGAAAATTCTGGTCCGAAACCGAAACCGAAAATTCAGGATGCCCTTGACCGAAAACCGAAACCGAAACTGCCTTTTTGCCCAAATACTTTTAAAATACTTTTTTTTTAATGATTTTATTAATAATTCTTTTTCATGAATGAAATTCATCTGTGGGTGGCGCTGTTATGGAGAGGGGGATCTGTGGGTGGCGCTGTTATGGAGAGGGGGATCTGTGGGTGGCGCTGTTATGGAGAGGGGGATCTGTGGGTGGCGCTGTTATGGAGAGGGGGATCTGTGGGTGGCGCTATGGAAAGGGGGATCTGTGGGTGGCGCTGTTATGGAGAGGGGGATCTGTGGGTGGCGCTGTTATGGAGAGGGGGATCTGTGGGTGGCGCTGTTATGGAGAGGGGGATCTGTGGGTGGCGCTATGGAGAGGGGGATCTGTGGGTGGCGCTATGGAGAGGGGGATCTGTGGGTGGCGCTATGGAGAGGGGGATCTGTGGGTGGCGCTGTTATGGAGAGGGGGATCTGTGGGTGGCGCTGGTATGGAGAGGGGGATCTGTGGGTGGTGCTGTTATGGAGAGGGGGATCTGTGGGTGGCGCTGTTATGGAGAGGGGGATCTGTGGGTGGCGCTGTTATGGAGAGGGGGATCTGTGGGTGGTGCTGTTATGGAGAGGGGGATCTGTGCACTGTTATGGAGAGGGGGATCTGTGGGTGGCGCTGTTATGGAGAGGGGGATCTGTGGGTGGCTCTGTTATGGAGGGGGGGATATGTGCACTGTTATGGGCATAACAGTGCACAGATCCCTTTCCCCATAACAGTGCACAGATCCCTTTCCCCATAACAGTGCACAGATCCCTTTCCCCATAACAGTGCACAGATCCCTTTCCCCATAACAGTGCACAGATCCCTTTCCCCATAACAGTGCACAGATCCCCCCTCCCCATAGCAGTGCACAGATCCCCCCTCCCCATAGCAGTGCCATAGACCGATCCCCCTACCCATAACAGCCCCGGCCCTGCTGCTCACAGCATCTTTATTTTACCTTACAATCGTGAGGCTCCAGTAACTAACAACTCTGCAGGCAGAGCGGAGGGCGGCGTAACGTCACTTACTCACGTGACGCACCTGCTCCGCCCACTTTATGAATGAAGGAGGCGGAGCAGGCGCGTCACGTGAGTAAGTGACGTTACGCCGCCCTCCGCTCTGCCTGCAGAGTTGTTAGTTACTGGAGCCTCACGATTGTAAGGTAAAATTAAGATGCAGTGACAAAGTAAACCGCCCGCCCGGCGCCCGCCCGCAGATGGTGGGTGACAAATCCCACACCCCATATTTTCGGCCGATATGTAACAATATCGGCCGAAGTGGATTAGGTGCATTTTCGGCCGATATTTTCGGCTGCCGAAATTTCGGTGCACCCCTACATCCTAGATCTGAGTTAATTAAATATTCTTCTGAAATACTTTGTTCTTTACATAGTTGAATGTGCTGACAACAAAATCACACAAAAATTAAAAAAATGGAAATCAAATTTTTCAACCCATGGAGGTCTGGATTTGGAGTCACACTCAAAATTAAAGTGGAAAAACATACTACAGGCTGATCCAACTTTGATGTAATGTCCTTAAAACAAGTCAAAATGAGGCTCAGTAGTGTGTGTGGCCTCCACGTGCCTGTATGACCTCCCTACAACGCCTGTGCATGCTCCTGATGAGGTGGCGGACTGTCTCCTGAGGGATCTCCTCCCAGACCTGGACTAAAGCATCTGCCAACTCCTGGACAGTCTGTGGTGCAACGTGACGTTGGTGGATAGAGCGAGACATGATGTCCCAGATGTGCTCAATTGGATTCAGGTCTGGGGAACGGGCGGGCCAGCCCATAGCATCAATGCCTTTGTCTTGCAGGAACTGCTAACACACTTCAGCCACATGAGGTCTAGCATTGTCTTGCATTAGGAGGAACCCAGGTCCAACCGCACCAGCATATGGTCTCACAAGGGGTCTGAGGATCTCATCTCAGTACCTAATGGCATTCAGGCTATCTCTGGCGATCACATGGAGGGCTGTGCGGCCCTCCAAAGAAATGCCACAACACACCATTACTGACCCAATGCCAAACCGGTCATGCTGGAGGATGTTGCAGGCAGCAGAACGTTCTCCACGGCGTCTCCAGACTCTGTCACGTCTGTCACATGTGCTCAGTGTGAACCTGCTTTCATCTGTGAAGAGCACAGGGCGCCAGTGGCGAATTTGCCAATCTTGTGTTCTCTGGCAAATGCCAAACGTCCTGCACGGTGTTGGGCTGTAAGCACAACCCCCACCTGTGGACGTTGGGCCCTCATATCACCCTCATGGAGTCTGTTTCTGACCGTTTGAGCAGACACATGCACATTTGTGGCCTGCTGGAGGTCATTTTGCAGTGCTCTGGCAGTGCTCTTCCTGTTCCTCCTTGCACAAAGGCGGAGGTAGCGGTCCTGCTGGGTTGTTGCCCTCCTACGGCCTCCTCCACGTCTCCTGATGTACTGGCCTGTCTCCTGGTAGCGCCTCCATGCTCTGGACACTACGCTGACAGACACAGCAAACCTTCTTGACACAGCTCGCATTGATGTGCCATCCTGGATAAGCTGCACTACCTGAGCCACTTGTGTGGGTTGTAGACTCCGCCTCATGCTACCACTAGAGTGAAAGCACCGCCAGCATTCAAAAGTGACCAAAACATCAGCCAGGAAGCATAGGAACTGAGAAGTGGTCTGTGGTTACCACCTGCAGAACCACTCCTTTATTGGGGGCGTCTTGCTAATTGCCTATAATTTCCACCTGTTGTCTATCCCATTTGCACAACAGCATGTGAAATTGATTGTCACTCAGTGTTGCTTCCTAAGTGGACAGTTTGATTTCACAGAAGTGTGATTGACTTGGAGTTACATTGTGTTGTTTAAGTGTTCCCTTTAATTTTTTTGAGCAGTGTATATTGTTATTATCCAAATTGCCTCCTTTGCTGGCTGGATTCATTTTTCCATCACATTATACACTGCTTGTTTCCATGGCTACGACCACCCTGCAATCCATCAGTGGTGGTCGTGCTTTCACACTATAGGAAAAAGCACTAGCCTATGTGCACTCCCATTGTCCTGGCCACAAGAGAGGCTGATGCTTTTTCCTATAATGTGCAAGCACGACCACCACTGATGGATTGCAGGGTGGTCTGTAACCATGGAAACAAGCAGTGTATAATGTGATGGAAAAATAAATCCAGCCAGCAAAGGAAGCAATATGGACAATCACAATATATTAGTAAGTGCTTTATATTACCTTCCTCTACATGATAACTGCACCTTACTGAAGTGAGACAACCCTTTTTAAGTTTCATGGGAAGGCTAGAGCTAGAATATCAGGTCAATTCCTTTTAACGTGGTGTGGGACCTTTGTGTTGCATGCCTTCTGGACCATCAAATGCTGATTAATATAATTATATAACTTGATAGAAGTTGAAATGTTTTTTCTTTTTTCTGATACTGAGCTTGGAATCTACTGAATTAAATGATACAATTATGGCTGCCTGCAGCTGCTCCTCAGGGGTGCTTCTGGTCTACCATGTATACAGTGAAGTCAGTAGTAAAGTACACCGCCAGAATGTTAGCCATTAACTCCATCTCTGCAGGGGATCTGGAGCTTTGTATAAAAAAAAGCCCCAAAGCTCTGACCGCACCGAATGTTGGATCTAAACATGCCATGGAGTTAAAAGGTGGAGGTATATGTTCAGACAAACAAGCTCTTGTTACAAATGATATCATCTTGCAGTTTTTCTAATGATTTCCGAGGAGCAACTCTCCATCCCAAATAGGTCTAGTGAAAGGGTGACTAAACCTTTGATGGAAAAATGAAGGGACACAGTGCTGGTCAGAGCACTCTGCCCTTTCGGCTTTCATCCGCTACGCCTCGGCATTTGGAGTGTGTGGAGTTCAGATATTTTCTATAGATCCATACTCTTCACGCTCCAAAAGCCAAGCAGAGCCGATGAAAGCCAAATGAGCAGTAGTTAGTATTTTTATCAAAGGTTTAGCTACCCTATAACGGTGTCACAGTTTCGTGTCCTGAAGCCACTAACCGGACAATGTAGCGCTATATAGGAAGGAAATAGGTTTGTAAAAATGTTACACTCTGAGGCCTCTTGCACATGACCGTATGGCTTTTTCAGTATTTTGCAGTCTGCAAAAAACAGATCCACAAAAAATACGGATGACGTCCGTGTGCATTCCGTTTTTTGCAGAATGGAACAGCTGGCCCCTGAAAGAACAGTACTATCGTTGTCCGTTATGTGGACAATAATAGGACATGTTCTATCTTTGAACGGAAATACGGAAACGGAAGGCATATGGAACGCAAAAAACGTAACGTAAATGAAAAAAATAAAAATAAGCCCATAAAGACGTGCACGCTACCTGTGAAGAGTCAGTTGGGTGGTCCCATTTTCAGGAATAGTCCTGTAGTCCAAGCTTGCAAACGCAGGCATGCGCAGTGCAAATATGGTGCCAAGGTCAGTACACCTCACTAGATGCTGCTTGGAATTTGGAAGTGTAGGACTACTCCTGATACTAGGACTATTCACAGGTAGTGTTTACTACGTAATAAGTGACGTAAAAGTCTTACTGTCCTGGACTGGGATTCATAGTATTCAATAGGCCAATTGCACTTGGCACATTCTCATTTTACGGGTGACTATGTGTTCCCACAGTAGAAACCAAAACTACACTGCTCAAAAAAATAAAGGGAACACTTAAACAACACAATGTAACTCCAAGTCAATCACACTTCTGTGAAATCAAACTGTCCACTTAGGAAGCAACACTGAGTGACAATCAATTTCACATGCTGTTGTGAAAATGGGATAGACAACAGGTGGAAATTATAGGCAATTAGCAAGACAACCCCAATAAAGCAATTAGCAAGACACCCCCAATAAAGAAGTGGTTCTGCAGGTGGTGATCACAGACCACTTCTCAGTTCCTATGCTTCCTGGATGATGTTTTGGTCACTTTTGAATGCTGGCAGTGCTTTCACTCTAGTGGTAGCATGAGACGGAGTCTACAACCCACACAAGTGGCTCAGGTAGTGCAGCTTATCCAGGATGGCACATCAATGCGAGCTGTGGCAAGAAGGTTTGCTGTGTCTGTCAGCGTAGTGTCCAGAGCATGGAGGCGCTACCAGGAGACAGGTCAGTACATCAGGAGACGTGTAGGAGGGCAACAACCCAGCAGCAGGACCGCTACCTCCGCCTTTGTGCAAGGAGGAACAGGAGGAGCACTGCCAGAGCCCTGCAAAATGACCTCCAGCAGGCCACAAATGTGCATGTGTCTGCTCAAACGGTCAGAAACAGACTCCATGAGGGTGATATGAGGGCCCAACGTCCACAGGTGGGGGTTGTGCTTACAGCCCAACACCGTGCAGGACGTTTGGCATTTGCCAGAGAACACCAAGATTGGCAAATTCGCCACTGGTGCCCTGTGCTCTTCACAGATGAAAGCAGGTTCACACTGAGCACATGTGACAGACGTGACAGAGTCTGGAGACGCCGTGGAGAACGTTCTGCTGCCTGCAACATCCTCCAGCATGACCGGTTTGGCTTTGGGTCAGTAATGGTGTGTTGTGGCATTTCTTTGGAGGGCTGCACAGCCCTCCATGTGCTCGCCAGAGGTAGCCTGACTGCCATTAGGTACCACGATGAGATCCTCAGACCCCTTGTGAGACCATATGCTGGTGCGGTTGGCCCTGGGTTCCTCCTAATGCAAGACAATGGTAGACCTCATGTGGCTGAAGTGTGTCAGCAGTTCCTGCAAGACGAAGGCATTGATGCTATGGGCTGGCCCGCCCGTTCCCCAGACCTGAATCCAATTGAGCACATATGGGACATCATGTCTCGCTCTATCCACCAACGTCACGTTGCACCACAGACTGTCCAGGAGTTGGCAGATGCTTTAGTCCAGGTCTGGGAGGAGATCCCTCAGGAGACAGTCCGCCACCTCATCAGGAGCATGCACAGGCGTTGTAGGGAGGTCATACAGGCACGTGGAGGCCACACACACTACTGAGCCTCATTTTGACTTGTTTTAAGGACATTACATCAAAGTTAGATCAGCCTGTAGTGTGTTTTTCCACTTTAATTTTGAGTGTGACTCCAAATCCAGACCTCCATGGGTTGAAAAATTTGATTTCCATTTTTAATTTTTGTGTGATTTTGTTGTCAGCACATTCAACTATGTAAAGAACAAAGTATTTCAGAAGAATATTTAATTAATTCAGATCTAGGATGAGTTATTTTTGTGTTCCCTTTATTTTTTTGAGCAGTGTATATACAGTTGCAAGAAAAAGTGTGTGAACCCTTTGGAATGATGGATTTCTGCACAAATTGGTTATAAAATGTGATCTGATCTTCATCTAAGTCACAACAATAGACAATCACAGTCTGCTTAAACTAATAACACACAAAGAATTAAATGTTACCATGTTTTTATTGAATACACCATGTAAACATTCACAGTGCAGGTGGGAAAAGTATGTGAACCCTTGGATTTAATAACTGGTTGAACCTCCTTTGGCAGCAATAACTTCAACCAAACGTTTCCTGTAGTTGCAGATGAGACGTGCACAACGGTCAGGAGTAATTCTTGACCATTCCTCTTTACAGAACTCTTTCAGTTCAGCAATATTCTTGGGATGTCTGGTGTGAATTGCTTTTTTGAGGTCATGCCTGGGCCACTTCAGAAGGCGTATTTTCTTCTGTTTAAGCCATTCTGTTGTTGATTTACTTCTATGCTTTGGGTCGTTGTCCTGTTGCAACACCTATCTTCTGTTGAGCTTCAGCTGGTGGACAGATGGCCTAAAGTTCTCCTGCAAAATGTCTTGATAAACTTGGGAATTCATTTTTCCTTCGATGATAGCAATCCGTCCAGGCCCTGACGCAGCAAAGCAGCCCCAAACCATGATGCCCCCACCACCATACTTCACAGTTGGGATGAGGTTTTGATGTTGGTGTGCTGTGCCTCTTTTTCTCCACACATAGTGTTGTGTGTTTCTTCCAAACAACTCAACTTTGGTTTCATCTGTCCACAGAATATTATGCCAGTACTGCTGTGGAACATGCAGGTGCTTTTGTGCAAACTGTAAACGTGCAGCAATGTTTTTTTTTGGACAGCAGTGGCTTCCTCTGTGGTATCCTCTCATGAAATCCATTCTTGTTTAGTGTTTTACGTATCGTAGATTCGCTAACAGGGATGTTAGCGTATGCCAGAAACTTTTGTAAGTCTTTAGCTGACACTCTAGGATTCTTCTTCACCTCATTGAGCAGTCTGCGCTGTTCTCTTGCAGTTAGGGTTGTTGCGGGTATCGAAATTTCGATACCTTTGTCCCGGTATCAATACTATAACGGGATTTCCATTTTTTCGATACTGGGCTGCGCTGCTGTGCAGTCTAGTATCTCTGAGCATGAGCATGCTGCTGTCAGCCCGCTCATGTTCCCTCAGCAGCACAGGGGAGAAGGAAGCAGTCACCAATGATAGTGCGAGGCATCATTCACATCAGGCAATGCTTCTTGTGAAAAGCAAACCCAGAACTGGTGTGTGTTTTTTATAGGGCAGGGCAGCTGTAACAAACACCTCCAATCTCATCTCATTGATTGGACTCCAATTAGCTCTTGGAGATGTCATTAGTCTAGGGGTTCACATACTTTTTCCTCCTGCACTGTGAATGTTTACATGGTGTGTTCAATAAAAACATGGTAACATTTAATTCTTTGTGTGTTATTAGTTTAAGCAGACTGTGATTGTCTATTGTTGTGATCAGATCACATTTTATGACTAATTTGTGCAGAAATCCATATAATTCCAAAGGGTTCACATACTTTTTCTGTATGTGAAGTGATATGGTAGATTGTGTACCCATCTTTAAATTGCATGCGTGGAGGCAGAGCACATGAAAATCCTTGTGACCTATATCCATAAGGATATGTTCAGACGCTCAAATTGCATTTGGGAAAATCTGACCTGTATTTGCTGTGGAATCTGCAGCAGAAATCCTTGGCCGACCCTCAGAATTGTGCCACAGATTTGTAGGCTAAATGCCACAGAGCCAGCTTCAGCCCATGGCTTATCCGGGTGCAGACACATGCCACAGTTTCAGCTCGATTTCCACAAGGAAACCATGCCATGAAGAGACATAAAGAGCAGCCTGAATTCCTATTAAATACAATGGGAAGACGTGTGGGGAGAGAGGCTGTGTGAACATGGGCTAATAATTCCATGTTGGGCGTATATTTTGTCCTACATGACCTCTTGATATTGAATATGTTCACATCTCTGTTGGTTCAGGGCCTCTGTCACACATTCTACCAAAAAGAGCGGACAAGAAGTCTTGTATGTAGGACTTTTTCTCCTCTAAAAAAAAAAGCGGACACCTGAACGGACTTCATTATAGTTATTGGGATCTGTTCAGCTGTTGGTTTCAGTTATGTGCCGAATTCGGCTCTTCCGTTATATTTGGTCTTCTGCTCCTCTGACCGAGCAGAACAATGGAAATTACTAGTGGTGGTGTGAACATGGCTTTACCTCTATAGTGGCTGGCTATTAGAAGGATGTGATATTTTTTTTTTTCGATGATGAGACTTGTATTAGGTACATTTTGTGATATATTGCTTTTTTCACAGTATTTGTTAAATCTGAATTGCATGTACAAGAGCTGACCTGTGGTTTGTTTTATAGGTTTCTAGTTCCAGTTTCCATTGTCATTTGTAATGACATCATGGCTTATCTTTTCGGGTTCTTCTTTGGTAGGACCCCGTTAATAAAGGTAAGCAGCAGCTAATCAGTTAGTACTGTCAGAATGTGCCACAGAGAGTGCCAGCCTTATGGAAAGCAATGTTGTGTCCACGGATGTGTAGGAGGACCGATTAGTGATGTGACGCTTCAGTGTGCAAACAGTCGGTGTGAATTGTGAGGTGTCATCAGAAAATGACCTATTGTTCAAATCACAGTTTAACATTTTTTATTTTTTTTTTGCAAGTTTTTGGTTATGTTTTTCCATGTCACACTCTAGATTAAAAATGTATGTAATCTCTGAAATTTCCACATTGGCCACTAGGTATAATAAAAGATCATGATTTCCTGTCCTATGCAGGTAACTTTCCAGTAACTATTATCACTACAATGACAAGTAACACCTCTGTATAGATAACACAGAATCCACCATTCACATTAGGTGATATCACAGCTTATCAGCTTCCTCCTGACCTCTGCACAGGTCACAGAGCATGTCCTGAAAACTCTCCCTTACTAGCCAGTAAGGTCAGCTCCTGTCCATTGTATCTATGGCCCATGTAGGTGCTTTCAAAAGTCAGGTAGGCCTAGTGGCCAGTGTGAGAACTGCAAGATTATATGTGTTTTTTTTTAAAGGGGTTGTCCGAGTTATGGAAAAAAAAAAAAATATAGCACTGAAAATCTGATGGGCAGCAATATATAACTAAGCTAAGCAAGTTTTATGCAAAAAAATATATCTATTTCCTCATTTCCCTGGTTCTCTTATGGCCCTTTGTTTACATGCAATAAAAACAATCTCTGCCCCTCCCCCTGCACTGCTAAGAGAGTGAATACAAGAGCTGCCCTGAGTGACATGTCTGCCTGCTGGGAGACTCTGCAGCATGCTGTATGTGTAGGACTACAAGTCCCAGCTGTATAATGACACTGCTAAGGGAGTGAATACAAGAGCTGCCCTGAGTGACATGTCTGCCTACTGGGAGACTCTGCAGCATGTTGTATGTGTAGGACTACAAGTCCCAGCTGTATAATGACACTGCTAAGGGAGTGAATACAAGAGCTGCCCTGAGTGACATGTCTGCCTGCTGGGAGACTGCAGCATGTTGTATGTGTAGGACTACAAGTCCCAGCTGTATAATGACACTGCTAAGGGAGTGAATACAAGAGCTGCCCTGAGTGACATGTCTGGGAGACTGCAGCATGTTGTATGTGTAGGACTACAAGTCCCATCTGTATAATGACACTGTTAAGGGAGTGGATACAAGAGCTGCCCTGAGTGCTGGGAGAATCAACAGCAACTTGTAAGTGTAGAACTACAAGTCCCAGCTGTATAATGACACTGCTAATACACACAGGATCTTCCCCCTACCTTCTTGTGCAATGCTCTCTCTAGTCTGTCAGCTCCAGTGCCCAACATTGTCCCCTCACTGCCTGCAGCTACCCAGTCTGTGCAGCTGAAGGGGTTAAGAATCCTAGGAGAGAGCAGACAGCCCGGCAGTGAAGGGGGGCGTGGCCAGCACAGTGATGTCTCGTTTAAAGGCTTGTAAACTAACTTTATCAGAGCAGGGAGAGAAGCTGACATCACAGGTCATGGGACCCTCAGTCAAATCTGATAAACCAGGCACTGCAGATAAAGTGAGTTAATTGTAAAGTTGTTATATTTGCCTAGTTAGGAACATAGAACAAAAAAATGACACGGACAACCCCTTTAAATATAGATAGTGACAGGGGGAAAAAAAACTCGCCACCATAAAAACTTGATTTAAACAATAGGTCAATTTCTGGTGACACATTCCCTTTAAGAATTTTTTTTTTTTTTGGAATATGAGTTGGTGGAACATAAGTGAGCGGGTGACAATGTCTGCCTATAATTGTTCTACTGAGTATTAAAATTCTGCTTAAAATTGTTCTAGTGAGGATTCTTAACATTCAGCACCCCCTTGGTTAAGCCTTATTTACTCATACAGTATAGAGGGTAGTTGGCTGCACAGCTAAGCCCCAACCTGCCCTACACATGGAGACTCGGACTAAGGCCTCATGCACACGACAGTATTTTTTCACGGTCCGCAAAACGGGGTTCCGTTGGTCCGTGATCCGTGACCGTTTTTTCGTCCGTGGGTCTTCCTTGATTTTTGGAGGATCCACGGATATGAAAAAAAAGTCGTTTTGGTGTCCGCCTGGCCGTGCGGAGCCAAACGGATCCGTCCTGACTTACTATGCAAGTCAATGTGGACGGATCCGTTTGACGTTGACACAATATGGTGCAATTGCAAACTGATCCGTCCCCCTATGACTTTCAATGTAAAGTCAGGAGTTAATATACCATAGGATCAGAGTTTTCTCCAATCCGATTGTATATTTTAACTTGAAGCGTCCCCATCACCATGGGAACGCCTCTATGTTAGAATATACCATCGGATTTGAGTTAGATCGTGAAGCTCATATCCGACAGTATATTCTAACACAGAGGCGTTCCCATAGTGATGGGGACGCTTCAAGTTAGAATATCCTACGAACTGTGTACATGACTGCCCCCTGCTACCTGGCAGCACCCGATCTTTTACAGGGGGCTGTGATCCGCACAATTAACCCCTCAGGTGCCGCACCTAAAGGTTAATTGTGTCACCCCCCCCCCCCCCCCAAGTTAAAATCACGTTCCGAATCCCCCATCATTGGTGGCCAGTGCGGCCTCACATCTCCCCTCCCCCCCCCCAGTTAAAATCACATTCCCCCATCATTGGTGGCAGTGGAGAGTTCCGATCGGAGTCCCAGTTTAATCGCTGGGGCTCCGATCGGTAACCATGGCAACCAGGACGCTACTGCAGTCCTGGTTGCCATGGTTACTTAGCAATTTTTAGAAGCATTATACTTACCTGCGAGCTGCGATGTCTGTGACCGGCCGGGTGCTCCTCCTACTGGTAAGTGAAAGGTCTGTGTGGCGCATTGCTTATAGCACAGACCTGTCACTTACCAGTAGGAGGAGCGCCCGGCCGGTCACAGACATCGCAGGTAAGTATAATGCTTCTAAAAATTGCTAAGTAACCATGGCAACCAGGACTGCAGTAGCATCCTGGTTGCCATGGTTACCGATCGGAGCCCCAGTGATTAAACTGGGACTCCGATCGGAACTCTCCACTGCCACCAATGATGGGGGAACGTGATTTTAACTAGGGGGGGGGGGGGGGAGATGTGAGGCAGCACTGGCCACCAATGATGGGGGATTCGGAACGTGATTTTAACTAGGGGGGGGGGGGGGGGGAGGGGAGATGTGAGGCCGCACTGGCCACCAATGATGGGGGATTCGGAACGTGATTTTAACTGGGAGGGGGGGGGAGATGTGAGGCCGCACTGGCAACCAATGATGGGGGATTCGGAACGTGATTTTAACTGGGGGGGGGGGGAGGAGATGTGAGGCAGCACTGGCCACCAATGATGGGGGATTCGGAACGTGATTTTAACTGGGGGGGGAGATGTGAGGCCGCACTGGCCACCAATGAATATAATATTGGGGAGCGAGGGGGTCTGCCCCCTCCTGCCTGGCAGCACCTGATCTCTTACAGGGGGCTATGATACGCACAATTAACCCTTTTAGGTGTGGCACCTGAGGGGTTAATTGTGCAGATCACAGCCCCCTGTAAAAGATCGGGTGCTGCCAGGCAGCAGGGGGCAGTCATGTACACAGTTCTCAGTATATTCTAACTTGAAGCGTCCCCATCACTATGGGAACGCCTCTGTGTTAGAATATACTGGTCGGATATGAGTTTTCACATCTGCGATCAGTCTGTGTGAAAGTTGCCAACGGCCACGAATCACGGACGCGGATGCCAATCTTGTGTGCATCCGTGTTTTTTCACGGACCCATTGACTTGAATGGGTCCGTGAACCGTTGTCCGTCAAAAAAATAGGACAGGTCTTATTTTTTTGACGGACAGGAAACCTGGATCACGGCCGCGGATGAACAACGGTGCATTTTCCGAGTTTTCAACGGACCCATTGAAAGTCAATGGGTCCGCAGAAAATCACGGAAAACGGAACAACGGCCACGGATGCACACAACGGTCGTGTGCATGAGGCCTAAGGTGCATGTTCATCTCCTGTGAGATTAAAGCATTGGGCATGTCCAGTCCTTTTTCTACCTTCCATACACATGGACGGCTCTGGACGACATTCCTCTAATGCAGGGATGCCCAACCTGCGGCCCGCCAGCTGTTGCATAACTACAACTCCCAGCATGCCCAGACAGCCTACAGCTATCAGCCTACAGCAGGGCATGGTGGGAGTTGTAGTTTTACAACAGCTCGAGGTCCAGAGGTTGGGCATCCCTGCTCTAATGTGTCTGGCCTTTTATTTTCATACATCAGATGATAATGGAAAAAGGGGACACAACCTACATGTGATCTCCACAAGTTTCCCAGAAGATGCAGAGAGTCCTACAGACGGACAATCCAATGTGTTTCCATTTCTAGGTTTAGTCCTTTTTTTTAGTGTTGCTGTAGGGCAGTCATTCTTACCACCGCCCTTGTCATCAGCGGTGTATTCTGTGTTGACGATACGCACCACATATCCCAGCATGTCCTGTATTGTCCATTGTTCTGGTCAGTGGCTATGTTCGGGATAGGTGTTCTCCTAGGCTAATGTATCCCTATAATTTTACGGCAGGGATCTCCGCACCATATGATTCAGTGGTATGCTTAAATGAAGAAACCGAATACATTGAAATTATATTTGTTTCTACCTTTTTAATTGTTACTCTTTGATATTTTAGCTGTCGCCCAAAAAAACATGGGAAGGATTCATTGGTGGATTCTTTTTGACTATAATATTTGGATTTATGGTGAGTTCTCGGAGTTTATCATTGCAGTTTAGAAGATAAGCGGTTCATCGGTCACCATAATGAAAGATTTCAGAGTACTATCTCTGTATTTCACCGACTTATATGGTGTCATCTCTGACTTGCACTGTAAGGTGGATCCATAGAGCCCCAAGCACTGTGTATACAAATGATGATAGAAAATGGTCTGGAAACACAATACGTGTAATAGTCATATGCTTCAATTTAGAACATAAACATACTTTAGCATAAATGTGTAAGACTTTCTACTTGAATTTAAAGGGGTTATCTCATGATTAATGTAAAAAATTAAAATCGGACACCATATAGCCCATGAAAATCTCTAGCAAAGCTAGAACCAGCCCGGTACCTCACATGGATCCAGAATGACCCATTCATTGCTCCAATTGCTTTGCTAGATGTACAGTTGCAAGAAAAAGTATGTGAACCCTTTGGATTGATGGATTTCTGCACAAATTGGTCATAAGATGTGATCTAATCTTCATCTAAGTGACAACAATAGACCATCACAGTCTGCTTAAACTAATAACACACAAAGAATTACATGTTACCATGTTTTTATTGAACACACCATGTAAACATTCACAGTGCAGGTGGAAAAAGTATGTGAACCCTTGGATTTAATAACTGATTGACCCTCCTTTGGAAGCAATAACTTCAACCAAACGTTTCCTGTAGTTGTAGATGAGACGTGCACAACGGTCAGGAGTAATTCTTGACCATTCCTCTTTACAGAACTGTTTCAATTCAGCAATATTCTTGGGATGTCTGGTGTGAATCGCTTTCTTGAGGTCATGCCACAGCATCTCAATCGGGTTGAGGTCAGGACTCTGACTGGGCCACTCCAGAAGGCGTATTTTCTTCTGTTTAAGCCATTCCGTTGTTGATTTACTTCTATGCTTTGTTCTCCCTTCTATGCTTTGTTCTCCTGCAAAATGTCTTGATAAACTTGGGAATTCATTTTTCTTTCGATGATAGCAATCCGTTCAGGCCCTGACGCAGCAAAGCAGCCCCAAACCATGATGCCTTCACCACCATACTTCACAGTTGGGATGAGGTTTTGATGTTGGTCTGCTGTGCCTCTTTTTCTCCACACATAGTGTCGTGTGTTTCTTCCAAACAACTCAACTTTGGTTTCATCTGTCCACATAATATTTTGCCAGTACTGCTGTGGAACATCCAAGTGCTCTTGTGCAAACTGTAAACATGCAGCAATGTTTTTTTTTAGACAGCAGTGGCTTCCTCTGTGGTATCCTCCCATGAAATCCATTCTTGTTTAGTGTTTTATGTATCTTAGATTCGCTAACAGGGATGTTAGCATATGCCAGATACTTTTGTAAGTCTTTAGCTGACACTCTAGGTATCTTCTTCACCTCATTGAGCAGTCTGCGCTGTGCTCTTGCAGTCCTCTTTACAGGACGACCACTCCTAGGGAGAGTAGCAGCAGTGCTGAACTTTCTCCATTTATAGACAATTTGTCTGATCGTGGACTGATGAACAGCAAGGCTTTAGGAGATACATTTTTAACCCTTTCCAGCAATATGCAAGTCAACAATTCTTAATCGTAGGTTTTCTAAGAGCTCTTTTGTGCGAGGCATCATTCACATCAGGCAATGCTTCTTGTCAAAAGCAAACCCAGAACTGGTGTGTGTTTTTTATAGGGCAGGGAAGCTGTAACTAACACCTCCAATCTCATCTCATTGATTGGACTCCAGTTGGCTGGCACCTCACTAGGATTAGCTCTTGGAGATGTCATTAGTCTAGGGGTTCACATACTTTTTCCACCTGCACTGTGTTAACATGGTGTGTTCAATAAAAACATGGTAACATTTAATTTTTTGTGTGTTATTAGTTTAAGCAGACTGTGATTGTCTATTGTTGTGACTTAGATGAAGATCAGATCACATTTTATGACCAATTTGGGCAGAAATCCATATCATTCCAAAGGGTTCACATACTTTTTCTTGCAATTGTATTTCAGCCTGGCAGCTCAGGGGGCATTTCCTTACTCGGGGTGTGTCTTTTCTGCTTGGGGCATGTCCCTACTGCTGTACCCCCCTTCCTGTAACTGTCACAGCTTCTATAAGAAGATCCATCTGGAGCAGTTGGAAGGATAGAACTGAGAATGTGCCACCACTTCAATGTTACTGAGGTGGATGGAGCAATAAGGAAAAGAAGAAACAGGTGGCGCTATCCAATTATATTGTATTAAATAACTCAGTGGCTATCTAAAATTTTTAGTTACTTGCAGTATTCAGATCAAGGTGCTGGTTTGAAAAATGTAGAATATTTTTCTTGAGATAACCCCTTTAATCTATATCTCTTCCTCTCACGGCAGGATGATCCTTTGATGCTCCTATTATTGGTTCACATAGAATGATGCCCCTTTAAGTTTCTCCACACAGTTGATGTCCTCTAACGCAGTATGATGTTCCCTTAAAGCAGTTGTCCACATTCGGGAGCCTTGACCTCCTCCAAGTCACCAGACCTGTGGAGGGAAACATACTTACCTGCTCCCCATTGCTGGGTTTTGGCTCCTTCAGTCCCCTGCTGCCACTGACATGCTCCAGTCCCGTATATCAACATAAGGTTTGACATGTGCCACTGTGGCCAATCGTTGGTGTGTGTCCCCCATGCGGGTTACCCTTTTAGTGCCCCTTTACATAGTGATGTCCTCCACACACTATAATGTCCCTTACACATAGTGATGCCCCCTTAAGTGCTCCCATAGAGTGATGCCCCTTATTGTCTCCATTTTGAAAATGTACCTTCCCCAGGTTCCCCTGAAGAACAGAGCGAAGCAAGTCTGCCTGTCTGTGCTGTGACGGTCTGTGGCTCAGCGCAGTAGGTGCAATGACATCGCTGCATCGTACCTGCCTTCACTGAACGTGGGTGCAATGCAAGGGTCAGACGGCTGGTATTTGTGGTCCAGATTTGGACTGCGGTATGGCAGTTGAGTACCCATGATGTTAAGCCATAGATCTTTCCTTAATATGTAAATTCTTGGTTAATCCCTTTAAAGTGGTTATCTGGGAATTGGATCAGCGGGGGTCCGACTCCCTGCACCGCGAACGCTTACGACTCTTTTTAGGCCAGTGATGTCGCCATACATTGGTCACATGGCCTAGGCGCAGTTCAGTCCAATTCAAGTGACTGACAAAGCTGCAGGCAGCGGCTCTAGCCATGGGGTTCTGGTCCTTCCGCTACAGCTGATAGATGAGATTGGTATCTATTGTAATTACATACTTGGACATCTTTTCATTATCCTTTTGTAGCACAAATCTTTGCATATGTTGTTGCATTTTCTTTTTCATATATTTAGCACCTGACATTATTGATGTCATTTAGAGTTTTTTCACTTATATTTTATCACTTGCACTTTATATGCACTGGTCATTTTAGAGATTTATCAAATATTATTATTTTTTGTTTGATTTATGTATTTGATGTGTTTTGATCATTGAGATACAATACCTTATCAGGGGCAGATTGTGTGGGAGGTGGAGGTTTATTAATTATTATTTTTGCCGTACACCTCTCATGTAATCTTATTTTGTAATGTTTTTTAACATTTTTTGTGATCATGTTTTGGATACTAATACATTTTGGGATTTAATCATGGTGTGCACCATTTTTTTCATGTGCCCTTTATTATAATTGGTTGTAGTGCTTTTGCACATGGGTAGCATTCTTCTTTTCAATTGATATTGTGGTGCCTGCTTTCTACTACATTTACAATTCAAGTGAAAGGGGCTGAGCTGCAATACCAAGCACAGCCACTATACAGTGTATGGAGCTGTGCTTGTGAAGAGACCGGAGCTCTGGTGAGCGCAGTAGCCTCTTCAAACAGCTGCTCATCGGGGGTGCCAGGAGTCAGACCCCTGCTGATCTGATATTGATGACACATCCTGAGAATAGGCCATCAATATCAAATTCCTGAATAACCACTTTATGTTCAATAAATGCTCTTTTTCTTTATTTATTTTTTTAGTTTTCGTACATTTTAGCTCAGTTCCATTTCTTTGTGTGTCCTGTGGAGTATAACGGTGAAACCAACAACTTCTCGGCCACCTGTAAACCATCCGAGCTGTTCAGACTCCATGATTACACAGTTCCCCCATTTCTGCACTCACTGTTGGGATGGGTAAGTGCTCGTCATTGTTTTTATAGAGACATTCTCCATTGAATTCCATAGGAGAGCGTAAGTCTAGGGAAGTGCACTGCTTCCTATTGTAACGTACGTGGCCTGTGCCCGCTGGCATCCTCCTGTTTCCCCTGGTGGACACAGCTCCCAGAGCAAATCCTCTTGTTCCTCGGATCTCAGGCCTTAGGCTGCCTTTGAACGCATGATTTTCGGCTCTTAGGGTGCCAGCGTGCATGCACCCTCGCTTGAACCTTACCGCCAGGCTATAGCTTTACCATATTGGGAATTGTGGAATTTCAATACTTAGAAATCGAAGATGTATTACTAATTTCTTTATATTGATATATTGTGCTTGTCAATAAAGCAGTGATCTATATTCTAAACATAGAAATACACTTTTCTCAATAGGGAAAGGCTATAGTAAGTAGTGTTTGTAACAAAATCGATGAGAAAATCCAGCTCTTTTAAACAACAGGAAACACTTTATTGATGCGGTAAAAACTTTCCACTCCTCATACGCAAAAACAATCTACGCGTTTCGGACCCTCATGTTTCGGTCCTTAATCATGACATATACCAAGCAGTTGCTTATATACGCCTCCCACACCAATCCATAGTGGTTTAGATGTCACATGACTAGAAGCTCCTTGATAAGATCAGAACACATAATATTCTTTTAAAAAAACTTTCACAATCTAATAAAATCAAATCAAAGAAAAATCTTCAATGCAATATTTGGCTGCAGACATATAATCAGTTATACTGCAAGATCAGATCCTGTCTTTTATTTAAACCTATTGGGATGTGTGTACTTAGTCGGAACATCCAGAAAGCCTCCTCCGATGGTCTCCACCTCGCAAGGGAGCGGTAACCCTTTCTATACCTTGTGCAATCAGGGCTGAAAAATGGATTAGTGTGGGAGGAGTATATAAGCATTTATGTCATGATTAAGGACCGAAACATGAGGGTCTGAAACGCGTAGATTGTTTCTTGCGTATGAGGATTGGAAAGTTTTTACTGCATCAATAAAGTGTTTCCTGTTGTTTAAAAGAGCTGGATTTTCTCATCGATTTTGTTACAAGTCCTAAGCAACAGCCGTGTCCAGGCTGGCGTCCGTGCTCACAACAGGTGCGAGCTGCAATTTTCTATTTTCATAGTAAGTAGTGTATTTGATATGTACATGCTAGGACACAGCTCTGCCATCAGCATGTTGATGTCTAGTCCTGTCAATCAAGCAGAGGGGGGAGTGTGCAGAGCACAAGGGCATTACAAAAGTTGTGCTCCAAGGATTCAGCCCCGCCCCCTGGTGCTCCAGCCACCTAATCTGCATATGAATAAAGAGCAGATATCTTTGCAGCTGTTTAACTTACAGAAAAAAATAAAGGTATTGGTTTAATCAGCATGATCAACCCTACCAGGCAGTTTGTCTTGTTTAATAGCATTGATCATGCTGACAGAGGGTCACAGATTTTTCAGAAAGCTTTTAAAATGTAATAGGAAAGTTTTGATCGGTGGGGGTCCCAGCGTTGGGACCCCAACCAATTGCTTGAACGGGGAGTTGGAATTGAGATGGTCCCATAGACTTTTATATTGAGCCTGTCTTCATTCCTCTCCCGCAGAAAACAGAGAGTGTAATATGCAAGCGCTTCCCTCTCCTATTTCTGGAGATCAGTGGTCTCAGCACTCAGTGGGGGTCTCAGCCTCTATAACATATCAAAAGTTTTCTGAAAACTCTTGAATATCAGCACGTTTGGGGCCCATTGTATTATGGATGTCCTCGACAGCATTAAAGGGATATTCACAGGATAGGAGATAACCATTAGCTCGGGGAGATTTCTACTGCTTGGACCCCTGCAAACAGAGCGGCAGTATCTGCGCTGTCACTCCATTCACCCCTATGAGAGTTTTGCTAGCTAATAGATGCTTAGCTATCATGGAACTGCCATAGAGGTGGAGTAGCATTCCCCATTCTCATGATCAGTGGGGGGTCCCATCGGTAGGACCCCTACTGATCTAATGGTTATCCCCTATCTTGTGGTTAGGGATAACTTGATACAACTGGATTACCCCTTTTAAGCAGTAATCGTGATACCGAACACAGTGTAATTTGCAGAGATACTACAGAGACTAGACTATACTACAGATATTGCAGAGACTACAGTACTATGCCATGTGTTGGCCCCACTTGCACAGCTATTAAAGGGCTTCTATCACCAGAATCATTGTAGTGAAACAGGTTGATCTCTGACATTTGTGCAGGTTAGCAGAAGCTAGCGTCATCACGTCTGGCCCTGACTTCCCCAAGTCTTGCTTTTGCCATGCCCTTCAGTACCTGGCGAGGTCCAGGAGAGGCTCACCAGCAGTTCTTCTCTTTACTGTGCCAGGTACTAAAGCAGGTCAGGGTTAGGCATGATGACGTTTACATTGCCTGGTCCTGTCAATCAAAGTGCAGAGAGGCGCTGCAGGTAGAATGTAGCCTGTAAGGAGTGATGGCAATGCCCCTATTGCTTTTAGAGACTCATTGTCATATATTAAAAGTTCAGTTTTATCAGAAGTAAAGCCACAGATGGGGCTGGGACCAAGACTGCTAGCTTCTGCTGACCTGCACACATTCCGCAGATCAGCCTGTTTCACTACAATGATTCTGGTGACAGAATCCCCTTTAACCCCTTAAGTCCCAGTGCTGTACATGTACAGTGGAAGGAGGGGTTTGAAATACGGTGCCTGCTCGTGTTTCAAACAGCGGAGGCCCGGGGTTAATATCTGTGACTGGCGATAAGACATTTAACCCTTTAGATGTCGTGGTCAAGTGTGACCACGGCATCTAAATGCCGAAAAAACAGAATCGCACTCTTCCAGGTCAGGAATAGCTCCCCATGCGGCAATCGGGGGAGCCGTTCCTTCACTGTCTTCAGAGAAACCCAGCCTATCAGAGCTGTAGTTCCTATGGAGGCCTGCAGGTGTCAGGCCTCCATTGGATAACCGCAAATGGTCAGGTCTCCTAATGCAGTTTTGGAAGCCAAAACCAGGAGTGAATTCAAAATCGAAAAGTCGTATTTGTCCTGTGTACTTTCTCCCCTTTCCTGATTTTGACTTCCAAAACTGCATCATAAAACCTGACCGTGTTGCCGTACCCTTATTCCATGACTTTTCCTCCCGTTGCTCATCACATATAGCTTTACACAGTATTTCTCAGTGGTCTATGTCAAGGGTTGCCCATGGTCATTGATTTCTCTATATTATCTGAGAGTTTGTTTAAGATGCAAGAATTTCACACTTACATTGACAATAATGCCTGTTTTTCCAGACAACAGTCCGTCTGTACCCATTTCAGATACACAGCATCGCCCTATCAACTTTTGGTTCACTGATTGGGCCATTTGGAGGCTTCTTTGCTAGTGGCTTCAAGCGAGCCTTTAAAATTAAGGTAGGCCCCCCTTTATTTATTTTTTAAGGAAATGTGATTTCCACCACTTTGACAATATTCTTTCATTGTTTATGCCTATACTCCCAGAATAAAGTGCAAATGCCTAATGATATTTTCGGTATGATATTTTCCAGGATTTCGCTGACACTATTCCTGGGCATGGCGGGATTATGGACAGATTTGACTGTCAGTATTTGATGGCCACCTTTGTCCATGTGTATATTGCCAGCTTCATAAGGTAAAAAGGTCTCCCATCTCGTATTACCTTTAGCATAAGGGGGTGTAGGGAGTTATACATTTTTTAATGAGAATTATGCTGAAAGAAAATTATTTGAGGTTTAGAGAGGTCTCTGTATCACCTTCACTACTGAATTGTACATTGTAATGTTAAAGAGGTTCTCCTGGCTTTTTAAAAGATCCATTTTATGTTCCCCCCTGTGGAAAGAAGATTGTTTAATAAGTGCTTACCGGTCCCTCTCGCCATTGATGCCGCCCTCCCCGCTGCACTCACACAGGCTGCAGGCTCCTATACCAGGGTTCTGGCTGGATGTGTGTGCTTCTTTTTCTATTCAGCGGCCTTATAGTAACTGGAGCTGAACAGGAAAAGGGTACACAACTGTCCAGGACCCTGGAAGAAGAGACCACAGCCTGTGTGAGTGCAGTGGGGATGGCAGCTTCAGCGGAGTAAGGGACGGATCTTTTCAAAAAAGGCAGTGGAACCCCCTTCAAAAAATTTCCATATTCGTTTTTGCTAACCACAATCGTATCACGACCTGGATATTTCATGGGACCATTGTCAGTGGCTGTTCTGACCAAGATTTCACATTTGTAAAAGTAAAAATTTGGCGGCAGATACCAGTTAGTTGAGAGAGTTTTGATGTAAATCATGTGAAGTAAACCTGGATGTGGAGAATGCCGTTTCCTTGTGAATATTTGAAGTCATGATGTCTGAAGCTGGGGCTTCTCGTTTTGGATTTGGCATAATCAGATTATCTGCTAGAACTTGCCTAAATGTATGATATTTCAATATTTAATATTTCATCTGACATCGGTCTCTCCGAAGCGTGTATGTATTTTCATTTTGAAGAGGGAAGAAAGCCTCTGCCAGACACCTCAGGAGGTGTCTTATCTCCCTAAAGAACAAAAGGATTGGGAGAAAAAAATGTATTTGCTAGATCCTTCTCTCACCCGACATCATCTGTTGGGACATTTGGGAGCTCCCCATACATGTTAGATTGTTGTCCTGTCGGACCAAAAACTGCAGGTTTGGTTGACAATACACAATGTGTCTGTGGGACACTTACCAGCTTGAAAGAACATTGAAGAAACTTCAGACCCCCCAGTCCATTTTTATAGTTCTGACGATATTTGGTATTACCAAAGAATTCCATATTAAGACACTGTTAAAGGAAATATTAATTATTAAATGCAATCAGGGGTTACAGGAATGGTCCTACAAGGGTTAATGCAGGGTTGATGGCTAGGTAGGGAAAAGGGTTAACCTGGGGTTGGTGAAA
Source organism: Bufo bufo (assembly GCF_905171765.1). Taxonomy (NCBI): domain Eukaryota; kingdom Metazoa; phylum Chordata; class Amphibia; order Anura; family Bufonidae; genus Bufo; species Bufo bufo. The sequence continues at coordinate 533,823,261 of NC_053390.1, read as the reverse complement.
GAGTTAACATAAGGTAATATTGCAGGGATATGGCTAGGTGGGCAGAATGTAGGGATATAGGAATGTATATGGTTGGTGGTATAGGGTAATGCAGGGGTTAATGCTGGGGTAGCTGTGGGCTATGGCAGGGGAGAAAGAGTTACTCTAAGGGTAATTGGTGGCAGTGGGATGCAGGGGGAAAATGATTGTAGGCAGGAAAAGGGTTAACTGTAGGGAATGTTTGTTGGTATAGGGTTCAATGCAGGGCAGGGTATATGAAGGGGTTAATAAACAAAGGATTCGTTGGTGGTATAGGGTTATAGTAAAGCAGGGGTTAATGCGTTGGTGGTATAGGGTTATAAAGCAGGGATTAATGCGTTGGTGGTATAGGGTACTCAGCCATCCAGGGGTTATTTGCTTGTCTTCCAGGGGTTAATGCTCGTTGTCCTGGGGTTGATTCTCGTTGATGCTTGTCTTGCAGAGGATGATTCTCTCTTAGGGGCTGATCGGCTCAACTGCAGAGCCGCCGGACTATTTAAATCCGGCAGCGCTCGCTCCCGAGCGGCCTGCGCTGCAGGTGTGCGCAGGCAAGTCCACGTGAGCTGGCGCCATGATGCAACGTCACTGCACCAGCATGCGCGTCCTGGCGCGCGCTACCAGACGGGGGATGCTTTGATCCTACCGCCTGTAAAGTGATTACGAATCTTACAGCGCCAGAGGTCTGCGGCATACAAAGGCAGGGGAGCCCTTTGTTCCCCTGTCTTTGTAATGCTAAACATCTCCGGACCTATTGATCCTCTGTCTTTTTTGAAGTGACCGCAACTGGACATAATTGTACAGTCATCTAGGCGGCATCGGGGGGTGGGGAGAGGTTACCCGTGCTTGGGGGATATAGTTTTGGCCACATTTAAGCTAATATAAGTATATATACAGTACAGACAAAGGTTTGGACACACCTTCTCATTCAAAGAGTTTTCTTTATTTTCATGACTATGAAAATTGTAGATTTACACTGAAGGCATCAAAACTATGAATTAACACATGTGGAATTATATACATAACAAACAAGTGTGAAACAACTGAAAATATGTCATATTTTAGGTTCTTCAAAGTAGCCACCTTTTGCTTTGATTACTGCTTTGCACACTCTTGGCATTCTCTTGATGAGCTTCAAGAGGTAGTCCCCTGAAATGGTTTTCACTTCACAGGTGTGCCCTGTCAGGTTTAATAAGTGGGATTTCTTGCCTTATAAATGGGGTTGGGACCATCAGTGGCGTTGAGGAGAAGTCAGGTGGATACACAGCTGATAGTCCTACTGAATAGACTGTTAAAATTTGTATTATGGCAAGAAAAAAGCAGCTAAGTAAAGAAAAACTAGTGGCCATCATTACTTTAAGAAATGAAGGTCAGTCAGTCAGCCGAAAAATTGGGAAAACTTTGAAAGTAAGGGCTATTTGACCATGATGGAGAGTGATGGGGTGCTGCGCCAGATGACCTGGCCTCCACACTCACCGGACCTGAACCCAATCGAGATGGTTTGGGGTGAGCTGGACCGCAGAGTGAAGGCAAAAGGGCCAACAAGTGCTAAGCATCTCTGGGAACTCCTTCAAGACTGTTGGAAGACCATTTCAGGTGACTACCTCTTGAAGCTCATCAAGAGAATGCCAAGAGTGTGCAAAGCAGTAATCAAAGCAAAAGGTGGCTACTTTGAAGAACCTAGAATATGACATATTTTCAGTTGTTTCACACTTGTTTGTTATGTATATAATTCCACATGTGTTAATTCATAGTTTTGATGCCTTCATAGTCATGAAAATAAAGAAAACTCTTTGAATGAGAAGGTGTGTCCAAACTTTTGGTCTGTACTGTACGTATATAGACAAACACATATATATACACACACAACCCGAGGCATATGTATATATGGACATGCACACAATACAGGGCATATATGCATATCCATATATACACTGGGCCCAAATACAGGGGACATATACATCACACATATATCCCCACTGGCCATATAGGGCAAATAGAGAGATATATATATATATATATATATATATATATATATATACCACTTCCCTCTACAGACACTGTATTTTTAACCCATCTTTTACTTTCTCCAGAGGTCCAAATCCCAGCAAAGTCCTGCAACAACTATTAACTCTGCAGCCAGAACAACAACTAAACATCTACAAAGTATTGAAGACCCACTTGATGGAGAAAGGGGTCCTCTAAGGAGCAACGCTGACCTGACCTGTAACCTGTGTTCAAAGACTATTTCTATGGCGCCGGAGCTATTGCACTGACCCCAGAGCATTCAGCCAAAGCCGGTCAGTTTTCCCTTGCTAGTTCCCTGTAGAAAAGGCACAAGGCTTCCTTCCTCATGCACACTGAAGCATTGAAGCTCTGAATGTCCTTTATGGATACTGTGATCCAATAGCTCTTATTTCCATGTGCGTATACTAAAGAAGGGGGCAGTTTTCCTTTAGTGATGACTATGCACAGTTTCTCGCAGGAAGGGACTGACTTACGGTTTGCTGTTCCCCTTGTGTACCTCCTCCTGCTGAATAGATGGAATCCTGACTCCACTCTCTTCATATTGCTTTTATGGGATAGATTTTATGTTTTGCAATGTTTAAATGAGCGTCAACATTTTTTTTAATAGATTGTATTCTTTTTAAGTTTTGTCCTTGGAGACAATGTAATGCATTTATGGTATTTATTGACTGTACCTGTGACACATTGAAGTCATACAGTGCTACCACATAATGCTGATTTAGAGCAGCTTTACATGAGTAGAAGGTTATGATGGCCTGCGATGCCTTCTTCTCATCCTTATCAAAAGGGAAATGGTTTTACATAAAAAAACAAAACTCCTAGGCATGGCATAGTCATGGAAGGAGGGGAACTTGTTCATGACAACCTATGTACTGAAATAGTACAGGATTATGCTGAAAACTGTGAACTCTTTCAGTTCTGTCCAAGTAGATTAGTGAATAATGTCCTCAGAATGCGGATATCTGTTTCTACACCCCATCTTGTACCCCAGCCAGAGTTCCTGGGGCTTTAGTATAGGACACATCCCTTGGATCTGAGGAGTCTGTCCTGTTCATGCCTCATGTGGTTCCTTTTTGCATATACAGCCTTTGTGTGCACTAAATCCTTCTTCCTGAATGGAAGTTTACTGCAGTCATGCCGCCGCTGCACTACAGTAATACACGTATAGATCATACGAGTGTATTACAGTAGTGCAGCGGCGGCATGAAGCGCACGGCGTCATAGCAACCAATGACAGCTGTTAGCAGGAATCCAGGTCGGCATACCACGGACGTGTGCATTCGGCCTAATACTGAGAGCCTGTGAGTAGAATATCATGTTTAGAGGGAAATACTGATCATTACTGGGAAGGGTATGTAACCACAAGGGCTGACTATGAAGAAGAGAGAAGTCTAAGTATCTTAAGTTTCCTGACGTCCTGATCCATCACAGCTAGGCATTATTTTGTTTTAAACACTGTGCAAAATTGCTTGAAGGGGTATTCCCACCTCAGACATTGATGGCATATCGCTAGGATATTTCATCAATGTCGAATAGGTGCACGTCTCACCTCTGGGACCTACTCCTACCTCTAGAATGCGGCCCAGAGAGCACACCATTTAGCTATTTTCAGAAGTCCCATAACGGCGAATGGAGAACGCACTGCGCATGCACGGCCACCTCTCCATACACCGATGGGAATGCCGGAAATAGACGCTCCAGCGCTCAGCTATATTCAGTGTGCTCTCCTTCACTTTAGAGGGCACGATCTCTTATGAGACTTTCAGCGGGGACCATCAGTCCGTGCCTAAGAAAATCACTGTATTTCTGTGAGAAAAAGGAAGCTATCCGGACATGTCAAGTGTTCATATGGTTTGTCTGAAAGACCCCTCCATTATATATGATATAATGTGAACCTAGCACTCCCCTTAGGACCCTTTTATTTAGACATGTCACACCACAATTGACTCTAGTCAGCACTTTTATTAATTAAACTGGTATTTCTTCACTGGTGATTCTGTACATACTGGGGCAGATTTACTAATAGTGTCTTACTTTGCACTGTGTAAGAATATGAATCATATACTTAATGTTAGACAAATGTACTAGTTGTGGTGCGTGGACCTTTGTAAATTTGGAGTGTCGTAAATCCTGCACCAGATTTATGCTTGAATTTTGTCCGTGCGCCAAAAAACTGTCTAAGTTATTGCCACATATAAGTTGGCGTAGTTTTACTCCAAAAATGCACCAACATTTTGGCGCACGGGGCCACATTTAGGCTATGCCCCCTTGTTAGACGAGGTGAAAAAGGTTACAATAGTGTGTAAAACGGTTAGTAAATATGATGCAAAGCATGCACCAAGTTTTTTGGCACAAACGGGCGCAGAGAATCTGCCCCTCTGTTGGTATAATCTCCAAGAATGAACTTGCATTTTAAGTTGAAAGACCATTTCCCATGGAGAATGTCTATGGTACTTATAGATATGTGTCATAAAGTTCAGATGGGTTGAGTCCTAGAAAGGGGATGCCTTCCTCCAGCCACATCAAGTGGGAGAGTGCCCTCACTCGGCTGTTTCTGTATCTGTCATATACTTCATTAACATTGGCAATTTAGGAGGAAGACCTAAAAGGATACCTTAAATCTGTATACATATACCGTATATCATGTGGTCTTATGGTCCACAGCAAAGTCCATGTCTAGAAGTAGCAGAACAGAAGGATGTCCGCATTAGTAAATCGCCCTTTGTAGATGTGGTTATGTAACAATATCACTTTCATTGTGGTTCCTAAAGGAGATTACACTTCTAGTAGTATTGAATTGCTAGTTAGGATTGTACTTCAATAATAGAAGATCCAAAAACTCATTAAAGCATCTCTATATTAGCAATGAAATGGGTAGAATATATTCTGCTTCTTGCTGGCACAATGTCCAATATTTCTGAACCATCCAGTACTGTGATGTACAACATGTTTCTTCATAATCTGTTATGTCGGGCACACCTCTTGTTACATTACGTTCCAAACCTGTTCTATCCTATGACGGTTTATTGTCTGCAGATTTTACATTTACGTTTTAACTAAAAGAATAGATGCTTTTTCATTATGGGGAAAGACATTAGAAAGCAAGTTCTAGTTCATGCCCTGAAAGATAAGCAGATAACTGCAGTCTATCCATACACTGTAGCCCATTCTTCGGGTCTACATCTTCATGCTTCCATAAGCATATACTGTCATGAAGTAAATGCCAGATGTTAATAAAAGCCACATTTCCAAGGCATCTAAGAACTTTGTTTTTTGCCAACTTATTTTTTGCCCTTTTTCAAATTGGTATATATTTATTGGTGCCTTGGAAGTTTGGCTTTTCATGACATATGTTGGGATATTGGTAGAATACTACTCCACGTTGCACAGATTGGAGTTTGGTGTTGGAGACTCCATAGACTACAGTAGGGTAGAGGGCATCTGTCAGCAGATTTGTACCTATGAGACTGGCTGCCCTGTTCCATGTGTACTTGGCAGCTGAAGGCATCTGTGTTGGTCCCATGTTCATATGTGCCCGCATTGCTGAGAAAAATGATGTTTTACTATATGAAAATGAGCCTCCAGGAGCAACTGGGGTGGTGCCGTTACACCTAGAGGCTCTGCTCTCTCTGCAACTTCTGCACCCTCTCTACTTTGATTGACAAGGCCAGGCATGATAATGTTTACACTGCCTGGCCCTGTAAATCAAAGTAGAGTTGCAGAGAGAGCTGAGCCTCTAGGTGTAACAGCAATGCCCCGGTTTCTCCTAGAGGATGATTTGCATACATTTAAACCTCATTTTTCTCAGCAATGCAGGCACATATGAATATGGAACCAACAAAGATGCTGTTAGCTGCCAAGCTCACATGTAAGGGTACTTTCACACTAGCGTTTTATTTTCCGGCACTGAGTTTCGTCAAAAGGGCTCAATGCTGGAAAAGAACTAATCAGTTTTATCCCCATGCATTCTGAATGGATAGTAATCAGGCAAAAGAGAAAACCGCAGCATGCTACGGTTTTATCTCCGGCCCAAAAAAAACTGAAGACTTGCCTGAATGCCGGATCCGGCATTTTTTCCCATAGGAATGTATTAGTGCCGGATCCGGCATTCAAAATACCGGATCAGTCCTGCGCAGACCAAAGAAAAGGTGAAAAAAAATAAATGCCGGATCAGTTTTGCCGGATGACACCGGAAAGACTGATCTGGCATTCCAATGCATTTTTCTGACTGATCAGGATACTGGTCAGTCTTACTAATGCCATCAGTTGGCAGGCAGTTCCGGTGACAGAACTGCTTGCCGGATCACTCTGCCGCAAGTGTGAAAGTAGCCTAACAGATCAGCCAGTTTCATAGGTACAAATCTGCTGACAGATGCCCTGTAAAGGGAACCTGTCAAGTCTCATCTGCAGGCAGAGTATTATATAGAAGGAGGATGTGAGAAGATGATATATGTAGTCTTCTGGGAAAAGATTCTGTACTTACTGATCTAAAACGATGCTTATTTTGGACTTGGGGGTCCAGTGGTGGTACTTCTCAGTGATTGACACAGTCATACAGTGGGTTATTAAATCATTGAGTAGGACCTCCCGCTGGACTCCTAAGCCCGACAAGTTTATACAGTCTTTTTTCCATTAAACTATAAATCAATGTGCTCCGCTCCTCCTGCTCTAGAACATGCAGCTCACACACCATGTTCAACCTGACAGGTTCTCATTAAGGACTAGATATGATGGTTTCCGTTAGATGAAGGCCTAATATGTTATTCATCTATGTGAGATGTTTAACTAATGCAGTTCAAAAGCTCCAATGTTGAACATGTGAAAAAGATTTAATAAAATGTCCAATTCCAGAACTTTTAATAGGGACTGTTCCATGTATGCCATAGCAATTTAGAAGCTTCCCCATGTTTTGGTGTTGTGTATATATATATATTGATTTCTCTCTTGGAAACCCAACATGCACTAATAAATCATAACCAAGAGAAAAATAAATAACAGCACAGGCTCACATCAACGTCTTGTTTTCTGTTCTTCTGATCCGTTAGAACAGTGATGGGCAAACTGCGGCTCTCCAGCTGTTGTAAAACTACAAATCCCATCATGCCCTGCTGTAGGCTGATAGCTGTAGGCAGACTGGGCATACTGGGAGTTGTAGTTCTACAACAGCTGGAGAGCCGCAGTTTGCCCATCCCTGCATTAGAAGGACAGAAAGAAAAAGGGACAAAAAGTCCTGCAACCGTTTTTTTTCTATCAAAAATAACTGATCTCTGACAGAAGTGACACAAACAGATCATAACTGATGCTCAAAATATGGATAGGAAGAACATAAATGGTGATTTGAACTCAGCCTTAAGCCACGACTGTATATATTTTGCGGAACGGAACAGCTGGCCCCTAATAGAACAGTACTATCCTTGTCCGTAATGCGGACAATAATAGGACATGTTCTATCTTTTTGCAGAACGGAAACGGAATGCACACAGTAACTTCCGTTTTTTTTGTGGAACAATTGAAATGAATGGTTCCGTATACGGTCCGCCAAAAAAACGGAACAGAAATGGAAAGAAAATACGTTCGTGTGCATGAGGCCTTATCGGCACATCAAATAGAACTATTAAAAGTCAAGATATCCGCCTCTTCTCATATATCAAAGGCCTCATGCACACGGCCGTGTTCTGCGGCCGAGAGCGGTCCGTGGTAACCCGGCCGGGATTCCTTCTGACAGCAGGAGCGCACGGCGTCATTGGTTGCTATGCCGCCGCTGCTGTACAGTGATACACTGGTATAGATCATACCAGTGTATCACTGTACAGCAGCGGCGGCATGAAGCGCACGGCGTCATAGCAACCAATGACGCCGTGCGCTCCTGCTGTCAGAAGGAATCCCGGCCGGGTTACCACGGACCGCTCTCGGCCGCAGAACACGGCCGTGTGCATGAGGCCAAAGGCTGTGAATAAACAGGGTTTCCTTCCTTTTCAGAATCACAGCTTGATCTAAAGCAGATTCATATCTGTAAGATCATAGTCACACATGCCATACTTATTTTAAGAAATATATATGTTATTCAGTTTGTGAAAATGGGAGAAAACCCTATTCATATGCAATGGAATACCATCCGCACGGATTTGAGAACTTGCTACAGATTTCAGCTATATTGTGAGGTGAAACCTGAGGCACAATGCACATGTGAATAGAAAGGGGAATAAACAGCAGATTTTTACAGGATTCACGGTTTGGTAATGGAGCTTAAACTTCCCAGGAACCTTAGTTGGCTAGTCCACCAAACTCCCCTATACACATTCATGCTTGATTCAGCATGTGTTCTTCATAGAAAGTGGGGAATAACCTGCTGGCAGACACCACGGGAGGCAGCTTATATCCTGTGGGAACAAAGTATCATTTATCTAATGTTTGTGGCCAGTTTTATAGTAATATTATAGGGACACGTTTATTTTTTGTTTAAGTTCTCAGTAACGAATACATTGCTTGTTTTTAAAGGAAGTCTGTCAGCAGTTTCAACTAGGCTAAACTGCTGACAGCACTAGGTGGGGGCTGGGGAGAGCAGTAAAAACATTTCTTTTGTGGAACGTTTATTTTCAGAAGTAGTGAGAATATAAACTTTTATTCGGTCTGATTCTGCTCCAGCAAGTGCCCAGGGTGGGCCTTCACTGTTAAGTGATCTCTTCATAGAGTTGCTTCACAGCCCCTCCCCTGTGCTCTGAGTGACAGCTGTAGCATCCAACCAGGAGACTAGTACAGCTGTCACTTAGAGGAGAGGGGCTATGAAACAGGTCAATGCGGAGAACCTCCACCTGGGGAACCTGCTGGAGCAAAATCCTGATAATAAAGACTCCACAAAAGGTATGTTTGTACTGCTCTTCCAAGGCCCTACATACTGCTAGCAGCAGTTTAGCATGGTCATAACTTCTGACAGACCCCGTTTAAAATCATACCCTTAGGCTGGTTTCACACGGGCGTTGTGGGAAAATGCACGATTTTTCCGCACGAGTGCAAACCGTTTTAATGCGTTTTGCACGCGCGTGAGAAAAATCCCCATGTTTATACCCGGACTTCTTCACAGAAGTTCGGGTTTGGGATCGGTGTTGTTTAGATTTATTATTTTCCCTTATAACGTGGTTATAAGGGAAAATAATAGCATTCTTTATACAGGATGGTTAGTGAAATGTCCATTGAGGGGTTAAAAATAATAAACAAATTTAACTCGCCCCATCCACTTGATCGCGTAGCGCAGGGCTGGCCAACCTGCGGCTCTCCAGCTGTTGTAAAACTACAATTCCCACAATGCCCTGCTGTAGGCTGATAGCTGTAGGCAGTCTTTGCATGCTGGGAGTTGTAGTTTTGCAACATCTGGAGAGCCGTAGGTTGGCCATCCCTGGCGTAGCGGATCTCTTCTTTCTACTTTCTTCAGGACCTGGCTAAAGGACCTTTGATGACGTCACTGCGCTCATCACATGGTCCATCACCATGGTGATGGACCATGTGATGAATGCAGTGATGTCACCACAGGTCCTTTTCATAAAAAAAAAGAAAGAAGACATGCCAGGCTGAGCGTTCAAGTGGATTAAGGTGAGTTTATTAATAGTTTTTTTACTTTTTAACCCCTCCATCACTATTTTACTAAGCATTCTGTAGTAAGAATGCTATTATTTTCCCTTACAACCATGTTATAAGGGAAAATAATAAAGATCGGGTCCCCATCCCGATCGTCTCCTAGCAACCATGCGTGAAAATCGCACCGCATCCACACTTGCTTGTGATTTTCACGCAGCCCCATTCACTTCTATGGGGCCTGCGTTGCGTGAAAAACGCACAATATAGAGCATGCTGGGATTTTCATGCAACGCACCAGTGATGCATGAAAATCACTGCTCACGTACACAGCCCCATTGAAGTGAATGCGTCCGGATTCAGTGCGGGTGCAATGCGTTCACCTCACGCATTGCACCCGCACGGAATTCTCGCCCGTGTGAAAGAGGCCTTAAAGTTAAATTTAAGTCACAAGTAGCATTCCCTTCAAGTTCTGATTGAATATAGCCTATTAGGCAATATAACTACAGTACTTCCAAGACAATATTTTTTTAAGAGACCAAAGTAACCTTAGTAAATCTAAGCACAAAAAACAAGGGAAACAAAGTATATATTTTTTCAGTTGGCTTTTAGGAAAAACATATTGTAACAAGCAATATTTTTTTTTCTTGAAATGATAAATTGCTGCTTTTTGATGCCAGACATGTAAGGGTACTTTCACACTAGCGTTAAAGTTTTCCGGTATTGAGTTCCGTCATAGGGGCTTAATACCGGAAAAAACCCCATCATTTTTGTCTTAATGCATTCTTAATGGAAAGCAATCCGTTCAGTATGCATCAGGATGTCTTCCGTTCCGTCCCTTTTATGGTATTTGGCCGGAGAAAATACCGGAACACTTGCATTAACACGGCATTAATTTCCATTGAAATGTATTAATGCCGGATCCGGTACCAAGTGTTCAGGAAATTGCCGCATTGACTGATCCGGTTTTCCAGGCTGCGCATGCGCAGACCTTTAAAAATGTGAAAAAAATAAATTCCGGATCCGGTTTTCTGGATGACACCGGAGAGACTGACCCGGTATTTCAATGCATTTGTCAGACGGATCTGGAAACAAATGATATCCGTTTGCTTACGGATTTCCGGATCCGGCAGGCAGTTCCAGCAACGGAACTGGCTGCCGGAATCCAGCAACGCTGGTGTGAAACTAGCCTAAGTAAACTAATTTAGGAAGACTTGAATATTATTTTTAAGTTTGATTCGTTAAATGTACATATTTATTTTTCTTGTGTTTATATGAAAATAAAGTATATTGAAACTTATGTCTCTTTGTCTTGGTGCTGCTTTCTTTCTGCATAAGAGGGATAATCCTCCAAAGTACTGTTCTTTGTATTTGATTTAAAGAGGACCTTTCATGGAATTTGTTTTGTTTAATTAAGTACCTTTACTTGCGGGGTACCTTCCGCTGATGCTGCCATCCTTGTTCTTTTTTTCAAATACCCCTCACATGAACTGCTGTGCTCCCCTGCTGAGCATCGGTTCCCTTGCAGTCCTCTGGCCCACACTCCTCTCCTGCGTCACCCTCCTCTGGCTTGGAGTTTCTCGCGAGCGCCAGCCACTGCTGGGCCTGCGCATGTACAATGCTCTGCCCACTATGGGGAGAGGCACTGATCTTAGTGCGCATGCGCAGTGACCGACGCTCGCGAGAAACTGCAAGTCTGAGGATGACGCAGTAGGAGAGGAGAGTGGGCCAGAGGACTGCAAGGGGAGTGGTTATCTGGGCACATAGCTGAAGGTCCTGGGAACTTGCAGCCACAATTCCGCCCCTGGGCGCTTGCGGCAGCTCATTTGCATAGCTTTATAAAGTACTTTTTTCAGGATCTCTACGTAGGACAGACACAAGAGGTACTATTTTAATGGGGAGCAAACGTTCTATAATGCAATCTGAGCGGTCTAAAATGCTCAGAGCAGGTGATATAGTGATTAAGCTTAGAGGGACTCTAAGCACCATATCCGTTTTGTGGTCCGGAAATCGTGGATCCGCAAAACACTGATAACGGCCAAGTACATGCTGCCTTAAAGACAGTATAGGATATGTTCTGTCTTTAAGGGGCCGCAGAACGGACATACAGATGTGTACAGCAGTCGTTGTGCTGTCCCCATCTTTTGCCTCCATATTAAAAAGAATAAGTCTGCAAAAATTGCAGATCGGATGTTGATAAAACAAACGGTTGTGTGCATGAGCCCTAAATGAACAATGTACTTTGGAGAATATTTATAAAATAAAGCCCGTCATTTTACATGGCAATTAGTCTATCCCTCTCTAGCATCAGATGTGCCACAGTTATATATATATTAGACATTAAGCCCGTTACAATAACGGGCGCTAGAACACTGTTATGGGGGGGGGTACCTGTGGATGACACTGTTATGGGGGGGGGGGGGGTACCACCTGTGGCTGACACTGTTATGGGGGGGGGTACCACCTGTGGCTGACACTGTTATGGGGGGGGGGGGGGGACCTGTGGCTGACACTGTTATGGGGGGGGGGTACCTGTGGCTGACACATAGCATCTTATAACAGTGTCGCTGTTTAGTGTGAATGTAATGGCAGCGGGGCCCGGTGCTGTCACTGTATTGTACCGTCCCCGCTCAGAGTAGTAATACTTTGAATAACTGTAATAATAATAACGATCTTCACTTACTACATGGTGAGGCAGGAGGCCGGGCGCGCGGAGCAGGGGCGTCACTTAGTGAGTTACGCTACCAGTGCCTGGCCGCCCGCCCGGCCTCCTGCCTCACCATGTAGTAAGAGAGCGGGGCCGGTGCAATACAGTGTCTGCCCCCCGCTGCCATTACAATAGGATGCTGCACATGTAGTGTCCGTGGAGTGTGTGCCGATGCAGCGGCGTCTGGCCGCACTGCGCGTGAGGGGAAGCAGGCGCATGCGCAGTGCGGCATAATGAGTAAGCTAGCCGGCTCTGTGTGGACGGCTCCCCGGGATCTGTGACGGCTGAGCTGTCCCGTGTGCTCCGGGCAGAGTAACTGAAAGCCGCTGTGCCCGGCTCCCGGCGTCGTCCTCCCTGAGCACTTCTGTCCTGCTGATGTGCCCCCGAGCCCGGCTCTGCGACCTGGATTGGCGTGTGTGTGTGTGTGTGTGTGTGTGTGTGTGCGCGCATGCGCACTTCTATAATCGGCACACACGCACGTACACAGGGCTTTTATTAGTATAGATCTATATCCTCTATAATAAAGTCCCTGTGTGCATGTGCGACGATTAGTTAAGTGCGCATGCGCGGCGGCCAATCAACACACGGCGCTCCACGCGCACCGCCCACCCCTATGCATCAGCCCGCTGCTGTGCCCAGCTCCACCGTGCCTCCTTTCCCCCCCCTCCGGCTTCCTCTGCAGCTGACTGACACCCCGGGATCTGGGCCCGGCAACCGCCGCCTGCCACAACGTATCCTTCACAGACACCCTTATGCACTGCCCACACCTGCACACCGGGCAGAGAGTGGCCCAAACCTGCTGCAGCATTGCATACTGGAGTTCATAGAACTCCCAAAGAGCCTGGGAGGACAAAGCTGGGAGCACTGGGGATGGGGACCTCCTATTCTGGACCCCGGGTATCTGTCAGCACAGGGGGCACATGTTAGTCCCCGCAGCGGCTGCATGCTACTCGCTCCTATCTCACCCTAACCCCGTCCACCAGTCAGGAAATGGCCACACAGTAGCAAGTGAGGGAAGCTATCACAGGCAGAGAGCATTGTACATGTATTACACTCCAACCCCCATCATTACACTACAACCCTCATTGGAGTGTAATAATGGGGATTGGAGTGTAATATGTGTGTAATGATGGGGGTTGGAGTGTACTATGTGTATAATGTTGGGGATCCTGGGGTGTAAGGCGTCTGCAGATGAAGCTGGAGGGGGAGGAGGAGTCACGGCAGAGCTGGGCGCAGGTGGCGTGTGGAGCGCTGTGTGCTGATAGGTCCCCACGCCACGCATGCCCAGTATAACAAACGGCGCACGGACACAGGGCACTCACACAGGGATTTTATTATGTAGGATTACACTCCAGCCCCATCACATAAAATCCCTGTGTGAGTGCCCTGCGTCTGTGCCGTTTGTTATAGTGGGCATGCGCGGCGCAGGGACCCATCAGCAGCCCCCTCTGGTAACTCAAACCCACCCCCCCTCCCTCCCCAGTATCAATCTTTGGTGGCAGTGGCCACGGCGCACGTGAGTATAATGCTGCTCACTAACATACCATGGCAGCCAGGGCTTCAGTAGCGTGACTCCTGGCTGCCATGGTAACCGATCTTCACTACCGCTCCGTGGTCATATCGCCCACCCCTAGGATGGATATGGCCCCTCACCTCCACTCACAGAGACTGCCGCCGGACTCACATGTATGGGCGCTGCAGGCGGTGTCCGTACCTGCGTGCCGATTGGCCAGCGTGCCGTGCATGCACACTTAACAAATCGGCACACACGCACGGACACCACGCACACAGGGCTTTTATTAGTATAGATATATATATATATAAAAAAAAAAAAAGCACAAAGCATGGGACACAAAACCCCTAAAGAGTCACAAAATAGCAAGCAGGGCATACACTAAGCTTTGCAATGCTATTTTTCTGGCTTAGGGCTCTTTCACACGAGCGGATGCTGTGCGGGTAATCCGCTGCGTGAAAGAGCCAAGCCCCAGTGTAGGAAACGCTCTGTACATGGTGCAGACTTATAGGTCATCTTTTTTGATGGGTGTGAATTTACTATGGTTCAGCATAGAAGTACTTTTTCAACCAACCTAAGTTATTTTTATTTTAAATATCTCTTGGACCAGTACAAGCAACATTTGCATCATTTGTTGGTACAAGGAGATGAACCCATGGAACGGATTTTGTGTGTTACACACTTAAAACGATTGTTCATTACATATTTTAGCAGTAAAGGTCCCTTTACACAGGATTATGATCAGGCAGATTATTGGGAACAAATGTTTGTATTACTACTAGTTCCCGATAATTGGCCTGTGTAAAGGTGCTGCTGATCACTAAGCAGATACTCATCCATCAGGTGAAATCATGCATAAACTGCGATCTGCTGGCCAGAAACAATAAATCATGTATGAGGACGAGTGATAGCAGTAGCGATAGCTCGTCCTTGTACAGTCGAGGTGATTGCTGCATGTAAATGCAGTTCTTACCTCCTCTGATGAGCAGGCAATTATCGGGACGAAACGGTTCCTTTTCGATCTTTCCTGCTTAGTCAGTGAGTGTAAATGCACCATCAGAAAAAGTCCTGCTCATGGGGGTCTTACAGAGATCTATTAGGATAGTTTCACACACACGTGTTTTAGGAGTTTAATGAGGAGTGGGTTTATTGACCTGAACTCCTGTACTGCTGTAAGTGCGGGTGAACAGACCTGCAGTCAGGTGGGGACAATGCCCCTAATACACTGGAGATCAAAATTAGAGAACATACAATTTCCTTAGTGTCACTGTGTAGTCATATTTGAAATTATCCAAACAGGAGTAAAAGAGCAGTATTTTAAGCATATTTCATATATACATATATTCTGAAGCACTGTATAAAAAAACTTTAATCTGACACCTGGTGCTAATTTCTTAAATTATTCTTATTTAACTGGCAGCCTAACTTTCCAGTTTTCACTGACTTTTCAAGATGGGGAGCCGTTCTAAAGTGACTGAAACCATCATTGTCCAGATAATGGCCAAAGGGATGACCCCATCATCCATAGCAAGAGAAGTTAGTCATTCCAAATCAGTTTGATTTCTAGAATATTGCATCTTTACAGGTCCCCCAAGAAGGCTGGTCATCCATGAAAGACAAATATAAGAGAGGACAGGATAATGTGGGGAATCCCAATAGGCAATCGCTTCAACACTTCAGCTGGAATATCTCGCCAGTTCCCCACTGTCTTATCATACAGTGTCTCAATGTTTTAAGAGCATTTGAACTGAAAACCCACTCTGCAGTGACCAAACCTCTCATTAGCGGAAAGAATCAAAACACTAGATTAACCTTTGCTGAGGAGCATGGTGTGTGGACAGAGAAGTGGTCCAAAGTTCACTTTAGTGATGAAAGAAAGTTTAAATTATTTGGGTCCAATGGGAAACATTATTTGTGTTGTAAAATTGGGGAAAGACTGAACCCAAAGTGTGTAAAGAAGTCAGTGAAAGGCGAAGGAGGAAGTGTCCTGGTTTGGGGAATGTTTTCAGCAGCAGGAGTTGGGCTTCTTATTAAACTACGTGGAAGAGTGAATGCAAATGTTTACCAGAACCTTCTTTGACAACATATGGTTCTTTCCTTCATCACTCAATCAGCCAGCAGCTTTCATGCAGGACAATGCTCTCACACAGTAAAATGGGTAAAGTAGTTTCTTGAAAGTGAAAACATTGAAATAATGAAATGGCCAACCGAGAGTCATGATCTAAACCCAATAGAAAACATCTGAAAAATCCTTGGCGACAAAGTGATGGCCAAGAAACCCACTACAGTCACCGAACTGTGGAAGAGTGAACCAAAATCACACCAGAGCAGTGGAAGAGACTAGCGATGTCCTGTGGCCGCAGATGTGCTGAAGTCTTTCAAAGAAAAGGCCTGGACACTTCCTACTGTTAACGGTCATAACCTTGAGAAAATTTAGTTGTAATCTTTCTGTGTTCTACAGTCATTGATCTCTAATTTTGACCATTGTATGTTCTGTAAAATAAAGTTTTTTTGTTGAAATGCCTTGGTTATTTTGTAAAACACTGTTCTAGTACATGCTACAAGCCATAGCATAGCCACAAGAAAAATTCCTTTAACTGTTGATAAATAAAGAATACCGTATTTTTTGCCCCATAAGATGCATCCCCCCCCCCCCAGTGTTTTATGGGGCAAATACTAACAAGCACTTCCATTATGGAAGCGCTCATTAGTACCGGAGGACCAGGAAGCAGTGAAGGCTCTGTACTCAGCGCTTCCTGGTCCTCGGCTGTGCACAGTGTGAGGGCGCTCTGTGACCTCACACTGTGTGCGTCAGATCACAGTACAGCCAACGAGGAGGAGGAGGAAGAAAAGCGCTGGAGTAGAGGAGCAGCGTTTTATTTTATTAAACATGAGGCTATAGGGGCTGCTGGTGGCCGATCTGAAGCAATGAGGATTGCTGCTGGGGGCTAACATGAAAGGCAATGGTGGCTGCTGGGGGCTAATATGAGAGGCAACGGGGGCGACTATAAGACTGCTGGGGGCTGATGAGAGGCATTGGGCTCTTATTTGAGGTCTGATTGCTGGTAATTCACATTGGGGACTGATCTGAGGTCTTGTTGGGATCTTATTAACATTGGGAGTCTGATTGGGACTGTTAGTTGAGGTCTGATTAACATTGGGGGTCTGACCTGAGGTCTAAAGAATTTTTTTTTTTCTCATTGTCCTCCTCTAAAACCTAGGTGCGTCTTATAGGCCGGAAAAGATGGTACATTATTTCTGAAAAAAATCAATTGTTCATAAATTGGGATCTCCAGTATACATTTGTGTGTAACTGGGCTTACACACATCAATTCACAGTGTGGAAGAAAGACACAGAGACAGCCATTGTATTGGTGGTAAATAGCAGGTATTTATTCATAATGAAAAAAATTAACTTAAGTACCTGACCTATTGCATTTAGTCATGTATTGTAATCGTGTTACTCTACTTTCTTGACTTTGAGACAGATATACAATAAACATTCAGATATTACAGACTGCACATTAGTTTCTCCAGGCGGGGAACATTTAACCACCAAAAAAAACAGGTACTGAATTCTGTATTACAGTACAAAATTCCTCTCTCTAGTCATCGACAGCTATTAATCATCTGCTGCCATATAAATACATGGCTGTCTGTAAGGCCGTACAAATTAATAATAGGACAAAATAAAATATACATTGCACTGACACAAAAAGTCAGCTGTGTTAATTACTCATGCAACAAGTAACAAAACTTGCTGAAATGAAAAATACTTCCTAAAAATTTTTTGCTTCTTTTCACTGCATAAATAATGTTTTTATACACAGTTTTTATCCCCTTATGAATCCAAATGAATTTTGAAATAATACAGAACAAAAATAAAAATAATTGGCTGCTACTGCTATATTACATAAAGGTGCGAAATAATTTATTGATAGTGTTCTACAAGACTGAGGCAGGCCTCTTCCAACGCCTGTACTATTAGAAAGCATTACAATACAATTAGATTACAACTTACAAATATGCTGGAGGATACAAGGTTGTTTGTATAAGTATGTGAATAGTTATGGAATTCACCATTTCTCACCAAGATAAACTGGTCTCATGTTTTGGGGGTGACCTTTCACTATATATGGTCAAGGACAACATATCTGTATTTAAGTTTTTCTAGGGAAAAAAACTGTTGATCCCCCTTCCTTCCCCTCCCAGAGTTTGCTGTACTCCATGCATCCGTAGAATAACAAAAAGGTACCACTGAGAGCTTTTTATTAACACTGCTCAAAGGCATAATCCCCCAATAGGTATATACAAAATTGGAATATAGGTAATCTCCACCCCTGGTCAATGGGCTACACTAAGCCCCAGCCCTCGATCATTGGAAAGTACACAGAATGGCTGGGAGGAGTGCAAAACATATAAAACAAATATCTGTCTAGTGCAAATTTGGCAAATCTTTTATTGGTTGTATTTAGTGAAAATTTACTCCACCGAGCAATGTTGGTAATTTTTGAAGATCTTAAGGATCATGTAAATATATAGGTGGTTTTCAGTTATAATCATCATTAGGTCTTATGTACACAACTGTATTTTTGGCCCTGGTCTGTCCCGCATTATTTGCAGATTGCATGTGGGCTTATTCGTTTCTATAAAAATGTGGACAGCACACTGATGTCATCAATGTGCTGTCCGCATCCCTGTGGAAGTTTTGCAAATTACAGAAGTCCTATTCTTCTCTGTTTTGCAGACAAGAATAGGCATTTTGACAATGCGACCAGCGGAAAGTGTGGGATGCATACAGTCGATACTCACATTTTACGGGCCGAAAAATGGATACGGCCATGTGCATGAGGCCTAAAACTAACATAAGTCCTACACTGCAGACCCAGGGAGTAAAAGGAGAGTATTGCAACCATCATTTATAAACTATAGCAAGATTTTGGAAATAAAGGCAAGCACTTTTATCAGGCCATGATTACTTGCTGAGATATCCTATTTGTATTGGATCTATAGGGTCACCTATTGTTCTACGTAATAAGAGTGTAAGGGGAAGGGGGATACAAAATTTGGTTGTTCAGTTTTGTATTTATTATGGGATGAACTTATAAACTATTATGTCTCAAACGCTACTGAGAAAAAGCTACCTGCACCCCTTAGATGCTGTTGGCTGAACACCGATTCTGTTAAGCATGCGTGTGTTCAAAATGGAGAGAAAGCTGCTGTCAGACACCTCGAGAACAAAAGGGCATGCTGAAATCCAATATGACCAACCCTTCTTTCTCCCGACGGATTCAGGACGTTGCCATTCTATGGTTGGCCCAATATAGCACAGTAAGATTCTCCATCTAGGTAGGAACCATCTCAGTGACCACTTATCTTGATGAGACATCTCACCAGTCAAAACGTTAAAGGGACCTGTATCCATAAGTCTAAAGCTTACCAACTAATAGATTAGATAATGAGGCTTCAGGTAAAAAAAATATTCCAATAATAAATAATGATAAAAATGTACTAAAATGCAAAGCAGCTTTACATCGATTGCTTTATTGGAGGGGGGGATTCATTTTTGCAGTTTAGCACAGGTCTCCGCAAGCCATACAGTGAACACGTCTCAGCAGCAGTCATCAATCTGAAAATTCCCTTTAATGGTAGGAGATAAAATTCATAGAATTTCATTAAAAATGTTATGTGCCTTTATTTAAAATGCCCTGTGCTGCAACACACGTCTAAGCCACAGATCAACTGTACTGACTAAGAAATGAACGCTAACATTTTTGCTATGCATGGGACAATCAGCCATGCAACCCAAAATCTACCCATTCCATTATACCAGTGCCACTGCAATCGATTATGGTTTGTGAGTTTCATTAGAACACGAGGCCACTATACTGCCTCTCCATACTACTGGCCACAAACAAACCAAGCACAGGCCTTAGCCTATTCGTCCTCGTGCAGGTGGCCTGAGCTGGCAGGAAGGTAACACAACACTGGTGTATATCCTATCCTTTCTCTCTTTCACATCACAAGACATTCCACAGACAGGTCAAATGTGCGCAGCTTTAATATCCTAGAGT
This sequence comes from Bufo bufo, assembly GCF_905171765.1. Classification (NCBI taxonomy): domain Eukaryota; kingdom Metazoa; phylum Chordata; class Amphibia; order Anura; family Bufonidae; genus Bufo; species Bufo bufo. Next base: position 533,803,355 of record NC_053390.1, on the reverse strand, counting down.
GCACAACCCCAGAACCCCTAAACATGCACAGAATTAATATACTGAAATGTACTAATGGATTGAGAGCTACTAAATATGAATTTGAGTGCCGTTTGCTTGGCGACTGCAGCACATATTAATTATGGATCAAACCTAAGCAAATACCGTAAATCCCCGTGATGCTTTGAAGCAGAGTTGGGCTGCGAGAGTGGAGGTAAAAGGGATGAGTCAAAAATACATACATGTTGGAAGATGCAGAAGAAAATGATAGTATAAAACAAAAGTGTATTGATGATCTATTACTTTAGTTCCTTCATGAAGATAAGTCCCATGTAACAGGCAGGTTAAGGTGGAGATTTCGATAAAAAGGCCAATATTTTATTTACAATAAACTGTACACGACTGAGTCATTTCTTCGTAAGCAACTTATTTGTCCGAAAAGCTATCTATTGGGTTACTGCGCTGAGGGACTGCTCTACAAAACAAACACAAGGTAGTAGGAGAGCTGTTGGTTGGGCACTTTCTTCAGCCGGCAGACGTAGCAGCAGAACTAAATTAGACAGAAGCTCACCATATCCGTGATTCATTCGTGGTGAAGTCATTAGTGAGCCTAGTGATCCCTTTTTTCTTGCGGTGTTCAGAACACAAAACAAAGTTGCATGTAAACTGTTTTTTGTTTTTTTTGACGTTCCAACCCATTTGGAGAGAATGTTGGTTACAGCACAAAGTGGAGCGTCTTATGTAATTTATGATGGCGGAGAGCATTCTAGTTTCTTGAAGACTCCTCGGAGCCTCGCTCATGCTGTAAATTATAGTAACAGTTCTGGCACACTCTCACTGGAGAAGAGATCTTCAGGCGCTTGATTTCTGACTGGAATCGACTGCACCTGAAGATGAGAAAAATACAGAAATGGCATTTATTTTAGCCAAAGTGAATGCACTCAGAATTCAGATTATTGGGACTTGCATGTAATGTTCAAGCTTATTATCTAAGACTGGTGTAAAATAATCAAATCATGTTATTCTTTCCGAGGGATTAAAGCTGTATTCGCATCTAAAACATGCTATCAAATTCTGATTTCTGAAGGTCCAAACTCTGGGACATCATCTTCTAAAGTAGCTGTCTAAGTGCACCACAACTCCATTCAAATCCCTTTAAGACTTCGTTCACATCACCGTTTAGCCTTTCCGTTCTCCTGCTCCGTTTAGGAGCAGGAGAACGGAGAAGGCACATAACTGAGCCAAACGGGGCCTAAGGACCCCATAGACTATAATGGGGTCCGTTATGTTTCCGCTCAGAAGATGATTTTGAAGCGGAAACAAAAGCCCTGCATGCACTACTTTTGTCTCCGCTCCAAAATCATCTTCTGAGCAGAAACATAACGGACCCCATTATAGTCTATGTGGGGTCCTTAGGTTCTGTTCAGCTCAGTTATGTGCCTTCTCCGTCCATTCCGTTCTCCTGCTCCTAAACGGGGAAGGAGAACGGAAAGGCTGAACGGTGATGTGAACGATGAAGCCTAACATTCCTCTTTCATGAATAAAAAAAATATATATCAGATAACACTGGTTAACAATGGTACTATTCACTAGACAGGGAATCTTGTATTAGGTGGCAGCAGAGTCTATGTGGAAAGTTTTAGACTACCACTTGCCCCGACAGGGGGTACAATATATAAATCATGTGGGCAGGTCTTTCAACCTATTACACAAATGTATTACTGATTGAACAGACGACTAGGTGTGCACTCACAATTACGCAAGTGTACATTACATGGAATGTGCCAACGCCAGGAAATAGGAAAAGAAAGAAAAAAAAGGCTTCCAAACACAAAGCTTCCCGGACAAATACTTACTTTTGGCAAAAGAGCTGCCCGCAGTTTCTGCAATGATGTCTCCTCTCAGTCAGGGAAAACCTCACTGCACATCCTGAGCAGCTGTCCATCCCTTCATCCTTTACCCAGTGGTCGGCAGCAGATCGCCCTGGCTGATCACTTACTGACCAGCTGAATACCCGTCCTCTGCTGTCTCCAACCAGGATCCTGCTGTGATCCCTGCAGAACAACGGAGAATGTAAAATGGTCAAACGTTTAAGCCAAGAAGGTTCTAGAAGAGAAAGATCAAAGAAATGCAGCAGTGTGTCCTATATCACAAACCCGTAAAGTGGATCATCATCTCTAGCAACTAATGCAACCAGAAATGAATCCAGGGACTCATCATCAAAAAGACTGTCTCCTCATTTAGTATCCTTTGTATAAAGGGTTATGGTAGAGCACTTGCTTATGCCCACATGTCCTTTTAGTGTACATATGTGTCACAGAGGGGAGTGCCCTGCTACACAGCCTCTCTAGAGCAGATGGCCATTCAATGGCTGCCATGTGAGACTACATTGTGACATTTTGGAGGATATTCAGCTATCCTCAGGATAGGTCATCAACATCAGATTGGCGGATGTTCTACTCCTGGCACCCCCGCCAATCATCTATTTGAAGAGGTAGCGTGCTTGTACGAGAGCTGCTTCCGCTTCAAAATTATCTGCTCGCTGGCTTCTTTGAAGTGCAATTACAACTGTTTGTCCTACATTTTTGGATGATGTAGCATCCTCTTTCAAGCAGGTAGCATTATTTGGTGAAAGTTTCTGTCTGGTCAATCGAGATAGTATGACCTCTGTCCCTGATAGGCGCATGTGAAGTAGTCTAGAGGTGAACAGAGGGCCTACTACCTGGACAGGAGATTGAAGTTCACTGTAAAGATCCTTGAATGGAGGAATAACGGGTGTGCTCCATACCTACAGAAGAAGTGCCTCAGTCCACTCGTGTCTAAAGGGGTTGTCTCATCCCGACCTTGCATGGCTGAGATGGGAACAAGCCACAATAAGCATTGGCCCGTGGTGACCTGAACTGTGGAAAAGGCCAAGCATCTGCTGTTATCTATGACTCTCATAGCAGTAAATGGGAGTTATACAAACAGCGACTATGCTGAAGAGTAAATGAACATGCTCAAGCGCAGAACAGAATCTATCCAGGGACAGCATAGAAAGCGTTCACATAGGTGAATCACATCACCTGAAGACGCATTGGCTAAGGATTGTTATAGCTTACACAGCCCAATGATGGGGACCCAGGGATATTCTGCTGCATGGTGGGGGTAAATTATAGTGACATCCAGACGTATGTCACACCAACCATAGATTAGGGGCTACAGCAAACCATTTTTAGAAATTGAGCAACCCCTTTGAGAAATAACTGAATGTGCGATATCCCTCTGTAGATCCCTTATATGACATTATTACTACGTGTACAGCAGATAAAACTAATCAACTTTAATGTTAATCTAATAGATGTTAAAAACGAGATTTTTGTATAACTTACCAGTAAAATCTCTTTCTCGCTCTTTCCTTGGGGGACACAGAAGACCTTGGGTATAGCTCATCTCCCTAGGAGGCGTGACACTAAGTGAAGACTGTTAAGCCCCTCCTCCCCAGCTATACCCTCAGCCTGGAGAGAGAGACTGCCAGTTGCGTGTCCAAGTAGTGAGAAAAGGCAAAGTCCAAAAAGTGGAACCAACAAGCCAACTACCCAAAGGGTAAAACAAACTCGGAAACAGTCAGAGAAGAACAAAGAATGGGTGGGTGCTGTGTCCCCCAAGGAAAGAGCGAGAAAGAGATTTTACTGGTAAGTTATACAAAAATCTCGTTTTCTCGCCCAGTTTCCTTGGGGGACACAGAAGACCTTGGGACGTTCAAAAGCAGTCCAAAGGGGGAGGGACCACAGCACCAAGGCGAAGCACCCGAAGGCAACAAAAAACCCGCCGCCTGCAGACCAGGCGGCCCAAGGCAGCATACGCCGAAGGCCGAGTATGCACCCTGTAGAACTCGGTAAGGTGTGCAAGGAAGACCAGTGACCACCTTACAAATGCATGGCCGAAGCCTAATGCCTCCGGCCCAGGAAAAACCGACAGCTCTGGCAAAATGAATGGTGACACCAAAAGCAGAACCCTGCCCTTGGTGCGACAACCACAGCAAGAGCCACACTGAGAAAGCGGAGGAAAGCCACCCTGGAGGCCCTCAACCCTTGCGCGGACCTCCTGGGAACACAAGAGACCGAACGTCGACAAGAGTCGGAGATCTCCAAGTAAAAAAACTGCAAGGCCCAAACAAACGTCCAAATCGGTGAAGTGTCCGTTCCCGGGGGTGGGAAGGGGAGGACGACTGCCTCAATGAAATGAAGGACAAACATCACCTTCAGAAGGAAGGAAGAGACGGAATGGAGAACAGCCCTGTCCTGGGGGAAGACAGAAGGCTCGGAACAAGAAGGGCCGCCACTCAGGCACCAGTCAGAGACACGATGGCTACAGAAACCCAACCGTACAGGACAGAAGGAGTACAGAGGACTTCTGTAACGACTCCAAGGAAAAATTGGAGCGCCAAGAGCCCAGTATGTGGTTCCCAGGACGGTAACGGAGGGCAGTACAAAGGAACCCAAGAGCCGCTCCATGGAAGAAGTTCCTGACAGGCCCAGAGGGTCGGGGAACGCTGAAAGAGGAAGGACAGGAACGACACTTGATACCTCAAGCAACGGAGTCCCAGCCCCAGGGCCGGGCTGGAGAAAGACAGAACCATGGAGAGAGAAAGGCAGAGTGGGGGAACGCCCAGCTTCCCACAGAACCCCAGGTAAAGTCCTAAGTCCTACCACAGATCCTGGACGAAAACTCGGCTAGAAGCGAACACTAGCGAGCTCACTAGAGTCGCCTGGGCAAGCGGGCGAAAACCCAATGATCAGTAACACGGGCAGAACGGTCAGTAGAACTGGTCCCGTCGGCCCCGAACAATGTTGTCCCGTATCCACCCGGAGTGGGGGAGCAGACGGACAGGAACCGAAGGGTCCGCCCAGCAACCGCCCGATGCCAGGACAAGACAGGCTAAAGCCCAAGCCGATGTAGCCACCACAGGAAGACGGACTAAATGGTAGTCCTCCCAAGTTACCGAGAAGGTAAATCCATAGCAGAAACATTGCCTAGAATGGAAAAAACGCAATCTGCACCCAGCGGGAGGACAGAACGCGGTAGACCCGTTAGATAGGTACACAGCTAGTACAGTCAGTGTGGACAAGACACCAGAACCATCCACCTGAACAACCATGCTCTTCCCAGAGGGGAGGGCAGAGAAGGAACATCCTCTGAAGCGTGGCCGGAACAAAAAGAAAAGAAAAAAGTAAAAATCTAAAATTTAAACAAGGAGAAACCAGCCCTGCAGAGCAGGGAGTGTCTTGCCTCCTTGGACACTAAGCAAAAACTGGCAGTCTCTCTCTCCAGGCTGAGGGTATAGCTGGGGAGGAGGGGCTTAACAGTCTTCACTTAGTGTCACGCCTCCTAGGGAGATGAGCTATACCCAAGGTCTTCTGTGTCCCCCAAGGAAACTGGGCGAGAAATCCCATAAGCCAATGAAAGTTTTGTGGTCAACTCCAAATGAGACCAACCTTGTATTAATGGAGATCTATGAGAGTAAGGGAGATCATTCATTCACCACAGCCACATGAGGGCAGTGTAACAAGGGCAAGTATCTTATGAAGACGCCTTGTACTGTCAGCATGTCACCATTCAACACTGCGTGGTGTTCGGTTACAGTTGTGTACTAGATGACAGTGGATGCCAAATATAAATCCTTCTTCCTGGAATGGATCTGTATCAAAGCTCTACCAGTTTCATACATCTGGAACATTGACTGGAATATGCACAACATCTGTATTACAATCACTTACTTGGAGATGCCCAGTGATGTGATCTCTGCAGGGTGAGCGTTGTCTTTCCGATCAAATGCTGTGTGCATAGTAAGTTTGCTTCTAAATACTAACTGCCGCTCCCACCGGTATCCTGAAATAAAGCAGTTCTGCATCAGAATAAAGCCATACATAGCAATACTGGGGGCTCCCACCCTAAGATTATGTATCACATTATGATATTAGTGGCTGGGATTTCCAAACCCCTACGCTACATGCAGTACATCGAGCGGACATGTCTGTTGTACTAAATATGTGTATCCTCCATCTTTGTCATGATTCTATGGTATAGATTCTCTGAAATTTATGAATGAATATACATGTTGGAGGGCACTCCGTTATCTGGTGTTGCATAGAATAATCAGATGCACATTTATATAAAAATAGAAATATTTTTATTACTAAAAATACATAAAGTAAAAAATAAAATAAAAATATGGCTAAAAATGCATACAACTATGTATAGTAATGGTTTGCAGGGTGTAAATCTACATACAATGTCTAAAACTAATATCTTTAATATGAGCAAGAGGATATAAAGAAAATGATTATTATAATGACATATTAATATCGTTCACTAGCTTCAATATAGTGACGAAAAATATAAATGTCTAATGTCCATGGTTTTTCAGACAAAAAATGAAGTAGATAATGGTATCTCATACACTAATATTTGTAGATGTTGGATAAATAAAATACTTCTTTTGTTATTTATGCAGCTATTTTTTGTGTTTTCTACCGTATAGACAGACTAGACAGCTGTGGGGTCATTTTATTTTAGCAGGGCAGGACTGTTCCCCACTGGAGACTAGAGGAACAGGTTTCCCATAAACCATAGTGCCCAATACGATTAGGTCCCCTTACCAGTTTTCAGTTTGTTATAGTGTCGGCCTTCAGCTTGGGTTGTTTGACCACCACTTTGGACCTGTGGGAACTGCACTTTTGATTGACCTTCAGAATAATTAACAAAGACAAATCCATCTTTTTCATCCAAACTGAGATGATCTGACCAACGTCTGGAATCATCAGAGCTGCTGTCTGCGGACCATGCTGCCAAGCCGGCTCTGGCAGACGATGCTCTTGTCCTGGGAGTGACATTGCTAGGCTGAGTCTGAACATCCTTCAATCTGGTGTCCTGGCTTGAGCTCTGATCTTCCACATCTGAGTCGCTGCTGTCATCTTCCTGGGCTTCATGCCCTGTGTTTTGTTAGGGGAGAAAAAAAAAACATCACATATCTGGTAATAGTTGCAAGTTACAAGGACTAAGAAAAGTGAGGAGCAGGGTCCAGATACCTATTTGTGTCTCTGAGCATTCATCTGGCAGTTCCATGGTATCAGCTGGCTCTGGTGCTGGCGTCTCTGGAACTTGCAAAAACTCCATCCTCCAAAACTAGAATAATTAGGAACTTATTACTCCTCTTCTATGTAACATACAGTATCTAAATTTGCCATACTGACCGCTGCTGCGTTACTCTGATTGACAGATTTGCACTCAGGCACTGTTATGCCACAATTCCTTACAGGACTAGTGGACAACTACTAGACGTCATGAAAACGAGGGCCCCAGAACTTTTAGTGGTTGCTGTGAGATAACCCATAACTACAACCTTGACTCATCATTTTTGTCCTGCTCTTATAGCTTTCACAGAGTTTAACATTTCAGCATTTTGGTTCAACGCCTTAGACTTCAGAAGCAGTTTGAGGACCATTGGCCAGCTACAGACTGAATGCGGACTACAGGATGTCTCACATAAGGCATACATACTGTCTTGTCACACTATAAAAAAAGGTGAAGGGAAAAAAATGTCTCATATTTCGTACTGGTTGCTGCTGTGGTAGGTGTCATTTATATAATGTGAGGGCTGGGACTACTGCAATGTGATTGACAGTCCTGTGCTGAGGGGTAATCTAATACACTGCTATCTGTATAAAAACAGTTGTTGATGAAGGTTGTGCTCAAGTTTCTCCCAACTTAGCAGAAGATGCATAAATGAATCAGAACAATTATCATAAATTCTAGTAGCGCTAATTAAATGTAAAGTTAAAGGGGTTGTCTCATGTGAGACATTGGTGGCATATCACTAGGATATGTCACCAATGTCAGATAGGAGTGGGTCCCAGATGTAGGACCCGCACCTATGTCCAGAACAGTCGTCGTCCCCCCCCGAGAGAAGATTGGGGCTTTCTCTCTATTCATTTATATGGGAGTTCCGAAAATAGCCAAGCGAGCGCCATATTTAAAATTAAATGAATGAAGAGGGCATCACACAAGCGCGGCCACCGCTCCATTGACTTTCATGGAACACCCGGAGATAGCTGAGCCCCGGCTCCGTTATTTTCAGCAGTCCCACAGAACTTAATGGAGAGCAGATGCACATGCACAACAGCTCTCGGCTCACTTTGGGGTCCCATTCTGTAGGTGGTGGGACCTGCACTTTTCTGACATTGGTGCCACCAATGTCTTAGATGAGACTACCCTCTTTAATGTAAAGTGCAGGTAGATGTATTCACTTACACGCACTACTCCGTCTGAATGTCCTGTGACAATAACATTTTGCGTGTCCCACTCATTCATTTCAGATAAGCAGCAGCACAGGATCTGTTGGCTTCTTCCGGTAAATGTATTTACACTGACAATTGGGTTACCATTAATGCTCCAGACATGAATGTAAGTACCAGCACACGACACAATGTCACCCTGTAAGAGAATAGTTTAGGGTTACATAAGGACAATGCAGTATTGAAGTTTTTGAGTATTTCAGCTGTTATTTCCTACCCTCAGAACCCAGGAATACAAGTCAGTTTGCAGATATAAGCATCTGTATTATGTTACTGTATTTATGTCATGTACCATCTGGTGTTAAAGGGAATCTGTCGGCTCCAAAACACCCCCCAATTCTAGAGTAAGTGGTGTATAGTGTACGTGGTACTGAGTACGGTTATATCATTTTCATCTTCCTATTCATCTGCATTCCGACTCTGTACTCTTACAAACCAGCAGTATAACGCAGAAAGGACTCCTCTTTGAGGGGGTCTTCTGAATGCATTATACTGCTGGTTTGTCAGAGCACAAAGTCAGTATGAAGATAAAAATTATATAACCAGAATCGGTGCCACTTACACTAGTTTGGGGGGTGTTTTGGAGCCGACAAATTCCCTTAAAAAGGTGCTTCATCCAGAATATGCCAGTTAATCAATTTCAGGTTTATACACAGAAGTGCCCACCCTTCACTTTCTGCAAATTTTCACAATACAAACTCAATACAATATTTCGACATGCCAGCAAAATGCTCAAGGGCAGCAATTCACATCACAACCAGTGGGTGTCCAAAGATAGACATATATCGCCTATGTATCTCCTGAGAGTGGCAGACTCATGTTTTTTCCAAAGCTGATCATCTTGATCAATACCCCAGGGATATGTCAAACCAAAAGGAAAGGTGAGGAAGGACACATCTGTGTTAAATACAAATTACAAAATGAAGAACTCACGATTCCTTATATGCAACTACTTCCTGCATTGTTCTATGTATTACAATCTACACCAATACATAGACACTCACTGTTAACTCATTTATACAGAGAGCCGACACTGGGGCTCTGTGGCCGCGTAACTGTGTCACAAAGGAAAGCTTGTTCAGGTCCCAGATGATGCAGGTGCGGTCACGTGATCCGCTGACAACTATGTGATATGCCAACGAAGCAGTCAGGCATGTTACTGTGTCCGTATGTCCAATCAGTGCCTGTACAGAACAGATAGGAATATCACAGTCATGTTACTGTATATTACTTACTATGTACATAAATCTAAGCTACAATGTAAAAAACTGAACTTAAAGGGGTTATTCAGGTTTTAGAATCGATGTCCTGTGCTTAGAATAGGCCATCAATGTTAGATGGTTGGGGTTATGGCATTCCACATATTGGCTGTTAATGGGAGAAGCACGGCCACTATGAAGAGTACAGCATGTGCAGTGCCAACCAGTGTAAGAATCGTTGTAAACAATGGTGAGGCTGTGGTGCTGGCTAAGCACTGCAGATCCTTCAAACAGCTGATTTGAGAGTGTGCTGAAAGTAGGATCCCCACCAATCTAATGAGAATAGGCTATCATTTTTTTTTTAAATCTAAATAACTACACAGTTGGACTCCTGTTATGGGATCACTTCAAACTACATGGTCAGACTGCTGTTATAGGGGGAGGTCTAGACTACACAACCAGACTGCTGTAATAGGAGGTGGTCCAGACTACAAGGCCATACTGTTATTATAGGGGGAGGTTCGGCCCACACAACCAGACTGCTATTATAGGGGGAGGTCCAGACTACACAACCAGACTGCTGTAATAGGAGGTGGTCCAGACTACAAAACCAGAATGCTGTTATAGGAGGAAGTCCAGACTCTACAGCCTAACTACTCTTATAGGAAGTGGTCTAGACTACAAAACTTTTAGAGTGTGTGGGGGAAGGATGGGGGCGTCCAGATGACATAACCAGACTGCTGTTATAGGAGGTGGTCCAGACCACAAAACCAGAATGCTGTAATAGGTGTTCGCTCAGACTACCCAACTAGACTGTTGTTGTATGTAGATGTGGAGACTATACAGCCAAATTTCTGTTATAGAGGGGTCCAGACTATATACTCAGACTGCTGTTAAAGGGGGGGAAAGTCCAGACCAGACAAACAGAATACAGGTATATGTGGTGCTTCAGACTACATAACCAGGGAAGGTCTACGCTACATACCCAGACTGCTGTTAGAGGGGGATGTTCAGACTACACAGCAAGTTTTTTTTACAAACCTGTTTCAATGTAAGGGATTTTGCTTTTTCTTTTGATGTTCCCATCTCCCATACACAGATCACTGTACTTGTTCCCCCAGTGATAACCATTTTGGGGTTTGGGCAAATGGCACAAAGAATCTGCCCCCATTCAGATAGACATTCATAGACAACAACAGCCTGGAAAACAAGAGAAATATTTTGTACCAATGTAACAAGCAAACATCGCCTTAATATCAGCAGAGAAGGTCAGTATTACAAACCTTGTCGGACTCGTATGTTCCCAGTCTGCAACTGAGGTCTGCATAGCCCCATGCAAAAGTCTTGTTCCAGGTGGGTGGAATGAGAACTTTGTTCTGTTCTACAGCCAGAATGCCCTTATCTGTGCAGACAATCTGACCAACAGGCTCTTTCAGTTCTTAGAAAAAATGACAGAGGTTTATGAATGCATGGATATTAATAAGCCTATATAACACATGCAGAGGTATAGGAGTGTAACAATAGGCCTTTTTCTACTGACACTTCACACTGGGGTGGGTGAATGTGTGTGAATTATGGTACTGCTACATGGAGCCACTGGTCACGTGACAGGTGTTGTGTGCAGGATTGCAGGGCCATCACAGTGTAGTGGTGATCTCAAACAAATGAATGGGGTCGCAGCACGGATCGCACGTGTGCCGCAACTGCAAGCCCCGAATCGCAAAAAATCCAGCACACATGCGACTCCCGCTGCGCCCTCCATCATTTCTATTCAACAAACATATCTAAATAATATCGTTTCGTATTATGACAAATAGAACGGGTGTATTTATGAGCTGGAGTTTATTGCAATGATGACACAATGTGTTGATTTCGTGGTTAAAGTATTTTTTAGGGTGTGTTCACATCACGTTTTATGCCTCTGTTTGATGTATATGTTACAAAAAAAAAGGATACAAAAATGCAGCACATATACGTTTTTTTTTTTACAATGGAACTCCATGGTGAACAGATGCCACTGTATGGCATCAGTCTGAAGCATCCGTATAACGTATAAGTTTTTTTGTATACGTTAAACTGATAGGAAAAACGTGATGCGAAGCCACCCTTATTGACATCACAAAACTGTATTGGTAGGCCGTGTGTATGTATAGGCTGTGTTCTGCTGAGATGATAAAGGTCTGTGTGTATTTATAGGCTAAGCTAATGTCTGATAGTGTAAGTATATAGAGTGCTCTCTATAGTGAAGACACACAATACTGTGTGCATTTACAGCTTGTGCTTTACTGTGAAGATGTCATAATTGTGTAATAGGCTTTGCTCTTCTGTAAGGGTGTCACTAGTGTGTATTCTCTACTGTCAATACCTTTGACCGGAGCCAAGGATGGCCTCAAATTATCCAAATGATGAAAAAATATCTTGTCACATGCAGATCCCAAGGGCATAGATACTGATGATATGTCTCCATTCATGCGACTCCTAACACGTTTTGGTGGATGAGGCTTTTTAAATAGCTGAATGAGGAAGGCAAGGTAAGAAACATTCATATTAAGATATTTAATATGTTGAATTCAATAAAGTGAAGTCCACTTTTGCTGAATTAGCTACATGATGTTGAATATAGTATGGAAGCATCTGGATTCATACACTTAAAAGTGAAGGCGTAACTGGAGGATTACGTCTAAGGCTACTTTCACACTAGCGTTTTTCTTTTCCGGCATCGAGTTACGTTCTAGGGGCTCTATACCGGAAAATAACTGATCAGGTATATCCCCATGCATTCTGAATGGAGAGTAATCCGTTCAGGGTGCATCAGGATGTCTTCAGTTCAGTCATTTTGACTGTTCAGGACGGAGATAATACCGCAGCATGCTACGGTTTTATCTCCGGCCAAAAAAACTGAACACTTGCCTGAATGCATTTTTTCCCATAGGAATGTATTAGTGCCGGATCCGGCATTCAAAATACAGGAATGCCGAGTCCGGCATGCGCAGACCGAAAAAAAAATTGAAAAAAAAATTGAAAAAAAAATCTAAACGGATCCATTTGTTTGTATGACAAACGGACAGACGAATCCGTTCTTGCAATGCATTTGTAAGACAGATTCGGATCCATCTACAAGTGCTGTCCGGTTGCATGCAGATTGCCCGATCCGGCAGGCAGTTCCAGCGACGGATCATTCTGCCGCAAGTGTGATGGTACCCTAATTATTTAGGCTTCTGCAGAGCAGAGTACTGGGCATTTGGTGTTTTCACATTTCATACATGAATGGGATGGAAAAGATGGGAAGACCAACAGTAGCACCCCCCCCCACCACCACTCAAATAAAATTACAGATAAATTAAGGAAGTAAATACTAGCATATATGCAATATAACGGCCAGACAAGACAGAATCAATGCCGTGTGGTTGAATATAAGGCCCTCCATTCTTTCTTATAAGTATAATCCTCATAAATAGAAATACTTCAAAGCTTCTTTACCTGCTTAGGTATCTGGCCAAAATTATTAATGAAGCCTATGGTAGCAGTCTCTTTCAAAGGGTCATTAATGTTGTAGATGTCCACTTGTCCCTCGTAGAAAAGGTGATGAAAAACATTGACAGCATCTACAGCAGCAGGCCCCTGTTGCTTGTACCCGAAGATCAGGTCTATCCATTCATGCAGGTGGGCACTGACGTAGTCACATTCCAGAGCCTGAGTGAACAGTAATAGCCTTTATGCTGAAAACTGGGACACATTGTCCGCTAAAGTAATAGACATTTATCAAAAGGAAAATATCTATAACAATTCTGGTACGCATTTACAAGCAAAAAGTGATATAGCTAAAAAATGTATTATATACTATATAAGTTGTTTTTATTTCATTTTTTTATTAATTATTCATATCATACTACGGATCCCATAAGAGCAGCTCATTAAAAAAATGTACGGATTAACCCACCATCATAAAAACACAACAGGCAACAGGTACCGATACAAGCACTATTTTGGAAAAGAAAACATCCATAGAATATAATGTATGTATGACATTGCCTTCTCCCTTTACCTCTCTATGCACACGGATAAATTCCCGAGGGTCCCCTTTGGCCCATGGGGGTAGTATTACATCACCAAGCTTTGTTCCATTTTGTTTACAACCTACAGAAATAAAGGACAGGCAATACGGGATAATTAATTGGTTCATTTAATGGTACGTTGAAAATAATAATGCTAATTATAATAAAATTATAGATGATATGTTAATAACGAAAAACAACTAATCCAAAATGAGGTCTTATAAAATTCATATTTTCGCCATAAGAATTTGTCTTGCATTTTGCAGATTTTCATTTTCTTATCACTTCATTGTCATTATCATCAGTCTGAGCTGACAGGAATGCAATACAGTATTTCAGTTTAAAAGGGTTTTCTGAGCTTTTGATACTAATAACCTATCCTCAGGATAGGTCATCAGTATCCAATCAGTGGGTGTCTGCTCCCGGGACCACAGCCGATCAGCTGTTTGAGAAGGCACTGGCGTTTCTGTGAGCGCTGTTGCCCTCTTGCAGCTTACCAAGCACAGCACCGTACATTGTATAGCTGCTGTGCTTGGTATCGCGCTCAGCCCCATTCACTTCTATGGGGCAGAGTTGCTCCTAGACCACGTGACTGATGAACATGTCGTCACTGACATAGGAAAAACAGTGAGAAGGCCTCGGCGCTCACAGGAGTGCCGCTGCCTTCTCAAGTAGCTGATTGAGGGGGGGTCCGGGTGTCGGACCAATCACATACTGATGACCTATCCTGAGGATAGGTCATCAGTAGGAAAATCTTGGAAAACCCCTTTAATACCAAAAGACAACACATAGGGAGAAATGTATAAACCCCCATGCGTCAGAAAAGTGGCATCAAAAAGTTGCGCAACCATCATTTGCGAAAAGATAGCGTGGCTAGTGGGAGGGGAGGTGTCCTCCTGTGCAGTGATGGCCAGTTCGCAATGTTCGCCCGCGAACACATGCAGGCTGCCATCTTAACTCACAAGTCCAGCGATGCACAGGTAAGCCCTTACCTGTGCCTGCGCCGCGAGCCGGTCTGAAACAAATACGGTCACCGGGAGCAGGCAGTTCGAGAACAGCCCGATAAAGGCCCGCGGCGGCTGTTCTCGGAACTGCCTGCTCCCGGTGACCGCGTTTTTGTTTCAGACCGGCTCCCGGCACAGGTAAGGGCTTACCAGTGCATCGCAGAACTTATGAGTCAAGATGGCAGATAGCATGTGTTCGTTGGCGAACTGGCCATCACTGCTCCTGTGGCCAGGGAAATTTACAATAATTTATACCAGAAACTGGTGTAAATTATAGCTTACAGCTAGCATAGATTTGACTCTGGTTCCTAAAGGTCCAGATGTGTGGGGGCGTGGCTGGCCGGGCATGTGAGCGGACGTGAGTAGCGGAGCTCCTGCACTGCCTCAGACATTTATCCGCTACATACAGCCTGTATTTGGGGCATACTGTTGACCGAGTCACATCTGAAGGTCCGGGGACCTCGCCGCTATTTGCACGCACCGGCGGTGATTTACAGTCATGTCCAAGAAAAGAGACGGGAGAGGTGCCGGAAAGAATCTGCAAGATGGCGCCGGCGCCGTCACGCCGAAACGCCAGGACCGCATGAGTGACCTGCAACAAGATGCGGCTGAGAGGCTCAGTCAATATGCACACACACCGGCGCCCCCCAGAGTAAGACATGCCCCGGACGCCAGCTGTGAGCCCTCCCTGATGCATGGGGGAAAGGATTCAGACGGGGAGGAGGCCGGAGAAGTGATGGGTCTGACAAGACATCCTAATAGATTTGCCGCCATACAGGATCAAGAGGGGGCTGAAAACCCAGATGTCCCTGGCTCTGATGTGGAGGAGCCGACTATTAAGGACGTTCTCGAGGCCATTTCTAAGTGGGGCAAGTCACTCAATGTTATGTCCATGCAGATGGGAGCCATTAAGGAAGATATATCTATTGTCAGGCATGATCTGCAAAAATTGGCAGACCGTACTACGTCTCTAGAGGATCGTATGGGAGAAATAGAAGACACAGTGCACCCTCTTAAAAGAGACTCTGCAGATCACTCCCGCAGAATTGATGTAATCTCTGCTAAACAAGACGATCTGGAAAATCGGCTGAGACGAAATAATGTGCGGCTAGTTGGAGTGCCTGAGAAAGTGGAAGGCTCTAACCCCACTGAATTTTTTGAAAACTGGCTCAAAGAACAATTTACAGGAAGCGTCTTGACCCCGTTATTTGCCATTGAACGTGCGCACAGAGTCCCCACCAAGCCTTTACCACCAGGGGAGCCGCCGCGACCGGTTCTCATGAAAGTGCTTCATTACAGGGACCGTGATTCCATTCTGCGAAAGGCCAGAGACCTGCCTGGTATTTCCATTGACGGCCACAAGGTGTCCTTCTTCCCCGACTTCTCTATGGAAGTTCAAAAGAGGAGGTCAAGATTCCTGGATGTAAAGCGACGTCTGCGAGAGCTGGGAGCAATGTACTCTATGCTGTATCCGGCCAGGCTTAGGATAGCGGCTCTTGGATCCACAAGCTTCTTTGAAGACCCGAAAGAGGCGTCTAAATGGCTGGACCGTCATGAGAGGCAACTTCGGGCGAAGAACCAGGGCGACAGAGGTCTTTGATGCAGGCTGACATTGTATATTGTGGATGTTGATTGCCGTCTGAGTAGCGATATACAGACGTTGTTAACGTCTATATCAGCCCCTTCCAGCGTTAGGCCAAGGGTTGGAGTTAAGATGACAACAAAATGTAGAATACATAGAGTTTCTTACATTGCTAATATTGTCCATATCAATGATAACTGAGGTTAAGTGCAGGATGTTTTTCATGCTGTTCGTGTCACTATTCCTCACTGTTTAACAGTTTATTTTTTAGGTTGTCAATCTCGGGAGTGTTATTTATCGCCACACCGAGGATCGTGGAGGTGTAGGAATTTGCTCTGCCAATAAAATTGCCCACAGACCTTTGTATTAAGGTGTATTGGTGGGGTCTGTTGGAAAGAGTAAATCCAGGTGCTATTTAAACAAGGGGAGTGATGTTTTCTAGGTTGGGGAAGAGGGGGGGGGGGGGGGGTGGGGGGGCAGAAAGGGTCCCGGGTCTGGATACTTGTCTCAACGGGTAATGGAACCTATAGAATGTACATTGCTTTATCCGTTTCAGTTATGGTACCCTATAGGTAATTATGGCTAATCCAGTGAATTTTCTGAGCTGGAACGTTCGAGGGGTTAAAGATGCCGTTAAAAGAAAGGCCATAATGGAGAGTGTTAAAGTGTACCACCCTACGGTCTGCTGTCTACAGGAGACGCACCTCCTTGCAGAGCAATCTCACTTGCTTACCCCTAGGTGGGCGAGTCATTGCTATCATGCTACTTACTCCTCATATGCAATGCAATGCTGATCCATAGACAGCTAGTTTTTAGCTGCATAGATAAGAGGATTGATACAGAGGGACGCTATGTCTTCCTTTATGGAAAACTTTTTAATGTCCCATGCATAATATGTGGGGTATACATACCACCGCCATATTCCCCGCTTATAATTAAAAAGCTGTTGGCTTTTCTGTCTGATTATCCTGATATTCCAGCACTGATAATGGGGGACTTTAACAACGTAATATGCCCTACATGAGATAGACTATCCACCCCTGCGAAACAATCGGAGGGGCTGCTTACTCCTTTTGGGAGACTTCTGGATGAAGCATCCCTGATGGATTTCTGGAGGCTGCGCAACCCAAAGGTACGCCAGTACTCTTGTTGCTCTAGTACGTATCAAACGCTGTCCAGAATAGATTTGGCTCTTGGGAATGAAGCAATGGGTAGCCGCATTCGCGATGTCCGATATTTAACTAGAAACCTATTGGATCATTCTCCCATATTGGTGTCTGCTAATTTTCTACCCCCTAGAACCGGAGGGAGGTTAGTATGGAAATTCAATCCATTTTGGCTGTCGGTTATACCCACAGTCTCAAATATTAGTGGCATGTTAAAAGAGTTTTTTGCCTTTAATCTTCCTGGAGCTTTGACACTGTTAGTCTGGGATACCATGAAAGCCTTTTTGAGGGGAATACTCATCACGGAGGTTAATAAAAAGCGTAATGAATACAGAGTGACGGATGATTGAGGCGGAAACACAATATGTCATGCAGCCCACGGAAGGGTATAGAACCCAGTGGCAGGAAGCACAACGTAAACTGAATGATAAACTTCTCAAAGCAAAAAACAAACAGTTTTTTCAGAAACAATCGTATTTTGAGGAGGGGGAGAGGACAGGTAAATTACTGGCATTGCTCTCCAAAGCACAACAGCCCTCTGCGTATATTGCAGCTCTTCGGGACGGCGAGGGGGTTGTGTGTACAGCTCAAGACAAATTGTTAGATATTATGCATGTATTCTATTCATCTCTATATGAATCCAAAATTACGGCAGGAAATCCGGAGATTACACATTTCTTGGGTGGGCTCCAGCTCCCTACATTGGGTTCTGATCAAGTGGCGTTGTTGGATAGTCCAATAACAATCAAGGAATTAGAAACGGCCCTGAGCGATATGTCTAATACTAAGGCCCCTGGGAGTGATGGCCTGCCTGCCGAGGTCTATAAAACATTTGCCCCTATTTTACTTCCTCAGTTGCTGGAAGTGCTTAAGGAGGCACAGCGTCAGAATAAGCTACCGCTTAGTATGACTGAGGCGATCATAGTTGTCATTCCCAAGCAGGGCAAAGATCCCCTAATGGCAGAATCGTATAGACCCATATCTCTTCTCCAAGTAGATGTGAAGTTATTAGCAAAAGTCTTGGCGAATAGACTTAATACAGTAATAACGTCACTTATACATTCAGACCAGGCAGGTTTCATGCCAAATATGTCGACTGCGGTTAATGTCAGGCGTCTATTCTTAAACATACAGGCAGGACGGTGTCGCGGTTTGAAGGCGGCGGTCGCGTCTCTTGACGCGGCCAAGGCTTTCGACAGCGTGGAATGGAAATACCTGTGGGCGGTACTCAGGAAAATGGGCTTCGGAGCAACCTTTATCCAGTGGATCCAACTATTATATAGCACTCCTACAGCTAAAATTAGGGTGAATGGAGCTCTCTCCCGATCTTTCCATTTACATAGAGGGACGAGGCAGGGGTGCCCTCTGTCACCCTTGCTTTTTGCAATAGCAATTGAGCCCCTGGCAACGGCACTTAGGGAAGCGCGGGCAGTTCAGGGTTTTAGATATAATGGGCTAGTCGAAAAAGTAGCTCTTTATGCTTTTATTCCTAGATGAATGGAGCTCCTCTCTTCCGGCAGCCATGAACATCATTAATGGATTTAGCGGCCTGTCAGGGTTGAACATTAACTGGTCCAAGTCTGTGCTGATGTTGCTTTCAGAAGACAAAAGGAGACAGTTGCTGCCAGACAGAGGGCCTGCAACTTGTCACTTCTTTCAAATTTCTGGGCGTCCAGGTTACTGTTGATGTCAGAGATTATGAAAGACTGAATCTGACTCCGCTGCTGCAGAGATTCCGACAGAAGGTACAGGTTTGGACCAAACTGCCACTCTCAGTAATAGGAAGGGTTAATCTTCTAAAAATGATACTGATGCCACAACTCCTATACTTGTTGCATAATGCACCTATATGGGTTCCTGCCCGATTTTTTGTCACGGTTAATGCCATATTTAGAGATTTAATCTGGAAGAGAGGGGTCTCGCGTATAAAACTGGCTACGCTCTGTCGACCAAAAACTGATGGGGGACTCGGGGCTCCAGACCCGTGGATTTATTACTTAGCTGCCCAATTACAGCATTTACGCGGGTGGGGGGTGGAAGAGGACATCAATAAGACGGGGCGAATCGTGCAAATTCTAGTGGGGGGGGGGGGGGGAAGAACTTACTTACTGCGTTAGAGGATGGATCCCTGGAAAAAGCAGGGAATGACATTCCGATACTCCGGGTAATCCACAAAGTCTGGTGGAAAGCGAGGAAAGTAGCAGGGATACAAGGGTACACGAAGTTTACTGTAATATGGCCCAATTGCATGTATGCAGAACGACATAAAATACCTGCTATTCAGACGTGGGCACAATACGGACTTACTCACATGCATCAACTTTATGATGGGGAGACTTTAAAGGAATATGCTCAATTGCAATGTGAGTTTCAGCCTCCGCATTCCCAATTGTACATGTATTTACAGCTCAGACATGCCATGTATTCGCAAAGTAAAGTGGAAAGGATTAAACCGGCCTCTAAGCATACGATCATAGATTTGGCAAGTTCTAAGGGTACCACTAGCGGAGTCATATCGTTGCACTATGGCAGTCTTATGGAAATGCAATTTAAAAAGCAGCCTCTCCGTTGTATGACAAATGGCGGGATGATATAAATGATCTAACAGAAGACCAGTGGCAAAAAGTTTGGTCTTTTCTCTGTTGTTTAAAAAACAAAAAACTTTCAATAAAAATAATCTGATAAAAAAAAAAAGGTTCAGATGTGTCCTAAAAAGTAGGCACTTCTCACTTTAGCACAAGCTAGATCAAGACTGTCAAATAAAAGGCCTTGATAATGAACCTCTTGATAAGTTTCCCCCATGGGTTACACAAATGTACAGGTTTCCCATAACCAGCTAGATGAAGTGATGACCCATCGGGGAAAATTTATCAAAATGAATGTAGGGAAAGGTGAAGAATTATACAAATAATTTGATTCCAGCTCTCGTATATCACTGGCTCATTGTAAAAAGTAGCAGTGAGCTTAGTTTCTACCTGCAACTCCTCCAGATTTCCCATGCCTTGTAACATATTTGTTTTATTAACTACTGGTTGAGTCATGTACATGTATATAATAGAAGACAATATTACATGCGGTTTTCTTCCTATTCAAGGCTCATGCACATGATCGTTGGATGTTTTGTGGTCTGCAAACTGCGGATCTGCAAAACATGGATACTGGCTGTGTGCATTCAGCATTTTGCGGAACAGCTGGCCCCTAATAGAACAGTCCTATCCTTGTCTGTAATGCGGACAATCATTTTTTTTTTTGCAGAACGGCCATGCGGACATGTATTTTTTTGTTGCCCCATTGAAGTGAAAGGTTCTGCATATGGGCCGCAAAAAAAAAATGGAACAGACACGAAAAAAAATAATACGTTTGTGTGCATGATCCCTTATGCATATGGAATAAGATTTAATACAGCAAAAGTAACAAAGTTTGTTGAGATTTGTAGATGTAGGTTCTGGTTACATCTCTGTACTAGTTAACATTCATAATGGAAGCCACAAACCTTATTGCAGATTCTCCCAAAAGTAACCTGACAGACCTCATTGATGTATAATGGGGTCCACTGGGGCTCCCATCATGTTGATGTCAACAGCAGCGCTGCATACTGTAGAAATCTTGCCATCAAAAGTGATGGAACTGCCGGCAGAGACTCCGGATAGCAGAATAAACATATAGTCTTAAAGTTTTTTTTTAGGCTCCTGATATTGATAACCTTTAGGATAGGTCATCAATGTCCAAATCAGTAGGGGCCTGACACCCCGCACGGTCGTACCTCCAGCACTAGCTCTTGGATGGAGCAGGAAGCAGGAAGCAGAAAGCTCTGTTCTAAGTATAGTGGTTGTGCCGGGTCACTACAGCTCATCTCTCACTGAAGTGAATGGGAGCTGAGCTGCCGGCACTCGATATGACCACTACACTTTGAACAGAGCTGTGCTTCCTTTTCCATTCAGAGGCTGCAGAGCTGATTGCTGTGGGGTTTTGGGTCCCCATTTATCAGATATTGATAACGGGATAAGTCATCAATATCAGGAGCATGGAAAACCCCTTTAACCACAGCATGTGAATTTTTTTCATTATGCTAAAATTTAGGCTACTTTCACACTTGCGGCAGTGTGATCCGGCAAGCAGTTCTGTCGTCTGAACTGCCTTCCGGATCCACCGATCTGGATGTGACTGAAAGCATTTGTGAGACGGATCCAGATGCGGATCCATCTCACAAATGCATTGCAAGAACGGATTTGTCTCTCCGCTTGTCATGCGGATAGACCGATCCGTCTTGTATTTTTTTTTTCACAGTTTTCCCGGTCTGTGCATGTGCAGACCGGAAGGACGGAGCCGTCCTTGAGGTGTTTCTTATTGCCGGATCCGGCACTAATACATGTCAATTCCGGCAACTGATCAGGCATTTTGGACGGAGATAATACCGTAGCATGCTGCGGTTTTATCTTTTGCCTGATCAGTCAAAAAGACTGAACTGATGCATCCTGAACGGATTACTCTCCATTCAGAATGCATGGGGATATGACGGATCAGTTCTTTTCCTGTATAGAGCCCCTAGGAGGGAACTCAGTGCCGGAAAAGAAAAACGCTAGTGTGAAAGTACCCTTATTGCTATTTATTATTTTATAAGCTCATACCAAGGTCAAAGTTGTTGGAGTTGAGAAGAAACTCGGGCAGGTAGAAAAATTCCGGAATTAGTTCCTTCACATCTGCCATGTTGTGTTTGGATGCAGAGTACCAGGCCTCACGTACACTGTGGAACATTCGATCTGCCAGGTCAAAGTGTCCACCCTACAATGGGGAAAATGGATGGGTGTAATATTTACTATCAATATTTGTATTTCAAACTTATTTCCATTGATATATAGATTGCATAGAGAGAGTTAAGACAGATCAATAAAAGATGTAGATAGATTAGATATAGAGATATTGTTTTGATAAACTAAGTCATTATGTAAACAGTAAATACATACCTGAAGCCTGAGGAAGATCTGAGTAAATGGCTCCATTCGGACTAGATACGATGCCACAATCATAGCGGAGGAATAATGTGTCCCGTAGTGATAAGCTGGTGTCTCTCCTACATAAAACGCATAGTGAAAATGATAAATATTGAGGGTTTACAATGATGTAGACAACTAATAAACCTGCTTCAGTATCGGAGGCTGAAAAGCAGAAAAAAATAAATAAAAAAATAAAAAATTATAATTGTTCCTACAGCAGTTGTTTTCACTGAGGCAAGTGCCATTGGTGTATCTGCTTAGTGTGATAGTGAAAGAGGTTGTGCCATATACTAATAATTACTTTAAAGTGTATTTTTTATCAATTACTCTAGCTCCTGTTCCTCCCGATTTTTTCAGATTTACCCCATTTGCCGTTTTCTCTTACCCCCCATGCTTGAATCCGACTTCCTGATTTGTCATGTGTCTGCTATCCCATTATACCTTAGGGCAGTGAGAGGTCTCCTGACATCAGCAGGACATGTGACACTAACCCCACCCCTTGTTCTTACCAATGACGCTTCCTACGTCCTACATTACAAGGCTCCACTACAGGATGTAACCTACAGCAACTGAATATCAGAACAGATTTGCCCTAGAGTGTAATAGTAGGCTAATAACTTTAGAATGAGGCAGTTTTGATAAATGGTGGTATCTGGGGAAAGCGATATAACAGCGATATCTGTTGGGTGGTATACATTTATATTAGTGGCACAACCCCTTACCACAGTGTTCGAACAGAACTGACTGCATGCTCAGGTCATCTTTGGCATTATCTGAAATATGGTATTACAAAAACTCACCATTGGGATCTTCCCAATCTTTGTAACGCTTCTTATACTGTGCCAGTCTGTCGTCAGTTTGTGCTCCCATAGGCTTGGCGAGGTTTCTAAAAGTCTTAGGATTTATCAAGTCCAGCTCCTTCAATAGAATATAAGAAGTACATGTTATTAAATGGCATCCATAACAGATACATTACGTTTTCCTAAAATGTTTAAAGGGGTTTTATTATCTGGGATATTAGTGGAATATCGCTAGGATATGCCACCAATGTCAGATAGTTGCGGGTCCTACTTCTGGGACCCACACCTATCTCCAGAACGGGAGAGGGAGAGGGAGAGGGAGAGGGAGAGGGAGAGGGAGAGAAAGAGAGAGAGAAAGAGAGAGAGAAAGAGAAAGAGAAAGAGAAAGAGAGAGAGACGCACATTTTCAGCAGTTCCAAAGAAATGAATGGAGGGCGGACATGCATGCGTGGTGCGCGCTCACTCACTTTGGGGGCTCTGATCTACAGATAAGTGTGGGTCCCAGAGGTGGGACCCTCACCTATCTGACATTGATGGCATATACCAGGATGAGTAGGTGCACATTATTAACAGGTCTATCCCAGCTTGCAGAGTGCCGCCATAAGATTGTGGGAGAACAATAGATTTATTTAATGGTTGTCCAGCTTAAAATTTAAAGTTATGCAGAAAAGTAATGCAATATTTAATTTTAATACTCCTCTGCTTAGAATTTGTTACAATTTTATCCAGTCTAGACAATCCTCTGAAAGCTAAGTACCTCAGCAACACAAATCTCATCTGTCTGGATAGTTTGCTACAATTGTATTAGTGTAGTAAGGCTACTTTCACACTAGCGTTTTTGCTGGATCCGGCAGGGTTCAGCAAAAACGCTTCAGTTACTGATAATACTGATACTGATAATCCGTTATGAACGGATCCGGTTGTATTATCTTTAACATTGCCAAGACGGATCCGTCATGAACTCCATTGAAAACCAATAGGGGACGGATCCGTTTTCTATTGTGCATTGTGGGTCATGATGGATCCGTCTTGCTCCGCATCCCAGGACGGAAAGCACACCGCAGCATGCTGTGGTTCGCTCTCCGGTATGAGAACTGAACGGAATACATTTTGGAGCATTCCGTTCTGTTCATTGACAATGAATGGGGACAAAGCGGAAGCGTTTTTTTCTGGTATTGAGACCACGGAACTCAATACCGGAAAATATTAATGCTAGTGTGAAAGTAGCCTTAAATGGGTTTTAAAAATCAAAAATAACACTGCACTTTGTGATCATATGCTATAAAGCAGGCATGCTCAACCTGCGGCCTTCCAGCTGTTGCAAAACTACAACTCCCAACATACCCGAACAGCCTACAGCAGTGCATTGTGGGAGTTGTAGTTTTACAACAGCTGGAGGGCCGCAGGTTGAGCATGCCTGCTATAAAGCAAAGTGAGTACCTTGATGCATGTTTCCATCAAGCTGAGCTTTCCTCATTCTTCCTGGTTGTGGGCTTGTCAGTTGTGATGCAAGCAGCTCTTCTCAGCATCCACCCACTGCACCTCCTAGCAGCGATGATCCACACCCACTACCTCTCATTCTTCCCCACCCATTACACCAACTCGGTCACTTTGCAGTGCAGCTAATACACTCTGCTCTTACACTGCTTGCGCAGAGATCCACTCTTGCACATGTGCGGCAGTAAATGAGCACAGGGGCAGGCAATAAACGTGTGGTCGGTTATGAGGACGGCTTCATTGTAAATTGGATGTAGCCATCACATGCACAATGAACGGCATGTGGTCTCGGCACATAACGGAACTGCATGTACTTAGCTACCTCCAGCAGTCCCATAAAACCGAAGGGAAGTTGCTAGTGCGCATGAATGACTGCCGCTCCTTTCAGACAGGGGAACACATGGTCCACATTCTCAAAAGGTGGGGCCCCCACCAATCAGACACTTATCCCATATAGCATGGATAAGGGATAACTGTTTGTCATGAGAAAACCCCCATAAGTCCAGAAGCGGCACAAAGATTAACCCTATAGTTCTAAAAAATTGAACACTATGGTGTTGTCGATTGTAGCAGCAATAAGAGCTGCCATATAAACTATTGCATTCCATGTGACATATCCATCACATAATGGACACCAACACTACCGACTGGGTTCTGTCACATCGTCTGTCACTTTGACAGGAAGAAAAGCGCTTCATGCTGCACTAATCTTCCCATTAAAGGGGCTGTGCAATGTGATGATATTAATGACCTATCCTCAGGATAGGTCATTAATAGTAGATTGGTAAGCGTCCAACTCACGGCACCTCTGCCGATCATCTGTTTGAAGAGGTTGCAGGTGGCTCGTGCACGCGCTACATCCACTCGAGTGTTTAATTGCACGCTGTATAGCATGTAGCTGCAGTGTAGGTTAATTATAGCTTCCTCTCCCATTCACTTAAATGGGACAAGCAATTGTAATTACACTATGCCGCCATGATGAGTTAGACAGCGTGTGGTTAAACCACGAAGAGGACGCTGCGCTCGCACGGGTCGCCACAGTCTTTTCAAATAGCTGATCGTCGGCAGGGAGTTGGATCCCTGACAATTTGATATTGATGACCTATCCTGAGCAAACCCCTTTAAAGGGAACCTGTCACCACAAAATGCAGTGCCATCTGCAGGCAGCATGTTATAGAGCAGGAGGAGCTGAGCAGATTGCTATATAGTATTATAGGAAATGATTCAGTAAAACTTGTAATTTATACATTTATATCTTTGCTTTTTCCACCTCCTTTGAATACCTATTGGTACAGGAGGGAGGGGTTATCAATGATTGACAGCTATACACATTTATACACACAATGCTATCAATCCGTGATGACATCTCCAGTATGTACCTATAGCTGTTCACAGGAAATGGAAAAAGCAAAGATATAAATGTATAAATTATAGGTTTTACATCAATCCTCTCAGCTCGTCCTGCTCTATAACATGCTGCTTTCAGATTGCACTGCATTTTCTGGTGACAGCTCCTCTCTAAATTTGACATAACCTGCAACAGAGCCTCTAAGGCTGATGTGAACAGAGCCTAACCTGACACACACACTAAGAACAGTTCAGAAGGGGAGATTTACGATTAGACCCATATCATCAGTTTTAGAAAGGTTTGTGAGCCCCAATTACCTCAGAGTCAAAATCTGCCAGGATCCATGGGAAGACGGGGTACTGCATGAGATCATTGTATGAGCGGCCGGCCAGGGTGTTCAAGTGCATCAGATACTGGAAATTGCTGATTTCTCCTCTCTGAATAGACACAAGAGAAGAGGATTAGACATACACCAGAGAGGAAGACATTCAATCTCGCTGATTTTATGGAGCTTATCTCTACAGTGTTGCTGTGGTGAAATGAGGTACAAATAACATGCCAGCCAGGAGCACAGATTTAAGGGTCATGCCGGGCAATGGTTTGTATAAACTCAATAACAGCCCCACAGAGTACATGGGGGTAACTTGTCAAACTAGCGCAAAGGAATTGGTTGCCCCTAGCAACCAATCAGATTCCTCCTTTCATTTTCCCAAAGGAGCTGTCCAAAGTGAAATCGGATTAGTTGCCATGGGTAACTAAACCAGTTTTGCTTTGTGCCAGTTTAATAATTTCCTCTCTATGTCTTTATTTCTCAAGAAAATAATATACAATACAAAAGATCTGCAGCCAGCATCAGTGACCTGTACCGGATTAGGGTGGATAATGCGGAAAGACTACAGGAAAGTACGGTGATAACAAAAGATAGAAAATGAGAGAGGGCACTATCCAAATATGCAATCTCCATGGCGGGTCCTTCTAGGCCTCACCAAGCTTACTGAGGGGTAAGGTTACTGGGGCATCCATTATATGGGTTATATATGGTCATTTCATTTCATGGTTCACTACATATACAGTATGATACAATATTATATGTTGGTATGTCACTTTAGACCATTTCATTCCACAACGGCACGTGTCCATACTATACTGTATTATAGAGCTGTATGTACTCAGTACAGTACCGTATTCTACAGGTAAAGCAAAGCTCCTATGGTATAAAACCTCCGTAATACAGCATGGAACATGTCATATATGAAATTGGAGGTACATTATGGGCCCCTAGATTCCTATGGGGTGCCGTATTGCAGATTATTACAGGGATCTGCTATAGAGCTGTGTGCATGTAGTTAGGTATACCATGTCGTGCCTCATCTTGTAAGATGCTGGATTGTTAAGTAGTGCTGGACAATTAAATGCCAGATTATAGGCATACTACTAAAATATGCCTTCTTCCTTACCTCCCATCTTTGAGTAACAGACTTTTCTCCAACCAAAGTGCTTAGAAGTCCAGACCTAAAAATGATTTAAAAAAATATGAGCTATATAGATATGAGATAGATAGATCTATATGAGATAGATAGATCTATATGAGATAGATAGATCTATATGAGATAGATAGATCTATATGAGATAGATAGATCTATATGAGATAGATAGATCTATATGAGATAGATAGATCTATATGAGATAGATAGATCTATACGAGATAGATAGATCTATATGAGATAGATAGATCTATATGAGATAGATAGATCTATATGAGATAGATAGATCTATATGAGATAGATAGATCTATATGAGATAGATAGATCTATATGAGATAGACAGATCTATATGAGATAGACAGATCTATATGAGATAGACAGATCTATATGAGATAGACAGATCTATATGAGATAGACAGATCTATATGAGATAGACAGATCTATATGAGATAGACAGATCTATATGAGATAGACAGATCTATATGAGATAGATAGATCTATATGAGATAGATAGATCTATATGAGATAGACAGATCTATATGAGATAGATAGATCTATATGAGATAGATAGATCTATATGAGATAGACATTAGATAGAGAGATAGAAATATATGAGATCGATATGAGACAGATATATACCGGTAGATATATATGAGATATAGAGATAGACAGATATTAGATACAGATACAGAGATGGATAGATAGGCAGCATTGAGATAGATAGGAGATGGATAGATATGTAGATAGATAGGAGATAGATAGATAAATATATATATATTCTAGATATATAGACAGATAGTAGTTGCTGCATAAAATTCATTCTTTAGATTATCAGGAATTCCCATGAATATTTGGTAAAAATAAACAGGAGATGTCTCTTTCTGTTACATACAGACAGCCAAGGTGGGTTCTGAAGTTACATAGCGTGTGTTCAGTCATCTGATTACAATGAAGTTCTACCTTTTATTTACAATGAACCTATTTCCCAGATGTCCCAGTTCACCAGTGTCAACAAGCCACCATTGACGGATCTGTAATTCTTATGATAGGTCATGATGTACCCTTGATGTATTCTGTGAGCCTGGGTCCCCCTGCAGCCAGGATTCTAACACATGAATTAATTCACATAAATGAGAGAATCCCCAGTAAAAATGAAAAAAAAAAAAAGGACACTATTTCAGTATCTGCAGGTCGCTGTGATCTATCCATTCAGTTAATGACCACAGGAAGTACAGCCTATTGGTTGTAACTTTTGAATGATGGCAAACTATCACTTAACTTACTTATTTAGTAGGAAAATGAGAGTTGGACGACATTTTCTGAGAAGTTAAGTTGAAGTGATAATCAAAATGGCTGCACAAATATTAGCTGCAGCAACTGAACAGAACTATTGGTATCGCAGTAAGAAACAAAATGCCGTACACTCAGATTTACCACTATATGGCCATTTTTCATTGATGGGTGAAAGAGTTCTTTAACTATGGTTTGCTGCTTTTCTATAGCAGCAGCACCGTCCCCATAGACAGGGAAATGAATCCTGTCGCCCCTGATGGCTGTAGTAGCGATTAGAGAGATTAACAAACTAGAATAGGTTTCTTATGTGTTATTTCTGCTCATTATTAATAGATGTTTGCATCTCCAGTAATTTCCAGTGATGAATAACACAACTCACGTTTGTCCCATTGGTTTTCTCCCTGACAATATAAGTACTTGCTTCCAAAGATAATTGCGGCAAACTAAGTGCTAGATGATTATAGTGACAGGCAAAGGACGACGTCTCCATGTTTTCTATGTGAAGCTTTATAAAACCGTTTCTCTCATATTGTGTCCTCAGTGTACAATAGGGAACATGAAGCACATGTTCAACTTCCATCTACACCTTGAAGGCTATTTTCTTAAAACTGGTATACTTAAAAGTTTAATAGTGGCTATCATAATACGTTAAGGGAAAAAAAAAATTCAAGGTAAATTATGGTTCTGTTCACATCTGCATCACGGCCGTTCAGGATCCATTATACAACGGATACCAGCTCATAACTGCATTCTCAAATATGACAACTGCTGACAGAGGCTCCAAATGGGCAGTCTGATGTAGAGGTAAAAAGAGTCTAAAACTTAGTTTTAAAACAACTTATTAAAAATAAAGTTGTTGCCTAGAGCAACAAAAGCAACTAATCAGATTCATGCTTTCAATTCCTGAAATGTTTACTATGACCTATCCTCGGGATAGGTAAAGAAAAAAAAAAAAAGGTTCTGCATCGGCGCAAAGTCACTAGTGGAAGCGGTCTTAATAGATAGATTCTTCTTGTTTTAATAAGAAACAACGCGTTTCGGGGATTAGAGGCTCCCCTTCATCAGGTTTCACCCTGGGTGAAACCTGATGAAGGGGAGCCTCTAATCCCCGAAACGCGTTGTTTCTTATTAAAACAAGAAGAATCTATCTATTAAGACCGCTTCCACTAGTGACTTTGCGCCGATGCAGAACCTTTTTTTTCTTCTTTACCTACGAATTCCTTTTGGGGGACTGGACATCCCAGCCAAGAGATCATAAAATCTGCGGCTGCAATCCTGGTTTAAAGGTCTTATTTCTACTAAGTCTACAGTAGCGTTGTGCCTGCCGGAGCACAACCCTATAAGGTGAGTTTGGATATTTCTCACTCTGACATTCTTATCCGGTCGAACATACTACCCTATTGTGCGCTCAGTTTTTTTCTCTGTTTCCCTGCTTCCGAGGGAAATTTAGATTTGTCCGTGATCTACACTATCCTCGGGATAGGACATCAGTATCAGATTGGGGAGGATCCAACCCCTGGGACTGCTGCCGATCAGCTGTTTGAGAAGGCACTGACACTTGCAGAAGCGCGTCGGCGGCCTTCTCCAGCTTTGCCTAATCCATGTGACATCACGTTCATCTGTCATGTGGCCTAGGCGCAGCTCAGCCCCAATGAAGTGAATGGGGCTGAGCTGTGATACCAAGCACATCCGCTGTATAATGGACGGCTCTGTGCTTGGTGAGCTCCGGCGCTACTGGGAGCACCGCTGCCTTCTCAAACAGCTGATTAGCGGGGGTCCCGCGTGTTGGAACCCCGCCGATCAGATACTGATGACCTATCCACAGGATGGGTCATCAGTAAAAAACTCTTGGAAAAACTCTTTAATAAAGTTCCCCCTTCTACTAGATTACTACGCACTTTGTAATGTAATAACAGGTAGCATTATAATATAGCCAATGATGCTTCATCTGTAATACACATTAAGGTAGAATACTGAATTTCTATAAAAATATATACATTACCCTTGCTCCACACTGGTATTAGGACGCTGCCCTGAAACGGACTCTGAGCTGTCTGTCAAAGAGGGTACAACTGCCAAGAACCTGCAAGGTGAGGAAAGAAGTTACCAGATTACCTTTTCAACACCCTTACTTTAAGGCATTCATTGTTATTGTGTTAATAATGGCCGTATATTGCGTTTTACCTCTAAATTTCTAAATTGAAGGGCTCATTCTACATAAGTTTGTGGCAGCTCCAGCCAACGGTGATGGGGTCTGATAAATTAGATTTTTTAACGTTTAGAGCTACGACAAAGCACCCGCATTTTTGAGACCCTTCAAAACGATCAATTATTAAAATACCAGAGAATAATATAACACTTATTATTTTCTGTCATTTTCATTGTAGACTCACCTCTGGTAAACTTTGTTCCGAACTCCCTTTTGAAAAGCCAGCAAATAGTTGCGTCCATCTGCGGAGAAGACTTCAACTGCAATTGGCTACAAAGAGAAAAAACCCTGATGTTAAAATAACTCTGTATTAAGCTGCACACAAAAGTGCTAGGCCTCATTCACACAGTCAGTGTTTGATCAGTGATTTCCGTCAGTAATTGTGAAGCCTGTGTAGCCTCCAGTCCTGGTTTTGGCTCCCAATCTCTGATGGAAATCACTGATCAAACACTGACTGTGTTAATGAGAGAGTCCTCAACAAGGGTATATACAGTACATCATGGAGTTCCTCCAGCCTAGCCTAATCTAGACATACAGTAAACCAAGCCTGCTCAGACTGGCCTACCAGAGCACCAGAAGATCCTCTGGTGGGTTCAGGTTCTGACACAATAATGGGCTTCTTGGAGAAGACAATCCCATTTGGTGCTGAACTTGGAGACTTGCTCTACTTCGCAAGATGTGAGATGTGCTTAATTTATTAAAAAGGCTTCAGTGCAGAGGGTAGTCACAAGCCATTATCACAGCCATATGGGTCCCATACATATATTATAGTGGCACAACGGGCAAGTGATGTTGGGTGGCGCTCAGCATTCGCAGTACATGGTAATCCAAATAACAACAGAAACAAGGTTGAGGCATATGCAACGATGAAAACATCAGGCACTATATCATATTCAATTAAAAGGAAGGCCTGATGAAGTGCAGGTAGTGCGAAATGACCATTATCTGACTGTACACTGGAGAGATCATCTGTTTTTATCAATATTTTAATTTATTAAGTGTAAGCCTCTCAATAAATTAGGCACATCCCTGGCCCAGTTTAAGCCATAGTAAATCTTCCAAACCAGGCATGCTCAACCTGCGGCCCTCCAGCTGTTGCAAAACTACAACTCTGAGCATGCCCAAACAGCCTACAGCTATCAGCCTACAGCAGGGCATTGTGGGAGTTGTAGTTTTACAACAGCTGGAGGGCCGCAGGTTGAGCAGGCCTGTTCCAAACCGTGGGACCCCATACCCCCTTCCTGCTTAGGCCACACCAACATACCAGAAAGTTCAGCATAAAAGCACAAGTCACACATTTTTGCACAAAAATAGCTCGTGCCATAATTTTAATCACAAAAATGGTCCAAAGCACTTCACCAAGGGAAGTACAATGGTACACTCCTCACCATACTAACAAACCACTATAAAAATTGCAGTGCAAAAACACCAGAATCATTAAAAATATAATTTTATTAAATACAATGTTAAAAAATAATCAATTATATGACATAATAGAAGGGGACAACAGCCGCACAACACTTCTGTAGCTCACTCAAAATCAAGGTACAAAAGGGATATATAGGCCGATCCGTAAACTGAATGGAATCAGAGCATACCCCCATCTATCTAAATAGAGCTGACAGCACTTACTAGTTTACTGGGTGCTCATCTGATGCCGCACAAATAAGCGGCCAAACTCATGCCCAATATCCTGCATAAATAATCAAATTCCAATATATGGTACACATACCTAATTAGAAAATAGCGGCTACAGAGGTGGTGGCGCTCCTCGACGCGAGTAATCGCTTCCTCAGGATTAGTGTTGATCACGAATATTTGAATTGCGAATTTTAATCGCGAATAACAGCACTTCGAGAATTTGTGAATATTTAGAATATCCCAAAATATATTCGTAATCGCGAATATTAAATTTTTTTTAAAATACCAGTTCATGCAAATTTTTGTGCGAAAATGTTTATGCGAATTTTCGCAATCAAGAAAATAATGCCTGGAGATCATGAATTTGCGAATTCTCGAATATATGACGAATATTCGCCCAAATATTCGCGAAATATCGCGAATTCGAATATTGCCCCTGCCGCTCATCACTACTCAGGAGGAGTGGTTAACAGGGGGATGTGATTGCTTAAAAACTAAGTCCATACCAATAGAAAGGGTGAGTTGGAATCATGTGGTAGACGTTGCATTGTGTCATCACGCAAGCGGCGCATGACCAGAACTGAACCGCCACGTCATGATGCTTCCGCCCTCACCCCGAGGCAGACGTAGGAGAGGGCAATCAATGCGTACACACATAGATCGCCTCCGTCATAGCCAATTGGGAGAAGGGCGGAAACAGACGGGCGGGCAGAGGGGTCATGCGCACGGACGACTGCATGTTTTTGTAATCAATACAGACTCCAGGTCAAATTTCATATAAAAAAAGAGCTCTTTAACATTGTTGACAACTATGGTATTAGCAGGAGAGCATGAGAAAATGGATGTCAACCTATAATTAAAATGGTGACAATAAATTAATATATCACAATCAGTTACTAAAACTGAATGAAAGTGCATCTTGCTCACCCTCAACACTAATATCAGTGGATACATCAATATCAAAGCCGATTCTCAAAATCATAGTGTCAGTTACCAATTTCAATTAATCCGGTATAAAGTGCTAAATGGATCCTAACCCTAAAGTATCACAATCCATAATATACGTGCATTGTGTACATGATAAATAAAGTGCATGTTGCAACAAAAATTGACAATAAAGTGCTTGAATAAATAAATA
Organism: Bufo bufo; assembly: GCF_905171765.1. Classification (NCBI taxonomy): domain Eukaryota; kingdom Metazoa; phylum Chordata; class Amphibia; order Anura; family Bufonidae; genus Bufo; species Bufo bufo. Next base: position 533,769,630 of record NC_053390.1, on the reverse strand, counting down.
ATAAAGTATTATACAAATGAATATTGTGCCATCATTTGCAACTTTTTGATGTGGCTTCGGCATGGTGCTGAATCTCCATAAAGAGACCAGTTCTGTATGGAGACTTACTGGAAGTACTCGATGGTATGAAGACTTATTGGCAATGTTCCATGGGAGATACCTCTTTGCGTATTCATCTCCCATGGAACATTGCCAATAAGTCTTCATACCATCGAGTACTTCCAGTAAGTCTCCATACAGAACTGGTCTCTTTATGGAGATTCAGCACCCTGCCTAAGCTGCATTCAAGGCATTGCACTCAGCCAGCCAGAATCCTACACCATATTGATGAGGGGCAAGCACCCCGAAACAGCTGTCTATGGATGGATATTTGGCTTGGCTATATTCCCTTGTCCAAACCCAATGGCTGTTGAAAAGTCGGAACTTGATTCATAGGGAGATACCTCTTTGCATATGTGTTTCCCGTGCAGCATTGCCAATAAGTCTCCGTAATATGGTGTACTTCCAGGGAGTCTCCATACAGGGCTGGTCTCTTTAAGGAGATTCAGCACCATGCCTAACTGGCATTTAAGGCATCACACCCAGCCAGCATTAGTGGCACATCCCCATTGAACTACTTTGTCTGAAAATGTTGAGGAGTGGTGGCATGGACCAGTGGCACGTGGGTGGCTGATTTAGAATTTTACTATGAACTCTATAGTCTCCTCCACGGTTTCTTTTTTACATGTAATTTTTGTGAATGTAGAGGTAGACACAATTTAATGAGAGGCATTATATATTTCCAGGAGATACACATCTGTTTTATACTATAAATTGCACATTAAGGAGCAGCCCATAGATGTGCAGTGCCAATGTAAAAACAGTAAGAAAAACCCTAAATATTTATCAGGCACATAACCATGTGCAGGCTGCCTCAAAGACTGGACAGCCGGTCACCGACAGCTAATACCCAATCACATATGTATTTATGGGTGCGCAAAATATGTGCAGCTGTCAGCTACATGTCAGCATACAGTACAGAACACTGCCATATGCACACCAACAAAGCCAAGTCTTGTCATTTGAGCCTGCGTATATTTTCATCAGCCAGCGGTTAATCATTTAAAATGCCTATATTACCAATAGTAAACCAAAACGATGCAAGCTTCCATTCATATTCACTGTCTGAATGAACATTCCGATATTCACCTCCGGATCCCCATTCACTATAATGGGATCTGGACGCTTTCCGCCATATATGCTGGCTTTCGTCCAGAAAATGCGGTGTGTGTAGTATTTTTTGTCCAGCCAGAAGCTGGCATATGTATATGCTGGATACAGTGACCGGAACAGAGTACAGAAGTTCACAACCTAGATGTGAACCCAGCCTAAATTTCTAATAATATAAAATAGGGAAATCTAAAAATCATATACGGTAGGTTATTATTCTTCTTGTTGGTGACCATGCATCGCTTTGTAGTCATGACTCCCTAAATGAAAGCTTATCATACATCAGCAATGACATGGATTAGATACACATCTGCATCCATTAGAAGACTTGAGAGGTCTACCTGTAATAGATATCTTCGTTTATGAACCTCTTTGATGTCTTCATAGGCAAAGATGCTGCAAGTTCTTTTCAGCTGGCTGGGGCCCTGTCTTGCTCCTCGAGGAATGATTGGCTCATGCATGCTAAAATAAGAATGTCCATTATTAGGAAAGCAATGAAAATGCATATCATATAACTCATGTTATGTAAGCATCGAGCCACCTTGGAATGATGGCGGACCCCTGTAAACTTTCACATTTGCAGAGAATAAAAATGTATCTGTAGCAAAAGTATCCATTGGCCCCCATTCAACGAAAGAGGCCAAAAAATGTCTTTTTGGCCTCTGCGGGGAAGCATACTTCAAAATGCAAGGTGAAAGTAGCCTCAGATATTGAGAGAGCCACTTACTTCACTGGTAGAGTTTCAATATCCCGAATTTCCCTGTTGGCTGTCAGTGTAAATCCATCAACAACATAGAAGTGTTCTTTGCCGAACAACAGGAGCCCTTCACCAGTATCCAGGCCCTGAACCCTTGCACAGCGGTACATATGCTGAATCTGAAATAAATGTGTCAGAAACGGTAAGTAAATCAATCGAAATGACATTAAAATATTGCAAACGATATCTGAGAATAAACAAGAAATGAATTTTTCTCAAACTGGTACATTATTCCACCAACAGGTGGCGCCATTGTATTCATAATTAGAAAGTGTTGAAAAAAAATGCATAGAGGGGAATTCATCAAGCCTGCCACTTCAGGGCTCTGGCTTCAAAAAGTTGTAAAAAAAAATAGAGGCTTACTAAAATATTTTGCATTTTTTTTTACACCACTCCAGTTTGGGAAAGTGTGTAAGTTAATTAACTTCACTCCAGATTCATTTTATTTATTTTTTAAGTCGCAAACTCACTCCAGTAATAGTGAAATATAGTGAAAAAAAAAACCTGGAGAAATCAATCCAAAACTGACTTCTAATATAACCCTCATGATTCAAGATAAAATTGCCCCCATAATCTTGCAACTAAAAAAAAAAAAAAAAAAAAAAGGAAGAGAAATACGAAATTAAATATTTGTTAATGTTAAAGCATCTTAGGCTATGTTCGCATCAGAGCTATGACCTCTTTTTATAATGGAAGCCACAGCGCTGTGCCAAATCAGCCTCATGACAGACACAGACAATGCCCGATGGATCTACTGACTTAGGCCAGTTTCAGACGAGCGTGTTCACTGTATGCTCTGTGTGGGAGAGTGAATTCCCATAGTAAACTCTGCTCCTTGGACCGGACCTCATGACATTATAATGATTTATAATGCTGTGTGTCTCTGTCCAACCTCAACTGCAATGATTTGTACTGATGGAATTATGTGAAAACAGATCTTTACAGCTGAGGACAGGCAGAGAGACACAGAATTATAAATCATTACAATGCCATGCGTTTTAGTTAAAGAAGCAGAGTTCACTACAGGAATTCACACTCCCACATGGAGCATGTTTTAGCTGGCCTTACAATGGGGCTGCTGAGGTATCCATTGCTTTAACAGGATCAAAAATAACACTGCATCTTTCCCATCTAAAGTTACAGAAATGCACAAAGCATGTAGACACGTAGAAAAGTATATAAATGCTTACAATATAAAACTAAAATATTCTGTACCACCACTGCCCTACATCATCATTACCAGCTACAAACACACCAATAAAAACTTCTCTATTCATGAATTTCTCACCTAAATTAGATTTACTTTCCACATTTCGAGCAGTGAGCAAAAGGACACCAGAGGAAAACATACAAGTACACCGTCATTCACACTACCTACCTTCTCTCCTTCCTCAAGGAGCCTCAGAAGGGTGGTGCTGTCCATCTTCTCCTCCTCATCCATGGAAGAGCCTTCACTCAACTGGTCTTGTAAAAGATCCTGGTTCTCATCTTCTCCACCATCAGGAGCAGATCTTGATCGTTTAAGAGGTGCTTTTACCAGGCCTGGAAGAATTACAATACTTTAAGTCTCTAATTAAGAACATAATCAAGAATGTACTAAAAGAAATATGCTAAGATATCCTATCAAGATAAGGTTACCCTTAGAAGTCCTACTAGGCTAAGGACACCTTTGACATGGGAAAAACGAGTGACATTTCTACAGATTTTATGCTAAAGCAGTTGGACTACGTTTCAGAACTTTCTCATGTGGACATGTCCATCCCAGTTATACTTGCTGGATGTGAGGTCTGTGTGTTGTGGATACTGCGGTCTTCCCTCTGTAAACTGCTTTGCTTATGATTTCCTCCATATCTGAACGCAGTGTGAACTACCCTCTGTGGATTCTCTTCCCATCTCCACACACATCTGCTATGTACAACAGAGAGAGCCGCTACAAACTGATGGATTATATGACATTCAGCAGCGCCACCAGCTAGGTAAGAAACTCAAACTCTGCAGGAGCAAACCGGCAGGAGATTTTTTTTATGTAGATTATTGAGAAAGTTGCTTAATTTTGCATTTAGAAGGCAAACCGAAAATGTAAAAATTTAAAGGTGTCCATAACGTTTAAATGTAAAGTTTTGCTGAATGTCACAGCCCTCCAATATCCTACTGACAACTGCAGAGATGTAGCACCAGACTAGAGCATTCTGGTCCCTCCATTGTGTCTAATTAGTGGGGCTCCTTGGGGGAAGACCTCCACGATATAAGAGACCATGGGCAATAGTTTTAGGTCTACCAGTCATGAAATATGCATAGAAGTACATCAGATCACTTCCTCTTTCTCCCTTCTATGCTGTCAGTCAGTTTCACGTATAATATCCGCATAGTAATAACCCTTCAGTGCCTGCTTGGATTACCATTTCTGTGTAATACCCCAGGCAAAGACCTGATGAGACGTGGAGTGTTATAGACTGTAATAGTAGTTACTAGTGCTTATGTTCTGCTACCTTTCACTTTGGCAATGGTGTCTTCTCCATGTTCTGGCTCATGTTGAGCTGCTTCCCCCTCCGAGCTGTCCTCCACTGTATCCTGAAACACCGCTGGGTTCCCTGGCATTAGGCGCATGTAATAATCTTTACTGTCATAGCTAATGGCACGACGATAACGAGCAGGTTTCTGTGGTGTACATAATGACAAAGAGAAAACATTTCCGTTAAAATATATACTGTTCCAACTACCATATCTCACTAATACTTATCTATGAGCACAAAGGATGACATAAAACTGCGCTGATAGTGTGCCGCATTTACACCATTTATTTTGTGCAACACATACCATTAGTGTAACTGTGCAACATAGTCCACCGTACAGTGCAGTACACCATACCTGAGCCATGACCTGTGTATTTGTGTACTTCATGACAGCATCTGTAGAACACATTTTGTGCCAAAACCAGATATCGATATTTTTTTTCAAAGGAAATCCATCAAGTAAGTGCAAATTTGGCTGAAGCCAAGATTTTAGCACTGAGGAATGTAGGACACGTGGTCCAGACTCCTTTGACAGCTGCTGGTTTCTATAGTAGAATACCCAGGCATGTTTGGCATGGCCGTATCAAATAAACCATACGCTCAGCCCCCTGGTATTCCCACAGGCACAAAGGGGTAGTGTGCAGAGAACAGACACACCACCACCGGCCTGGTAACCTGTAATACACCGGCTGCAGAGAGAGAGAGAGAGGCTCTAGACTGCTCAGAGTAGCAGTTAGCTCATGCATAAGCTGAGAAGAATCCCACATCCTTGAAAATGAACATATAACACAGGGCAACAACATCGTGGTCACTGCCAAAATCCATACTTAGACATTGCAACCTCACCTTATACTGTAATGGGATTTTACGTTATTACCTGGTTATAGCAGTAGTATGCCAACCAATGAAAATAAATTCCATTGGTCACTAACATTTATCGGGCATGGCGGCACATAAATACTGGGGCAGACTTGCAGTACTATTGAAAATGCATTTTTTTGCCACAATTTGTGCCAAAAATGTCGCAAATGCTTTGTAGTGGATAAAATGTTTTAGACACTTTTCCAACCTTTTAACACCTCGTCGGATGTGGGGGGGGGGGGGGGGGGGGGCATTTTTTTTATCATTGTATTTTACTAATTGTGAGATCAAATCACTTTTTTTTTTATTAAAAGTTTTCGTTGCCTAGCTGTGAGCATCTTATTTTGACTGAGCCATTATCTGCCGGCTATGTATATCCCTTATCTTTGAACTACTAACAGCTCATAAAACGAGATTTTTGTATAACTTACCAGTAAAATCTCTTTCTCGCTCTTCCTTGGGGGACACAGGAAACCTTGGGTATAGCTCATCTCCATAGGAGGCGTGACACTAAGTGAAAGACTGTTAAGCCCCTCCTCCAGCAGCTATACCCTCAGCCTGGAGCGAGCGACTACCAGTTATGTGCCCAAGTAGTTAAAACAAAGGCAAGGATCAACCAAATTAACACCAACAAGTCAAAACTCCCGTCAGGGCAACCAAAACAATGGGTGGGTGCTGTGTCCCCCAAGGAAGAGCGAGAAAGAGATTTTACTGGTAAGTTATACAAAAATCTCGTTTTCTCGCCCAATTCCTTGGGGGACACAGGAAACCTTGGGACGTTCAAAAGCAGTCCACAAATAGGGAGGGACCACAACCCAAGAAGAATTAAAGCACCATAGGCATTAAGGCACCACCGCCTGCAAGACCAGGCGGCCCAAAGCAGCATCCGCCGATGCATAAGTGTTCACCTTGTAGAACTTGGTAAAAGTGTGCAAAGAAGACCAGATGGCCGCCTTACACAATTGTTCAGCCGAAGCTCGATTTCGCTGAGCCCAGGAAGCCCCGACCGCTCTGGTAGAATGAGCGGTAACACCAAAGGGCGGTTCCCTGCCCTTAGCACGGTAAGCCTCAGCAATAGCCATCTTGATGAAGCGGGCAATAACCACTTTAGATGCTGCCAGCCCCCTGCGCGGACCCTCTGGAACCACAAATAGAGAATCCGAGCGCCGAAAGGGTCTAGTTACATCCAAGTAGATCCTCAGAGCCCTAACAACATCCAGACGGTGAAGATCCCGTTCCCGAGGATGAGACGGGGACGGGCACAGAGAAGGAAGGACAATATCTTCATTCAGGTGAAAAGCGGACACCACCTTCGGAAGGAAATCCGGAACCGGGCGGAGAACCACCTTGTCCTGGTGAAAAACCAAGAGGGGTTCTACGCAAGAAAGTGCCGCCAATTCAGACACACGCCGAAGAGACGTGATGGCAACGAGGAAAAAAACTTTGCAAGACAACAAGCGAAGGGAAACCCTGCGCAGAGGCTCGAAAGGAGAAGATTGGAGAGCCGTCAGCACAAAATTAAGATCCCAAGATGGAACGGGAGCGCGATACGGGGGAGCATAGTGAGCAACCCCCTGAAGAAAAGTCTTAACTGGACCGAGCGGAGCCAGAGGTCGCTGAAAAAGGATCGAAAGCGCTGAGATCTGACCCTTTAGGGTACTGAGACCCAAACCCAAGTCCAGACCAGACTGCAAGAAGGATAAAATCGTGGGGAGAGAAAACCGAAGGGGATGAACATCTAAGGTCTCGCAGAAATTCAAATAGGCCCGCCAGGTTCGGTAATAAATCCTGGACGATGCCGGTTTACGCGCACGAATCATGGTACGGACCACGTCAGCAGAAAACCCCCGCCGCGTTAGGACCGCGGTTTCAATAGCCACGCCGCTAAACGTAGCGACCCTAAATGCTGGTGGAAGATCGGCCCTTGAGAGAGGAGGTCTTCTCTTAGAGGCAGAGGCAAGGGGGCGTCTGCCAGGAGCAACATAAGGTCGGCGTACCAAGGACGACGAGGCCAATCCGGGGCTATTAGGATCGCAGGCGTGCCCTCCGCCGCGATCTTCCGAAGGACTCGTGGAAGAAGAGGCAGGGGCGGAAAAACGTAGAGGAGAGAGAACTCCGTCCAGGGAAGGACGAGCGCGTCCGCGCCGTAAGCGTCCGGATCCTTGGTTCTGGCCATGAAGGTGGGGAGCTTGTGGTTGAATCTGGAGGCCATGAGATCCACGTCCGGACGACCCCAACGGAGGCAAAGAGACTCGAAGACGTCGGGGTGCAGAGACCACTCGCCCGGGTCGATCGTCGTCCGGCTGAGGAAATCCGCCGCCCAATTGTCCACCCCCGGGATGTAAATGGCCGAAATGGCTGGAACATGAACTTCCGCCCAGCGAAGGATTAGAGACACCTCCCTCATTGCCGCCGCGCTGCGAGTGCCCCCTTGATGATTTATGTATGCCACAGCCGTGGCATTGTCCGATTGGACACGAACAGGGTGACCCTGAAGCAGCGAAGTCCAATGCCGGAGTGAGAGGAGAACCGCCCTCAGCTCCAGAACGTTGATCGGCAGTTTGGACTCCGATGGAGACCAAGTGCCTTGTACGGACCGAGGAGGAAACACCCCCCCCCCAACCCCGCAGACTGGCATCGGTGGTAATCACCAACCAAGTTATCGGTAGGAAGGACTTCCCTTGGAGAGGGGTCCGTAACCACCAGAGTAGAGAGGAGCGAACCTGGGGGGGAAGGGGAAAGTGCTGATCCAGACTTTCCTGGGACTTGTCCCATGCGGACAGAATGGCAGTCTGAAAGGTGCGGGAGTGATACTGCGCGTAGGGGATTGCTTCGAAACAGGACACCATCTGTCCCAAGACCCGCATGCTGAACCGGAAGGAAGGACGGCGGTGGTTCAGAAGGCTCCGAACCGACCGATGAAGGAGCTGGCGCTTCTCTGACGGAAGCCGAACCTCCGCTGCATCTGTATCCAGCAGCATCCCCAGAAAGATCAGTTGCCTGGATGGAACAAGAGCGGATTTGGGAAGATTGATAATCCAACCGAACCGGCATAAGGTTTGTAGCGAGAGGTCCACACTGGCAGATGTCAGTGACAGAGAGGGTGCCTTGATAAGGAGATCGTCCAAATATGGAAGAAGAAAAACTCCCCTGGAACGAAGTAAGGCGAGGACAGGGGCTAGGACCTTTGTGAAAACGCGAGGGGCCGTCGCCAGCCCGAAGGGGAGGGCAACGAACTGGTAGTGGTCGGACCCCACTGCAAAGCGCAGAAAGCACTGATGACACCGAGCGATTGGAATATGAAGGTAGGCGTCCTGGATGTCGATAGAGGCCTGGAACTCCCCTTTTTCCAGAGAGGCCACCACTGACCTGAGAGACTCCATCCGGAACCGCTGAAGACGAAGGAAACGGTTTAACCGTTTTAGATCCAGAATGGGACGAACAGAGCCTTCTTTTTTGGGGACCACAAAAAGGTTCGAATAGAACCCTTTGAATCTTTCCTCCATAGGAACCGGAGCGATGACCCCTTTGTCCAGAAGGGTACGAGTGGCAGTAAAGAAATCGGCCGCCCCTTGGGGATCCCGAGGAACCCGGGAGCGAAAGAACCGAACTGGGGGGAGGGACGCAAACTCGAGTTTGTACCCGGAAGACACCACCTCGAGAGCCCAGGCGTCGGAGACGTGCGCCTGCCAGAAGTCCCTGAACAGGAGGAGACGTCCCCCCACCCGGGTGGGTGGGGGCGCACCTTCAGGTAGGGTTCTGCTTGGTCGCGGGAGGGCGAGCAGGCTGTGACTTGCGCCAGGAGGGCTGGGTCCGAAAAAAAGTTTTTTTACGTCTGTCTTGGACAGGGTTAGAGGATGGACCTGAAGTGGTGCGAGGTGTGGGAGCCCTGCGGGAAGACCTGAAGCGAGAAAAGGTGGGACGGCCTCGAGTGGTGCTCCTAGTCCTGGATTGGGGAAGATGTGTACTCTTCCCTCCCGTGGCTTCAGAGATTATTTCATCCAAGCGGGTCCCGAACAATCGAGAACCAGTGAAGGGAAGGTCAGTAAGAGACCGCTTTGACGTGGCGTCCGCCGTCCAAACCTTTAACCAAAGCTCCCTTCTAGCCGAAACGGCCAGGGCAGATGAACGGGCTATGAGAGCCCCCGCATCCAGGGATGCCTCACAGACAAATTTCCCGGCTTGAACGATAAGTTGGGCCAGAGCCCGGAGGTCCTGAATAGGGACGTCGGATTCAAGCTCCTGATCCAGCTGAGACGCCCATTTTGAAACCGCTTTTCCAGCCCAAGCGGAGGCAAAGACCGGCCTGAGGGCGGAACCGGAGGCTGCAAAGATACCCTTTGTAATGGCCTCTATCCGGCGATCTTCAGTGGATTGTAAGGAGGAACCATCTGCAACGGGAATAGCCGTGCTTTTGGACAAACGGGCCACAGGGGGGTCGACTTTAGGTGGTGACGCCCAGTTTGTAATGCAATCCGCCGGGAATGGATAACAGATATCCAACTTCTTAGGCGGGGTAAAACGGGCATCAGGACGGGCCCAGGCCTTAGAAACCACCGACGAGAAGTCAGCGTGGAGGGGAAAAACCGCAGACGCCTGTTTTTGGCGAAAAAAGGAAACACTGGTCTTTTCAGAATTAGGAGGGTCATCGTGAATCTTAAAGGTATCACGATATTGTTAATAAGATGGCCCACGGCAGAAGCCAGCTTTGAAGGCAAGGCCGAGTCCATATCCCAATCAGAATCGGCTAGTTCCCCTTCAGAGGGCATATCCTGTAATGAGGAAGGACCCGACTGAGGGCGCACCCTTGGGGGTGATACCGAAGCATCCGAGGATGATAGGTGCTCCGCCCTGGACCGCTTCTGGGGTTGACGGGCTCTGGAGGTGTCGCCTGGAGAGAGAGACTCAGACGGGTCAGCTAAGGTAGCGGACCCGGAGGGCCCAGCAGGGGAATTATCCGGCTGCGGTAAGGGCAATGCATCTGCAAGGCGGCCCACAACATTAGTGAGACTGACCACAGCCTGGGAAAGGGATCTAGCCCAGTCAGGGGGATCCAAGAGGCCAGGGGGTGACACAGCAGATGGTGGACCCTGTAATGGGGCTTTGCAAGCCGAGCAATGCGGGTCAGGCTGCCCTTGAGGAAGGGGTGCCTTACATGCGGTGCAGGTATGATACCAAGGACCAGCAGGCACTGAGGGGTCAGACATGTTGGCTGGAAGTAATATACAAAAAACGTCCAGGCCAGAGGGCTGCAGTGCTAGAAGGGTCAACAGTCCTACCAGGTCACAGTGGGAGCAGACGGCACAGCAGCGGCAACAGCAGCGGTCCTCAGAGCCCTGAGGTAATCCGTCCTGAGAGCAGGCAGGCACGAAGAGGAGGCGGGGCTAGTGAGGAGCGGGAAGAAAGACGTCCGCCCCTTGACTGAAGCCTAACATGTACAGTGGAAACGGAACGAAGCTCCGCCCACCGATTAAACTTTTCGCGCGCGCGATTCAAATATTATATGCCGCCGAAAAACCCACAGAATAATGTCCCCCGTTCACCTCCATATAAGCGGAGGCGAACGCACGCCGGTGGCCGGACAAGAGCGTGTGCTTGTCAGAATGTCAGCCGGCAGTTGAACACAGCCGCAGTACACGTGCGCCTGCTATCCAGCAGCTGATAACGAAAGGCGGCCCACGGCCGCCGCACCTGAGGTAAACTGCGCTGTGACCCTCCCCCTCGAGCATTGCTCCGCTTTGCCCCTACACAAAGGAGCCGCAGGACTCACAGCTAAGAGAGCTGTAAATTGTAATCGACATGAAGGTCAGGCAGAGGGGACAGCAGGAACAGGCCCTAACGGGGGGGGGGGGGGGGGGGTAGGAACGGCTGCACAGCCACCTCACCATTCGACGTTTTCACCCTCTGTCCATCCAGCAGGGACGCCCCTTCAGCCACTGGCACCGAAGTGGCAGGAAGCTGGAGAGGGGCTTGCAGGTGGGCGACCCTTGTGCTGGCGGGATGCAGGGGAGCTGGGCTGCCCTGGTCCTCCTTTTCTTCTGTGGGGGAGGCAGCAGTGCGGATAACCGGCACTGGCGCAGCTCAACCCCGGGAAAACAGAGAGGTCTTTGCGACTCTGTTGTCCCTGTTGAAAAAAAGCAAAAAAATTGAAAAAAATAAAAAATAAAATCTTTAGCAAAGACAGCTCTGCAGTGCAGCGAGTGTCTTGCCTCCTTGACACTAAGCAAAAAACTGGTAGTCGCTCGCTCCAGGCTGAGGGTATAGCTGCTGGAGGAGGGGCTTAACAGTCTTTCACTTAGTGTCACGCCTCCTATGGAGATGAGCTATACCCAAGGTTTCCTGTGTCCCCCAAGGAATTGGGCGAGAAATACTTATTTAAGCCATTTTCTTATTAGTAAGGTGATAACTGAAGCAATAATGAGTGTTTGTGAGATCAGGAGATCAGAAATAAGGAACTGTCAGCTGAGCTGCCCTGATGAGAAACAGTATAAACACAGAGCCGGACACTAGAGAATCTCAAGGCTGTACAGAGAGAGGGGCTGAAAAGTTTGAATTAAGCCCAATTGAATTTTTTTTTACTCAAAAGGAGTACAATGCAATAATAAAAAATTATTACCGCACTGGCAGTGTGTAATTTCTCTCCTGAAGCAATGTGCAGATTCTCTCCTGTTGGCGTAAAACTACTCAAGGTCCAACCTGACATTATTGTATCAGCACTGATAAAGGAGTTATATTTCTTGAGACTATATAGACTCCCTCTTCTCAACACCTTTGTATGTTTCAGAGAAATTAGCACAGGGGTTTCATATTTATGTTGTTTGGACTGGGAGACATATCTTTCAATCTATTAACTGCAAACTAGTGTAAAGGCAATGCCCCGATATCTTGCTTGATATGCTTCCCAATTCTAATGATAATATCACTTTTATATTTGACATTACAATGCCTTTAATTACGTAAATCTGGCACCAGTTTAAAAGGGGCTTTGCAAGGATTTAAAAAATTGTGCAGGACGGATAGAAGTAGTAAAAAAAAAAAACAAAAAACAATCATTGCTCATTTCACCAATCCCCTTCCCTGCCATTCCAGCACTTTGCCAATCCCCTGCTGAGCTCTACTTACCAGTCCTAGGCTTCACGCACAAGAAATAGCTTGGGATGCCTGCTTAGCCAATCACTGACAGGGGTGGGTCACTGCTGCAGCCAACGATTGGCTTAACAGGCAGTTGAAGCCATTTCCTGTGTGTTAAGCCTGTAGAGCATCGGGGGACTGGAGCAGCATTGCAACAATTTATTTTTAATTATCCCCCCAGAAAATCCCTTTTAATACCACAAAAAACAACAGCACAAGTAATAAAACACATCTGGTGGGATTTTGTCATCCTAAGATTCTTTACAAAAGTTTTAATTACGGTATTTTGGATTCCCAGAAACAGCCATGGTCTTTTTAGGGTCTAAGTAGGGGATTTGAGAAACATGGCTGCTTTCTTCCAACACAACCACCATGCTTGTCCATGGGATTTGTCCGGTATTCCAGCTCAGCTCCACTGAAGTGATGGGGCTAAGCTGTATTATTACACACAACCTGTGGACAGGTGAGCAGCCATGTGGCTCTATAATTGTGGACAATCCATTTAAGTCATTGATGCTATACGCATTTTCAGAGTGGAACTTGTGACCTCAAAGATGCTGGTGAAAAGCACTAGTTGTGTTATTATACATATGCAGAGCAGCCTGGATGTGAAGCTTCAGAAAGCTTTGTTAGAACATGCTCTAGTGATGCTCTTTAGTACAGAAGACTTCTTTACTGCGTTCTTTTACCTTCTCAAGAGATACAATGAAGACACCATCAGAGGATTCAGGCAGTGAACATGGAAAGTCAGACTAAAAAAATCATCAGAAGCGTACATTATAATAAAGTCCTATTGATATACAGTAGATAGAGAAGGATTATAGAGTTCTGTCTGGTCAACTCTATTAATACATGAAGGCCATCAAGTCTTGCAAAAAAATGTAATACTACTAAATCCATCCAATCCAAACATCTAATGATGGCGCAGCCAGTATGTAGAGCACATTGGGTCATATGGAGACAACAATTTAGCAGTTTTCTATATTAATAAAAAGTGAACCCTGTTGATTTATTACAATTCTGTGACATCATGGAAATGGCAGACGTCAATGGCCTTTAGTGAAAGGATAGGCTACAAAAATGTCTGCTTCTTTAAGAGAAGCATCTACAATCTATATACTGATGTAAAATGTATATATAATATATATATATATATATATATATATTGAAGACAACATGCACTACTCTTATAGTCTACATTAAAATATAATAAAGTAATAAAGAGGTGGGATCTTTGGCCCTGAGGATGCTCACCATTGTGTTAGTATCTTGCTCCATTTCAGGAATGTAAGGATAATGAATATAGAACATGTCATTTCTCACAACTTTCTTCCTCATTCTACACGGCCCTTCTGTCATCTCCAGCATCCATTTATCTAGGTGGGAACCAATGGGTGGTCCCCACAGTCCTCTTTCCCGTAATAGTTCATACTCAATCTGATTCCATTCTTCTGTCACATATTTCAAGACATTTTGTTGACGCTGTTTATATAAAAAATCATAAAAAAAAAAATCATAGTAAGGATTTTATTTTAACAGTCAGATACATGCACATAGAAGACTACATAAAAAGGTCAATGTCGCTGTGCTTAAAGGATTTCATGGTCACTTGTCACCAACTAACATTGCACACATTGTCCTTGCTGGATGGTTTCCTCTGCGGTCTCACTAGTCAACCATAGTGATGGTTAAGAAATATAGGATACTTGATGCAGACAGCAATTTACTTAGATCCATGATGCCCCATATCACAATGCTATTCACTAAGATCCCAGTGCTATCCACAGTGCCCCCACATCACAATGCAACTCACTACACTCTCACAGATATCCACAGAGCCCCCATATCGTAATACTATCTACTACGCTCCCGTTGATAATGCTTCCATTGACATGCACAGTGCCCCCATATCATATCATGCTATCCATTATGATCCCATCGATAAACAGTGCCCCCATATCGCAATGCTAACCACTACACTCCCATTAATATCCACAGTGTCCCCATATCATACTATCCACTACACTCCCATTGATATCCACAGTCCCTCCATATCATAATACTATCCACTATGCTCCCATTGATAATCCATAGAGCCCCCATATCATATCAAGCTATCCATTATGCACTCATCAATATGAACATAACCCCCATATAACAATGCTATCTAGTACACTCCTATTAATATCCAGTGCCCCCATATCATAACACTATTTCCCCAATGATATCCAAAATGCGCCCATATCATACTGCTATCCGCTAAACTTTCATTGATATTCACAGTCCCCCCATATCATAATGCTATCCAGTACACTCCATTGATATCCACAGTGCCCCCATATCATACTGTTCTCCCAATGATATCCAAAATGCCCCCATATAATAATGCTATTCACTACACCCCACTGATATCCACAGTGCCCCCATATCATAATGCTATCCACTACACTCCCATTGATATCCACAGTGCCCCCATATCATACTGTTCTCCCAATGATATCCACAGTTCCCCCATATCATAATGCTATCCACTACACCCCACTGACATCCACAGTGCCCCCATATCATAATGCTATCCACTACACCCCACTGACATCCACAGTGCCCCCATATCATAATGCTATCCAGTACACTCCCACTGATCTCCACAGTGCCCCCATATCATAATGCTATCCACTACACCCCACTGATATCCACAGTGCCCCCATATCATAATGCTATCCACTACACCCCACTGATAACCACAGTGCCCCCATATCATAATGCTATCCACTACACCCCACTGATAACCACAGTGCCCCCATATCATAATGCTATCCAGTACACTCCCACTGATATCCACAGTGCCCCCATATCATAATGCTATCCAGTACACTCCCACTGATATCCACAGTGCCCCCATATCATAATGCTATCCACTACACCCCACTGATATCCACAGTGCCCCCATATCATAATGCTATCCACTACACCCCACTGATATCCACAGTGCCCCCATATCATAATGCTATCCACTACACTCCCATTGATATCCACAGTGCCCCCATATCATAATGCTATCCAGTACACTCCCACTGATCTCCACAGTGCCCACATATCATAATGCTATCCAGTACACTCCCACTGATCTCCACAGTGCCCCCATATCATAATGCTATCCACTACACCCCACTGATATCCACAGTGCCCCCATATCATAATGCTATCCACTACACCCCACTGATATCCACAGTGCCCCCATATCATAATGCTATCCACTACACCCCACTGATATCCACAGTGCCCCCATATCATAATGCTATCCAGTACACTCCCACTGATCTCCACAGTGCCCCCATATCATAATGCTATCCACTACACCCCACTGATATCCACAGTGCCCCCATATCATAATGCTATCCACTACACTCCCATTGATATCCACAGTGCCCCCATATCATAATGCTATCCACTACACCCCACTGATATCCACAGTGCCCCCATATCATAATGCTATCCACTACACTCCCACTGATATCCACAGTGCCCCCATATCATAATGCTATCCACTACACCCCACTGACATCCACAGTGCCCCCATATCATAATGCTATCCACTACAACCCACTGATCTCCACAGTGCCCCCATATCATAATGCTATCCACTACAACCCACTGATCTCCACAGTGCCCCCATATCATAATGCTATCCACTACACTCCCACTGATAACCACAGTGCCCCCATATTATAGTCCTACACACAGTTCTCCCATATCATAGCCCCATCATCAAAGTCCTATCTAAAGTTACCCTTTCTGATTCCTGCCTCTTCTGCCACAAGCAGGAAGTAACAAGCGCCATACGATGCACCTGCAGCTTCCTGTTCCTGTGCCAGCCTTCCTGGGTGAAGTAATATGTGACAGATGACATCTGTACTGAGCCGGCAGGACTGTACTGCTCAGTTCAGAAGACTTGTGCGGCATGCTCCTCATACCGAAATATAGGGGGTGTTACAGTATATGGTGTACTTAACACATAATGTTCCTGTTAACTGTTGGCTGCTTTCTGTCTTGATAAGAAAATGCAAAATTATAAAAATAAATGTCACCTGACCGCACAAGAATTGTAAGGAAAAATTGTCAGAAAATGAAATACAGAGGGCTGAATAAACGATATGTTTAATACTATGGTAATGAGCACACACTTGACGGTCCCTTACCTCTTGGTATTCTTTATACTGCATTTCCACTAGGTCACGTACAACGGCAATGTGAGTGAATATCCACTGGGAGATCTCCTTGGTAACAGAAAACATACCGCACATTACTAACAATGTCGCCTTGCGAACACGCTTCATTGTCTAACCACATGCAAAGAAGCGAACATTTATACAGAACCTACATGGCCCTGACTAATGAACGCTATTAAATCCCGTAACGTACATGCATCTTCAGCAAGTCCACAATACTAGGACTATGTGACCATGGCAAAATAACGTGCAGTGTTTCTAATGTAATATATTCCAAAAGAACACGAATTGTGCAAATTCTAAGGCAGTTTATAGCGGATGTGCAAGAAAGGAGGGGGGGGGGGGCATGGTTTTGGCAGTGAACGGATCCCTTTGGTTCATGTGACTGTCAATCAAGTAGTAGAGGGAGGGGCTAGCAGAAGAAACAGGAGAAGCAAAGGTGCACACAGTGACTTGGCCCCGCCCTCGGTGTCACACTTAACTTCTTATTTGCATATGGATTTGAAGTACTTGTTCTCCAGAATGAGGTAACAGATCATTAAGGGTCCATTCACACGTGTATATGTGTTTTGCGGATCCACAAAACACAGACACCGGCAATGTGCGTTCCGCATTTTGCAGACCGCACATCGCTGGCACTCGCCTAGAAAATGCCTTATCTTGTCCGCAATTGCGGACAAGAATAGGACATGTTCTATTTTTTTGCGGAACGGAAGTGCGGATCTGCAAATGCAGATGCGGACAGCACATTCCGTCCCCATTGAAAATGAATGGGTCCGCACCTGTTCCACCAGATTGCGGAACGGATGCGGACCCATTTTGCGGACGTGTGAATGGACCCTAAGTGAAAGGTACCGTTACATTCAGCTAAGCTAGTCCTACAAGACATTGTGCATGATTTATCAGTGATTTCCCTGGTGACAGCCTCTGTTTAATAATCTTCTGAGAGCCTCATCTAGTACAGCGGTGAAAAAATTCCCAATTTTAGACGTTATGTGAATTCATCCAAAGAATTTACCTGTACTTATGTATTCATTGTATAATGAATATTGATCAGTGGATAGAAACATTCAAGTTTACCGCCAAATAGCTGAAAACCTGCCCTGATCATGTCCACTTTATGCTCTCTTTGCATCGCTGTGTTGGACCCATCGCAAGACGGCACCAAACAGACCCCTTTGGCTCAGGTTCAGACCAAGGTGTTTATCAAACGTGCCAGAATCTGCAAAGGCAGCTTCGAGCAATGACCCCAACACATATATGAGCGCAGTCTAACACAAGAACACAGCTTGGAGTTCTGATAACCTGTAACAAGTCCAGTACCTGAGTAAGAGTCTTTTCACAATGTGATTGATGTGCTTTTACCATACGTGCTCGGAAAAATCCTGCATATAGGGCCAGATTTATCATTAGCTCAAGTCAAAATAATGGAGTGAAAAAGACGCAAATTTTTGCGCAATCGCTAAAACTGCGCTATGCTCGCCAGTTTTCTGAAAGTGGGAGTGTTTTCTTATGTAAATTAATCTCTAGACAGATTTACTATTGCGACAATTTAAAAAGTCGCAAAAAATTGCACAAAGCTCACTCCAGTAAGGACTAGGGATCGACCGATTATCGGTTTTACTGATATTATCGGCCGATATTCAGGATTTTGAACGTTATCGGCATCTATTTTGCCGATATACTGATAATGTATGGGGAACAAGGATCGCGCTGCTCTCAGCGCTCTCTGTGTTCCCTCAGCAGCACAGGGGAGAAGGAAGCAGTGTCTCCCTTCCCCTGTGCTGCTGCTGCCACCAATGAGAGGAGGGAGGACAAGAGGAGGGGCGGGGCTGTGGCTACTGCGCCACCAATGAAGATAACTCTCTCATTGATTCAAATTCAACAGGAGGCGGGAGCTGGCTGCAGAATCACATAGCCGGCTCCCGACCTCTATGACAGTAGCTGCGATCTGCGGTAGTTAACCCCTCAGGTGCCGCACCTGAGGGGTTAACTGACGCGGATAGCAGCTATCGCTCATAGAGGTCGGGAGCCAGCTATGTGATTCTGCAGCCAGCTCCCGCCTCCTGTATATGAATTAATGAGTTATCTTCATTGGTGGCGCAGTGCGCCCCCCCACCCAAGCCACCCCAGTATTAATCATTGGTGGCAGTGGCCACAGGGTCCCCTCTCCCCTCCTCCTCACTGGCAGTTCTGATCGGAGCCCCAGCAGTGTAATGCTGGGGCTCCGATCTGTTACCATGGCAGCCAGGACGCTACTGAAGCCCTGGCTGACATGGTAACATCCCTGATGCTGTGAGCACAGAGCACAGATTATCGGCATCGGTATCGGCCCTAAAATATCAATATCGGTCGATCCCTAGTGAGGACCATGCTTATCTTATGCGACTTTTTAATAGAACATGTGACTTTTTCGTAAAGACGTGCGACTTTTGTTAAGCCGCTTACTGAAGGATAAACTGCTACCGTCAAACCACATTTATCACAGTATTAAAGGGCCGATCATAAATCTGACTTAGCCAAAAGTGACTTTGGACATATGTAAGTGTGATGATAAATCTGGCCCTGTGTGTTCTTTAGTCCTCCATTTGGAGGTATCTGCTGGGGTTTCTTTACTTCAATAGGGGCAGCAGACTGTAGTATTTGATGCAGAACCATCCAGTGAAAAATGTATACTACATAAGAATGTTTCCACTTACTGACCGCAAGCAGATAACATGAAAATGGTGAAGAATTGAAAAAAGTTACCCTACAGAAATTATGAGCTGTAGAAGGGGTATTCCATGATTTCCCGAGGAATTCTTTACCATTTGTGCAGTTACCAGTTTGGTACACTACATAAGGGTCCATTCACACATCCGTGTGTGTTTTGTGGATTCACGGATCCGCAAAACACGGACACCCGCAATGTGCTTTCCGCATTTTGCGACCGCACATCGCCGTCACTAATAGAATATGCCTATTCTTGTCTTCAATTGCGGACAAGAATAGGGCATGTTCTATTTTTTTCGGGAACGGAAATGCGGACCCGGAAGTGCGGGTCTGCATTTCCGGATCGGGGCCGCACATTGTGCGGCCCCATAGAAATGAATGGGTCCGCAATTCCTTTCCGCAAAATGCGGAACGGAATTGTGGATGTGTGAATGGAGCCTAATGGACAGAGCTGTGTAGTTCTGGCACCAGAGTCACTCACTAACAGCTGATCGGTGAGGCTGCGGCGTGTTGAAGACCCACAATTCAGATATTGAGGGCCTGTATTGAAGATAGACCATCAATATTAAAATTCAGGAATAACCCTTTAAGGCTTATTTGCATGAAAGAGCAAAGGCCTTGAACTTGAAGTCTATCTGTGTTGTGCAGCTGAATGTGTGTAAGCAGCTGATTCAGGATGTGATTACTGACAAATTTACTCATTTATCTCCAGCCATGAAAACCTCTTGAGACATCTTCACATATGACTTCACGAAATACAGAGCTCAGTTTACAGACTTTACATTCATCTGCTAGGTTTTGTACGCCATGAACGTACCCGATTCCAGCTACAAACATAGAAGAACACTAAAGAATTGTGAATAATTACTCATTTTGGTAAGGTATTTCTCCACATAGGACAATGGTAAATTTACAGCAGCAGAAGTCCCCTGTAGAGGTAGAAAGAAGAAAGTCCTCTTACGCATACCTGTGTGGAGAGATTATGTTTGTTGAGACCACTCTCCTTACGGTTTCTTCTTGACCCAGTTAGTTTGGAAAGACCAAAGCCACTACTGACACGTGACAACTTGGATTGAGAACTCGGGACTAAGGCTTCCCCTTTACTGATGCACTTCTTCTCATAAGCTGTTAGGACCAAAAATAAGCTTCATGTTAAACCTTTTTATTATTTTTTAAACTTAAAATGCATCTGTCTGCATGGTGCCCATAAAGAGTTACATGGGATACATCCAGCAGTGATGCTAGAACTCATTGATTTCAATTTCTGCAATGGCCTGTGTTTTAATTCAGCCGGACAAGAGGAAGCTCACTTCTGGGAACTCTAGGAAGAGTTAAGTCAACTAGGAGGAGTCCCACCAACATGGTGTGCTGTAAGCACTCTGAGCTCCAATTGGGTTAATGAGGTTTTCCAGCCCATCCATGTAATATAAAGATGGACTGGATCTACAAGAGCGAAGTGTGAATACTGAGTAGAGTCATGGATGGTCACAACCCCTTTAAAGTTCCACAAATATAAAAGAGTCAAGCAGAAAATAGTAGCAAGAGAAACTGCTCACTTTTTGTTAGATGAAGAACAAAATGAAACCATTTCAAATCATAAATCCTTCATCTTTTTGAAATGACTTACCAAGATGATTTTGCCAAGCACGTAATGTTGCCTCTTCAATGAAAGGCCTGACAATAGCAATGTCCACATGTCCCCGTTCGTTGACAGGAAATGTCACTTTAAACATATCCTCCAGAACTTGTTTTTTGCCATGTATCAGCTCTATCCAAACTCTGTTGACAGCTTTTAAAAGGAGCTGGCGTCCTGCAAAACAAATTCAGTGCCCTTTATACAATTTTTGATCACATTTTATTCACATTTTTTAAAGTAAAATCTTCAATTTTTTATTTTCCTCCATTACTGCGAATAAACACAATTGTTCGATCACGTATACCATAAGACTGCAATAGCATACTATTGCAGTCTATGGGATTTTTTTTATTCTGGCTTCCTATTACACCCTGCTACAGGCATGGCCTAACAGACGAGCTGCCACAGCGACTTATTGGAACCCCATATTTTTGCTGTGGGCGTCCAATCAGAGGACAAAGGGAACCGCACTCTCTGTCTAACCTCTCAAACGCCATTGACAGCAGTATTTTATGGGATAAAACGACTAGTTATGTCCGATCCCAGCCATTGTGGCCAGGTGTCGGCTGCATTACACAGATGGCACTCGCCACATATAAAGCAACGCCAGCTTGTAAGCCTGCTCCATACATTCCCTGCATGTGTATGATGGATATATCCGTACTTCGTTATTAAGGCGTTAATGGAAATTTGTTGGTGGATCACTTATAACTTGCAAAATGGTGGATCAACCTATAACTTTGGAATCATTTATATAGACATTTGATGATGGACCACCTAGAACTTTGCTGAAATTTGGAATTTTTTATTGTTGGTAAGTCACAACTTTCTTTGACACGCCTCTGATTATTTTGCCATCTATTTCTTTTTACAATATCCAAAGTTCAATCACACAAAAGGAGAAATATAAAAGGGATCATTCCATGTGCTTCAACATGGATTAATATACCAGCATTCCAATATTTACCTTCACTAACATCCTGGTATAGTCCATCTGGCTCTACCTCTGAGGGCATCATGATGTGCCAGGTGGTCATCCTGGCTTCAGCCTCCAATCCAAAGCCATCAGGGTTGCTGCAACGTGACATAGGACACAATTATTTGTTTGCTTTCTAGGGCAGCTGATCAGTAGCGTACAATCTGCAGGGCTCTATTATGCACATGTTTCCATAGTAACAAAAAATAATTATGTTTTCAAAACTGTTAACCTTATTTTCGTGTTACATTGAAAGTAACTCTAAACTGCAAAATGCAAATTTACATGAGTAATCCTGTGGACTACTTACTTTCCCCCCAATACTAATTAGATCTATAAGCTAAGGTTTCTGATGGGTTGGAAATAAGACCATTTAATGAAATTGTGCAGTGGGTAGATAATGATGACCTATCCTCAGGATAAATCATCATTATCAGATCTTTGAGGGTCTGACACCCAGCACCCCCTCCGATGAGCTGTTTTAAGAGGCGGCAGTGCAGTGTAGTTATAAGGGCTGATCCCATTCTCTTTAATGGGACGAGCACTTGTGATTACACTTCGCCGCCACTACAAGCAAGACTACGCGCAGTGTAATCTCGAAGAGGAAGCAGCACTCACACGTGTGCCGGGTGTTAGATTACCACCAACACGATAGGATTTCGAAGAGTGATTCTAAGGATAGGTGATCAGTATTTATCCACTGCACAACCCCTTTAACTCCTTGCCATCTCAGTGAGTTTTGGCCTTCACAAAGAAACAATTCTTCTCATTATCTTTTTTTTTTTTTACAATCTTTAATTTTGAATTTTAATCAGTTACAAAAAACAACACCGTACAGAAATGTCAAATGACACAACGCCTCAGGTGAACGCTGTAAAAAAAAAAAAAAGGGAACTAGAAAATGAACCGCAGCACCTAAGGAGTTAAACAGCTAGGATCAGCGTTATCTCCGATCAGGAAGGTATCAACCCATATATTTGATTGCCATGGTTACATATGCTAGTGGAAGATTAAGTGAATGCAAACTTTAATTTTCATTTATTTATTTTCAACTACTGTAAATGTCACAATGGACAGCTGATATATCACAAAATGTTACAAAAGGAAAACGACAAACTTTAATTTCATTTAAAGACCAGCCTGGAGAACAAGAGGTGCATATCATTACTGTAGAAATCCCTACACTTTTACAGTTAGATTACATGTCCTTGAATTTTTTTAAAGGGGACTTGGGCTTTGAAAATGAATTTCCAAACATCCTATAAAGCATTCTGCATTAACAAAGGTGAGTTCCTCGTTTATAAACCTGAGCAAATTAGTTGGAAAGAAGAGCAGTCACAAAGGAGCATCTCTTTCTTGGGAGGATCTGGCATGTCCATGTGTTATATAATTGTCTATTGATTTCAATTGGCACCATGTAATACTTCATTTCGCCTGTGGTGGCACTGCAGGGGAACTGAGATCTTGGCTGCCAGATTCCCTTGCAAATTACAACTAATCACTGCCGGCACCAGGAGTCCATATGATCAACTTATTTTCAGGGGATCAACCTAACAAGAATGGACTGTTTAAAGTAGACAATCCCTTTAAATGGGTTGTCTTAACTGAGACACTGGTGGCATATTGCTAGGATATGCCACTAATGTCAGATAGGTGAAGGTCTCAGAGGTGGGCCCTGCACCTATCTCCAGAACAGGAACCTCGAAGTGAATGGAGTGCAAGCAATATGCCATCAATGTCCCAGGTGAAACAACCGCAACATCCTAGAAGTGCAATCAAAGTTTCATTTTTAGATGTTTTATCTTTGCAGACGCTACTGATCGGTTATCTTTATAGCCCTGAAATAAAGGCTCTCTATCACATTTGTATGCATGCAAAATCCGCAATGTAACAATTTTCTGTTAATCTAGTGAGATAAAGGTCACAGTGATTGTGGTAGGACAACCAACCTACCTTCCAATGTGGAGGTTAATCAAGCAATGAGCAAGGCATGCAATGAAGTCTTGGTCATGATTCCCGGGTCCTAGCATCAGATTTCTATTCACTGTAAGTACTCGCAAAGAATCCAAAAGGGCTACTTGCTGAGGCACGGTTTTGTGGGCTCTGGAGAACTGGTATAGCACAGTCCGGTTCAAGCAGTTGTAAACTGCTTCAAGGGACACACTTTGGGAACGTCTTTTTGACTGCAGGAAAAAAAAAAATTGTTCAAATCCACTGTCTACCATTCATGAAAATGCAGCAATTTATTTTATTTACTCAACAGATACATTTGTTCCACATATCAAAGATGACCCTGGTTTCAGACACTACACTGCTACCATGAAAATACAGTGCAATCTGCAGACAGCATGTGATAGAACAGGAGGAGCTGAGCACACTGATATATATATATATATATATATATATATATATATATATATATATATATATTATATATATATAGATAGATTTATGGGAAAAAATTCTGTATAACTTGTATATAATTCATTTAGCAGCATCCTCTGGGAATAATGTAAAATGGCTACCTGCAACCGGTCCTAGAATGTGAGGAGAACTGTTTGCCACCACTTACAGGGGCATGGTCTTACTACACGCTACGCTCTTGCACTTGCATATACTACATAGTGGTGTGTTTTCCTTTCAGGCTGCTCAGCCATGATGACATATCATAGGCAGGATCACATCATTACCATCTATTGTAGAACTGTGCATACAGAGATAACGGTCAATTACTGATAGAACTGCCCACTGGGCTCCTAAACACATAAAGAGCAGAGATTTCAATGAATAAAATACAGCATTTTTTGCAACCACATTAATTTCAATGACTTCAAATATATCAGCTATATTAAAGACTTGTAGTATAATTAAAGTCTCTCCTACAACAAAACAAGACTTTAATTGCACTACAAGTCCCAGCACAAACGTGGGAACGCTGATAAACTTTATGAACAGCACGTATACCCAATTAATGAATCATAATCTCAACAAAGCTGTACTTTTGTATTATCATTCTATGTGAATTTTTACGCATCTAAAAATATACGGTACATAGGGACCAATTATTATTTTGATTGTTGTATTGCTGTATAATTATATGCAAAACTTGATTGTGAGCCAGCCAAAGTTTCTTTTTTACGTACGTTTTATTGATTTCAATGAGTCTGGATTTTGCAGCCAAGTATTGGAAATGTTCTATCTTCTTGCAAAACAGACATACTCACCGTGTGCTTATCACATCCGTAAGTCCGTTCCATAAAAAGATACGGTAGAATAGGTCGGCAAAATGCGGATTTGCGGTAAGTGGACCGCAAAACGGATATGGTCGTGTGCATGAGGCCTCAAGCTGCTCAGCTCCTTCTGCTTTATAACATGCTGCCTGATCAGACACCATGTTCAATGTGACAGTTTCCCTGGTTATAATGTGTTAGAGCATTTCAATAACAGCATTTAGGCTGGTATTACACAGCAGATGAAGCGTTCCTTCCCAACAATGGCTTGCTCTTCAGCAGAGGAGAGCACTGCATTTACAATACATGCAGAGATCTCCTCCACAGTATGGGGAGGAGCGATCGCTAATTCCATCTCTCGTCTCTATATAGAATCATTATTTTCCGGCAGCAGACAGTTCTTAGACAGCACGATCTACCCGCAGAAAACAATGATTTTTTTTTTGATCTGCTTGAAAATTGCCTGATGAACGAGCATTTACTCATTCATCGGGTAATCGTCAGCACTACTACTGAAGCAGATCATTGCTAACGAGCGTTCCTATGAAGCGATGATCTGCCCAACTATTGCTAGGTCTAATACAGGCTTTAGAGATTTGCTTTACGGCAGCCACATAGACCATAGACACAATAGACTGGCATTCTCTGAGACATGTTTAACAGAAAAACAAAAAAAAAAAAAAAAAAAGATAAAGTTAAATAAAAAATATTTAAACAATGGTTCATTTTCTGATAAATAGGATAGATTCTGATAAAAGGACCTGTCACATCCTCACAGGATACATACTTTGCAGTCACATCTTCCGTGACTGGTGGTGTTTCTCTTTTTCCTTTAGGCTCTCCTGGTTGAACATGATTGGTGTCATTAGTTTAGGCTTACGACAGTGGTGGATTGTCAAGTGGACGGTCCTCATGATCAACAGATAACATGGCATCCACACCAACACACCACAAAAAAAGGCTATGGCTACACAGCAATATCGGTTGTGCAACAACTGTCATCGTATCGTGGTGTAGCAGGGCAACCATAGAGATGAATGGGGTTGCAGCATGACTTGAAAGTTTGCTGTGACTGTCACCGCAGAATCGCAAAAAAAAAAAAAAAAAAACAGCTGGATTTCGAGTTGCCCTTCCACCCCATTCATTTCTATGGCTGCCCCGCTACACGCACAACAGCAGTGTAACCCTAGCCTAATAGTATATCTTTCCACAGTATCAGGGTGTTTTCACACTAGCGTTTTTGTTTTCCGGTATTGAGTCCGGTCACAGGGGCTCAATACCAGAAAAGAACTGATCAGTTTTATCCTAAGGCATTCTGAATAGAGAGCATTCCGTTCAGGATGCATCAGTTCAGTCCCTCTTACGTTTTTTTGGACGGAGAAAATACCGCAGCATGCTGCAGTTTTATCTCCGGCCAAAAATCCTGAACACTTGCCGGAATGCCGGATCTAGTATTAATTTACATTGAAGTGTATTAATGACGGATCCGGCCCTAAGTGTTCCGGCAAAACGGATCCGGCTTTCCTGTTTGCGCACGTGCAGACCTTTAAAAATGCAAAAAGAATAAAAATTAATACCGGATCCGTTTTTCCGGATGACACCAGAGACACGGACCCGGTATTTCAATGCATTTGTCAGATGGATCCGCATCCGGATCCGTCTGAAAAATGCCATCAGTTTGCGTCCGTATTGCTGAATCCTCTGCCGCAAGTGTGAAAGTACCCTAATATTGGTGATTGGGGTCTCAAAACCCCATAACATTGTAAAAATATTAGCAGCAAACTGTAGACTTGCTGTAGATTTTCTAATCCACGGCATATCATACCTGTTCCAGAAATGCCGTGGAGGCAATGTCTGAAATCTGCAGCTAAAGCACTAATTCCTCATGTAAGGCAGAATTGTGCGAAGAGGCAGAATTGGGACAAAAGTAGATTCAAAAATTCAATCTTCCGAGACATATTATTTCATTCCTATAGAAATCATTAAACTCCGCCTCTGAGAAAATTACACCTGCTTATATCAGAGAATGGGAGCGAGACCTTGACAGGTCTTTTTCCCCACAAGAAATAAGACAAATCCACCAAAAGTCTCACGGTTTTTCAAGATGCGTCAAGATACAAGAGCATTCTTACAAAACCATGACATGTTGGTACAATGATCCGAGTAAGCTATTTAAAATGGGACTCACAAATTCAGACACGTGTTGGAGATGTAAAAAAATAGAACGGCACCTTAAGGCACATTATGTGGTCTTGCCCTCTCTTGCGCTCCTATTGGAGTCAGGTAGAACAAAAGACAAATGAGATCTGTAAATCTTCCATTAAGCTTTCACTTCAGTCAGTCCTACTATGGCAACCTTCCACGGGCTGGCAACCTGCACCGACAGACTTGCCAACCTTTCTTATTCAGGCAGCTAGATTGCTAATCCCACTTCGCTGGTTGAACAAGGACTCTCCCACTCTAGAGCAATGGTATGAAAAAGTCGACCAGTTGTGCTTAATGGAAGAACTGGCAAGTTGGGCAAATAGAACACACTCTAAATATGCCCACTTGTGGAAACCCTGGAAAACATTCCGTCATCCTCAATGAGCAATTTTAGGTCTCACTGAGGGACTTTGGTAATATCTGAGGACCCTTTGTATAGAAACATGCTACACTGAGGAACCTTTGTATAGAAACATGTTACACTGAGGAACCTTTGTATAGAAACATGCTACACTGAGGAACCTTTGTATAGAAACATGTTACACTGAGGAACCTTTGTATAGAAACATGTTACACTGAGGAACCTTTGTATAGAAACATGTTACACTGAGGAACCTTTGTATAGAAACATGTTACACTGAGGAACCTTTGTATAGAAACATGTTACACTGAGGAACCTTTGTATAGAAACATGTTACACTGAGGAACCTTTGTATAGAAACATGTTACACTGAGGAACCTTTGTATAGAAACATGTTACACTGAGGAACCTTTGTATAGAAACATGTTACACTGAGGAACCTTTGTAAAGAAACATGTTACACTGAGGAACCTTTGTAAAGAAACATGTTACACTGAGGAACCTTTGTATAGAAACATGTTACTCTGGGGAACCTTTGTATAGAAACATGTTACACTGAGGAACCTTTGTATAGAAACATGTTACACTGAGGAACCTTTGTATAGAAACATGTTACACTGAGGAACCTTTGTATAGAAACATGTTACTCTGAGGAACCTTTGTAAAGAAACATGTTACACTGAGGAACCTTTGTATAGAAACATGCTACACTGAGGAACCTTTGTATAGAAACATGTTACACTGAGGAACCTTTGTATAGAAACATGCTACACTGAGGAACCTTTGTATAGAAACATGTTACACTGAGGAACCTTTGTATAGAAACATGTTACACTGAGGAACCTTTGTATAGAAACATGTTACACTGAGGAACCTTTGTATAGAAACATGTTACACTGAGGAACCTTTGTATAGAAACATGTTACACTGAGGAACCTTTGTATAGAAACATGTTACACTGAGGAACCTTTGTATAGAAACATGTTACACTGAGGAACCTTTGTATAGAAACATGTTACACTGAGGAACCTTTGTATAGAAACATGTTACACTGAGGAACCTTTGTATAGAAACATGTTACACTGAGGAACCTTTGTATAGAAACATGTTACACTGAGGAACCTTTGTATAGAAACATGTTACACTGAGGAACCTTTGTATAGAAACATGTTACACTGAGGAACCTTTGTAAATAAACATGTTACACTGAGGAACCTTTGTATAGAAACATGTTACACTGAGGAACCTTTGTAAAGAAACATGTTACACTGAGGAACCTTTGTATAGAAACATGTTACTCTGGGGAACCTTTGTATAGAAACATGTTACACTGAGGAACCTTTGTATAGAAACATGTTACACTGAGGAACCTTTGTATAGAAACATGTTACACTGAGGAACCTTTGTATAGAAACATGTTACACTGAGGAACCTTTGTAAAGAAACATGTTACACTGAGGAACCTTTGTAAAGAAACATGTTAAAGCCTGAGCTGTGTGCAAAAACCATTGGACTCTTACTGTTAAATTATTGCAAATCCTCTCTTCATTCTGGAAGTTCTACCTCTACCCTATAGGCTGTGCAATCTTCCCATACTCGTGACCATTTCCTCTCCATAAGGCCTCATGCACACGACCGTATTTTGTTTCCGTGTCCGATCCGTTTTTTTTTGCGGATAGGATGCGGACCCATTAATTTCAATGGGTCCGCAAAAACGCGGACAGCACACCGTGTGCTGTCCACATCAGTATGTCCGTTCCTCCGCAAAAAAAATTGTGCATGTCCTATTTTTTTCTAGTTTGCAGACAAGGATAAGCATTATTACAATGGATCTGCAAAAAAAAACGGATGCCATATGGAACGTCATCCGTTTTTTTTTTTGCGGATCCGCAATTTGCGGACTGCAAAACACATACGGTCGTGTGCATGTAGCCTAAAGGGCTGATTTTCCCAGGAGAAACTGCAGTCAGTAACGCATTTCCCATAAAATAGGTAGTGTTACATGACAGCCATTCACATAAATAGCTTGTCCATGTAATTCATGTAATATGGCAGCCATTCAGATGCATAGCTGTCCATGGAATACAGTCCAGTCTGCCAGAACAGGTGCTACACTTGCAGAGCAGCTTTTAGGTTCATGGGGGGGAATCACAAGCAGGGAATCACCTTCTAAAGCTACTTTCACACTAGCGTTTTTACTGGATCAGCAGGGTTCAGCAAAAACGCTTCCGTTACTGATAATACAACCATCTGCATCCGGATTCAGTTGTATTATCTTTAACATAGCCACGACGGATCAGTCATGAAGTCCACTGAAAGTCAATGGGGGACAGATCCGTTTTCTATTGTTTCAGAGAAAACGGATCCGTCCCCATTGACTTGCATTGGGGGTCATGCCGGATCTGTCTTGCTCCACATCCCAGGATGGAAAGCAAACTACAACATGCTGTGGTTTGCTCTCCGGTATGGGAACGCAACTAAAAGGAACGGAATGCATTTTGGAGCACTCCGTTCTATTCAGTTACGTTTTGTCCCCATTGACAATGAATGGAGACAAAACTGAATAGTTTTTTTTCCCGGTATTGAGACCCTATGACGGATCTCAATACCGGAAAATATTAAGACTAGTGTGAAAGTAGCCTATGACGCTCAGATATACCCTCAAAAGAAAAATGAGACAACTCCTATCAAAAATCAGTAAACCTGCCACCGATCATTGTAAAAAGTCAATGAATAAGTACAATAGAACAAAACGGTTCAATACCTGCAGTCTGTCCCTCACCTGTGAGATGAGCTGGATGATACAGTCTACTACCAGTTTGGAGTCTTTATTAAACATTCCTTGCCACAGCTTGTCCACCACTCGTTGGGTGAAATAAAACACATTATTTACCAGCACCTGATAACTACCTCCAGAGGTTACTGGTAATGAAGCGTCTTCCCCTATAAGAAGGAAAAAAAAAATATCACACATCTACAGTATACAAAAAAAAAAAATCATCAATGATTTACATTTTCACTGCCTGGCCCTCTCAATCAAAGTGCAGAGGACTGGCAGTTGCAGAGAGAGCAGAGACTCTGGGTGTGATGACAACTCCCCCGTTGCTCCTAGAGGCTCATTTGCAAATATTAAAACTTAATTTTTCTCAGCAATGCGGGCACAACTACCATAGATTATTAGATCTCAAAATGACATGATGTTAAAAGGTGACCATTCCCTTGAAGTTAGTAGGTACATACCATACAAGAGAAGATTTCATATGGCTATCCATTTTTAACGTGGCCATACACATTAGATTAACCAGCTGAAACTGACAATTTTGGAGGTATTAACTGACCACCTTAAGGTTATGGAGCTGTACAAACAATCAACATTTGCAGATGCCGAGGGGTGGGGGAGTTTAAGGGACTAGAATGTTGGATTTTAACATGCTGAACCCTATTGTTCTTAAGGTAGAGGAGTCTGGCAGTGGCTTACTCTCCTCTTCCCCCAATGAAAACACATTCACGCTCAGCTGAGTAGAGTGTATACAGGTTCCTCTCAAAAAATTAGCATATTGTGATAAAGTTCATTATTTTCTGTAATGTACTGATAAACATTAGACTTTCATATATTTTAGATTCATTACACACAACTGAAGTAGTTCAAGCCTTTTCTTGTTTTAATATTGATGATTTTGGCATACAGCTCATGAAAACCCAAAATTCCTATCTCAAAAAATTAGCATATCATGAAAAGGTTCTCTAAACGAGCTATTAACCACTTTACGTCCGCCCATAGGATATAAACGTCCTATGGGTGGATCTCTATTTCTGAAAGCACGTTTTAAAACGTCCGTTCAGAAATAGCAGCTGCACGCTAATCGTGCAGCTGCTGATCGGGTTGCCCGCTGTCAGTGACAGCAGGGCAACCCAGAGAGAAGGCAGGGACAGTTCCCAGGTGTCCCTGCCTTCTGGATCGCTGCATACACAGCGCTCACCGAGCGCTGTGTATGCAGAGCAGGATGCGCTATGCTCTTCCTGTTCCGGCCCGGCGGTCATGTGACCGCCGGGACCGGAGAGTGCAGGAGCTGTGTGAGGTCTTTCAGAGACCTCGATCAGCCCTGCTCTGAGGCTGTACAGCACAGTATTATGCTGTACAGCCTCTCTGGGGGGTGCATTTCTTCTGTAACTGGGGCTACTATGTCAGCCCCAGTTACAGGAGAAATCAACAGTGAAAAAAAAAAGAAAAAGTGAAGTAAATGTCCCCCAGAGGTCTTGTATGACCTTATGGGGGACGAAAAGTGTAAAAAAAAAATAAATAAAATAAAAAAGTTTCACATGTAAAAAAAAAAAAAAAGTCCTCAAGTAAGGAATGAAAAAAAAATGTTAAAAATAGAAAAAAATAAAATAAAATAGACATATTTGGTATTGCCGCGTCCGTAAAAACCAGCTCTATAAAAATATCACATGACCTAACCCCTCGAGTAAACACCATTAAAAAAAAAAAATTCAAAACAAGCAATTTTTGTCACCTTACATCACAAAAGGTGCAACACCAAGTGATCAAAAACGCGTATGTCCCACAAAATGGTACCAATAAAACAGTCACCTCATCCCGCAAAAAATGAGCCCCTACATAAGAAAATCTCTCAAAAAATAAAAAAAACTATAGCTCTTAGAACATGGAGACACTAAAACATCATTTTTTTGGTTTCAAAAATGCTATTATTGTGTTAAAGTGAAACATAAAAAAAGTATACATATTAGGTATTTCCGCGTCCGTAAAAACCAGCTCTATAAAAATATCACATGAGCTAACCCCTCAGGTGAACACCGTAAAAAAAACTAAAAAAAAACTGTCAAAACAAGCAATTTTTGTCACCTTACATCACAAAAGGTGCAACACCAAGTGATCAAAAATGCGTATGTCCCACAAAATGGTACCAATAAAACAGTCACCTCATCCCGCAAAAAATGAGCCCCTACATAAGAAAATCTCTCAAAAAATAAAAAAACTATAGCTCTCAGAACATGGACACATTACAACATAATTTTTTTGTTTCAAAAATGCTATTATTGTGTAAAACTTTAATAGATGAGAAAAAGTATACATATTAGGTATCGCCACGTCCGTAACAATCTGCTCTATAAAAATGCCACTTGACTGAACCCCTCAGGTGAACGCTGTAAAAATAAATAAATAGAAACTGTGCTAAAACAACCAATTTTTTGGTCACCTTGCCCCATAAAGTGTTATAATGAATGATCAAAAAATCATATGTACCCAAAAATAGTACTAATAAAACTGGCACCTTATCCCCTAGTTTCCAAAATGGGGTCACTTCTTGGGAGTTTCTACTGTAAGGGTGCATCAGGGGGCTTCAAATGGGACATGGCATCTAAAAACCATGTGGAGTTCCTTTTCTTCTGCGCCCTGCCGTGTGCCAATACAGCAGTTTATGACCACATGTGGGGTGTTTCTGTAAACCGCAGAATCTGGGTAATAAATATTGAGTTTTGTTTGGCTGTTAACCATCGATGTGTTAAAGAAAAAATTGATTAAAATGGAAAATCTGCCAAAAAAGTGAAATTTAAAAATTTGATCTCCATTTTCCTTTAATTCTTGTGGAACGCCTAAAGGGTTAACAAAGTTTGTAAAATCGGTTTTGAATACCTTGAGGGGTGTAGTTTCTACAATGGGGTCATTTATGGGGGTATCCACTATGTAGGCCCCACAAAGTGACTTCAGACCTGAACTGGTCCTTAAAAAGTGGGTTTTGGCAATTTTCTTAAAAATTTTAAGAATTGCTTCTAAACTTCTAAGCCTTCTAACGTCCTAAAAAAATAAAATGACATTTCCAAAATGATGCCAACATAAAGTAGACATATGGGGAATGTTAAGTAATAAATATTTTATGAGGTATCACTTTCTGTTTTAAAAGCAGAGAAATTGAAATTTAGAAAATTGCTAATTTTTCAAATTTTTGGGTAAATTTGGGATTTTTTCATAAATAAAAGGTGAAATATTTTGACTCAAGTTTAAGACTATCATGAAGTACAATGTGTCATGAGAAAACAATCTCTGAATGACTTGGATAAATAAAGGCGTTCCAAAGTTATTACCACATAAAGAGAGATATGTCAGTTTTGCAAAATTTGGCCTGGTCAGGAAGGGGGCAAATGGCCCAGATGGCAGGTGGTTAACCTAATCATCTGAATCAACTAATTAACTCTAAACACCTGCAAAAGATTCCTGAGGCTTTTAAAAACTCCCAGCCTGGTTCATTACTCAAAACCGCAATCATGGGTAAGACTGCCGACCTGACTGCTCTCCAGAAGGCCATCATTGACACCCTCAAGCAAGAGGGTAAGACACAGAAAGAAATTTCTGAACGAATAGGCTGTTCCCAGAGTGCTGTATCAAGGCACCTCAGTGGGAAGTCTGTGGGAAGGAAAAAGTGTGGCAGAAAACGCTGCACAACGAGAAGAGGTGACCGGACCCTGAGGAAGATTGTGGAGAAGGACCGATTCCAGACCTTGGGGGACCTGCGGAAGCAGTGGACTGAGTCTGGAGTAGAAACATCCAGAGCCACCGTGTACAGGCGTGTGCAGGAAATGGGCTACAGGTGCCGCATTCCCCAGGTCAAGCCACTTTTGAACCAGAAACAGTGGCAGAAGCGCCTGACCTGGGCTACAGAGAAGAAGCACTGGACTGTTGCTCAGTGGTCCAAAGTACTTTTTTCGGATGAAAGCAAATTTTGCATGTCATTCGGAAATCAAGGTGCCAGAGTCTGGAGGAAGACTGGGGAGAGGGAAATGCCAAAATGCCTGAAGTCCAGTGTCAAGTACCCACAGTCAGTGATGGTCTGGGGTGCCATGTCAGCTGCTGGTGTTGGTCCACTGTGTTTTATCAAGGGCAGGATCAATGCAGCTAGCTATCAGGAGATTTTGGAGCACTTCATGCTTCCATCTGCTGAAAAGCTTTATGGAGATGAAGATTTCATTTTTCAGCACGACCTGGCACCTGCTCACAGTGCCAAAACCACTGGTAAATGGTTTACTGACCATGGTATTACTGTGCTCAATTGGCCTGCCAACTCTCCTGACCTGAACCCCATAGAGAATCTGTGGGATATTGGGAAGAGAAAGTTGAGAGACGCAAGACCCAACACTCTGGATGAGCTTAAGGCCGCTATCGAAGCATCCTGGGCCTCCATAACACCTCAGCAGTGCCACAGGCTGATTGCCTCCATGCCACGCCGCATTGAAGCAGTCATTTCTGCAAAAGGATTCCCGACCAAGTATTGAGTGCATAACTGAACTTAATTATTTGAAGGTTGACTTTTTTTGTATTAAAAACACTTTTCTTTTATTGGTCGGATGAAATATGCTAATTTTTTGAGATAGGAATTTGGGGTTTTCATGAGCTGTATGCCAAAATCATCAATATTAAAACAAGAAAATGCTTGAACTACTTCAGTTGTGTGTAATGAATCTAAAATATATGAAAGTCTAATGTTTATCAGTACATTACAGAAAATAATGAACTTTATCACAATATGCTAATTTTTTGAGAAGAACCTGTGTGTATATATATATATATATATATATATATATATATATATATATATATATATACATATATACATATATACATACACAAAGTGAGATATTTCAAGCCTTTATTTTTTACAATTTGGATGATTATGGCTTATAGTTTATGAAACCCCAAAGTCACAATTTTGAGGTACCCTTTGCTCAGGGGGTATGGATTAATTAGCTGACTAGAGTGTGACACTTTGAGCCTAGAATATTGAACCTTTTCACAAAATTCTAATTTTAAGCTGCATCAAGGCAATTCCTTTTAATTTGCATTACTGAAATAAAATGGACTTTTGCACGATATTCTAATTTTTCGAGTTACACCTGTATATATTGTGAGGGGTAGCTTACTTTCAGGGCATCATCCTCACAGATACGGCTTCAGGACACCAGGTTTAAGGTCCAAACAGTGCATTTATTGTGGCACACCAGCAAAAGCAGAAGAACAAAACAATAAACACTCGCCCGTCCAGGCTCTAACTAATACATTAACGTCCCTGACTCACCCATTAGGTACCAGTTCACACCCTGTGAACCAATGAGGTTTTCCCAGCCAATGTCCCACAGCCTCCTGGCTGTACATAGCACAGTACACCCACTGTCTCAAGTCCAATGTCTCTGGTGGGGGATTAAGGCTCAATAGTCCACCTGACTATGGCCCTGCGACCATCCCAGGCGTTGCTGCATCCAACTCTAGGCTACCACCCAGCCTTGTGGCCCCTCAGCCTTGCCTGGCTGAGACCACATTCCCAGAGCCTTCAGGCCTCTGTCCACAGGTAACACACTCCCCCTTTACTGACCCCCTGGGAGGTGCTTTATGCCAGCCTGAGTACCTCCAGCTAGTCTCACCTATGGTGGAATAGGGGTGTGGACCGCACTATCCACCCCTTCCTTGACTCTATCCTCGGATACAGTCTAGATTTATCTTGGGAACCTCACAGTGCGAGTTTAGATCGAGTTTCAGTTTTTCTCATTTTATTAGAAGTGGCTCTCATTTTCTGATTGAAGTAAAACTTTTCTTATGTTAACTGGAAAAGTACAAACTTGAAATGTTCTTCATTTTAGTTATCATTTAAAAAAAGATGCTGCCCAGTTAGTCACCAGAAGTGCAAATGACCAAGTCGCTGGCACTAAAATCTCAGTATCTCATTTTTGAAAGCAACAGGTCAGAATATTAATATCTCCTACTGGTCTTACTTGTAGCTTGAAAAATAGAAATGCATATTAAAAAATGAGAACCCTGGAGCTAGTCTATGCTAATCACATAATTGAAAAAGAGCCCCCTCTATAGCACCTGAGACTTGTTGTAGGGAAGACCTCAGATCAGATGCCCAAGCTCCATCAGCCTGTCAGACCCCTCAACCTCCATCAGCCTCAGAACAGACCCACCCAAGCCTCCTATCAGATTCCCCAGCCTCAGATCAGCACATCAGACCCCAATCAGCCTCAGATCGGACTCCCCAGGCCCAATCAGCCTCAGATCGGACTCCCCAGCCCCAATCAGCCTCAGATCGGACTCCCCAGCCCCAATCAGCCTCAGATCGGACTCCCCAGCCCCAATCAGCCTCAGATGGGACCCCACAGCCCCAATCAGCCGCCTAATCAGACCCTATCAGGCTCAGATCGGACCCCCCAGTCTGCATCAGCCTCAGATCAGCCCCATTAGACCCTCCTCCCCCATCAGACTCAGATCAGACCCCCAATCAGACCCTATCAGCTTCTAATCGGACCCCCACCACCACACAGCCTCAGATCATACCCCCCAGCCCCCATGAGACCTCAGATCAGACATTTAAAAAAAAAAAAAATCTTGCTAGCTCGCGCATCGCGAGATTTCGGCGCTCCAGCTCTGTGACGTCAGACAGCAAGGAGGAGATTCGGAGGACACGGGGCGGTGCTGGGCTCCTTTCCGCTTGACTCATCTCCGGATACAGGACTCATATCAGGTCATTTGCATATTGATCAAAAAGGTTTTTTAACACAATAAAAGCGCAGAGAGCTATGGGGACTGGGTATTGCAGATGTGCTAGTGGCCATCTAGCAGCCCATGTCCCCAGCTCTATGCACAAAATCCAGGTGACAGGTTTCCTTTAAGTTTTATTACTTTTTATAGGAGATAAGTCTGCTTTATGTACTTTCAATTTTTTTCCGACATTCACCATGTGGCATACCTAGCATATTACTGTTATTCTGTGGGTCAGTACGATAATGACGATACCAAATATGTATTGTTTTATGCACTTTTACTACTTTTGTACAACAATACCAAATCTCGTTATGTCACTGCATTCCAAAGCCAGAACTCCTTTGCTTTTGCGCTGCTGTGTCGTATTTGGCTTGTTTTTGTGGGGCAAGATGTAGTTTTCATTGGTGCTATTTTTTGGGGTACATCAGCATTTATTTTTTGCGGCGGGGGTGAATAGAAATACGCACTAATAGTAGACAAACTGCAATACTCCAAGACTGGAGCATCATGCATACAGCATATAAAGGGACAGGCCTCTCACCCAGTTAAAGAGGACCTTTCACCGATTCTTACCCTATGAACTAACTATACAGATATGTAGAGCGGCGCCCGGGGATCTCACTGCACTTACTATTATCCCCGGGCGCCGCTCC
The DNA here is from genome assembly GCF_905171765.1 of Bufo bufo. Classification (NCBI taxonomy): domain Eukaryota; kingdom Metazoa; phylum Chordata; class Amphibia; order Anura; family Bufonidae; genus Bufo; species Bufo bufo. Next base: position 533,731,607 of record NC_053390.1, on the reverse strand, counting down.
GTTCTCCTGCTATGCCCTCCGGTATCTCCGCTCACTAAGTTATAGTAGGCGGAGATACCAGTCCCTAAGTTATGGTAGGCGGAGTCTGCCCTAGCGCTGGCCAATCGCAGCGCAGAGCTCACAGCCTGGGAGGTTATTTTCTCCCAGGCTGTGAGCTCTGCAATGCGATTGGCCAGCGCTAGGGCAGACTCCGCCTACCATAACTTAGGGAACGGAGATACCGGAGGGCATAGCAGGAGAACGGAGCGGCGCCCGGGGATAATAGTAAGTGCAGTGAGATCCCCGGGCGCCGCTCCACATGTCTGTATAGTTAGTTCATAGTGTAATAATCGGTGAAAGGTCCTCTTTAAGCCAGTACTCTCTGCTCTGCACTGATGAGGGGCAATCACCCCGAAACAGCTGTCTGCAGATGGGGTGCTGGCTTATTTAATATCCAAGTCAATAGTCATGTCTCAAAGCTTATTTTAAGAGATAAATATTGACTTATAGGATAGCTGCCTTACATCTGGTGACATTAGAGTCAGAGCTTGTTAAGAGCTCATTTGCATCCCTTTCTTCCCATGAAGGGACAGATACACAGTAAAAATGCCCTTTCCCCCTTTAACAGTTTTTTTTAATTTTTTTATTCTCAGGTATCTGGCACTATTTCCTTTGAGCCATACTGCAGCGTAGCTCAGTGGCTACCCTTCTAGCACCACTGTGTTTGATTATGGGATGTCTCTCTTCAAAGGAAAGTAGGTGACAACATGCAATAATCTGGGGTCCTTCACATTTCTGGTATACATACCTAACAGAACATCAGCAGCCAGTAGATGGTCCATTACACTGTCCAGTATATAGGTCTGGAATTCCTTTTGCTGAGCTCGTGTAGATCTTTCAGGAGAAGCCTGCAAAACAATGAATGTCAGCCATGACACTGTCTACAAAAGGTACAGTATTTTGGCAAGCAAATGTCGGTCACCTCCAAAATCGGCTTCAAAGTAAGCACACTGCCATGTAGGGTAGGTGCTCTGAAACATAACCATAAATGCGTTTTGCACGCGCGTGAGAAAAATCGTGCATGTTTGGTACCCAAACCCGAACCTCTTCACAGAAGTTCTGGCTTGGGATCGGTGTTCTGTAGATTGTATTATTTTCCCTAATAACATGGTTATAACGGAAAATAATAGCATTCTGAATACAGAATGCAAAGTAAAACAGAGCCGGAGGAGTTACATTTAAAAAAAATATAATTTAACTCACCTGAGTCCACTTGATCGCGGCCTGGCATCTACTTCTGTCTCCTTTGTTGAATAGGACCTGTGGTGAGCATTAAATACAGTTACAGGACCTTTGATCACGTCACTCCGGTCATCACATGATCCATCACCATGGTAAAAGATCATGTGACGTACCATGTGATGACCGGAGTGACGTCATCAAAGGTCCTGTAACTGTATTTAATGCTCACCACAGGTCCTATTCAACAAAGGAGACACAAGGAGATGACTGGCTACGCGATCAAGTGGACTAAGGTGAGTTAAATTATTATTATTATTATTTTTTTTTTAACCCCTCCAGCCCTATTTTACTTTGTATTCTGTATTTAGAATGTTATTATTTTCCCTTATAACCATGTTATAAGGGAAAATAATACTAATCGTGTCTCCATCCCGATCGTCTCCTAGCAACCGTGCGTGAAAATCGCACCGTATCCGCACTTGCTTGCGGATGCTTGCGATTTTCACGCAACCCCATTCACTTCTATGGGGCCTGCGTTGCGTGAAAAACGCAGAATATAGAGCATGCTGCGATTTTCACGCAACGTATAAGTGATGCGTGAAAATCACCGCTCATCTGAACAGCCCCATAGAAATGAATGGGTTGGTATTCAGTGCGGGTGCAATGCGTTCACCTCACGCATCGCATCCGCGCGGAATACTCGCCCGTGTGAAAGGGGCCTAAGAGTCCATTCACACGGATCCGCAAAACACCAGGCCGGCACCCTAATAGAAATGTCTATTCTTGCTCGAAGCTGTGAACAAGAATAGGACATGTTCTATTTTTTTCAGGAGCTGTGGACCGGAAGTTTGGGGCCGCGCACCGGAAATGTGGATGCTGACAGCACACTGTGTGCTGTCCGCATCTTTTCCGGCCCCATTGAAAATGAATGGGTCCGCACCAACGGACGTGTGAATGGACCCTAATCCTGAGAAATGCTTATGTAAATAAGATTCTCAGGGCATCGTGACCCGGGCCATTAGGTGCACAGTCACTCCTCTAGTGACACCTCCCAGTACCTCCCCCCCCTTGTTTGATCGCCAACAATGCACCAAAAACATTATTTGCAGAAAAATAAAAAGGAAGAATTTCTCAGGATTAGAGGACTGGATTTTTACAAGAAAGGCACCTACTCTACTTGGCAGTATATTTACGTTGAAACTGATACTTTAAGTGACAGACTCCCTTTAAGGGTCCATTCACACGTCCGTAGTGTATTGAGGATCCGCAATACACCCGGCCGGCATCCCCCATAGAACTGCCTATTCGTGTCCGCAATTGCGGACAAGAATAGGACATGCTCTATTTTTTTGGCTGAGCCACGGCCCGGAAGTTCGGGGCCGAAGCAAGACAGTGCCAGCCTGCTCGACTTTAAACCGCTGATGAGCATACAGTGGGAAAAGTGAATAAAGAAAACTTTTACTGCACTTGAAAATAGAAGAACAATATAAAACCACCACTGGGAACAACGTGAGCCCACAGATAACTCCAGTAAGTTTACAGGCAGATGTTGTGCTGACAGGTTCACTTCATATTTTTCATGTGGTGGTATTCTCAAAATTCTCTATTTTATCCTGGTTATTCATCATGGAAATGTATGACTAATCTGGCAAATGAGTGTAACCAGTTGGTGTGTGTCCCTACACAATCTAATACTGTCCAATCAATGGACCCCCTTTGATAACAGGAATGGTAAGACCCAATAGTCAATTTATTATTATATTTCTAGTGGAAATAACAGAGAAACAGAACAATGCAAAGATGCTCCAGAATTATTACTGTCTATAGGACAATAGGGAAGTGCTATTACTTTCTAAGGGACACACCAGGGGCATTGTTACTGTCTACGGGGTCTCTAATACAAATTCTGTAGACGCAAGTCATGGATGGAAGAAGTCATTATGGTGGTCTGGGCAGGAAGAAAAAAAAGACAGGAAAAGTGAACTCCAACTGAAGAACACATGCGTCAACTGTAAGGCCTCATGCACACGGCCATTGTTTTGGTCCGCATCCGAGCCAAAGTTTTGGCGGCTCGGATGCGGACCCATTCACTTCAATGGGGCCGCAAAATATGCGGACAGCACTCCGTGTCCGCATCTGTTGCTCCGTTCTGTGGCCCCGCCAAAAAAATATAACCTGTCTTATTCTTGTCCCCGCTTTGCGGACAAGAATAGGCAGTTACATTAAAGGCTGTCTGTGCCGTTCCGCAAATTGCGGAACGTGCACGGACGCCATCCGTGTTTTGCGGATCTGCGATTTGCGGACCGCAAGACACACCACGGTCGTGTGCATAAGGCCTAAATCATTGGATTTTACTGTACTGCATTCACTGATATAGTCCACAGAGTGTAACAAGAATATCTACTACTATATGTTCACTGTATGGAAGCAATATTGGTCTTTGTATAGCGGACTTTATTCAGAGCTTTACTCATTCATAAATATTTATTTATGGCAGTAACATTCAGTCACTATTGGTCTTTGTACAGTAGTTCAGTACACTAATATTATTTAGTCGTTATTTAGTGGTATTGGTAGTGGTAATATAGTGTTGTCCGACCACTGGGAATGCAGCAGTAACATTTTTGTAGCTATAGGTGCTGCATCAACTGAGCCCACAAGTCCCCCTCACCACACTTAAGATGGCCAGATTATCAGGAACAACCATTCCTGAGAACGCTCATTCCCGATAATATGGCCATCTAAATGTGCCACCGATCACCCGATGAACGAGCGAAACCCTCGTTCATCAAATGATCCTGTCGTTCGTGCAGGCACTCCAATCATTGTTCCTGGGCAGCAGATCGTGCTGTGTAAACAGCGATCTGCCGCCCACAAACAATGATTCTGTATGAGGACGAGGGATTGCTATAGCAATGCCTCGCCCTCATACTGTGGAGGAGTTTGCTGCATGAGATCTTTAACCTTTTAATGGCAAAAGTAGCGGAATATAAATCAAGGAAGGGAGACTATGGAGGAAAATGCAGACAGGAGGAGACGGCTGAGCTCCACAGATGACTGTACTGCACCCACACCAGTATGCACAATGCTGGTGGTGTGCAGGGGTATTCAGTAACTACTGTGAGACCTACAGCCTAAGGCTACTTTCACACTTGCGTTTGGTGCGGATCCGTCATGGATCTGCACAAACGCATCCGTTCAGATAATACAACCGCATGCATCCTTTCAGAACGGATCAGTTTTCTATTGTGCCAGATTGCGTCATAGAAAACGGATCCATCCCCATTGACTTACATTGCGTGTCAGGACGGATCCGTTTAGCTCAGTTTCGTCAGACGGACACCAAAGCAGAATGGAGGCGTAACGGAGGTAAACTGATGCATTCTGAGCGGATCCTTATCCATTCAGAATGCATTAGAGCAAAACTGATAAGTTTTGGACCGCTTGTGAGATCCCTGAACGGATCTCGCAAACGGAAAGCCAAAACGGCAGCGTGAAAGTAGCCTAAGTAGGTTAAAGTTGGCTGGTCATGCACTGGCTGATACCACAGAGCAAATGCATGCAAGGAACTGAGCAAAAAAAACTTAAAGTGGTGTGAAACCCTCTGCCAAACACCTTAGATTGCGCAGTCACTTGGGAAGCAGACAACGCCAACCAAAGATGTACAGTCACTGCATTGTAATCCCTACTGCTGCATTGATGGGTCGCTTAAGATACCTAGTGATGATGCGAAAAAGGTACGGATGGACTGCAGCGGGTGAACATTAGGAGAAGTTGTGCAGGAGTTCAAAGTTGAACTTTTGTACTGTAACCTTTTTTCTTTTTGCTCAGGCTTCGACTTCTAAAGGATAATTATGCCTTTTTGCAATTGCACGTTGTAATTTTAAAAGATTTTACTTCTTTCTGGTGTATTTCTTATCAATGAAACACAACGTCCCAATCCTCCATTCAGTGGATTACCTCTAAGAGAAGGTCGATCAAAGGGGTTTGCTTGCTGGCAGGAGTCAGGCGAATGTTTTCAATCACAAGGACTCTCATGAAATCAAACACAAACTTCTTGGCGGGGTGGCTGGACAGATAAGTCTTGGAGCCGACATTACAATATTCAGACTGGCTTCTGTTCATGCCCGAGTCTGATGAAAAGGCTTTAAATTCTTCAGCAGGCGATCCGACGTCATCATCAAGGTCAGTGACCTGGAAAATTCGGAAGGCATGGCTCATTATTAACTTCAAGCGATACCTTAAAATTTATTGGAAGCTATTCATTCTATACATGGTAATAGTAAGACATAAAAGGTGTTGCCCCACGAAAAACATTCTACAGTTTTCAAACCAGCACCTGGCTCTGAACATTTGCATGTTAATTTGTAATTACATGTAATTTAAAATGTATTACAGCTGCTGAGTTATTGAATAAAATGTATCTGTATAGCGCCACCTGCTGTTTGCACTTTTCCTCATTTATAGGTCTTGCTCACAGAGATGGAAGCACATGCTCAGTTCCATCCTTTAACTGCCACCAGTTGTAGCTGAAAGGACATGCCCCTGAGCTGACAGCTTGAAATCAATCTAGAAAAATAATTGGAGCAATGAATGGGGAGATCTTTGGATTCATGTGAGCAAGGGTGGACTGGAAACTTAAAGTGGCCCTGGAAAAAAACTAAAAAAAAAAACTAAAAGTGGCCCCATGTTTTAGGCGGGTCTAAATTGATAGAAGGCATGGACAACAGAGGTAGATGGGGCCTGCAATACTGTAGTGCAGCACAAAATACTGACCCAGCAGAACCACATAGTACAATGAACAGCTCAGTATCTAATGCTCCTAGCATTAATTAATGCTTAGAAGAGCATCAGATCTTTATGTACTCAGTAGGCATCCATGAGGAGGGCTCTGGTGGCCCCCTGGGCATGGGAAATTTCCCTGTAGGGTCTACGGTCAGTCCGCCCCTGCATGTGAGGTACAAGGCTCCTTTAAGTGTCTTCATTGTCTGCATTGTCTGATGGAGGTATACAATGGGAGAATTTCTTGATGTATATCTCTGATGGATGCCAGTGAACAGACAAAGTAGCATACGCCATCCATAGGCTCTCATGTATACCATGTGGTATATGTTTTGGCACTGGAAGCCCATGTATGGAATAGCACAGTATAGACACGTACCAGACACTCTTTAAAGGGAACCCGTCAACAACTTTATGCTGACCTCACTGAGGGCAGCATAAATTAGTGACAGCAATGCTGATATCAACAGAGCTAAAAGTAAGCGGTTTCTGAGAACCAGCATCATAAGCATTGCAGCCCAGGTCTTGAAAAGAGTCCAATCAACCTGAGAAGAGTCCTGGTTATACATAATCTCCTGCTCTCCCGCCCATCTGCTGATGATTGGCAGTTCTCTCCGAGACAGAAAGGGAGAAAACTAGGTAGAAGAATGTCAGTCACCAGCAGGTGGGCAGGAGAGCAGGAATCCATGAATAACCAGGACTCTTCTCAGGTGGCCGTGACTCTTTTCCAGGACCAATCTGCAAGGATTGTGATGTTGGTTCTCGGCAACCACTTACTTTTAACTTATAAATGACAGACCACTGAAATCAACTCACCTGTCTGTACTTTATTCTGCCGTTAGTATGGGCTGCATAACGTTGATGACAGGTTCCCTTCAAGCCTCCAGTGGGTGAATGGAGGCCTATGGATACATTTGAAGCTCTTGGCGCAGCGGATATTGTAAAGTCACAACAGGACACCAATGACTAGGGAATAATCATACCATGGACATTACATCTGCTATCCTGCGCTATTGTGTACAATGATTTCCCACTACATTAGTGATGTATTCATTCGTACGGCAAGATAAGCTCCGTCTACAGTTAGAATATCACAAGATGCCATCTGTTCTCTCCTGTGCCAGAGGGGATGGCAGCCCAGAAGTTTCTGCACCACCTATGGTTACTTCACTGCATCACACGCTTGGTTTTAGCAGCCGACATCAAATTTATTGTGTAGTGATACACAGAAATAATCAGGGATCTGTGACAATGCAGCGGATACAGCCACCTGCAATATGCTGCTACTTGGCACCAGAGGCCTGGCTAACATTAGGCAGATGAACGTGATAACACAGCTCACTGACACAATGAGCACAGGCATGCTCCAGACCATGTAGAAACAGCCTCCCATCCTCAGAGGCCTATTCAGCTCCATCTGTCACACACGCCGATCAGTAATACAAAGACATCTTTATAGACTGCTGAAAAGGTCTGCGCCACAGGCGTATACTAACAAGTGCACGCATATGTGGAGTAAAAGGACTCCTATCATCAGGGTCAAACAACCCATCTATCAAGACTTCCAATAGACAGGATCAGATGTCACGGTTAACTATAAAAATTCTCACAGGGTAATATACATAATGTAAGTCCTGTAAAATGCTAAAGGAGTCCATATTTACAAAAGAAGTATGGTGGTCTAAGGCCATGTTCACGCCAAGTCTGGTGTCCGTCTTGCCTATATGGTTTGAGGGGAAGGACTCCACTGCTCTACCCATCAAAATAATACAGTCCAGTGGACTCCATGGACTTCTTTGTTGCGCAAAGGATCCAGCTAGGTATTGTGCATTCAGTTATAAAGAGCGAACACAGCCTATGTGTGGACTATTTGCTATCCGACCCCGCTACCTCTGCCGATACCGTGTTTGCATCCCGTATGAAGTAAAGGATCATTTTTATTAAACTGCATGGGCGAGTGCCGCCTCCTTTACCTTCCTAATAAGCACACATCACTGGCAATATCTTACAGCCAACAACATCCACCATTCATTAAATGCAGTACTAATTCGGACACCATGGGGGGAGATTCATCAGAACTGGTGTAAAGTAGAACTGGCTCAGTTGCCTATAGCAACCAATCAGATTCCAATGGAGCTCTGAATATTGAAATGAGGAATCTGATTGGTTGCTATGGGCAACTAAGCCAGTTCTACTTTACTCCAGTTTTGATAACTCTCCTCCCATATGTACAGTACATTCAGCTCAGTGGAACCTATCATTTTAGTAAGAGCTGCAGATGACGCTTGATGCCCTCTCCCTCTACCTAATTATAACCTCAGGAGAATATTTCACCACCTCAGAAAGGGCAGCATAATGTGGTGGGGGGGGGGGGGGGGGGGGGGATCAGTTTTAGAGAAACCTACTCTTTACCATCCAGTCCTTGCTGTAGGCCAGGGGTCAGCAACCTTCGGCACTCCAGCTGTTGTGAAACTACAATTCATATTTCTATGAGGGTTCTGAGAAGGACAGAGGATGTATGCATGCTGGGAGTTGTAGTTTCACAACAGCTGGAGTGCCGGAGGTTGCCTACCCCTGCTGTAGGCTAACCCCGCCGTTCAGCCCATGATTGCCAGCTTTCTGCCTATTACGGTGTTGAGTGTACTTGTTATACATCATACTGTAGGGGATCTATACACTGTATAATGGGGTCCGGGGGAGACCCATATGCATTCTGGCAGACAAGCGGAGAACCGGACAGACACAAACCACTGCAGGCTCCTCCACTCGTCTGCTGGGACGGCCATGCTGAAGTTTCACACTGGAGGTGTCAAAATAGCCTAATCTAAAAAGTGGTTTGTCCAAATTCAACAATGAATGCCACTTTTAAGGACTACTGCAGTCTCAGAATGATGGGAACACCCTTTAACTTGGACCATGCTCTTTACTTCTTTCTTAAATGATGGACCTGTCTCTTTATTCAGACATATCTCTTAACTTTTTGGACCACTCTCTTGCCATATTTCTAACATGCAATCGAGCATCACAGTCGACAAACTCCTAGCTAGCCCAGGTATTTGATGTGTTGTATCTCAAGGACACCTTGCGTGAGACAAGCCCCAATTTACAAATGAATGCTCTCATAAGGGATCTTCTTCAGAGGGGTTGAATAATTCTAACATTGCTTCTTTTAGACAAGCTATACAAAACTTGTCCAAATTTTGCTTTTGAGTTTTCGGCTTATATGTTCAACTTCAGTTCCTGCATTTTTTTCCGCAGGGATGTCATCAGTGTTCTTGCATGTGAGAAAAAAACTAAAGACTAAAAAAAACAACAACTGAAGAATAACATTAAGCATCTCCTAGAAACCATTAGTGAAAAATAGACAGTCCTTCAGTGTGCTTCAAGTTTTTTTTCACTGACGCATTGGCCTCTTTCACATGAGTGGAACAAAATCTGTCCATATTCCATCTCCAGAATACACATGGATTCAGGAAGACATACCATCAAGATTGTCATCAGTATTGCTTCAGTAATTCATCAGGATTTATATGCGTATTCCGTTCTTCCTACATTTTTTATGTACTCCCATAGACTATAATGGGTGTTTCTTCAGAAGCAATTGCAAAACTAGGACATGCTGCGCATTTCAAATACTGACGGAAATTAAACGTCCATGTGAATAGCCTTATTCATTAAGATTAGCAGTGGATTCCGGTACACAAAATACGCGCCATATAGGAATTGTAAATACGCTCGTGTGAAAGAGGCCATTGACTACAATGCATCAGTCCTGAGTGGAAAATAAATGGAGAGAACATGCTGCAATTTTACCTGGACAGACGAATGGTCAGTGAAAAACAATGCTCGTGTGCATATACCCATTGAAGTGAATGGGTCAGGGTTCAGCCCGGGTGCTGACCGCCGTAAAACCGAATCGGAACGGAACCATCCCCTGTGTGAAATAAGCCTGGAAGTGGCTCTTTGTGTTGAATTTGGAGAAACCACTTGTTATATCAGTTGTGTTGAGCTATTTAAATTGTTCTTGTTTGGTTTACTGCAAAAAGCTGAAAGCTCATAAAGGGCTCATTCAGACCGTCGTATGTTGCTTTCTGCATCTGATTTGCAATTTTGTGGATTAGATGTGGAGCCATTCACTTCTATGGGGCCCCAAAATATGCGGACAGCTCTCGGTGTGCTGCCCGCATCTTTTCTTCTGTTCCACGGCCCCGCAAAACAAATAAAACATGTCCTATACTTGTCAGTAAAAGTCGGCACGTGGCGCCATCGAAGTCTATGGGTCTGCAAAAATGCCAAATACAATCCGTTTTTTTTGAGGACATACTGAACTGACCGCAAAAAAACGGATCCAAATTTTTGTGGACCACAAAAAACATTCAGCCGTCTGAATGAGCCTAAATTTGGATAAAAATGGGGGGTTGCCACTGTAGTAACAGGCACTACTGATTTTAAGTGTCAGGGCGTCCTAAGGTACCCTTACATTTTTGAAGGGTAGTTGCAAGAAGTACATCCCCAACAGCTATGGAAGAAGTAGCTTTATTAGCTTTTCACAGTGGCTACCTACATCTGCGTTCTGACTTTTCCAGTGTTTGTGCTGATTATAAAGCCCCAAAGAATGCCAGGGTGCCATAAAGTGCATATGGTATTCATAGGCCCTCAAATGGAAGAAAAAAAAAAAAAAAAGTATGCCAATGTGCACCTGCTCAACGGTTGTCAGCATCCAATGAGTTAATGAGGTCCTATGGATATTCTCAGTGTATACACCATCTTACCCAGCATATGTACCAAATGCATACTGCAAACGCAGGGTGAACATAGTCCAGGATTCCCATAATCTATATTAAAAGGGTTCTCCAAGTATTAAGAAAATGAAAATACTTCAATATTACTTCATTATAAATATATTCTCGAATACCTTACATTAGTCATAAAGGCTTGTTTTGTCTAGGGAGCAATCATTAGGAGAAATAAAATGGCTGCCGTCCTATTAGTACACACAAAACCTGTCCTAATCACACAGGAGGACAAGTTACTTCACAACACTGAGATGAAGAGCTGCCTCATCCTCCTCTCTGCTTGTCAGGGATTATGATCCTGAATATAGTTTAATATGGTCATCAGCTGAATCTCTGTAGGAATGGAGCAAATGTGGCTAATGAGTGCATTCTCCATTACCACAGCCCCCATTACTACAGTCTGTCCTCTCTGTACTTCAGGTCTCCTCCTGAACTCCAGTCCTACAGAGATTCAGCTGAAGATCTTATCAGCTGTATTCAGGATCCTAATCCCTGACAAATAGGAGAGGAGGATGAGGCAGCTCTTTATCTCAGTGTTGTGAAGTAACTTGTCCTCATGTGTGATCAGGACAAGTTTTGTGTGCACTAATAGGACGGCAGCCATTTTGTGTCTCCTAATGATGGCTCCCCAGACAAAACGAGCCACTATAACTAATGCAAGGCATTTGGGAATATATTTATAATAAAGTAATATTTACGTATTTTCATTTTGCTAATTCCCGGAGAATCCTTTTAAGTCTTCTAAATTCTTATTTCAATATCATAGTCACAGATCTTGCTTGTAAATATAATTTAGTCAAATCTGAAAGGCAGAAAAAAGATTGCATCTGTAGATGTAAATTTATACAGACAGGTCACAGCAGGATCAGCCCAGCTTTCTGCTGTCACAATATAAATGTCGGGTGCACAGGTATTCTACTAATGAACAGGACCCAACTGTGACGTGCCATTTGCAGTTCTATGTGAAGGGGTCCGCTGGTGCCATTTTACACGTGGCCTGTTTACAAGACTAGAGAGGCTGATCTGTATCACGGTCTTTTCATTCCTAGTTTGCTAACTGCTTTCTTGTCCTTACTTTGCTGATGAATGTCAACGTGATATTTGTTCATACTCTACCAATTCACAGGCGTAAGCTTAGGAGTAATGTAGATAAATAAAAGGTGAAAATATAATTGACAGAACACGCAGAAGAAATAAAAGTTGGCTGTCAATTTCTAAGACGACAATTCTAAAGTGACAACCAAATGTCAGCGCACTTCATGTTGCCGCTTACGCAAAAATGATTGTCACAACTGAATTAGAAAAATGATATTTCTGTGAGTAAAGAAACATAATTACCAGAATTTGGCCACATCTCAAATCTTCAGATTTACTTATATGTGGTTCATTTTTGCAGTGCAGGATAATCAGTAGAATTTAAGTGTACTGGGATGAATTAAGGTAGTCTATCAGCTGATACTGACCCTACAAAGGAACTGACCGCTCTAGGTAGGAGACCTGGTTTAAATAGCAGCATGACTGAGAAAGTGAGGTCTTTATCCTGCCACTACAAGTGTCTTGTGGGGGTTCTCTACTGCAAAGCACTTGGCTCTCTGCAATGAGCGCTCCAGAACCCCTCCGCTCTGATCTTCAGTCACAGCCATAGGTGGCTGTTAGATGGACGCTACACTCATTACTCGGGGCAGAGGGAAGGGATTGTACAGCAGCTCAACGCACAGATCTGAGGGTACTTCAGCGTGAAAGACCATCTTCAGGGCACTTGGGGCATAAGCACACTCTAGATTAAAACATCTCACTTAGGGTCCATTCACACGTCCGCAAAATGGGTCTGCATCCGTTCCGCAATTTTGCGGAACGGGTGCAGACCCATTAATTTTCAATGGGGCTGGAATGTGCGGATCCGCACTTCCGCATCCATGCTTCCGTTTCCGCAAAAAAAATAGAACATTTCCTATTCTTGTCCGCAATCACGGACAAGATTAGGCATTTTCTAGTATAGTGCCGGCGATGTGCGGTCCGCAAATTGCGGAATGCACATTGCCAGTGTCCGTGTTTTGCGGATCCTCAAAACACTTACGGATGTGTGAATGGACCCTTAAAGTATCTCTAAAACTACAACAACCCATAAAGGAATGTTTAAACAGCTCTTCTATCTAGCGCCGTCAGCAGTTTAGCAGGACCAAAACTGCTAACAGACTCCCTTTAAAAAGGAAATGCAAATGCAGTAAATGTAAAGGACCATTACCATTTCAGAGTACGGTCGAATGTTAAAAGGGAACACAGTGGCTGCCAGGCCACAAAGGAAGTCAGGGCTGATCCACATTGGGGCAAGATCTGGAACATTGTGATAAAGGTAGCGGAAGAACTGCATCAAGGTCACTGGATACTCCCGGAGCCAGGAGCCTTCTTCCTCAGACTGCCAGGGCTATGTTCAAAAGGGAAAAAAAATATTAAATTGGGTAAATCTTCGAAAACACGTGAATTAGATATGGTTACATAGTAAAAATCTACTGAAGCAAAACATGACTTACAGAATTCAGCATGGTCCTGAGCATGCCCAGTAAGAGAAGTGCGGCTTCTGTGCAAACATTGTGGATAGAGGAGAACACGTTTCCACCGGAGGCAGGCACCCCAAAGATAAAACTCCAGATGGAGTCCAGGTCAAACTAAGGAAGAAAAACATGGTCTTAGATTTGATGGCATGTGTGCTGATACAAAGAGCCTGGAATCCAGCAGGCGTTAAAGGCCTGGAAAACTTAAGAGCCTTTTTTATATTATTGCTTTACATTTTGTAATAGGCTTTTATTAACATTTTTGCACCGTTTGGCTGATACAGCGTCTCTTATTTCACACTATGGCAGCTACAGAAAGATGTTGCTCCAGTCCCTCTCTGACCTCTCCTGCACGATCTTCTGAGATGGTGCTTAAATCGGTTTAGACTATGGTTCATAAAACACTACCAACTGGGCCAAAACCAAGCAGAAAACTGTCAATTGTAATGTGTTGGAAGCCAGGGAAGGATTAGGATGTCATGACGTTTTATCTGGTCTGTAACATATTAAAAGAAACAGTAAGAACGCCTTTTAAAAAGGAATCCGTCACAAGCGACCTCCCCATCAAACGGTTTGCATGGACACACAGCTGTGGTCCACTCGATTAAAACACTGCTTTTCTTTCGTTACTCTGAAGCTCCGTTCCGGAGTGATGATACTTTTTCCTACTATGCAAATCAGGCCTTTGGTGCAACGAGGCTCTTTGCTGCACGCAAGCTCCTTTCTGTGACCAGCCTCTTCTTGGCTGCTTTGATTGACAGGGCAAGGCAGTAAGAAAGCAGAGAGGGAGAGGCTGGCCACAGAGCTTGGATGTAACTAGAGCAATTGTGATGCTCTCATTGCACCAAAGGCCTAATCTGCATATTCTAAAAAATTATTGAGTACTTGGGAACGGAGTTTCGGATCAACAAAAGAAAAAACGGTGTTGAACCACAGCTACGTGTCTATGCAAAAGGTCTTGATAAGGAGGTTGCTGGTGACAGATTCCCTTTAAGTCTTGGTACCCCAGTGTGATGCTGGCATTGTTCCCATTTTTTGAGAAAGGGTACTTGGAAAAGGAGGGTCGCATTGCACAATAGGCAATCAGTTCATATTTTTTTTTGTAGTGCCAGCCTTTAAAGTGCCAGTATACATGGGCCTAGATCCCAAAGGATTTCCAGTTAATGGCTTTCATCACCCTATTACCTCTATAAAGCTAAGAAGGTCAAAACTAAAAGAGGACAAACATACACTTGTCTTACTGGCTAATTCCTACCTGGCCACCCCGGTTACTTCGGTTGCTGGTGACAGGTGCACTGACCTGCAAGTTCTCAGGCAGTTCAGTGACAGGCTGCTGTAGGAACAGTGCCATGAGCAGAAAGTAGAGTGCAGGTACGTTAGTGTGCTTGGGGAGAAGTGACTGAAGAACCGGAAAGCCAGGGAAATGACAAGCATCGCGGTTAATCTCCCTGACCGTTAACCTGCCTCCAGCGCTCCTTCCGACGTTGAAGCCTGTAAGGCAAAAATAGAGAATCTCAGAATTCTGAACCAATTTAGGTGACCTTGCCCTACTTAACACAACTTCAGCAACAAAAGCACTGTTAAACAAACCCACATACCTACATTGCTAAGTAAATTCTATGACTGATTACACCAGTTGGTCAGATCTGTAAAACCAGTTATTCATGAGCATGATTCAATGTGGACATGAACAAAAGAGACTTAACAAGTCAAAGAGGTTACACCCCTATAAGAAGCGCCAAAACCCAAAATGTATATCAGAGAAATATTTTATATATAATAGAGTGATCAAAAGCTAATTAGCTGTAAGTAAAGGTTGGGCGTTTACCCTAATCAAGGTGACCAAAGGGAAGAGGGGGAGTGAGTGGACAATAGACACACCACTATAGCATACCTATAATCCCAATAAGTGGAAATAATCACATATATTAACCATATGACTGTATATTAACCATATGACTGTATATTGAAGTGGCCAAAGATAATAATCAACTCACTTCACGGGGGGTGGCCAGCTGGATAAACTCAAGACACCAGCATGGACCAATAACCCCCCAGCCAGGAGCGCCTGTAGAGTCTTCAAAACTGATAGTTGCCCAGTAGGAAAGAAAAGGCTTCACCTCAGTATTATTGTTGAAGGCTTTGGCTTCTTTAATGTAGAAAACTGGTTCGTAAAAGGCTCAACGCGTTTCGGGGTATGCAAACCCCTTCATCAGGAGCAGGTACAAATAAAAAATATGCCTATGATAACAATAGTAGTCTTTACCTGGTGGCCCAGAGTTATTGGTCCATGCTGGTGTCTTGAGTTTATCCAGCCGGCCACCCCCCCTTGAAGGGAGTTGATTATTATCTTTGGCTACTTCAATATACCGTCATATGGTTAATATATGTGATTATTTTCACTTATTGGGATTATAGGTATGCTATAGTGGTGTGTGTATTGTCCACTCACTCCCCCTCTTCCCTTTGGTCACCTTGATTAGGGTGAACGCCCAACCTTTACTTACAGCTAATTAGCTTTTGATCACTCTATTATATATAAAATATTTCTCCGATATACATTTTGGGTTTTGGCGCTTCTTATAGGGGTGTAACCTCTTTGACTTGTTAAGTCTCTTTTGTTCACCTCCTTATACACACACTGGTCTCTTTCAGTGTGAACACCCCTTCCAGCTGCCTACCCTGATTCACTTGTTTTTTCCTGTTCTCCATCCACTGGCGCCTCTAGTTATATCCTATCTCTTGGAGTCATCCACTAGATTGGATTAACCCTCGCTTTTTTTCTCTCTCTCTATACCCGTATGTCAATGTGGACAACCACCTTCTATACACCCAAGTAAGGCTCTTGTCTATTTGGCAAATTACTTCAAAGAACTGCCCTCTCTCTGGAGGAGTGTAAGACACCCATCTAATATACAGGCCTCCGCTGAACGCCATGCAAGGTTTTTATTTTCCCTACAAATTTGTCAAATGGTGTCCTATGATGACTGCTGGTTTTAGTGAATAATGTCTTGAGTGCAAAACCTTAAATTTTTAAACAACTGGGGTTATTTGGGGCATATATCATAAATCTCTTTGCCCATGCTGGTCCCATTGTTCCAATCAATATTCATGAAAAGCTGTTAAATTCAGCCCAAGCAGATTATAAAATTAAAAGCATTTTTGGTCTTTAAATTGGGGTCCAAATCTGATGCCCCAACAAATCAGCTGATTGAAGAGTGTGCAACGCTCTGGGCCACTTCACTGTTCACCAGCCACAACTTCAGATATTTATTAACCTCTCCTGACAGGTCTGTTTTTTTTAGCTTCATGCATTCCCCATGTAATAACAATTCTGGAACATCTATTCTTATGTCTGTACATTGTGCCATTCCTTTATTATTCCTGCTAAAAGTTATGAATGAATTGCCAGCAGTCTGCAGTAAGGATACAGAGGGGTGTTAACCAGTTGGGGGTGTGTCTCTGTACTGATTAACTCTATCCAATGAGTGCTGCCATTGTCAGACTGTGCAGGGACACACCTCCAACTGGTTACCACCCCTCTGTACCCTTACTGCAGACTGCTAGCAATTCATTCATAACTTCTAGTAGAAATAATAAAGGAATGGAACAACATAGAGACATACGAATAGATGCTCCAGAATTGTTATTGCATGTGGAATGTATGAAGCTATTAAAACAGACAAGTCAGGAGTGGTAAAAGGTCCTCTTTAATGTATGTTCCTGGTACTTGAACTGAGTCCCTTTCACTTGAATGGTGCAGTACCAGGCACAACCACTACAAAATGTCTAGAGCTGAACCTGGTAAACAGTAAAGAAGCCACAGCCCCTGCCTTCCCCCTTATCTGATATTGATGGTCTATTCTACGGATACGTTATTAATATTTAAGTCCTGGAAAACCTGTTAAAAGGGGTTGTGCCACGAAAAATATTTTACAGCTTAGAAACCAGCAAATGGGTCTGAATCCTTTTGTAATTGTATGTAAACATTTAGTACAGCCACTGAGTAATTCAATAAAATCTCTCTGTATAGTAGCACCTGCTGTTAGTTATTTTTTTTTCTATTTCTTTGACCTCCTCACTGAGATGGCCGCACATGCTCATTTTCATCCTTCACCTGCCTCCTGAGCTGTGATAGGGAGAGCATGGACACGCCCCCTTAGCTGCAGCAGAAAAGACACTCCCACTGAGCTGTGATAGGGAGAGCATGGACACACCCCCTTAGCTGCAGCAGAAAAGACACTCCCCTTGAGCTGCCAGCTTCATATAAATCTAGCAGAGCATTGAATGTGCAGATCTCTGAATCCATGTGAGGTACAGGGCTGGTTCCAGCTTTGTTAGAAAGAGGTTGTCATGTACTATATGATGTCTGATTGACATTTTTACATTAGTCATCGGATAACCCCTTTAAGATAATATATGGACTGTATTAACAATGACACTTAAGACACTTACCTAGTACTGTCCCGATCTTATTGGTCAAGACAGAATCTGTTTGGTCAAGCCATCCTCCCCCACTCACTCCTTCCTTGAACTTAATAAGGATTGGCTGGTTGCTCAAGAGTACCACCAAAATCCTCATGGCTGCAGTGACTGTTGTTGAATGCAGGTGTTCCTCCATGAACATGATGACCCAGTCAAAGCCAAGGGTCTTGACTAATTCTTCACAAGCTCTTAATAGAATAAGAACAAAGCAATGTTAGTAAATGATTTGTGCAGTTACTCCTAAAAAGTGAGAATACATGCTGACCGTCCATATCTGCAGATCTCATCTAAACTAGTGGATCCACATTTCTTCCTATAAATTGGTCAGCAAATTAGGTGGGGACTGACAGAAGGAGCCATTCTGGTTGTCACATTAGTTCACTAAAATGATCAGATATGAGCCCTATTAATATGATAGTCTACTACAACACTGACCCATCAACTGACCCATCCTTCACTGACACTTGCAGCTTCTCCTACATCTTGACGACAGTGTCCGTATAGGATTAAATACAGAAAGCTGAGAAAGCTGAGTGCTCTCATGTGGGAATCAATCAAGTGAAAAGTGTATTTCTGCAAACTTCACTGTCCGTTCTCTAGGAGGGCTGTTTTCTGTAACTAAATTCTAACACCTCAGCCTTAGGGCTCATGCACACGAACGTAAGGGCTCAGTGCCCATGCTGCGGACAGCATACGGCGGTTCCGCAATACACGGGTCACCAGCCGTGTGCATTCCGCATCACGGATGCAGACCCATTCACTTGAATGGGTCCGCAAATACGGAGATGCGGTGCATAAGCACGGATCGGAACCCCACGGAAGCACTATGGAGTGCTTTTCTGGCCGTGCCTCCGCACCGCAAAAAAGTAGTGCATGCACCACTTTTTTGTGGTGCGGATTGTCGGATGTGGATCGCGGACCCCATTCAAGTGAATGGGTCCGCGATCCGCATGCGGCTGCCCCACGGTCGGTGCCCATGTATTGTGGACCGCAATTTGTGGTCCGCAGCATGGGCAGGGAGCCCTTTTGTTTGTGGGCATGAGCCCTTATTCAGAGGATGACCAAAATTGCACTTTAATTGTACTTACTTCAATATTTTATTAATTTATACAGTGCCATATTGAGATTGTCATCACTCACAATCTAAATTTTGTATTAACCTATCTGAATGTGTTTGATGTGTGAGTACCCGGAGGAAACCCATGCAAATGAAAGTAGAACACACAAAGTCAGTGTAGATGATGCACTTGGTAAGATCTGAACCCATAAATGTGAATCCATCTCTGGGACCCACATCTGTCTCAACTAGGCCCCGACTTACTCTGCCTGGAATGGAGAGGTGGCCACTCAAGCATGGCTCTCTCCATTCACTTCTGGGTAACATCTGAAAATAGCTGAGAAAACGTCTCTATAAGTGAACAGAGAGAACCTTAAATGCATGGCCACCTTTCTATTCCCAGCTCCACAAGATGGGGCTCCATTCTTGAGATAGAAATGGGTCCCAAAAGTGGGATATGCACTTATTGTACATTTGTGGTATATCCTGTGGATATGCCATAAATGTCCAGATCGGACAACCCCTTAAAGGCCTGAAGATCAGTGGAACAAGAGCTCAGGGAACGTGTTTCCGCCATAATGTAAAGTGAACGGCGGAAGGAGCAATCCTATTACTAATACTACAGTATACAACTAGACAAGGTTAGAAAATCCCAGAAGACATAAAATGTCTTGCAGAATGGGCCAAGGGTGGAGTTTTGACTTTTTCCTAGTCTAAATGGCCACCAGTGGTCCTACATTGGGTATCCCACCAGAGACTACTTACTGGAGATTGACTGTGGTCTTTTCCTTTGTAGTATACAGGAGTTTTAGCAGCATATCCAATAGCCTATTTCTTAGAAGAATAAGATTGGCAGAAACGAGTCCCCCAAAGTCATCCTCATTTCCTTATTGGATCACACATATAAAAATATATATATTAAAATACAGTGACTGATAACCGGTCACAACAGAAAAGAAAGCAAACCAGAAACTGCTCTTCAAAAAATCTATTGTACAAATAGTTTTACATTGCAAAGTTTACAGCATCATCCATGTACTGTAATAATACTATAAAGTATTCCATAAGGTCACATAGTAAAAAAAAAAAAAAAACGACAGTAAAAAGTGGCTGTGGATGGCAGAACTGCTCTCCTTACCTGGCTCTAACTTCTCCTCGTTATTTACTTCCATTACAACAAACTTCTCACATACAGCAAAGGTTGGTAGCGTTGATGAGATGAACTGTCCAAACCTTCAAAGGAAAAATGGACTGCATTTTAGGGACAATCTAAAAGGTAGGAAAGAAAATTGAGGACTGGGACAATTACTAGGAATGTACGTTCATTTCTGATCACTGCCCCATGTAAATGCAAATGTTTGATGTTGGGTAAACGCATCTTTCATATAGCACCTAAAAACAATGAATCTGTATGGGGATGAACAATCACAATAACGATCATTCATCCCCATACAAAGGGGAGGATTGCTGCATGTAAATGCGACTGAATGAGCGGACAATGTTTGGGAACGAATGGTTCATAAATGGGACCGTAGTCCATCAACTAAATATTACCTGAGCAGGTCATTGTTGTTTGGAAAACCCTGTAGGAGATAACTTAGCACATTACTGATAGCAGATATGGTGGGCTGTGATAGGGACATGTCTCGCAGGGTCAGTAGCAACTTGGGTATTAGTTGGAATTCCCTCATGAGCTTTGCGTTCTTTGCGGCTTCACTGCAAAAAGATGACAATACAATTCAATGCAACATGTTTCTCTTGGTCTAAAGGTTCACTTATCATTTCTTGCAATGAGAAAAGATTAGAACCTACAGCAAAAATACAAAATAGCATCCTTTTCGTTTTGCCAGTTCATGATACTACACCACAGATCGAAAGGCCAAGAGTATGTTCGCCCAAAATTCCTTCCAATGCCATGCGGACGAAGGGCATAATGGCCCATGGGCTGCTTTACACATTGATTATTATTAGCTCATGTAATGC
This sequence comes from Bufo bufo, assembly GCF_905171765.1. NCBI lineage: Eukaryota > Metazoa > Chordata > Amphibia > Anura > Bufonidae > Bufo > Bufo bufo. Next base: position 533,710,731 of record NC_053390.1, on the reverse strand, counting down.
TGCTTGGTGGAGAAATATGGCCCAATTCACATGACTGTGCTCGGCCCGGGAAACATGGCTTGTGTATTGGCCGCATCTCCTGGACCAACGACAGCATCCCTGACCCGAAACGCCTGCATCATAGTGATACAGTCAGTTCTCATGGCATTGCGGGTGATGATGTCAGTGCAGTACATAAGAGCAGTGATCAGAGAAGAACTGACTGTTCGGGTCAGCTGGTCCGGGAGATGCAGCCAATACACGGCCCAGGTTTCCCAGACTGAGCACGGTCATGTGCATCAGGCCTAAGGGATCCACTTGAGCTGTGCTCTCCTACATTAAACACAGAAAAAGCTCAGAAAATATGTGGATCCTACCTCTGCCCTGTCTTTTGTAGGACAAAAAGTTTGCTAAATCCCGGCCACCAGTCAAAGATAGAACAGATAAGCAGAAGATGGATCCCTTTGTCCACTGCATCATTTCTACAGGACGGTTTATGTCAGAAACATGCAAATGCTGCAGACTGACCGTGAGGACAAGTACATGTCTTGCCTACTTTTATCATTCACTTCTCTACCTCTGTACTCTGCAATCATGTGTACTTGTATTTTAACACAGTATGCGTATTTTGGTTCAGTGACATCATTATGTTCATTATCCCTGCTCTGTGACATCACTATGTCATCTATCTTACATAGTAAGGAGATAGAGGGCCGCACACTGTTGTAGCTGGTGCCCGCAAAGACTGAATAGTCGTGATCAATAATGTGTAAATTGTGGCACACAGGATATTTGCTTGCAATTATGGGTATTTATCCATGATATTGCATGAATAAATAACCAAAATGGCAAGCAAATATCCTGTGTGCCACAATTTACACATTATTTATCTTCCGTACTGATGATGCTTATTACCCCTATATTGGGGCATCACCATCATTATTATACCTGGCTGCGGTCCTTTACCTTTTCTTGTGACTTACCCGTGTGCATTATCCCAGTCTAGTTGTGAGCCTCTGTGACAGATTTTACAACAGGGCCCAGGTTCTGAAAGCAATTTTATTACAAAGTGCTCTGGTTTCAAACTATTAGGCTCTTTTCGCATCTGGGCTGGAGGCTGGGTTTGGACCTACCTTGATTCAGTGAGAAGTTCAATGAAATGTTCAAAGAGCGAAAGATGGAGCTCATATGGTGCATGGAGCCAGACCTAAAACACGTAGAAGGAAATGGAATAAATAATCATTTAGATTATAACTATATTTAAATAAAAACATTACATTACAATTTCAAGCAAACCGCTAGACAATACACCGCTCCCATGTGTTCCCCAATTTCCGAGGGTGGGTCCCAGTGTTCTAATTTTGCAATGGTTGACTTTAACATTTTCCCTTCTTTATCTGATTTACAACCATTATTCATTATTTAGGCTTTTCAGGTCTTTTTACTCCTCTGTGCATTGAACAGGACTACTTAAAGGGGTATCCAAGGATTTTGTTCCTGGTGGCCGATCAGCTGTTTCAGTGCTGGAAGTACACAGCTCTGCCCATTGTGTAGAGGATAGAGCTGGTTACTGCCCCAATGAGGTTAATGGGAGAAGCACTGTGGCAACCAGCATCTAACCACTACGCAATGCATGGAGCTGTGTATTTCTGGTGCTGACTTCCAGCTAATCAGCAGCGTTGCAGCGGGTCGTACCCTGACAATCAGGGTTCAAAATCCCAGACAATCTCTTTAAAGTGGATTTGTCAGGGTTCTTATGCCCCCCTATCTGAGGGCATCATAGGATAGAGGGGGAGATAATGAGCTCCAGAAATGTATACCTTTCTATGGTCTGATTCAAAAAGCTGCTTAAAGACCTTTCACCACTCCTGACATGTCTGTTTTAATAGCTTCATCCATTCCCCATGTAATAACAATTCTGGAACATCTATTCTTATGTCTCTATGTTGTACCATTCCATTCTTATTTCTACTAGAAGTTATGAATGAATTGCTAGCAGTCTGCAGTAAGGGTACAGAGGGGAGGTAACCAGTTGGGGGGGTGTACCTGCACAGACTCTCTCTATCCAATCAGTGCTGCCATTTTCAGACTGTGCAGGCACACTCCCCCAAATTGTTACCACCCCTCTGTACCCTTACTGCAGACTGCTAGCAATTCATTCATAACTTCTAGTAGAAATAATAAAGGAATGGTACAACATAGAGCCATAAGAATAGATGATCCAGAATTGTTATTACTTAGGAAATGCATGAAGCTAATAAACCAGGGATGTCAGGAGCGGTCACAGGACCTCTTTAAATATTGCCAGGCCTTAAAGTAATTTTACAATGACCTATAATCAGGCCAATTATTGGGGATGAGTGTTTGTATAAATGCTTGTTCCTGATAATTGGATTGTGCAAAAGGAGCCGGCAATTACCCGATGAATGAACAGACACTTCAGTGATAATGTCTTTCAGCCGCCACCTAAAACCATTGTTTCTGTGCAGCAGACTAAGGCTACTTTCACACTCGCGTTTTGGGCAGATCAGTCATGGATCTGCAAAAACGGATCCGTTACAATAATACAACCGCATGCATCCGTCACGAACTGATACGTTTGTATTATCTGTAACATAGCCAAGACTGATCCGTCATGAACTCCATTGAAAGTCAATGGGAGACGGATCAGTTTTCTATTGTGCCAGATTGTGTCAGAAAATGGATCCGTCCCCATTGACGTTTGGCTCAGTTTCGTCAGACGAACAACTAAACGTTGTAGGCGGCGTTTTGGTGTCGGCCTCCAGAGCGGAATGGTGACTGAACGGAGCCAAACTGATGCATTCTGAGCAGATCCTTTTCCATTCAGAATGCATTAGGCAAAAACTGATCCGTTTTGGACCGCTTGTAAGAGCCCATGATGGATCTCACAAACGGAAAACCAAAACGCGAGTGTGAAAGTAGCCCTATCTGTGTGGGCAGGGATCTGCTGCCCAGGAGCAATGGTTTTCTATGGGGATTAGTGATCACTGCATACAGTGGAGGGGATTGCTGCAGATAAATGTAGTAATTATCGGGAACGTCTAGTTCATTCCTGATAACTGTCTGACACGATGGTCCATTAAGGCTAGTTTCGCACTAGTGTTAAAGAGATCCAGTGGGCTGTTCACACCTTGTGGGCATGGGAAGCACATTTGAGCTGAAGCATTTAACCACTTGAGAACAATACAGGATAAATGTAAGCTATGTGACCATTGGGCTGTAAAACCATTTGGCATTCGCTTCTGTCTGCACAGATTTTTCTACTATCCTCTGATAATATTAGAAGGTAACAGCCCACAGCCCCTAGTAGAAATACAGTGACAACTGGGTGTTACCTGTTCTGGCTGTGTCCCTGCACACTCTCACACCAGCCCGCCAGGGACATAACTTCCACAAGGGGAATGGTTACACCCAGTTGTCAATTTGGGAGTACTCAGGAGGAATAACAGAGGAATGGCGTAATGCAGAGATACTCCAGACATGTTATTTAATTAAAACAGATCGTTATCAGTGATTGATAACATTCTGTATATGTGTGCATAAGAGATCGCTGTCCGTCACTGGTAACCCCCTCCCTCCTGTACTTGTACTAGATATAAATGTATAAATTACAGGTTGTACTGAATCTTTTCCCAAAGAGCTATATAGCAATCTGCTCAGCTCCTCCTGCTCTATAACATGCTGCCTGCAGATTCCACTGCATTTTGTGGTGACAGGTAGAGCAAATGTTAACTAGATGATATGCTGAACGTGGATTTCTTCCTGGGCCTCTTGGTCAGTTATGTTGGCCACTAACCTCAAAGTCACAGAGCAGGTCTTGGAAAGCTGTAGAGTTGGGTATAATGGATGTTTCATGACCACTGTCCACTGTCCCAACCAAAGAAAACGTGAGATGTAAAATGTGGCTGTTGAGAAGACCTCTCTTCTTCTTCAGCAGCATTGCCAGCAGCTACAAAAAAAAAAAAAAAGAAAGGAAGATTATCAGTGCGTACATATCACAAAGTGCATACAATTTATGGCTAAGCCTCACTGGCCCCACTAATTGATTGTGCCACTTTAACCACCAGCTGAAAAATACTATGCAAACATAATAAAAAAGGTGTACTGGTAGATATTTTAACCTCTTCACGACCGCAATCTGTATATATACGTGATAGCTGCACATACCCCGTGCAGCGATCACGTGTATAGACGTCAAGCCAGCTCTTTAATCCAAGCGCTGCAAAGCGCTTGGATTAAAGCTTCTGCCCGAGCCCTGCTGCTGTCACGGACAGCATACAGTCTAGTAATGCCAGCAAGGGGCCAATCAGAGTGGCCCCTTGCCGGCAATCGATCCGATTGGTTAGTCTGTGCAGACTAACCAATCGGATCGCGGCAGTGTTAAAATGCCGGTTTCAGGCTCTGATCTGCGCTCTGCAGATCACAGCCTGAAATCGGTAATGTGTCCTGAAGCCCCCGATCTGTGCCCCCTTCTTGTCCTTCTTACCCTGCCCCCGATGCGGTCCGCCCCCTCCTGCCCCGATCTGTAATAAGTAAAATGCTGCCCCCTGCCCCCGATGCGTCCGCCCCCTCCTGCCCCGATCTGTTATAAGTAAAATGCTGCCCCCGATGCGGTCCCCCTTCTGTGTGTGATGGCGGCGGCTCCATTCCTGAGCCGCCGCCATCAGCAGCGTGTGTCAGCTCTATGCTGACACTGCTGTAACAGCATAGATGCCGCAGTAGCGGCATCCATGGGGTTAATAGAGGGAGGGGGCTCCCTCTCTCTCAACCATCAGGGCTGCTGCGATCGCAGCGCCCGAAGGTTGCCATGGCAACCGGACGCTTTGCAAAGGCGTCCGGTTGCCATGGCATAGGCGTCCGGTGCTGCCACCCACAGGCATCTGATTGTATTATACTTTGCAATGCAAAAGCATTGCAAAGTATAGTACAACCATCAGCCCCACTGGATCTTCAAGATCCAAGAGGGAACTGATAAAAAAAAAATTGAAAATAATAAAAGTAAAAATAAATAAATAAAAATGTAAAAAAAAAAAATCCTTTTCCTATAAAAAAAAACAAAAAAAAAACAAACAAAAACCACACATATTAGGTGTCACCGCGTCCGTAGCGACCATCTCTATAAATATATCACATCATCAACCCCGTCCAATAAACACCATAAAAAATAAAAACAGTGTAAAAAAATAAGCCATTTTTGTCACCTTGCATCACAAAAAGTGCAACAGCAAGCGATCAAAAAAGGCGTATATACCCCAAAATAGTACCAATCAAACCGTTACCTCATCCCGCAAAAAAAGCCCATATTTAAGACAATCGCCCAAAAAATAAAAAAGCTATGGCTCTCAGACTATAGAGACACTAAAACATCATTTTTTTGGTTTCAGAAATGCTATTATTGTGTAAAACTTAAATAAATAAGAAAAAGTATACATATTGGGTATTGCCACGTCCGTAATGATCTGCTCTATAAAACTGTCACATGACCTAACCCCTCAGATGAACGCTGTAAAAAAAAAAAAAAAAAGGTTCCAAAACAGCCAATTTTTTGGCCACCTTGTCCCATAAAGTGTAATAATGAATGATCAAAAAATCCTATGTACCCAAAAATGGTACCAATAAAAACCTCAACTCTTTCTTCAAAAAATGAGCCCCTGCACAAGACGATCGGTAGAAAAATAAAAAACATATGGCGTTCAGAAAACCAATCCAGCAAAATCTGCCTTCCAAAAACCATACGGTGTTCCTTTCCTTCTGCGCCCTGCCGTGCGCCCTTACATCAGTTTACGACCACATGTTGGGTGTTTCTGTAAACCGCAGAATCAGAGTAATAAATATTGAGTTTTGTTTGGCTGTTAATTCTTAATGTGTTAAAGAAAAAAATGTAATAAAATAGAAAATCTGCTAAAAAAGTGAAATTTAGAAATTTCCTCTCCATTTTCCTTTAATTCTTGTGGAACACCTAAAGGGTTAATAACGTTTGTAAAATTGGTTTTAAGTAACTTGAGGGGTCTAGTTTCTACAATGGGGTCATTTATGGGGGTATCTACTATATAGGCCCCACAAAGTGACTTCAGACCTGAACTAGTCCTTAAAAAGTGGGTTTTGGAAATTTTCTTAAAGATTTTAAGAATTGCTTCTAAACTTCTAAGCCTTGTAACGTCCTAAAAAAATAAAATAACATTTCCAAAATGATGCCAACATAAAGTAGACATATGGGAAATGTTATGTAATAAATATTTTATGAGGTATCACTTTCTGTTTTAGAAGCAGAGAAATTGAAATTTAGAAAATTGCTAATTTTTATTTATTTTTGGTAAATTTGGGATTTTCTCATAAATAAAGGTGATATATATTGACTCAAATTTATGACTATCATGAAGTACAATGTGTCACGAGAAAACAATCTCAGAATGGCGTGGATAAGTAAAAGTGTTCCAAAGCTATTACCACTTAAAGTGACGCATGTCAGATTTGTAAATTTTGACCTGGACACTGGGGCATCAATGACCTTTGGTCATGAAAGGGTTAAGGCCTGGACATGAAGGTGGTCACATGTGAAGGCAGTATTACACCGGCCGATAAACGCCCATTAGCGATCATCTTACAGTGTAACACTGCTGCCGAATGCCCGATGAACGAGCAACCCAGAAAAATCAGTGCTTGCCGGTGGCAGATCGTGCTGTCTAATTACAATCTGCCGCCGGCAAACCACTAAACAGTATGCCATAGTGATCACTTTTCCCCATGCTGTGGAGGAGATCTCTACATGTAATAGCAGCGGTCTCCTCCACTAATTAGCAAACGATTGCCCGACAGGGAACGCTTCCCTCCCGACAATCGATTGCTCAATCGGCCTGTGTCATACAGGCATAAGGGGTAGGTTGTCAGTATTTACAAGCACTGTTTCCCTCTCCATCCCTCAGTCTTTACATCCTGAACTCACACACATTAGACGAATGTCATCCAAACCCATTGACCAGCTAATCTGTACAGTGGTGTCCCGATGTCAGGGGAAGTAAGGCTGGGGCTGTTGGGTTTCAACGTGACCAATCCTTTGTTCCGACAGCAGCTTATTCCCCTCTTCCTACTGTAAACACATGCAGGCTAAGATCCGGCACAAAAACGCCATCCCCCAACCACTACACGACTGGATAAATATTCCCATATGATATTCTACGTGAACCCAATTAACCTGAAAACTACTACAACCTTGAAATGACCATGTCTTGTAATTTTCTTCCCTATGAGCTTAGATGGAATTCACAAGGCTTGTCAGCAGTTTGATGAATGTGTTAGCCCAAAGCAAAATATGCTAATTTTGCTTTTTGGAATAAACTTAGCCTACAGAGTATAGCTGGTTTTATTTAGACTCTGCTCCATTATACCTGGTCATCAATTCCACAAATTATTATCGAAATATCCCTGTACCTACCGCTCATGAAATAAGTCCTATAGACATGTCAGGACTAATACATGGTTATTGATCAGTGAAAGACTAAAGGTGCAATGTTACAGCCGATTGTCGGGAAGGAACGCTTCCTTCCCAACAGTCGGCTGCTCGTTCAGTGAAGGAGACCGCTGCATTTTACATGCACATTTCTGAAAAATTTTAGTTTTTTTTTTTATTAAGCCAAAAAAGTTTTACTTAGAAAAAAACTGGAATAAAAACGTCACCAACTTTATCTGATTCTAGGTCAGTAAACTGAAATAGGTGCTTCAAAAACATGGCGCTCATTCTGAAAACTATATTTTTCAATGTATTTACACCAGGCAACTGGCAAAAAATACACAGAAAAATCCCCTGCTTCCCATCTGTCTGCAGCCACCACTAGAGGGAGCTAAGTGCACAGGAATGTATACAGTTACAATTGGCTGAAATGGAAGCTGTTTGCATTTTTGTGCAATAATCATTAGGGGGAGCTTAGTGCGGCGCTTTATTTTTTATTTTTTTTACATTGTAAAGAAAAGGAGTTCAATGCCCCCTCCCCCACCCTTCCCATAGGCCCTGTGGCAGTCACGTGGTCTGCCTTCACTGAAAGTACGCCACTGCTAAAAAACATTTTGGATTATCTATAAAATATTATTTCAGCCTCATTCCACTTTTCTGCAGCCAAATAATTATAAAACACTATGCAAAATGCAACGCTCCCATCTGTATAATCTGATAAAGCCTCGCCAGCTGTCAATCAATTGAGGCTGATTCAGTGACCACTCGATAAAGAACATGCGATTCACTCTATAGCTGTGTTATTCTATGTAGCAAAGAAGAATAGTCCATGATATAGGTGAGGTGCATCAAGATGGTGTCTGGTTACTGCATAAACTAGGAGTCAAATAAAAAGATGATGCATTATGTTTCATAGGTGGAGCTATGCCACGTAATATATATTACATATACTTGACAACATGTGGCAATATTATATAATCTTTGATGTCATCAGTCTTTTTTATTAGCCAGCATACCTGGTAACCTTTAATCCTTTCCATTTCTTTGCTGGCCAAAGGATTGCTCTTCACCACACACACTAGTGCCTTGACAGCGGCATAGAGACCTTCAACGTCAGATGCCATAGCTACTAGTCCAAGAATGGCTGCTGCACCTCCTATATACTGCAAGGTTGTGGCCACAGGTTTGGGGACAAATGTTCTTACTCCTAAAGTAAAACACAAGTGGGTCAAATATTGCCACTAAATCGTGGAACGTGCTCTAAAATATAAATCCTATTTCGTTTTTGTAAAACCTTTGGAAGCAAAATGTTTTTTAATGGAAGTTCTACGTTAGCCAGAACTCCTGAAGTTAAGGTTTTGATTTCTGATTGCTTCAAAATGAGTGACCGGTGTGAGAAGACAGTAGACTTAGCTAGAGATATAACCAGCAAAAGGAAGGAGACTGTGATCCTGTTGTAAGAGCTGTAGTGTGACCACATCTAGAGTACTGTGCTCAGTTCTGGGGACCTCACCTTCCAAAAGACACGTGTCCAAAGACCAGATACAAATATGGTGGGAGGTCTGCCACATGAAACTCAAGAAAGACTTAAATAACTTGAAGGCTGTAGACAACTTTTGGGGCATTCCTTTTACTATTGCATTCTGCTCATTTTGGGCTAAAATAATTTGTTTCATTGGCCTTTACTGAAAATTTTCAACAGTTTTCCCGATACAGTTTTCAGTTTGTGTATTTGCAGACTAGCAGGCACCATACATCAATCAAATAACTGCTCTCTCTGCTGGATCTGTGCTTTCCTAACATCTTATTTGATAAGAAATTAGTTTAAATTAGTTTTTATGAGCTGTCAGAAGTTCAGAGATACGGGCTACAGACCAAGCCTTCAGAACAGGTCTGTGATCGATTCAGTGTGAAGCAGAGAGCCTGCTGATCTGTTAATGCAGAGAAAGCTGTAGAAGAAATACTGTTGAAAATGTTTAATAAAGACCAATAAAATTGATACTTAGCCCACAATGATTAGAATGTAGTAACAAAACAAATGCCCCCCAAAGTTGTCCATAGTCTTTAGGGTCCATTCACACATCCGTAATTTGGGTCCGCATTCGTTCCGCAATTTGCGGACCCATTCACTTTCAATGGGGCTGGAACAGATGCGGATCCGCATTTTCGGGATCCGCATCCGTTTTTTCAGGATCCGTTTTTTCGTTCCTGAAAAAAATAGAACATGTCCTATTCTTGTCCGCAATTGCGGACTAGAAAAGGCATTTTCTATTATAGTGTCTGTGATGTGCGGATCCGCAAATTGCGGATCGCACATTGCAGGTGTCCGTGTTTTGCGGATCCGCAAAACACTTACGGACGTGTGAATGGACCCTTAATTTGTATAGTCCAAAAAGGGTTGTGCACAAATTTCCAGACCTCTAAGAATGGAGGGACCTGTACTGGTGATCATGCTTACCTGATCCCTGGAGCTGGGTTCTGGCTCATTCGCTCCCCGACCTTTGCTGCTTGTCTCAAGTCTCTCCATGTAAACTTCTGGTTTGACGGCACTGTGCTCGGCTCCACTTGTATCATGTGACCATTTGACATGACAAAAGAGGAACAGCGGCCAGTGATTGGCTGCAGCGGCGTCAAACAGGAAATCTACATGGAGGAACCCGAGACAAGCAGCGGAGGCCTGGGTGCTAATGAGCTGGGAGCCAGTGCTGGGGATCAGGTAAGGCTACTTTCACACTAGCGGTTTAGTTTTCCGGTATTGAGTTCCGTCATAGGTGCTCAATACCGGAAAAAAACGCTTCAGTTTTGTACCCATTCATTGTCAATGGGGACAAAACTGAACTGAACGGAATGCTCCAAAATGCATTACTGCTTTCCCATACTGGAGAGCAAACCGCAACATGTTGTAGTTTGCTTTCCGTCCTAGGATGCGGAGCAAGACGGATCCGGCATGACACCCAATGCAAGTCAATGGGGACGGATCCATTTTCTCTAACACAATAGAAAACTGATCCGTCCTCCATTGACTTTAAGCGGACTTCATGACTGATCCGTCTTGGCTATGTTAAAGATAATACAACCATATCCGTTCATAACGGATGCGGATGGTTGTATTATCAGTAACGGAAGCGTTTTTGCGGAACCCTTCCGGATCCAGTAAAAACATTAGTGTGAAAGTAGCCTTAGTATGGGCACCAACATGGGTCCTGCTTGTCCAAGTAATCTAGAAATTAGTGCACAGCACATGATTAAAACCTTTAAATAGGTTAAAGACATGGCCGCCTCCAAGAGGTAACAATTGTAGCGACACTGTAAATGTGCGAGTTCTGCTCTCCTGAATTGAGATGCTCAAATGACAGAGATAGATATTACATACAGTGGGTACCTGCCTAGACTGAGGTCACCTCGCCGGGGTAGGTGGGCACAGATATTTTTTTATCAAAATATATTTGCTAAGAACCTTATATTTATCTATCATATTAAATGCAGTGTTAGTTTATTTATAGATTTTACATTTAATGCTATTTAGTTGTGTCCAGGTACATCCGCATATCATATCGTGCAGGATGTGTTGATCATTTTTGTGTTTGTTTGGTTGAGCAGAAGACCTAAGCCAGCCAGCCAGCCTCCTTCATAACGCTCTGACACACAGGGAGGGAGATGAAGCTCCCGTTACCTGAGACCATGTCATCACGTCACAGCTTACAAGAAAGCCTCAAATCAGGAAAGGGAAGCAAGGCTGCCATGGGTGATCTGTGCCGTATATTAGCATATTAACAATAAACTACTTTATTTCATAGCTGGACTACCCCTTTAAGGAAAGGGTTTAGTGGTTACAGTCTGCTGTTTCCTAATTGCATGCATGCAGAGAAACATAAAAGCACTTTCCCTTCTTAAAGTGGACAAAAGATGGAGGTTGAATTGGGTTAAAGGCGTGCGTCCTCTGTCATCAGTCACAGTGAGACATGAACCTGATCCTGACCTTTTCATTGATAAATGAAGGGTACAAATGTTACCTAGGTAGCCAATGAGCGCGGCTCCAATTGTCCGAGCAGGGCCATTCAGATGTCCAGCTGAGTTATGCAGCAGCTTCACAGGGGTGGCATTCTCATGAGATGATATTGCCAACTAACAAAACAAGAAATAAAAAGTTACATATTTCTGCAGTGCATTTCATGTCACATTTCTTTGAATATCTACATTTTTATGAAATGCTATTAGGCATTAAAGGAAATCTGTCACCAGAATGATCACCATTAAACTAAAACTATTGTCTTGCAGCACTTACTACCTCCTTTCCAGAAGTGCTTTTCTTTCCTTGCTGCTTGGTTTCTATCTTGAAAAAAATCCACTTTATTCCTTGTGCAAATGAGCCAGTAAGGTGTCCAGAGGGGGGTTATTTTTGTTCAAAGGCGCCCAGGAACACCCCCATTGAGTGCCCAGGCCAGCCCTCCAGCAGAGCCCAAGCACGCCTCTCCTCGGCTCATACTCTATGCCCCCAGCAGCGCCGTTGCTGACGCCCACTACATCGCTAACAGCAGAGAACCCCGCCCACCCTTGCCTTCAGTGTCACTGACATATCTCGCTGCGCTTCTTCTCTTCCAGCAGAGAATGAAAACATCACTAGGCTCAGCGCATGCCCAGTAAAACATTTGAGGCTGATACCCTCAGTTCTGAACACTGCCTGTGCCTCCGCTCTTCCGGTTCAAGTGAGGGCATCAGCCTCAAATGTTTTACTGAGCATGCGCCGAGCCCAGTGACAGTTTCATCCTCTGCTGGAAGAGATGGAGAAGAAGCGCGGCGAGATTTGTCAGCGACGCTGAAAGCAAGGGAATAAAGTTGATTTTTTCAAGATAGAAACCAAGCAGCAAGGAAAGAAAAGCTCATCTGGAAAGGAGGTAGTAAGTGCTGCAAGACAATAGTTTTAGTTTGCTCAATCTTCAAGCGGATCCGTTCCCCATTGACTTTCAATGTAAAGTCTGGACGGATCCGCTCAGGCTACTTTCACACTTAGAAATTTTTCTAAGTTATAATGCAGACGGATCCGTTCTGAACGGATGCAAACGTCTGCATTATAGGAGCGGATCAGTCTGATGAAACATCAGACGGACCCGCTCCGAATGCTAGTGTGAAAGTAGCCTTAATGGTAATGATTCTGGTGACAGATTTCCTTTAACTCACAAAGTGGCCCAAACTTGATGATTCACAAAAATGCTAAATTACTAACCCCCATGCATCATCACAGTATGTGGTGTCTGTGCCTGCCTTTATGATGTATGGTATCATATTTCATGATTTATACCCAGTTATGTACTTATTCTTTATTTTTACTTTTTTTGCTTTGTCTTCTCTTTCAAGGGAAAATACAATTTAAAAAGGGGTCACTAAGACAATGTAAAATAGATATATCCTAACACTTGCTCTTTTCATTCCCTCTTAGTTCCCTGTGTCTAGCTGGAGCAGAAGTGGGATTGTTAAGCCTGCTCCTTTAGGCCCCTTTCACACGGGCGAGTATTCCGCGCGGATGCAATGCGGGAGGTGAACGCATTGCACCCGCACTGAATACCGACCCATTCATTTCTATGGGGCTGTTCACATGAGCGGTGATTTTCACGCATCACTTGTGCGTGGCGTGAAAATCGCAGCATACTCTATATTCTGCGTTTTTCACGTAACGCAGGCCCCATAGAAATGAATGGGGTTGCGTGAAAATCGCAAGCATCCGCAAGCAAGTGCGGATGCGGTGCGATTTTCACGCACGGTTGCTAGGAGACGATCGGGATGGAGACCCGATCATTATTATTTTCCCTTATAACATGGTTATAAGGGAAAATAATAGCATTCTGAATACAGAATGCATAGTAAAATAGGGCTGGAGGGGTTAAAAAATAATAATAATAATTTAACTCACCTTAATCCACTTGTTCGTGGCCCGGCATCTCCTTCTGTCTTCATCTGATCTCTGTGGAGCAATAGGACCTGTGGTGACGTCACTTCGGTCATCACATGATCCATCACATGATCTTTTACCATGGTGATGGATCATGTGATGACCGGAATGACGTCACCAAAGGTACTGTTGCTGCACAGAGATCAGATGAAGACAGAAGGAGATGCCGGGCTACGCGATCAAGTGGACTAAGGTGAGTTAAATTATTATATATTTTTTAACCCCTCCAGCGCTATTGTACTAAGCATTCTGTATTCAGAATGCTATTATTTTTCCTTATAACCATGTTATAAGGGAAAATAATACAATCTACACAACCCCGATCTCAAGCCTGAACTTCTGTGAAGAAGTTTGGGTTTGGGTACCAAACACGCGCGATTTTTCTCACGCGAGTGCAAAACGCATTACAATGTTTTGCACTCGTGCGGAAAAATCGTGGGTGTTCCCGTAACGCACCCGCACCTTTTCCCGCAACGCCCGTCTGAAAGAGGCCTTAGAAAAACCCCATCCCTATGTTGTTTGGAGCAGGTCAGTAGGAGATTACCCCTGTGTTCTCTGAAGGATTTTTATAAGACTGATTAGGCCCTATTACATTACACAATTTTGGGCCAATTATAGGGAATACGAACATTTGTTCCCCATAATCGTCTAGTATAAATCGAGCAGACGATCAGCTAATAAGTGAGAAAACGCTCAATCATTGGCTGATCAGCATCTTTCATCAGGATGAAAAATGCCAATTATCAGCAGCACATCTCACTGTGTAATCAGAGGCGTGCTGCCATTAATGAACAGACTGTGGTAACAATTGTTCCTCCTACATTTACCTAGTATGCATCACCATGTGTCATCAGAAACCGGTGCCAACAAGCGCCAATGGATGTGTTATCTTCCACTGGCACTGCTCGAAGATTGTGCAGTGTAAGGGTGCATTCACACGACAGTAAGCGTTTTGCTGTCCGCAAATTGCGGATCCGCAAAACATGGATACCGGCCGCGTGCTTTCCACAATTTGTGGACCGCACATGGCCAGTGCTATATAGAGAATGCCTATGCTTGCTATCTGCATCTTTTGCGGACCCATTGAAATGAATGGGTCCGCATCCGTTCCGCAAAATTGTGGAACGGATGCGGATCCATTTATACGGTCGTGTGAATGCACCCTAATACCCATCTTTGCTTCAGCAAAACAAAGAACATGCTATAGACTGACAGTGTGCAGGCACGTTTATCTCCCGATTACTTTTTTTCTCCATATCTAGACTTAGGGGTCTTTTAACATTCCCTTAGATGTTTATGCTTTTTTTAATTACTTTTTAATTACTTCTTTTTTATGATCAAGCATACCACTGGTTTCTGATACTTAGGGCATAGCAACAAAAACCATGACATCATGCAATATGACTAGGATAGCCTAATCTCTAAAGGAACAGTGAACATGGCAGAGATCTATTTTTTTTTCTGGTCTCCGTTGGACAGGTAGCTCCGTGGTCACCACTTTCTATACAGATATATATGGACATTGCCAGATGCATTTTTGTATTGCTGGACACACACAAATCACATTATTTTAGAAGATCAGACAACAGCTGCCCAATGGACCTCACCTGCTTAGCAATTGCTTTGCTGTCCAGTTTATTGTAAACTTTTCTTATTCTTGCCACAGTTAGAGAAGACACTGAAAGTGCATATAGGCCAAAGGACACCTTTTCTTCAGGCACCAGAGAAACCAGCAACGGAGTACCCGATTCAGGCTTCGAATCCTTACCTGTAATATAAAACAGAAGAGAAAGGGTTGATCCAAATAGGCAAACATTCATATTCTTTATGAGAGATTTGTCCTAGTGACGTTTAAGTGAACCTGTCACCGGGATTTTGTGTATAGAGCTGAAGACATGGGTTGCTAGATGGCCGCTAGCACATCCGCAATACCCAGTCCCCATAGCTCTGTGTGCTTTTATTGTGTAAAAAAAAACGATTTGATACATATGCAAATTACCCTGAGATGAGTCCTGTACATGAGATGATTCAGGGACAGGACTCCTCTCAGGTTAATTTGCATATGTATCAAATAGTTTTTTTTACACAATAAAAGCACACAGAGCTATGGGGACTGGGTATTGCGGATGTGCTAGCGGCCATCTAGCAACCCATGTCCTCAGCTCTATACACAAAATCCCGGTGACAGGTTCCCTTTAAAGGGGTTTTCTGGGTGTTTAATACTGATGACCTATCCTAAGGATAGATCATCAGTACCTGATTGGCAGGGGTGTGGGGTGTTGACCCCTACCTATCAGGTGTTTGAAGAGGCTGTGGCAATCCAGTGACGCGTCGATCCATTGGATAGCAGCTGTGCTTTAGCTACGTGACCCATGAAACTGACGTTACACCCTGGGATCAAACAGCTGATCGGTGTTGGTCCGCCACTGATCAGATATTGATGACCTATCCTGAGGACTGGTGATCAATATCAAACACCCGGAAAACCCCTTTAAGAGAACCAAAAAAATAAATAAAATCAATCTAACGGAGCACAGATTTTACTTGTATAAAAGGAAAAAAAAAAAAATTTAAAACACAAGGGAAATTATGGAAAGTGGTCAGGGCACTGGGTCGGCAAGTTCAGAGATAGATGGTTGCTTAATGAAACCACTAAGGCTGGGTTCACACCTGAGCGTTTTACAGCACGTTCCTAGGCGCTGTAAAACGCTCATTCAGGCAAAAACCAATGTTTCCCTATGGGCATGGTTCTCACCCGAGTGTTTTACAGAGCGTACGAACGCGCTGTAAAACGCCCTACGCCCCAAGAAGTACAGGAGCTTCTGTGGGGCGTATTGTCGCGCGTATTGTGTCAGTTTTTCCTTGGATTAAATCACACAAACGCGCGTTTCCAAAATACAAAAACGGCCCAAAATACGCCTCAAAAACGCCGTATAAAAACGCCTGTAAAAAGCGCTTATCGAATACACTCAGGTGTGAACCCAGCCTAAAACTGATGTGTTTCTTTTACCTGGTTGATCAAGGTAAAGAATTTGAATTTAGAAAGAATATTTAAAGTGATTGTCCCAGACAAGAGATTAATCACCTACCCACAGGATAAGTGATAAAATGTTTGATTCCTTAAAGGGTTTCTATCACTTCGTTTCACATAATTAGCTGTCAGACACTAGCGATCCGCTAGTGTCTGCTCTACCAAACCCTCCTAATATAATTGCTTTTGGGGCAGCCGTTTTGCTAAAAAAAAAGAACTTTTATTAATATGCTAATGAGCCTTTATGTGCTATGGGTGCGTCATTAGCACCTAGAGGCTCCGTCTACCTTCACAAACTGGCGCCGCCCAGCGCGTCCCTCCAGCCCGCCCATCTCCTCCGAAATGCAATCCTCCCTGTGAGCGTATGTATTCGGCGCATGCGCAGTGAATGTCTGACCGCTTCCCTGCTCAGACATCTCCACTGCGCCTGCGCGATGACGTCATAGTGCTCCGAGGAACAGGCGCAGTGGAGATGTCTGAGCAGGGAAGCGGTCAGGCATTCACTGCGCATGCGCCGAATACAGGCGCTCACAGGGAGGATCGCATTCAGGAGGAGATGGGCGGGCTGGAGGGACGCGCTGGGCGGCGCCAGTTTGTGAAGGTAGACGGAGCCTCTAGGTGCTAATGACGCCCCCATAGCACCTAGAGGCTCATTAGCATATTAATAAAAGTTCTTTTTTTAGCAAAACGGCTGCCCCAAAAGCTATTACCGGTATATTAGGATGGTTTGGCAGAGCAGACACTAGCGGATCGCTAATGTCTGACAGCTAATTATGTGAAACGAAGTGATAGAAACCCTTTATATCCACATTGATCACAAGAATGGAGATCTTGAGAACCACCTGCCTTCCACCCCACTGCATGACCTCAGCGAGGAGTTCGAATGGAGCGTTGGTCAGAGGGCACCCTCCCAATACATTCAATGTCTATGGGACTGATGGAAACAGTAAATACAGTGCTCATCTTTTTCCAACGGCCCTATAGGCTGAAGCAGAAAGTGCACATTCGTGAACAATGCTCCATTCAAACTCCTCATTGTAGTAATGCAGTAAGGATGACCATGGGGCCTCAGTTCTAGTGATCCCATCAATGAGACCCCAAGAAATTAAACATTTATCACCTATCCACAGGATAGGTGATAAATGTCCTTTGTGGGTAACCTCTTCAAGGAACACTCCAGGTAAACAACTACTATATATGGTGTTAAGCCAAGTGTAGGGCTTGATGGGGTAGTGCATTACGCAGGAATTTAAAGAACATCAAGAAAATTATCCATGAGTCATACACCCTCCGAGACCCTTCACTAGACATAACACAGAGTACCAGTTTTGCCAGGAGCATTGTTCAGCACTGATAAATAGTCAACTGGAAAATCAAACATAAAAAAAACTCACATGGAGAACAAACCGCTTGAAAACTTCCAACATAATTTGGTCCCAGTTCATAAATGACAGCGACACTTGCTGCAGTCAAGACTTCCTCTAAAAAGTGAGTTGGCCCCAGGCGCCAAACAAGGGACGAGAGCTGGCGTTGAGCTGGGGGAGTGCCAATGTATGCGTAGACAGTGCTAACCACTGGGGGATTAGCTGAACCAGACACACCTGGACTGCTGTGAACATAATGCAGCTGTACGGATTAAAAAAAAAAAAAATGTAATAAAATAATTATTACATTGTATTTAAATAAGACACAATATTAATACTCAGTTGATTACAATTGCTTAAACCGTGAAATGCTGTGAAAATCAGAACAACACTTTAAAGCAAACCCATCATGTTGAACATGCAGTCCGCACTACAAGCATGTTATAGTGCAGAAGGAGCTGAGCAGATTCATATATAGGTTTGTTGGGAAAATATGCTGTATAACTTGTCATCATTCATTCAAATTCCTAGTCAGTGATTGACAGCTATCTCTGTATACAAACTTATACGGAAAAGGCTGTTTATCACAAATGAGCCCACCCACTGGACTTCTAAGGCCAGAATGATCACAGGCTTAAAAGGTTACAGTTTTTTCATTTTACTCATTTTGGGCTAAAAATCTTTTTTTTTTTTTTCAATTGGTATGTATTAAAAATATTCAGCCGTTCTATAAAAGGGTTAAATGTTTTTCTAGCAGTGTGAATCGTACTTTCGCTTTTACTTTGTGCCGGTCATCGAATGACCATTATCTCTAAACTACTAATAGGTTATAAACACTTAAGTCACATTCTTACCAGTAAGATGAGAATTGAGCTATAACGAGTGTTTATAAGGTCAGATATCAGAGATAAGGGGCTGTCAGCTGACATTCTTGATGGAACACAGTAAAATACAGAGCATTCTACTAGAGAATCTCAAGGCTGTACAGAGAAAGGGGCTTTAAAGTTTTTAGTACAGACCTATTGAAAAAATAATTTTTAGCTCAAAAGGAGTACAATTCAATAATAAAAATAAAAATTGTACATAGCCTTTAAATAAGAAAATGATGGGTTATACGGAGCAAAACTATATTCAAATCACATGGGTAGGAATAATACAAGTCACCCGTACATACTAAATAGTAAAACACTGGGTAACACTGACATGGAAAAGGACCTAGGAATTTTAATAAACAGCAAACTAAGCTGTAAAAAACAGTGTCAGGCAGCTGCTGCCAAGGCCAAGAAGATTATGGGTTGCATCAAAAGGGGCATAGATGCATAGTCCTACCACTTTACAAATCACTGGTCAGACCACACATGGAGTACTGTGTACAGTTCTGGGCTCCTGTGAACAAGGCAGACATAGCAGAGCTGGAGAGGGTCCAGAGGAGGGCAACTAAAGTAATAACTGGAATGGGGCAACTACAGTACCCTGAAAGATTATCAAAATTAGGGTTATTCACGTTAGAAAAAAGATGACTGAGGGGAGATCTAATTACTATGTATAAATATATCAGGGGTCAGTACAGAGATCTATCCCATCATCTATTTATCCCCAGGACTGTGACTGTGACGAGGGGACATCCTCTGCGTTTGGAGGAAAGAAGGTTTGTACACAAACATAGAAAAGGATTCTTTACGGTAAGAGCAGTGAGACTATGGAACTCTCTACCTGAGGAGGTGGTGATGGTGAGTACAATAAAGGAATTCAAGAGGGGCCTGGATGTATTTCTGGAGTGTAATAATATTACAGGCTATAGCTACTAGAGAGGGGTCGTTGATCCAGGGAGTTATCCGATTGCCTGATTGGAATCGGGAAGGAATTTTTTTTCCCCTTAAGTGGGGAAAATTGGCTTCTACCTCACAGTTTTTTTTTTGCCTTCCTCTGGATCAACTTGCAGGATGACAGGCCGAACTGGATGGACAAATGTCTTTTTTCGGCCTTATGTACTATGTTACTATGTTTAAATCTGCTCAGCTCCACCTGCTCTATAACTTGCCGTCTACAGATCGGACTGAATGTTCAATGTAACAGGCTCCCTTTTTTGAATACTTGCCTTCTCCAAACTTGAAATACTAGTCAGTAATTATGAATAAGTAAAATTATCTAAAAAAGCAAACCTACCTTTACAGTACTGACTAGCTGCCCATCAAGGTAGAGAGTGGCGGTGCTATTTTTCAACATGCCTTTACTCATGACTAGAACCAGATGATGCCATTGACCTTCCATTATCAGCTCGCTGCATCGAAATCTGGCACAACAAGGTAGGATTTCATAGAAAGAGGACTCCTCACTAAAGTCATCCACTGAAGAACAAATAAGTAGATATTCATTACTGACAATAAGACTCCAACGTACTTTAAAAAAAAACAAAGACATAAAAATCCTTATGCAATTTTGGTGTCCACAGAGAGTGTACGGAGGTTTATCTGCTTTTTAGGTAATACATATTACATACTGTATTCCATGGCTGATACTAGGAAAAGGTTGCTTAAAACAGTAGTTTTTAAACTCCTGCAAATAGCTGATTGGCTTGGGAAGCTGGGAGTCAGACCACCTGATATTGATGAGCTATCCTAATGGAAACCCCTTTAATACTTCTTAGACAACCCTAAGCCCAGGTGAGGAACTTGTGCAGAGCCAAGAATTTACGCTTCTGTGGCAGATATTGGACAACTGACCCTCTGATAGAATAGTAAATTCTTAGATCGCTAGGATATGACCACAATCGGTCTCTAATGCCCACTTTCATCTCTGTTTGAATGTTGGGCAAAAAGGACATTTTTCTCACTTCTGACTCATGGGTAGAGTGTTAGCATATTGCCGAATATCACCTTGGCATAACAACTATTAAACAGCTCAGAAAAAGTAAATTTGCTTCTCTGAATATAACGTTTTTCAATAAGATTCTATCCAATAAAGGAGATATTCCTACAGTAGACATTTATTGCATATCCACAGGATATTCCACAAAGGTTTACACCTATCTGTAGAATGGGATTCCCCCGAGTCCCATCTTGGCCAGTGAGGCAGCACCCAGACGCACAATGAATGAAGAAGCGGCTGCACATGTTGATGCAGCATATAGTGCACACCTCATCAGCCATGGCAGGGTTTGGAGACCTCCGGAGATGTGCAGGTCTCATAGGGGTACTCACATCCACCAGAAAGTTATGGCATATGACACAGAAAAATATCCAGGGTGTTCCATTAAAGGGGTTATCCAGGAAATGGTAATGATGAGCGTTGCGGGCAGCTTTCCAAGCATAACACTATACATTATATAGTGGCTGTACTTGGTATTGCAGTTAAGCCTCATTCACTTCTAAGAGGCTAAGGTGCAACTAGACCATGTAACCAATGTATGATGACATCACTGGCCTAAGAAGAGTCTGCAGCACTCACAGTATGCCCGGCCTCTCCTAAAAGCTGATCGTCGGGGGTCGGGCCTCTGCTGATATTGATGACCTATCCTAAGGACAAATCCAGAATAACCCCCTTAAAGGGGCTGTCCGAGTTATTTTTTTGTTCTTTCTATGTTCCATCCTAACTAAGCAAATGTAACAGCTTTCCAATTAACTCACTTTATCTCCAGTGGCTGGTTTCTCAGATTTCACCGAGGGTCACATGACCTGTGATGTCAGCTTCTCTCCCTGCTCTGATAAAGGTTGTTTACAAGCCTGTAAACCAGACATCACTGTCCTGGCCACGCCCCCTTCACTGCCATCTGCTCTGTCCTAGGATTCTTAACCCCTTCAGCTGCACAGACTGGCTCGCCTCAGCAGTGACAATTCAGGGCACAAGATCTGACATACTAGAGAGAGCATTGCACAAGAAGGTAGGGGGAAGATCCTGTGTATATTAGCAGTGTCATTATACAGCTGGGACTTGTAGTTCTACACTCCCAAGTTGCTGTTGATTCTCTCAGCAGGCAGACATGTCACTCAGGGCAGCTCTTGTATTTACTCCCTTAGCAGTGTCATTATACAGCTGGGACTTGTAGTCCTACACATACAACATGCTGCAGAGTCTCCCAGCAGGCAGACATGTCACTCAGGGCAGCTCTTGTATCCACTCCCTTAGCAGTGTCATTATGCAGCTGGGACTTGTAGTCCTACACATACAACATGCTGCTGAGTCTCCCAGCAGGCAGACATGTCACTCAGGGCAGCACTTGTATTCACTCCCTTAGCAGTGTCATTATGCAGCTGGGACTTGTAGTCCTACACCTACAACATGCTGCTGATTCTCCCAGCAGGCAGACATGTCACTCATGGCAGCTCTTGTATCCACTCCCTTAGCAGTGCAGGGGGAGGGGCAGAGGTTGTTTTTATTGCATGTAAACAAAGGGCCAGAAGAGAACCAGGGAAATGAGGAAATAGATATATTTCTTTTGCATAAAACTTGCTTAGCTTAGTTATATACTGATGCCCATCAGATTTTCAGTGCTATATTATATTTTTTTCATAACTCGGACAACCCCTTTAAGGATCACATAACCATCCGAGGTCCCATTTGAGAGTTCGGGTATGCCCACAAGTTTAGGTTTCTGCATGCAGTTTTGGAAGCCAAAATCAGGAGTGGATCAAAAATGACAGATACAATTTCTCTTTTTTGAATTCACTTTTGGTTTTGGCTTCCAAAACTGCATGCAGAAACCTGCCCGTGAGGCCGTACCCTTCTGTCAGGTTTGACAGCGGGGACAGGGCACCATAAAGTGGTAATATTTGCATGGAAAACTTCAGAAACTATGATGGATCCTATTAAAAGTCAATCCATCATACGTCTGATCTGGACCATGCCATGGCTTCTGTTTAGAACGGAAGCCACTATGCAGACGTGAATAGAGCCCGATTTCACTAGTTTATTGTATTGCACTTGTACAGCTTACTAACTAGAAAATGATTGCGCTCAAGCTGGTATTTACCATGATTCTGAAGCAGTTCTTCCTTTGTCGACACCATCAGGGACTTGTCTTTTGCAGAAAGTACAATGGCTAGACAGACATAGTGCTGCTCAGAGGAGTTTGCACGCCGCACAACGGTAAGAAGTCTCACTTGGTGATTGTTTGGTGGAGTACTGAAATGCTCAATGCAGAACCACGTGGAATACGATAATCCAGATGGTGGTGGGAAAAGATGTTCCCCTTAATGAAAAAAATATAGAATAATCATAATAACGTCAAAAAGTTTACAGAATGCTCATATGTATGAGGATAAGAAAGTACTGTATACTGCACTTCGGAGTTTTGTATGTTTGAGAGCGGCATCTGTGGTTTGATATAATTTATGACAAATGCATGTCATGTCCTTCAGAAGGCACTTACCTCACTGACATGAATTGGTGACGACATAATATAAATCTATATAGTAACTGTGGTCAGCACTTCACATCTCTATGTATTTCTAGTCCCATTACCTAGATTGAGTGAGTGTTTATGCAGTAATAAGCATACATTAAGTAGTACATTTAGTTGATCTCACCAAGTACAGTACTATTTCAGTGCTGTACCTGCTGTGTCTTCATTAGCATGACTTACTTGAGAAGCTCATTACCTGTTCCTATGCCACTCAGCACTGTGCCATCCATAAGCCCTGTAGTAACTGCATTACTGTTTGGCGCATTGTGAGGAGCCAAACTTGGCAAAAAAAGGCACCTATTAAAGAAAAAATACATTGAAATCTTGAAAACCTGTCAATCAATTCAAGGATTTTTAATTAGGAGAAAATATTTATTTTCTAATTTCCTGTTGTCTAAACCTAAAGGAGGAGTGTTAAGGTCCAAAAAATACAATAAAATAATTTATTTAATTTTACGCACTGATATAGCGCTGACGTATTCCGCAGCACTTTACAGGCATCATTACTCACTGTCTCCAATGGAGCTCACAATCAGATCCCTATCAGTATGTCTTTGGAGTGTTGGAGAAAACCCACACAAACATGGGGAGAACATACAAACTCCATGCAGATGATGTCCTTGGTTGGATTTAAACCTAGGACCCCAGCAATGAAAGGCACCAGTGTTAACCACACAGTGTGAACAGGGTCAAATACATGACTACCATACTAACTATTAAAGAGGACCTTTCACCGATTCTTACCCTATGAACTAACTATACAGATATGTAGAGCGGCGCCCGGGGATCTCACTGCACTTACTATTATCCCCGGGCGCCGCTCCGTTCTCCTGCTATGCCCTCCGGTATCTCCGCTCACTAAGTTATAGTAGGCGGAGATACCAGTCCCTAAGTTATGGTAGGCGGAGTCTGCCCTAGCGCTGGCCAATCGCAGCGCAGAGCTCACAGCCTGGGAGGTTATTTTCTCCCAGGCTGTGAGCTCTGCAATGCGATTGGCCAGCGCTAGGGCAGACTCCGCCTACCATAACTTAGGGAACGGAGATACCGGAGGACATAGCCGGAGAACGGAGCGGCGCCCGGGGATAATAGTAAGTGCAGAGAGATCCCCGGGCGCCGCTCTACATGGCTGTATACTTAGTTCATAGGGTAAGAATCGGTGAAAGGTCCTCTTTAAGCGGAGTAGAAGATCTTAGCTCATATAATTGATCAAAAATATGTCGGGCTCATCTACAAAACGTCAAGGTGACTTCTCATCAGATGGGAACTACTCTAACACGAAGTGTCCAGCTCCATTGTAACTCTGATTAAAAGCACCAGGCAGGTAGGCGGGAGTGTTAAGTTCCACAGAGGATATAGATATAGATATAGATATAGATATATATTCCAGAAAACGGACAGCACTTCCAGTAGAAAAACTGTGGTTTATTGACGCATATGGTACAGTGAGGCAACGTTTCGGCTCAAACACAGAGCCTTTCTCAAGCTCTGTGTTTTAGCCGAAACGTTGCCTTACTGTACCACATGGGTCAATAAACCACAGTTTTTCTACTGGAAGTGCTGTCCGTTTTCTGAAAAAATTTTTGGGGTAAGAAGTCACACCCTAGGACATAGCACCCGACGTACCATATATATATATCAGAAGAAAAAAATATTTTAAAGGCTGTGGACAACACTGACACGTTAGTGATTACTTTAAAAAAGTTGCAGTGTATACTTAAATCCTTGATTTATTTTCATACCAGATTGATAAATAGTTTTGTGGGAAAACATTCATTATAACTTGTATTTCATTCATTTAAATTCCTGTTCATTTTGGACTTTGAAGTCAGGGGGCGGTCCTATCAATGATTGACAGCCTTCCCTCTATGACTGTTTATACACAGAGATAGCTGTCAGTCACTGACTGAAGACAAGGAGACGGTCCTATCAGTGACTGACAGCCTTCCCTCTATGACTGTGTATACAGAGATAGCTGTCAATCACTGACTGAAGACAAGGAGACGGTCCTATCAGTGACTGACAGCCTTCCCTCTATGACTGTGTATACAGAGATAGCTGTCAATCACTGACTGAAGACAAGGAGACGGTCCTATCAGTGACTGACAGCCTTCCCTCTATGACTGTGTATACAGAGATAGCTGTCAATTATTGACTGAAGACAAGGAGGAGGTCCGATCAGTGATTGGCAGCCTTCCCTCTATGACTGTGTATACAGAGATAGCTGTCAATCACTGACTGAAGACAAGGAGATGGTCCTATCAGTGACTGACAGCCTTCCCTATATGATTGTGTATACAGAGATAGCTGTCACTCACTGACTGAAGACAAGGAGACGGTCCTATCAGTGACTGACAGCCTTCCCTCTATGACTGTGTATACAGAGATAGCTGTCACTCACTGACTGAAGACAAGGAGGAGGTCCTATCAGTGACTGACAGCCTTCCCTCTATGACTGTGTATACAGAGATAGCTGTCACTCACTGACTGAAGACAAGGAGACGGTCCTATCAGTGACTGACAGCCTTCCCTCTATGACTGTGTATACAGAGATAGCTGTCAGTCACTGACTGAAGACAGGGAGACGGTCCTATCAGTGACTGACAGCCTTCCCTTTATGACTGTATATACAGAGATAGCTGTCAGTCACTGACTGAAGAGAAGGAGGAGGTCCTATCAGTGACTGACAGCCTTCTCTCTATGACTGTGTATACAGAGATAGCTGTCACTCACTGACTGAAGACAATGAGGAGGTCCTATCAGTGACTGACAGCCTTCCCTCTATGACTGTGTATACAGAGATAGCTGTCAGTCACTGACTGAAGACAAGGAGCAGGTCCTATCAGTGATTGACAGCCTTCCCTCTATGACTGTGTATACAGAGATAGCTGTCAGTCACTGACTGAAGACAAGGAGGAGGTCCTATCAGTGATTGACAGCCTTCCCTCTATGACTGCGTATACAGAGATAGCTGTCAATCACTGACTGAAGACAAGGAGATGGTCCTATCAGTGACTGACAGCCTTCCCTATATGATTGTGTATACAGAGATAGCTGTCACTCACTGACTGAAGACAAGGAGACGGTCCTATCAGTGACTGACAGCCTTCCCTCTATGACTGTGTATACAGAGATAGCTGTCACTCACTGACTGAAGACAAGGAGACGGTCCTATCAGTGACTGACAGCCTTCCCTCTATGACTGTGTATACAGAGATAGATGTCACTCACTGACTGAAGACAAGGAGACGGTCCTATCAGTGACTGACAGCCTTCCCTCTATGACTGTGTATACAGAGATAGCTGTCAGTCACTGACTGAAGACAAGGAGACGGTCCTATCAGTGATTGACAGCCTTCCCTCTATGACTGTGTATACAGACATAGCTGTCAGTCACTGAGTGATGTCTAGGAGGCGGTCCTATCAGTGACTGACAGCCTTCCCTCTATGACTGTGTATACAGAGATAGCTGTCACTCCCTGACTGAAGACAAGGAGACGGTCCTATCAGTGACTGACAGCCTTCCCTCTATGACTGTGTATACAGAGATAGCTGTCAGTCACTGACTGAAGACAAGGAGACAGTCCTATCAGTGATTGACAGCCTTCCCTCTATGACTGTGTATACAGAGATAGCTGTCAGTCACTGACTGAAGATAAGGAGACGGTCCTATCAGTGACTGACAGCCTTCCCTCTATGACTGTGTATACAGAGATAGCTGTCAGTCACTGATCGGACTGCCTCCTTGACCTCAGTCAATATGTTCAACGTGAAAAGTTCCCTGTTACTAGAACACACTGTCCTCATGTGGACATGTTACTCCCAGTAACACATGCTGGATGTAAGGTCTGTGTCCAGGAAAATGCTGCCTTCACTAGCTTTTATGTATCATTCACAGCTTCATTCTTGGACTGATTTCCCAGTCCCCTTCCCCTGCAGACTGTCATGTGTGCTCTCAATGGCTACATTTTGATAGAGTACAGCTTATGTGGGCACACCACTCCCCCTTGCAACACTCTGATCTGAAGTATACTACTACTACCTCCTCCCCCTCCCTTCTATCTATAAAACTGTAAGATGGGAGGGCAAGAGCAAAGGGAATTGACACAGCCAGGGGTTGTGTGCTGTCAGATCTATGTTAGAAGCAGGACAACCAGCTCTGTAAGGTCTTGTTCACATTTCCGTTCTTCACTGATGTGTGCTGTCCGCATTTTCTGTGGACAGCACACGTACCCATTGATTTTAATATGTTTGTTCATACGTCGGAGGGCAAAAAACAGACATACACACGGACCAAACACAGATCCTTCACGGACAACGTCACAGATGAAACGCGGACTGATTTTGTTTCAAGGATGTCAAACAGACATGGAAATGCGAACGAGGCCTAAGGAAGTTACAAAGACTCAACAACACCAAAATAGTCCATTGTTAATAAAAACTACTTAGAAAGCTGCTTAGTTCTGCATTTACGAAGCAAAGGAATGATAAAAAAACAACAAAAAACCGTCCACTTGTGTCCACAGACTTAAAGGATAACTGTCACATTTAGACCCCAATTTCAATTTTCATATATGTAGTTACTAATAACATGATATTCCAGAATCAGTTACTATTAGACTGACTTACCCCATATTTAATAAGATTCAGCCCTTAGCAACCAGTCTGCATAAAACTGCAATTTCACTATTCAGTTAAGATGGCCGCCACTGCCCTCACCCTGAGGCTAATCCTGCCTGCCCTCACTAACCAGTAACTATAGCCCCCCAAAAGTGTCAGTAACCAGAGCCCTCCCCCCTAAAGGGTTAATCTCCTGCAGCACAAAGGGGTCCTCTTACCACATGTTGCTTTCATTTATACACTGAGCAGACGGCAGATCTCCCTTCCCTGGTCTGCGCTGGTTCCACTCTGCATTCTCCAAGTCTGCTGAGTGAGGGAGCGTCTGCCAAGCGCAGGGACAGGGAGAAGTGCACACAGCCCAGGCACTGTTATCAGCTGCTGGGGAGGACCTGGCTTTAATCATTTACTTACAGTCCCTGGCTGTCAGTAATGTGACCCTGCACGCAGCGTCCTCCGTCCTTCAACAGATAGACAGACCATGCCTAGCAACCCTATTTTAAGTATAGGTAAAAGTAGGCAGTACAGGAACAAAAATGTGGAATTAAGGGGTTATTGAATACACAGTGAAAAGTAGAAATAGGGCCACCAAGGTGATATTAATCACCACAATCCAATACTCCAACAAAAAAAAATATACGACAGTTATACTTTAAAAAAAAAGTTCTTGCTTTTACTCCTACAGGGATATGATACAATTTTTTGTAAACTAAAAGAAGGAATATGGCATTTACATGAATGAACTGCGGCACGGATTCAATGCTTATGCAAATATAAAGGTAAAAACTTAATTACACAAAAGAAAACAAAGCATTACCCAAAGCCTTCCAGAGATGTGTCAAATTCCACAAAGGCAGGAGTGACTGATGATCCATGAAGCCTAATGTCATGTGGTGTCGTCATAGAAACCAGGCACTTCACCCTGGTCAGGGGCACAGTGCATCCTTCTGCTGATTTTACCAAGCTGCGGCTTATCCGGTAATGCTTGTCTTCTCCCACACAGAACACGCTGTCAGAGCCCAGCCCCTCTGTGGACATGATCATGCTACCTGTGTACAGGACGGAAACAGATAGGTCACAGCCAAAATGGACAAAAAAAAACGTGCCAGCTTCCTATCTCCGCTACATTTACAACCTTGGCATCGAGTGCCACCTACTCAGCCAGGTGACAAATGAATATTATTGTCATATTGCTTACCGGGGCACCATTATTTCTGAATGACCTATTGTATTAATAATGTTTTTTATGTTAACCATATTTTTAAATAATTTTTTATTGTTGTTATTTTTAATTTGCGATGTCAAAATCTGTATTCAAACAAAAAACATAAAATCCTGCAGTTTGCACACTGGCCACTAAGCCTAATAACAGGCGCTACTTCTTTGTCTGTACAGATCCCTTTCCTGCAGTCACCTCCTTATCACTACAGACAGGGTTACAATGACAGATATCTTCTATATAAAGGTAACACAGTAAGGAACATTCACAATAGGTGATTGTCAGAGCTTATCTATTCTTTCCTTGTACAATGACAGTCGGTCACAGAGCATGCCTAGAAAACTCTCCCATAGAAGTCAGTGAGGTCCCCTCCTGACCATTGTGTCTATGGCACATGGAGGCTGCTGTAAAACATATCTCTAAATGCTGTTAAGAGCAGCTCAGAGAAGATGGCAGACCCTATAATCATTTTTAGGAACTAGACCAAAAAATAATAATCTGCAATCAGAAAATACAAACCGCTTAGAAAAAAGTATGTGTGTCACTATCTGGTTTCAACTGGTAGAAAAAAAAAACTGACACATTCCAGTTAAATGCTACGTACACCTTCGGAGGCAATTCGTTTTTTTAGGATTGCATCTTACTTATTTGTGGCAAAAATTTTTTTTTTTCAATTGACCTTTATTAAAAAAATATTGAGCTCTTCTGTCACAGAGGGTTAACAGTTTTTCTAACTGTGTGACTGGTACTTTCACTTTGTGTTGGTCATCTAATAACCCTTATATCTAAACTACATAATGAGTGTTTGTAAGGTCACAGAGCAGAGATAAGAAGTCTGTCAGCTCCAGGTCTGACAGAAACGACAGAAAATCCAAAGGCTGCTACTAGAGCATCTCAGCTCTGTACAGAAAAAAAGACCAATTGCAAACATTATTTTTAGCTCAAACTGAGTACACTGCAATAATTAAAATAAAAAACTGCCCCCAAAGGTGTACATAGCCTTTAAGACACATACAAATGTATATCATTTATCTCATGACCCAGAAGCTAGAGTCACATTTAGAACATGTGCATTGTTTCTGCTCTCATTATATTGTAGTGGTATTTTTATATATATTTTTTCTATTCACAAAGGAAACCACAGTTTTTTTTCCATTTAAAACAGATTTAGGAACAATTCACCTGTTTATGTGAGAAGTCACATAAATTGTATTCACATACATTTTTTTCATATATTTTAATGCAAAAAATAAATTATATATACAGTACAGACCAAAAGTTTGGACACACCTTCTCATTCAAATAATTTTCTTTATTTTCATGACTATGAAAATTGTAGATTCACACTGAAGGCATCAAAACTATGAATTAACACTTGTGGAATTATGTACATAACAAACAAGTTTGAAACAACTGAAAATATGTCATATTCTAGGTTCTTCAAAGTAGCCACATTTTGCTTTGATTACTGCTTTGCACACTCTTGGCATTCTCTTGATGAGCTTTAAGAGGTAGTCCCCTGAAATGGTTTTCACTTCACAGGTGTGCCCTGTCAGGTTTAATAAGTGGGATTTCTTACCTTATAAATGGGGTTGGGACCATCAGTGGCGTTGAGGAGAAGTCAGGTGGATACACAGCTGATAGTCCTACTGAATAGACTGTTAGAATTTGTATTATAGCAAGAAAAAAAGAAGCTAAGTAAAGAAAAACTAGTGGCCATCATTACTTTAAGAAATGAAGGTCAGTCAGTCAGCCGAAAAATTGGGAAAACTTTGAAAGTAAGGGCTATTTGACCATGAAGGAGAGTGATGGGGTGCTGCGCCAGATGACCTGGCCTCCACAGTCACCGGACCTGAACCCAATGGAGATGGTTTGGGGTGAGCTGGACCGCAGAGTGAAGGCAAAAGGGCCAACAAGTGCTAAGCATCTCTGGGAACTGCTTCAAGACTGTTGGAAGACCATTTCAGGGGACTACCTCTTGAAGCTCATCAAGAGAATGCCAAGAGTGTGCAAAGCAGTAATCAAAGCAAAAGGTGGCTACTTTGAAGAACCTAGAATATGACATATTTTCAGTTGTTTCACACTTGTTTGTTATGTATATAATTCCACATGTGTTAATTCATAGTTTTGATGCCTTCATAGTCATGAAAATAAAGAAAACTCTTTGAATGAGAAGGTGTGTCCAAACTTTTGGTCTGTACTGTACATATAAAAATAGTAAGTAATAATAATAAGTAGAAGTATATCTACACCCGTGATCAAGGGTTTAACACAGGCACCTGCCGCACCATAGAAGGAGTGCTGCCCCATTTCCACGTGTATATATTATATATATATATATAGATTAAATTAGGAATACTTGAACTACAGAATCCAATGTTCTTTCGCACAAAGCTCAAGCACTTAAAGGGCATCTGTCAGCAGATTTGTACCTATGAAACTAGCTGACCTGTTACATGTGCACTTGGCAGCTGAAGACATCTGTGTTGGTCCCATGGTCATATGTGCCTGCATTACTGAGAAATATGATGTTTTAATATATGCAAATGAGCCTCTAGGAGCAATGGGGGCGTCGCCGTTACACCTAGAGGCTCTGCTTTCTCTACAACTGCCACATCCTCTCCACTTTGTTTGTCAGGGCCAGACAGTGTAACCGTCACCGTGGAAAGGGCGTGGAAGTTGCAGAAAGAGCAGAGCCTCTTGGTATAATGGCAATACCCCGTTGCTCCTAGAGGCTCATTTGCATATATTAAAAAGTCATTCTTCTCAGCAATGTGGGCACATAATGAACATAGGACCCGCAGATCAGCCAGTTACATAGGTACAAATCTGCTGACAGATGTCCTTTAAAAGGCACAATCATGGATATTCCCATTCCTCCAGTCTCTGCTTTCAAGGTTCCGGTTTCAGCAAATAAATGTTACTTTTTGTACAGTAAAAAGTAAAACAATTCACTGGAAGCAAATAAAAAAGGTTCCCAATGGATGGCAGCAAGCAGATATAGTGTAAATGAGGAATTCATATACAAAGTATAACAATTGCTGAAACCAGAATACCTATTTACTAAATTGCTTAAAAGGAAATCCTGTAATATTCTGTTACCCTTTAGATGTGGGGAGTGATTTAATGGTTCACCCTGGAAACCATTAGCTCCATTCATGAAGACTTGCCATAGCCCTACAGATTTCTATGGGAAGGCTCTTGGTTTTCTGTGCAATTCCTCAATGTCAGTGACTTGACGGGTATAGGCTTTCATTACATTAGGCAACTAAACAAATGAATAATTATTTCAAATAATTCAAACTGGGGGCGAGATTGGAAAAACGTAAAGTGGCACTGATGAGTCACAAGCCTAGAGCCACGCACGATAGATTACTAATAGGGATGTTTGCGGTAACGTCATATGAGCGTAATGCTGAATGGAAAGCTCTGAGGTGCCTACTGTGATGAGGACTACATTAATATGCCAGCAGTGCATTAGGAAACGTGGGACAGAGCGTGTGGGAAGATAATCAAACAGATTGCATTTCCATCTGATCTACGGCTAAACCGTAATTTTGGAACATACAGGCTGACCAAACAGTTGTTCAAACTTGGAAAACTGAAAAGCAAATAAGCAATTTAAAGAGGAGGAAGGAAATGTCTACAAAATTACCATTGGGAATGAAGAGGGTTAGAAAAGGGGGGCTATGTGTAAAATCTGATTAATTTAGCTGTCTCAGACTGCTTCAAAATGATTACTTTGTAAGCATGATGAAAAGCCCTTAAATGTATGCCATTCTACTTATCAATGGCCTAACTGGTGACTTCAAGGCTAAACTGACACTGCACCATTAGCTATACATGGAGTTGAAATTTAATTGTGCTGGGACTTCCTGCTTGGAGAGGGAAAAAAGTGCTGATTCATTCATATATTTTAATGGGTTTTCCGGGATTTTATTACTGATGACTAGGGATGAGCGAACTTCAGTTCAGACATGGGTGTCGGACCAGCACCGATCTGATATTGATGACCTATCCTGAGGATTGGTCATTAGTAGGGATGAGCGAAATTCAGTTTTTGAAGTTCGAGTTCAGGTTCAGGTCTACGCTGAATTTCGTTATGCATTCCGTCATAATAGAAGTCTATGGCCAGCATAACGGATCAGAGTCCTCTCCTGCATAAAGGAAACCAGACGGATCTGTTATGCTGGCCATAGACTTCTATTTTCATGGAATCCATAACAAAATCTAGCGTAAACCTTAACCTGAACTCAAACTTCAAAAACTGAAGTTCGCGCATCCCTACTGATGATCTATTCTCAGGATAGGTCATCAATATCAGATCGGTGGTGGTCCGACACCCACGTCAATCAGCTGTTTGAAGAGAAGGCAGTGCTCCGTACAAGCGCAGCCTTCCCTCCAATGTTTACTTGATCTCCATCTACATTGCAGCGGTGAGCCGGTGTAATTACAAGCCGTCCCATTCACTTCTATGGGACGGCTCCTTCCTATATGCTTGAATACTACAGAGCTGTCCCATAGAAGTGAATGTGACGGCTTGTAGTTACACCTGCTGGCCGCTGCAATGTAGACGGCGAGCAGGTAAACAATGAAGGGAAGGCTGCGCTCACACAGAGCATGGCCTTCTCTTCAACCAGGTGATTGGTGGGGGTGCCAGACCCCCGCCGATCTGATATTGATGACCTGTCCTGAGGATAGGTCATAATATTAAACTCCCGGAAAACTCATTTAACAGTGTATCTCCCTGAACCAGAAAAGTGGCAAGTGCTTTTTTACGCTGCTTTCACCACTTTTCCAAAAGAGGGAGTGGCAAGGGGACGTGAAAGGCTCTGCAACAAATTTATCTTCATTTATGCCATTTTTCTGGCCAAATGAAGCCAGAAATCGACGGCAGCAAGGAGTTGTCGTTGATTTCTGTTTAGGCGCATGGACCGCCACAGGATGTGCCTAATTTTTGACGAGGCCAGCACACCCATCAGCACAGGGGATATTTGCGGCGGTCTTGATAAATCTCCCCCTACAGTACAGACCAAAAGTTTGGACACACCTTCTCATTCAAAGAGTTTTCTTTATTTTCATGACTATGAAAATTGTAGATTCACACTGAAGGCATCAAGACTATGAATTAACACATGTGGAATTATATACATAACAAACAAGTGTGAAACAACTGAAAATATGTCATATTTTAGGTTCTTCAAAGTAGCCACATTTTGCTTGGATTACTGCTTTGCACACTCTTGGCATTCTCTTGATGAGCTTTAAGAGGTAGTCCCCTGAAATGGTTTTCACTTCACAGGTGTGCCCTGTCAGGTTTAATAAGTGGGATTTCTTGCCTTATAAATGGGGTTGGGACTATCAGTTGCGTTGAGGAGAAATCAGGTGGATACACAGCTGATAGTCCTACTGAATAGACTGTTAGAATTTGTATTATGGCAAGAAAAAAGCAGCTAAGTAAAGAAAAACGAGTGGCCATCATTACTTTAAGAAATGAAGGTCAGCCAGTCAGCCGAAAAATTGGGAAAACTTTGAAAGTAAGGGCTATTTGACCATGAAGGAGAGTGATGGGGTGCTGCGCCAGATGACCTGGCCTCCACAGTCACCGGACCTGAACCCAATCGAGATGGTTTGGGGTGAGCTGGACCGCAGAGTGAAGGCAAAAAGGGCCAACAAGTGCTAAGCATCTCTGGGAACTCTTTCAAGACTGTTGGAAGACCATTTCAGGGGACTACCTCTTGAAGCTCATCAAGAGAATGCCAAGAGTGTGCAAAGCAGTAATCAAAGCAAAAGGTGGCTACTTTGAAGAACCTAGAATATGACATATTTTCAGTTGTTTCACACTTGTTTGTTATGTATATAATTCCACATGTGATAATTCATAGTTTTGATGCCTTCATAGTCATGAAAATAAAGAAAACTCTTTGAATGAGAAGGTGTGTCCAAACTTTTGGTCTGTACTGTATGTGTCTAGGTTCCTCATCATTTTTAAGATGAGATGGTTTGCAGTCAGTAAACGAGAACAATCTTGCTTCATGCACATACCTAATCCTGCTTTAAAATTAGAAATGTGTAGAACTCACTGTATTTATTTAATAATTAAGCAAAATAACTCTAAAACCAGAAAGCCCCTTAAGGGTACATGCACACGTTGCAGACTACATGCAACCTTTAAAACTGACCCGCTGTGTGGATTTTCAAATCTGCAGCATGTCAATTGTTTGTGCAATTCGATACCTTATGTGGAGTGGTTTTCCCCATAGACTTCAATGTATTTGTCAAAATAAACTGAGAATTTGCTCAAAAAATCCGCACGAAGAAATGCACAAAAGGCACAAAAAATAGTGCAGATTTAGGTTCAGTTTTTATCACGTTTTCATGCAGTTAGCCTTAAAGAGGAGATGTAACCTCTACTAATATATCTGTTCTAGTAACTACTTGTATTCCCCATGTAATAACAATTCTGGAACATCGAGTCATATGACTATGTTGTGCCGTTACTTTATTATTCCTGCTAGAAGTTCTGAATTAATTACTAGCAGTTTGTAATTAAAGTCCAGATGGGTGTTACCAGTAACCGATGTGTCCCTGCACAGCCCGACAGTGGCATCGCTGATTGCATAATGTCAGACTGTACAGGGACACCCCCCTCCCAACCGAATTGGTAACACCCATCTGGACCTTCATTACAAACTGCTTGTAATTCTTTCATAACTTCTAGGAGAAATCACATCATAGCGTTATAAGAATAGCTGCTCCAGAATTGTTGGCTTAATGGGTGAACTGGCCGAAATAAAAATAATGGAAAATATTGTGGAAAACGGATATGTTATATAAAAAAGGTAGAACAAAATCTGTCAACTTACTTCTCATTTCTGGCTCATAGCTGAGAGAACTAGGCTTGTGGACACGATACTGTTTTAATAGGCGTTTATCCCATGCTGCACAATTCAAGGGATTACCAAGACGAAGGAATTCTCTGAAAGCAGAAACAAAGGATGAACTGGTTTAGGAGTATGATATGTAAAGCCCAAATATTCTCCCACATACTGTGCGTCTTTACATGCAGTGGACATTTTTAAGCGGAAATACATTAAAGGGGGTGTTTGCCAAACTGCCTGCTTGGCTGGAGCTGTAGAGATCACTTCCCTGCATCCAGGCGCCAGTTCCCCGCTCCTTCTCCTCCAGGCCTCCAGTGCTCTGCTGGGCTCCCTCGCTGTCAACATCCAGTTTGACATTGCCTGCAGCAACCAATCACTGGCCTCAGGAGTGACTGGCTCCCCTTACATCATGACAAGTGGTCACACGATCCAAGGGGATCCAGTCTTGAGATGGACCTTTACAGGTCCAGCCAAGTGTGTGTGGGGGGAGAAGGTTGCCAAAACCACCCTTGTTCTTGCATAACCCCTTTAAAGCTATGATTGCCAAGGGATGTTCCTGACGGCCATACATTTCCCCTGCAGTGGCCAAAAACCATAATTGTTTGTAAGTCATTTAGTAACATTTAGCTGAAGTACATACCTCAGCACCATGGGCTCCAGAGCTTGAGAAGCCAATCTTTCAAACATGCGCTGAAGTGGAGGGTGCAATGTATGGTCCTCATCAGCCAGCGCAGCGCTACAGCGGTGTAATAACCTGGCATGCAGTCCTCCTTCACACATAACCTGCTGATTCCTCTCCGTGTGTACCAAGGACTGCAAGATGTTTGCGACAGCCACCTGGAGATCCAAGGCATGCTGCGAAAAGAGTCAATGCAAAAAAAAAAAAATTAACAAGAAATATTGTATAACTAATTGATAAAGCACAGTCTGGAGTTTTATCAGTTATATATTACATTTTAACTAATAAAACTAGATCATGAAATATAATGATTTTTTTTCTAAGGTGTTCTATTTTCTGATTGTAGATGTGTTTATTCGACATATTTTCTGTACACAATTATGGGGGAATCTATCTTACGTGACAGTATCCATGTGGTCATAGTAAACCTGTAGTCTGGAGATTACTTCTATGGGAGAGTGTTATGAGCATGCTCTGTGACCTGTGCAGAGGTCATTGTGCAGGGAGGGGGATGAGGTGAGCTGTTACATTTCAATGTAAACCTGTCTGTGATGATAATGAAAATAAAAATATTTGGAATGAAACTTACTAGTCTGCCGCTTGAGATACATACCTCAGGTTGGGAGTCTGAATCCACAGATGCCAAAAGATCAAGCATAGAAAGCATGGCACCCGGGTGTATGATTACTGCATCTGATGTTGAAAAGGATGTTGGTCCTCCGTGAGGTTTTAGATCACTGATGTTTTTTGGAGGCATCAGGGAAGATGTGGGCACTGTATGGTAGACATGTCTACAATAGAAAATTCAGATACATATATTTCATGAAGATTAGTCTAAGCAACTTGCAGGGTATATAGCCTGTCGAAATGACATGACATGATTTACAACATGTCTCCAAAGAGTGTAGGCATAATGAATTTCCAAACAGTGACAGCTTGTGTCACGTGAATTCTTCTTATAACATGGTTACAATAATTAGTCTGTATATATGGACCCCTAGAAACACAGTCTTAACCTACTCACTGCAACAGAAATGAGAGGACAGTCAAATTTTTTCTTCTTTGCTGCAAACATTTTGCTAAGAAATCTGGCCATGCCTATCTAACTACCGTGTCTGGTATCGCAGCCCAGCTCCATTAAAGAAAACCACAAAATGCAATAGAAACATTTATGAAACCAATCCTGTGCACAATTATTAATGACAGCTATGTCAGTATACACACTTACACAGAGAATGCTCTCAAATCACTGGTAACACCTCCCCCCGTGTACAGCTATCAGTGACTGACAGCTATCTATGTATACACACTTACACAGAGAATGCTATCCATCACTGATAACACTTCCCCTGTGTACATCTATCAGTGACTGACAGCTATCTATGTATATACACTTACACAGAGAATGCTATCAATCACTGATAACACCTCCCCATGTACAACTATCAGTGACTGACAGCTATGTATACACACACACTTACACAGAGAATGCCATCAATCACTGATAACACCTCCCCATGTACAACTATGTATACACACTTATACAGAGAATGCTATCAACTACTGATAACACTTCCCCTGTGTACAACTATCAGTGTATACACTTTTACACAAAGAATGCTATCAATCACTAATAACACCTCCCCCATGTACAACTATCAGTGACTGACAGCTATGTATATACACTTACACAGAGAATGCTTTCAATCACTGATAACACCTCCCCCATGTACAACTATCAGTGACTGACAGCTATACACACTTGCACACAGAATGCTATCAATCACT
This sequence comes from Bufo bufo, assembly GCF_905171765.1. Classification (NCBI taxonomy): domain Eukaryota; kingdom Metazoa; phylum Chordata; class Amphibia; order Anura; family Bufonidae; genus Bufo; species Bufo bufo. Next base: position 533,672,360 of record NC_053390.1, on the reverse strand, counting down.
GATAACACCTTCCCTGTGTACAACTATCAGTGACTGACCGCTATCTATGTATACACACTTACATAGAGAATACTATCACTGATAACACCTTCCCTGTGTACAGAGAATGCTATCCATCACTGATAACAACTCATCCATGTACAACTATCAGTGACTGACAGCTATCTATGTATACACACTTACATAGAGAATGCTCTCAAATCACTGGTAACACCTCCCCCCGTGTACAGCTATCAGTGACTGACCGCTATCTATGTATACACACTTACACAGAGAATGCTATCCATCACTGATAACACCTCCCCTGTGTACAGCTATCAGTGACTGACCGCTATCTATGTATACACACTTACATAGAGAATACTATCACTGATAACACCTTCCCTGTGTACAGAGAATGCTATCCATCACTGATAACAACTCATCCATGTACAACTATCAGTGACTGACAGCTATGTATACACACTTACATAGAGAATCCTATCAATCACTGATAACACCTCCCCCAGTGTACAACTATCAGTGACTGACAGCTATCTCTGTATACACACTTACACAGAAAATGCTATCAATCACTGATAACACCTCCCCCATGTACAGCTATCAGTGACTGACAGTTATCTATGTATACGCACTTACACAGAGAATGTTATCAATCACTGATAACACCTCCCCATGTACAACTATCAGTGACTGACAGCTATGTATACACACACACTTACACAGAGAATGCCATCAATCACTGATAACACCTCCCCTGTGTACAGCTATCAGTGACTGACAGCTATGTATACACACTTACACAGAGAATGCTATCCATCACTGATCACACCTCCCCCTGTGTACAGCTGAAGTCAACATACAAGGTATTGACCCCATCTTCTTGCATTAGCATGATAATAATCACACATTAACAACATACAGTAAAAAGCTTCAGCCAGCAACATTAATAATGTAAATCCTTGCGTGTGAGAGCCCGCCATCCCATGGAAAATAAGGGCTTTCTAAAAATAAAAGCAGCTTAAATATTTAATTGAATGAAAATCTGCTGCATTATTCACCACCGTGTTTGAATCTGTGTTTCTGTTGTCTCTAGGCATTTTCAGAGATTTTTAATGAGGCGTTGTAAAACAGTAAAGGAGAGACAAAACACATTAATAGCAGAAAATTTCAGTGTTTCAGGAAGAAAAAAAAATTAGAGCGGCATAATTAAGATCATGCTGAAGAAATCACAGACCGAGATCAAAACAAAGTGTGGGTAAAATGTGAAGTAGATGTGCAGTGGTGAGCTTAAAGGGGTTATCCAGGAGTACAATATTGATGACCTACCCTATTCTTAGCAGCAATCAGGGCCAGAAATAACACAGTGGAGTGAGTCGGAAGCAGAAGGCTCTCTTCTGCTTTGAATTGGCGGTGCCAGGTTCCTTCAGCTCCACCGCCATTACACAGTCCAGTGCCTCCTCAGAACAGCTGAACGGTGGGGGTGCCAGGTGTAGGACCCCAACCGATCAGGCATTGATGACTTATCCTAAGGATAGGTCATTCAAATCTAGAGCCTGAAATCCCCCTTAAACAACACACAAAATGTTCCATCGATGATATAGGAAGTCGATTGACGGTCGTTTACTTTTTAGTTTCATTTGGCAATTATCGGGAGGGGTTTGAACAAATAATTGTTCTTGCGATCTTTCGTTCAAATCCTGCTTGTCAGGAGCACATTACGTTTACATAGGGGGATGTGTTGTCTGCAAGTGATCATTTTTAGATACTACCAGAACGTGCGTTCTACCGCACCACAGCGAGTATCAGACTGTTGACACTGGCTCCCAATGCCTGAAAGGGCCAGGATATAATTGGCTGCATTTCTCTTTGATCTCCAGAAGGATGCCACCGACCCTTTGTAAATGGACAGTGTAAGGGTCCATTCACACGTCCGCAATTCTGTTCCGCATTTTGCGGAACGGAATTGCGGACCCATAAATTTTCTATGGGGCCGCACGATGTGCTGCCCGGATCCGGAAATGCGGACCCACACTTCCGGGTCCGCATTTCCGTTCCTGAAAAAAATAGAACATGTCCTATTCTTGTCCGCAATTGCGGACAAGATTAGGCATATTCTATTATAGTGCCGGCAATGTGCGGTCCACAAAATGCGGAACGCACATTGCCGGTGTCCGTATTTTGCGGATCCGCAAAACACACACGAATGTGTGAATGGACCCTTAGGCAGCATTCACACATATGTGGATTTTCACGGACCACGGTGCACGAGCGCACGGTGTCATTGGTTGCTATCACGCCGTGCGCTTCGTGCCGCCGCTGCTGTACATATGATCTATACGAGTGGATTACTATACAGCGGAGGCACAAAGCGCACAGAGTCATAGCAATAAATGACGCAGTGTGCTCGTGCACTCAGCAGGACGCAAGCCGGGTTTTCACGGACCGTGGTCCATGAAAATCCATGTATGTGTGAATGAGGCCTTAGAGAGAACCGTTCCGGTTCATATGAAACCTTATCTCTGACCTCATAAACACTTATCATTTTGAGAAGAGTTTCGCTATAATGAGTGTTTATGAGGTCAGAAGATCAGAGACAAGGCTTCACCTGAGCCATCAGCTGATGGGACTGAGAGGTGGCACTCTGCAAACAAACTGATTTTTAACCCATGTATCTCAAAAACCGCAGAAATTTAAAAAAAAGACCAACTGGAAAAAAATATTTTTTTGCGTAAAATGCAATTATTAAAAAAAATTACACGAAGGCATCTATAGCCTTTAATGTTGTTTGAGAAAAACTGATGTGGGCAAAGACTCCAACTGTCACTGCAGTGGAAGGCTCTGTTCCCATCTAGTTTTTTTTTTTTTTTTTTGTTTGTGTGTGTCGGAGGTACACATTAGTAGCATTCATATATGTCCAAAATAAGTTTTCTTGGCATACAGCCATTGACTTCCAATGTTAAAAAAGTACGGTATACTGGGGGTGCAAATATTTTTTTGACTCTGTCTATCTATTTAGAAAAGCATAGCGGACTACTCTTTTCTACAGAGAAATAAAAAAAAGGTATGCCAACAGGAAGTTTTTGGGCATAAACTGGGCTGGGCGCCAGTGCACATTCAAAGGGTCCATTCACACGTCCGCAAGTGTTGTCCGCACCTGTTCCGCAATTGTGCGGAACGGGTGCCGACCCATTCATTCTCTATATGGCGGGAAGAGATGCGGAGAGCACACTATGTGCTCTCCGCATCCGCATTTCCGGAGCGCGCCCCCGATCTTCCGGTCCGCAGCTCCGCAAGAAAATACAATTGCGAACAATAGGCATTTCTATGGGGATGCCGGCCGGGTGTATTGCGCATCCGCAATACACCACGGACGTGTGAATGGAGCCAAAATGTGACGTGAAAACAAGATGTGAACTCCCCAACATCCCAATCTGGGCATCTTCAACACCATCAAGTCGTATGATTTTTAATATATAGCAGCTGTAATATGAATCTGCTTCTCCTGCTCAAAGGAACAGACGGAATACCCAATGACAGATCAGTACCTTTTCCTGGATAGAGCAGGGGTGCCCCAGGGTGAAGGGAGAGTGGTTTCATTTGTCAAGCATGGCGGGATCTGTTCTGCCCGACTACAGAGGTGATAGGCATGAGCAGGATAGAAAAGTTAGAAAGACAAATGAAAAAGTTGGGTTAGTTGTACGGTGAGAATAGAAGGGGATCACACAGAAAAGCACAAAGGACAGATACAGTATAGCAGACTTGAGACACTCATGCTGATTTCTTCCCCCACTGCTGAGAAATAGAAGGTCATCAAGAGTTAGTGCTAGACCCAGTTCTTCTTCCAGTCTGTCCCTATGCCGTGAAGAGGTCACACTAGATCACATGTAAGGTCCATGACTTATTCATGTGCGCCAAAATTTATGAAGATATTTGCCATAACTCCATAAAGATGTTACTCAGTTTACGCTTCCTTAAATGGGTTGTCCAGGCTCTACTAGGGGATGACCAATCCTCAGGACATCAACAGGATCAGTACTGTCCAGTACAAGGTTGACGGAGCTGTGTAGTCTCGGCATCAACGGAGCTACACCCGAACAGCTGATCGATGGGGGTGCCAGGTGTCAGACACCAATCGATCAGTCAGGATGGCCTATCTTGAGGATAGGCCATCACTTAGTAAAGGCTGCACAACCCCTTTAAGTCACCAATAGTGTATGCAAAATAATAATAATAAAAAAAATAAGAATAATAATAATAGAGCACAGCATTAATACATTTGGCACACTTTAGACTTTAAGCATACCCTCTTTTTCCAGACATTTTTCAAAATAGGTCTAAAACGCATAATACATTTTTATATGATAAACAGTATGGGGGAATGCATTATCATTGTACGCCAGATCGTTGGCATGCTAAAATCACAAATTTGGCGTAAACGCCTTTTTGTGCCAAAATTTGCATCACCCTTTGCCACTTTTACGAAAAGTAGACGGGCAGGTCACCTGAGACCCGACACATTTACCAATATGTGTGCCAGAAAAGTGGTGCACATTACACCTGACACCACTCCTGACTTGTCTGTTTTAATAGCTTCATGCATTCCCCATGTAATAACAATTCTGGAACATCTATTCTTATAGCTCTATGTTGTGCCATTCCATTCTTATTTCTACTAGAAGTTATGAGTGAATTGCTAGCAGTCTGCAGTAAGGGTACAGAGGGGTGGTAACCAGTTGGAGGTGTGTCCCTGCACAGACTCACTCTATCCAATCAGTACTGCCATTTTCAGACTGTGCAGGTACAACCCCCAAATTGTTACCTCCCCTCTGTACCCTTACTGCAGACTGCTAGCAATATATCTATAACTTCTAGTAGAAATAATAGAGGAATGGCACAACACACAGACATAAGAATAGATGTTCCAGAATTGTTATTACACGGGGAATGTATGAAGCTATTAAAACAGGAATGTCAGGAGAGGTGAAAGGTCCTCTTTAATAAGACTGGCATAAGAAATGCCAGTCCAGAGGTCGCAATAATGTTTGTACGGTCATTATAGACGCCTGTACAACCAATTTTATGCTTTGCAAAGAGTCTCATGCTGCATCGAATGAGACAACGATACCGCTGGTGCCCGACACAGCCAATAGTAAAGCGCCTTACTTGAATTCAATGGTAGCCGGAAGAGCTTGTTGTTACTATCTCTCTAACACAAAAGGACGCAACTGTATGCCAAGTATGGAGCGGGCTCAAAAGTTGAGTCTGCCCCTTACAAGATGGGTGCTGGCTGTGTAATACAGTTAACACCCGGCTGCAAATACTGGTATCAGTACCCCTCAGATGACGCAGATCACTAAAGTAAATAAAAAAATTAAAAAAAGAGCCATGTGACTAAAGAATGTGATGTCCCTGGCGTAGGAAGAGGCCGCAGTGCTCACCTATTCATACAGCTTCCGGGAGTCAGACTCTCACCGATCAGGTATTGATGACCTCTACTAATGATAGGCCATCAATATCAAAATCTCGGCCAACTCCTTTAAGTTTAAGAACACAGGATATGGTTTAACTTTTACAACCTGGATACATCAGATTAATTTAATCCCCTTCCAGATGTAAATCCATAAACTGACAAGATCTGAGGCTGGTTACATAATAGACAAAGCTGTAATGTTAAATACTTCAAGCTCCTCAATGTGATGTGACAAATGACTAAGAACATGCCCAGCAGGGTTACACTGCAGACATTTCACCTACAGACACTGACGGCAAGTATAAAAATGGAGTAGACAAACTCCTCCTGGCTTTGACAAGGTTTTTTTTTAAAAGAAACATTTTACAGGTCACTATTCACACAAATATGAAAATGTAGCACCTAAAATATGGTTTCTAAATCTTTTTTCTAATGGGGTCTCATCCACCCATAACAAGGACCATTGGTTGTAGTCCATTCTAAATTTGAAAAAGTTACCTTTATCTTAAAATGTTGCTTCTCAAACCCAGCAAAACATTAAAATAAGCAAAAATAAAGGTTATGGACACCTTTTTTTATGATTACATTAGATTATATTTCTTCAATTTTTATTAAAAATATTCTGACATTTTTGAGATACAGGGGTTAAAAATCCATCTGTTTGCATAGACACAGGGGTTAAAAATCAGTCTGTTTGCAGTGTATCACTTCTCAGTCCCATCAGCTGACGGGTCATGTGAAGCTTTATCTCAGATCTCCGGACCTCAAACACTCATTTAAGCCATATTCTTATCAGGATAGGTCATCAATATCAGATCGGTGGGGACCCAACACCCGGCACTCCCGCCAATTAGCTGTTTGTAGAGAAGGCCGCGCTCCGTGTGAGCACTGCCTTACTTTCATTGTTTACCTACCCGCCGTCAACATCTCAGAGGTGAGCAGGTGTAATTACAAGCCGTGCCATTCCCTTACATGGGACAGCTTGTTCCTGTTCAAGTGTATACCACAGGGCCATCCCATAGAAGTGAATGGGACGGCTTTTAATTACAGTACATCTGCTTACCGACAGCAAGCAGGTAAACAATGATGAGAAGGCTATGCTCGCACGGAGCATGGCCTTCTCTTCAACCAGCTGATTGGCAGGGCCGGACTGGCACATAAGGGGCGGCTACTGGCACATAAGGGGGGGTTATTGGCACATGATATGGGGGGGCTCTGGCTGCTCGCACATGATGGTGGGGGGGCTCTTATTACTGGCACATGATTGGGGGCATCTTACTGGCACATGATTGGGGGCACCTATGGGGGCACATCTTACTGGCACATGATTGGGGGCATCTATGGGGGCACATCTTACTGGCACATGATTGGGGGGCATCTATTGGGGCACATCTTACTGGCACATGATTGGGGGGCATCTATTGGGGCACATCTTACTGGCACATGATTGGGGGCACTATAGGGGCATCTACTGAGGCTAAAAAGAAGGGGTATTTTATATGGGGGGCTCTGTATAGGGGCATTTTATACTGGGACATATTATGGTGGGGGGGAGGAGCACTATGGGGTCATCTACGGGGGCACTGAGAAGGGGTATTTTATATTGGCACATTATGGGAACCTTAGCTCAACTGGGGGCATTACAAAGGGGTATGTTTTGCACATTATAAGGAGAATTATTTCTACTGGGGGGGGGGGGGGGGGGCGCATTATGGTGGGCTTTATTACTCCCCCGTGGTATGAACCCCTAGTAGCAGCACCAGCCTCTCCCTGCTCTTTCTCATTAGGATAAAACACAACATCAGCTCCACCGAGCCCCCCAGCCAAGTGTTGAAGTGGTGTCCGAGATCCCCAAGGGTCAAGCCAAGTAATTGTAAGTTTTCATGTGAAATATGTTTGTTTGTAGTTGATCTTTATTATTGATTTTACATTGCAGATTTTTTTTTTTTTGCAGCATATGGGTGAGATTTTATAAATATTTTTATTATTTGGTCGAAAGGCTCATTGGGGGGAGGGGGGATTGTAACAGGACTGCTGTAGAATATCTAAAATAGCTGGTCAAGTAAAATGTTACATGCAACAATCATTAAATAGGTGGCCGACAAAAAAGGGGCGGGTCAAAGGGCGTAGTAAAACACTGTCTGAGCATTGTAGTTTTGCAACAGTTGGAGGCATCCTGGTTAGGAAAACACTGTGATAATATGAACAATGGGGGTTCTACAAAAGAGCTATCGTGGGGCAAATTTATATTCGTGTTTACACACGTGTTTTAAAATGAATGCTTTCTTTCTCCTATTATAAACAAGTAAATAATGACGCAATGCTGTGGGGTTGGTATGCAACTTTTTCCAGGGCTGGTTTTTATCCCCAGTCCGGCCCTGCTGATTGGCGGGGGTGCCGTGTGTCGGACTCCCATCGATCTGATATTGATGACCTATCCTGAAGATAGCTCATCCATATTAAAAATCCCAAAAAATCCCCTTTAAGCAAATAGACAGATTTTTAACCCCTGTATCTAAAAAAAAAAGGTGAACATTTTTAATAAACACCAACTGAAAAAAAACTATTTTTTTTTTAGCCCAAAATGAGTAAATTCAATCATAAAAAAATCTAATGTGTCCATAGCTTTTAAAATGGGGATACACCACAGACTGCTGAAGCCAGATAACAGCCTTTGCCCAATATAACCACTTGCTTTCACCAACCACTAGGGGGCACACCACATTTTGAGAATCGTTGATTTAAAACAGCAGTTTCATGATTTGATTTACATTGTAACACCACCCATAATTACTAGTATTTGGAGAGATGGAGATAGTAGTTTGTGAGCCTGTCTCACAAATGCATTGAACCCACTGGTTGAAGACCTGTGATCTACAGCAGTGTTTCCCAACCAGTGTGCCTCCAGCTGTTGCAAAACTATACCTCCCAGCATGCCCGCACAGCCAAAGGCTGTCCGGGCATGCTGGGAGTTGTAGTTTTGCAACAGCTAGAGGCACACTGGTTGGGAAACACTGATCTACAGAATGGGTATGGTTTATAATTTTTTTAATTTACTAAATTTCTAGATGGAGCTTGTAATGACTAGTAGTTAAAACCAGCTCACAATACTTATTGCTCCTCATGCATCTACTATTGAGATACAAACTGTAGTCAAATGTTCCAAACAGCAAATATCACACATTGCTAAATATCCACCTACATAAAAAAAACATATATAGTCCAAGATTATGACTGAATGGAGAAGACTTCAGAGAACTGATAGAATACTAATGTCAATAACTGCATTTATAATACGTTTTTCAGATGCATACCCAGAGTAGATATACTGTAGTTAATATACCTACCTGTCAAAGGAGTCTGTAGATAATTTATACAGGTATACAAAAAGTTTGCTGCAGTGCCTCAGTACTGGGCACACGGAGTCCAACTGCACCAGGTCTTCTTCTAGAAGTCTCTGAAATGGTTGATTATTGGATGGGAAGACATTTGATGGTCTAATTTTGCGGCATTCGGCAAAGCAGCCAAGTAACCGAATAGCATCAGCCAGTTTTTCATACTGGATTTCGGTTTTGAAGAAGTGAGAGTTTGCAGGTTCATATCGCATAGCTGCTGTTAAAGTGCAGAAAACAGTGTGCAGAAGTTCAAAGACCTGGTTCTGGTTCACTTTTTCCCAACCATTCCTTGGTGGAGAACTAAGAGACTTCTCCATTGCAACTAACAGAGATGTGACATAGACAAATCCACCAACTTTCCGAAAAACAGTCCTCGTCCGATGGCTTTCCCTCAGGACTATTAAAAGTGCCTAGAAACAATGACAAGAACATCTGGGATTATCTAAATAATGTAACAAACACAAAAGATAGGAGAATGAAAGATTTCCATAGGGTGCCACCTCCAAAGTTGGTACCATGGCTTTCAGTCATTCTCCTCCATGCCCTTTTAAAAATAACTAGAACCCAAGCAATGCCCACATTCCTTCCAGTCCAAAGGCGCCCATACATGTTCAATAGATGTTCAAACGATGGCCTGGCCGGCGGCTATCTCTCCTATACTCTAGCTCCCCATACATAATGAGCTGGTCCTGCTAACAAAAGCAGGTTTGGTCATACACTAATGTGTAAGAGGGTCTCAAAAATGGGCCAGATGTATCACAGTGGCTCATGTTGGATGATAAATTTGTTGCATCTTTAGACTCTTTAGTCTAAGTTTATACCACCAAATACAGTGGATATAAAAAGTCTACACACCCCTGTTAAAATGTCAGGTTTCTGTGCTGTAAATAAAGGACAAAGATAAATAATTTCAGAACTTTTTCCACCTTTAATGTGACCTATAAACTGTACCACTCAATTGAAAAGCAAACTGAAATCTTTTAGGTGGAGGGAAGAAAACAAAAATAAAATAAAAAATAATGTGGTTGCATAAGTGTGCACACCCTCTTATAACTGGGGATGTAGCTGTGTTCAGAATTAAGCAATCACATTCATCAGCATACACCTGCCATCATTTAAAGTGCCTCTGATTAACCCCAAATAAAGTTCAGCTGCTCTAGTTGGTCTTTCCTGAAATTTTCTTAGTCACATCCCAACAGCAAAAGCCATGGTCCACAGAGAGCTTCCAAAGCATCAGAGGAATCTCATTGTTAAAAGGAATCAGTCAGGAGAAGGGTACAAAAGAATTTCCAAGGCATTAGATATACCATGGAACACAGTGAAGACAGTCATCATCAAGTGAAGAAAATATGGCACAACAGTGACATTACCAAGAACTGGACGTCCCTCCAAAAGACGAGAAGAAAACAGGTCTGGGAGGCTACCAAGAGGCCTACAGCAACATTAAAGGAGCTGCAGGAATATCTGGCAAGTACTGGCTGTGTGCTACATGTGACAACAATCTCCCGTATTCTTCATATGTCTGGGCTATGGGGTAGAGTGGCAAGACGAAAGCCTTTTCTTACGAAGAAAAACATTCAAGCCAGGCTACATTTTGCAAAAACACATCTGACGTCTCCCATAAGCATGTGGGAAAAGGTGTTATGATCTGATGAAACCAAGGTTGAACTTTTTGGCTATAATTCCAAAAGATATGTTTGGCGCAAAAACACCACTGCACATCACCAAAAGAACACCATACCCACAGTGAAGTATGGTGGTGGCAGCATCATGCTTTGGGGCTGTTTTTCTTCAGCTGGAACTGGGGCCTTAGTTAAGCTAGAGGGAATTATGAACAGTTCCAAATACCAGTCAATATTGGCACAAAACCTTCAGGCTTCTGCTAGAAAGCTGAACATGAAGAGGAACTTCATCTTTCAGCATGACAACGACCCAAACCATACATCCAAATCAACAAAGTAATGGCTTCACCAGAAGAAGATTAAAGTTTTGGAATGGCCCAGCCGAGCCCAGACCTGAATCCGATTGAAACTCTGTGGGGTGATCTGAAGAGGGCTGTGCACAGGAGATGCCCTCGCAATCTGACAGATTTGGAGTGTTTTTGCAAAGAAGAGTGGGCAAATCCTGCTAAGTCAAAATGTGCCATGCTGATACTCATACCCAAAAAGACTGAGTGCTGTAATAAAATCAAAAGGTGCTTCAACAAAGTATCAGTTTAAGGGTGTGCACACTTATGCAACCATATTTGTTTGTTTTTTAATTGAGTGGTACAGTTTATAGGTCACATTAAAGGTGGAAAAAGTTCTGAAATGATTCATCTTTGTCTCATTTATTTACATCACAGAAACTTGACATTTTAACAGGGGTGTGTAGACTTTTATATCCACTGTAGTTGGCTTGCTTTGGTCATGAATTTTGCAGCAAAATTCTGGCACAATTTTAGTGCACAGTGTTGCCACATCCTTTCCAGTAAGGCTACTTTCACACTAGCGTTCGGGGCTCCACTTGTGAGTTCCGTTTGAAGGCTCTCACAAGCGGCCCCGAACGCATCCGTCCAGCCCCAATGCATTCTGAGTGGATGCGGATCCGCTCAGAATGCATCAGTTTGGCACCGTTTGTCCTCCGCTCAGCAGGCGGACCCCTGAACGCAGCTTGCAGCGTTCGGGTGTCCGCCTGGCCGTGCGGAGGCAAACGGATCCGTCCAGACTTACAATGTAAGTCAATGGGGACGGATCCGTTTGAAGTTGACACAATATGGCTAAATTTTCAAACGGATCCGTCCCCCATTGACTTTCAATGTAAAGTCAAAACGGATCCGTTTGGATTATCATGAACAAAAAAAAATATATAATAATAATTTTTATTTATTTATTTTTTTGTTCATGGTAATGCAAACGGATCCGTTCTGAGCGGATCTAAGCGTTTGCATTATAGGTGCGGATCCGTCTGTGCAGATACCAGACGGATCCGACCTAAACGCAGGTGTGAAAGTAGCCTAAGCGACACCCACTCACCGAGCAAGACAAAAAATGTGGCTCACATCATGCGTACCAGAATTTTGGTTCAAGTTGAGCCATAATTATCATGGCTTTTTCAGATTCCGCTCAGTGTTCCTTTAAAGGGGTTGGCCCATCTCACACATTGGTGGCACACACTTTTATGGGAGTTCCAAGACGAACTGAGTGAGTGACAGGTCACCAATGTGTGAGATGGGCCAACCCTTTTAAGCAGACAGTCTTATGCCTTTATGCTGTCACTTAGGAGACCCAGATGATGGGCCCTGAGATTTAATGAGATTTAATTCGGTAGCTACAAAACTTGACATTTCATATGCTCAATTTGTTTCTGCAGAGGAAAAAAATAGAAACCTTAATTATTCATCACGCTGTTGTCTATGAGTAAGTGTGATACATTAAAATCATTATTGGCTACCAATATAATCCATTTAAACTGAGCTGGATTATGGAAATGTGAAATGATGATGGCAATTTATCATAAAACAAAGCTAGACAGAGCTGATGTGAGAGAAGGAGTTATTTTTTGTTAGATATTTTAGTTTTTTTCCACTCCGAGTGACAAAAAAATCATAAATTTGACAAAAATGGTAGCGCCTTACCCTCAGAATGTCTGTCTTCAGCTGCAATTCTGTTGGTGGTGCTGAATGCATCAATCCTAAAAGGGTCCCCATGTCATCATCTCCACTGGGAGACAACATCAGTTGCTGGATCACCATGAGTGCGTGCTCTCTACACTGGGGGTACTTGACAATGTTGTGCACACACCTTGCGCCTCCAAACTCTCTAAAGACACCTATTAGGAGAAACACATCCACACATAACTTACATATATATCAATATCAACTAGAGTCACAAGAGATACTCATTTATCACAGAACACCTTGTAGTTGGATTAAGGAAATATCAAGGCTAAGGGTATGACCCGATGGTGCATCTGGTCACATGCAGCCAAGCCATGTTCACTCATGGCAAGCAAATTTAGCAGTAAAATTGTACATTAATTGGCTGAGACAGGTGGGCATGGCTTGGCCGCATACAGCCAACTGCACCATAGGGTTGTACCTTAACACCCGATGAACAAGTCATTAGTGTCAGGTGACACCACCAACTGTGGGACTGACAAGAATGTATCCTTTCAAAGGGAATGAGCCCTGTTTACCAAACCTGACCCTCCTCTGCCCAACCCAACCACTGCCTATTTACCGTGATGACCATTCACTGCCTGCCATGGCCTTGGATTAGTTTCATGGATTTACACAAACTCTGCCTGCCCTGACAAGTATTGCCTGACACGTTGGTGCTTTGCACCGGTGTCTCTAACTCTCGTGGGTCAGAAGCCGACCACACTAGGACTATTCCAAGAGGCCTCATGGCTCCCCTGCAGCGAAGTCCAGATCCCTGTACAGGGTAAAAACCAGGAACAGCCAGGATAACGCCCTTAGGACTAGCCCAAAGTCAAACAGGTTGGTTGGTATAGTGGTTCAACACCCACTGTCCATAATAAAGGTAAAAGCCAGATACAAATAGACATTTACAGTAAAAAGGTCTTCCATGTCAAGAAATTATGAGAAACTTACCAGCATTGGTATTTGATCCTTGTAGCAAAACCGTAAGAGTTTCCATCACCACTAATGCCAATTGCCTTTGGTCCTCAGTTGACTGTATTACATTTGTGGACCCTGTTAAAAGACATGTTTTAATAAAAACTGTGATGAAGTACAAAATGAATCAATCATACAGTTGCCATAAAAATACACAACGCCTATACCAGAACTGCACAAAGATATAGGGCCAGATTTGTCATTAGCTCAAGTCAAAATAATGGAGTGAAAAAGTCGCAAATGTTTGCGCAATCGCTAAAACTGCGCAAAAATTTGCGACTTTTATTGGCTCTGCGCTAGGCTTGCCAGTTTTCTGAAAGGGGGCGTGTTTTCTTATGTAAATTAATCTCTAGACAGATTTACTATAGCAACAATTTAAAAAGTCGCAAAAAATTGCGCAATTTCACTCCAGTGAGGACCATGCTTATCTCATGCGACTTTTTAATAGAACATGCGACTTTTTCGTAAAGACGTGCAACTTTTGTAAAGCCGCTTACTGAAGGATAAACTGCTACCGTCAAACCACATTTATCACAGTATTAAAGGACTATTAATAAATCTGACTTAGCCAAAAAGGACTTTGGAGTAAGATGGAAGTGTAATGATAAATCAGTCCCATAGTGTTTTAGGAGTTCATGGATTCATTACAGGAGGAGACCTCAACCTTAAAGAGGACCTGTCCCCATAAAAATGTAGTGCAATCTGCAGGCACTATATTATAGAGCAGTTAGATATATAGTTTTATACGAAAAGACTCAGCAAAACCTATTTATTCATTTAAAACTTTGCCCTTTCTATGCTTAGGAGTCATATAGGTGGTTCTACTCACCGAGTGACAGCCTTACCTATATGCTTAGGCATGCAGAGTTGACTGTCAGTCACTAATAGTATCAACTAGAGATGAGCCAATTTCATATTTTGAAATTCGTTCACGCTTTGTTTACTGGTAAAAGGTGAATTGCGTTATGGATTCCATTACCACGGACCATAACGCAATTCTATGACGGAATGCATAACGGAATGCCTTTAGAGGCATTCTGTCATAATATAAGTCTATGGGCTGCATAACGGATCTGTCCCATTTCAGTTTTTAAGGGGAGTCCTCCTCTGCATAACAGAAACGGAACGGATCCGTTATAGAATTGCGTCATAGAATTGCGTTATGGTCCGTGGAAATGGAATCCATAATGCAATTCACCTTTTACCAGTAAACCATTTTCATAACAAAAAATTGGCTCATCTCTAGTATCAACCACATGACTCCTAAGCACAGTATGAGCAGAGATTTAAATAAATAAATTACAAGTTTTACTGAATTTTATTCCATAAAAAGTAGACCTCAATCTGCTCAGTTCCTCCTGCTCTACAACATGCTGCCAGCAGATTGCACTGCGATTTCATGGTGAACACCGTACGTTCAGATTCAATGATATGAAGGTTTATAGGTTCAGTCATAAAAAAAAGAGGATCTAAAAAGACACCATTCTGTAGACTTTAGGAGGCAGTCTGACCATTCCTGGAGCCAATTTAACAATTTTAGTGTCTACAGACATCACTTTAAAAATCTTTGGAAATTTAGACGTCGGTAGTCCATTCTGTAGGCTACCTGGCTCCTGGGTTGTTTCCAGCAGTGCATTAGTATATCAGTCCAAAATAGTATCAATCATTGTGGAGGTTAAGGGGGAAAAAAAGTAGATCCCTAATTTGCATTGTAGGAAATGGTCTGACAATACAAATACCACACAAGATATTGACTTACAATGCACTCAAAGCTCAGTAGATATTAAAAATTAAATATATATTATACACCTTTTAAGGTACAATAAAATGCTTGGTTGTAATACCTCCTTCAGTGTATTAAAATAAGAAAAAGCTTTAGGATTCTACCTTGTTCAATATATGCTTGCGCTGGGTCCTTTAATACAGCAGCATACTTGTGCAAAAGGTTGACCATTACTTCCAAGAGTCCCACCTCTTTGAAAACATCTTTAAAAATGTGGTGATGCCGAATAAATTTTAGAAGAGTTTTGGTGGCAATAATGCTACAGGAAAAAGAGGTGTTGGACTTTAAAAGGATGCTGACACTTATCAGTTCTTTGCAAGGGATATAGTTCAAGCTGAAAACCACAAACTCGAGCATCTCAAAGTATTTCATTTGGACATCAGGCAGTTTAGAAATCTTCTCGGCAAACTGGGAAAGTGTGTGCTGGGATTCCAGAATGAAGTAATTGGAGTTGTCTGACATGTAAATATTGGTGATGGCATCCAAAATGATCTGGGCAAGGTAGCAGGTCTTTGCTTTAAGAAATGCATTCTGGAGGACTGCAAAGGCTTGTATGTTCCTCACACTCAAACCTGAAAATAAACATAAAACTATTGTAAATGGTCATCTAAATGTAACCACGCTCGGCCACAATACGCCTCCACAGACCAAAAACCGAAGCAGTTTATTAGAGTTCTGATACTTATGTGTAAGACCTACTTGTTTGGGGTTAATGAAGCAGAGAAAATAGTTTGACAGAGAAGGAGTAGACATGCTCAATGTTAGCTTGTTTGGTAGTCTGCTGCTACAACATGACCACAAAGCTGTGGTCTCCAAATAGTGACTGCAGCCTCAGTTTAAAGCTGAATTCTTATCAATTTGATAAGAACTCAGCTTAAAACATAGTGTTTATGAGCTGTCGAGAGTGCAGATATAGGGGTCAAGGAATGAGCCATCAGACAGCTCCTTTAACAGATTTCTCCGTCAAAAAGAAAGAGCAGCCTACACTATATGTTGGTTATAGAGGACAAACTATTTTTAAAAAAATCACTAAGACCTATTGGAAAAATGTTTTTCAGCCCAACATAAGTACAGTGAAAAATGCCCCCAAAAGGTGTCCATAGCCTTTAAAGGGGTTGTCTCACTTCAGCAAATAACATTTATCATGTAGAGAAAGTTAATACAAGGCACTTACTAATGTATTGTGATTGTCCATATTGCCTCCTTTTCTGGCTGGATTCATTTTTCCATCACATTATACACTGCTCGTTTTCATGGTTACGACCTCCCTGCAATCCATCAGTGGTGGTCGTGCTTTCACACTATAGGAAAAAGCACCGGTCTCTCTGGTGGCTGGGACCAGGGGCGCGCACGTAGTCCAGTACGTTTTCCTATCGTATGCAAGCACGACCACCTCTTACAGAGTGGTCTGTAACCATGGAAACAAGCAGTGTATAATGTGATGGAAAAAATAATCTAGACAGCAAAGGAAGCAATATGGACAATCACAATACATTAGTAAGTGCCTTGTATCAACTTTCTCTACATGATGAATGCCATTTGCTGGAAAGAGACAACCCCTTTAAGTTATGACCATATGCATTAAGGGTTTGCAATTTCATGATTTCTTGTTTCACTACATTTAAAAGGGATTGTATGAGATAAAAATTTTTAAAAAAGTTTGTTTTCTTCCAGAAACATCAGCATTCTTCTCTTGAACTAGGCCAATTTGCAATGCCAGTCATAAGCCACAAGATAGGCACTGTTTCTAGAAGAAAGCAGCCATGTTTCGAGTTGAACGTGGCTCCTAAGATACAAATAGCTGTGGACCCCTGTTGTTGAAGTAAGGTATACATGCCAAATAAAAGTAAAAGGCTTTCTTCATAAAAAAAACTATTACGGTAATGATTTTAGAAGATCAGTAGATTACAGGCAAGACATTGGAGACATAGTCATCCATGTTTCATCTGCACAATACTGTATTTTTATTAAGAGGTGCTTTATGTAGGAATCCACCAATATACACTTTATAGTAATGTACAGTTAAACATTGATGGAATTGAGCTGTGATATTAAGCACAGACGATAATCTGATATTTGATGGGGCCACAGTTGGATGCCATAAAGACGCAAAACTCAGAAAAGCAGCAACACAAAACATGGTGGGCCTGAACCCCAATGTAAACATTGAAGAAGCCGAGGGACTCGCACAGCTAATTGAGGGTGCCAAGAGTAAGCCCCCCGCACCACAGATCTAATATTGATAGCCTGTCCTAATGGTAGGATAGGAAATCAATTTTACAATGCTGGGAAACCCTGTTGACAAATACCATAAATCACAATGCAAAATGGACCGTAAAAAAAGAGGACAACATGGCATAAAATCAGCTATTCCCTTACTTTTAAGTTTAAGCGCTACAGATAGTATACACTGGCATGATTTATATTATTATGTGGTTTTCTTCCTGCACGTAAATATATTTACGGAGTTTGTTTTTAGGACTCCAAACTTGGCGTAATGTAATCATACAGCGCACAAAAGTTAGTATGATGCAGTGCACAAGGCTTTTCAAATTTGGAAAAACATGGAAATTCAGCTTCTTACCTTTGCCAGCGGGCTGTGGGACAGCAAAGCCTGGCAACAAAAAAGGTGCCCCCGTGGTTAAACCAGCTGGTTTCAGTTCATTGACACCGTATGTTGTTAAAGAAGTAATTAGGTTAACCAAGTCCTTGAGTGCATCTTTGGATTCGTTCTCTTTAGCTTGTTCTAGCCTACAGGAAAGACAGCATTACATTTCCTTCATGCACTATGCATTTAATTGCACCTAAATATAGACCATAATATTGCTTCTTAGCCGAGAAAGGCAGATGATGCTGCGGGAAAACACACATACGGCTTTATAGGCATACTTTTCAGTCTACACAAAAACATCTTCAAGTGTCTCCTCAGACAATAACTTTATTTCCTATAAAACAGAAAAAAGATTGGCTAGCACAAACTAAATATCTAATTACGCTTGCCTTTAATTCTATATACAGTAGATATCCAAACTAACTATTTCACAAAGAGTTAACATCTGCAGATTTACTTGCACTGGCTTGAAAAATCTGAAGAGTCCAGAAAAGTCCTTGTAAGTATAGATCAAAGACAGAACCAAAATCCCTGGTTTGCAAAACCCTTGATCATAATTAGTAGCATCCGCCAGCAAATGAGAGCTGATCCCGCAAGTAACCAGTTAGTATTAACAAATGAACCCTGCCATGTACAAAAAGGTCAAACATTATTCGGATGAAATGGACCTATTTTACTATGGACAATTAGGCCTCATGCACACTACAGTATTTTTTTGCGGTCCGCAAAACGGGGTTCCGTTGTTCCGTGATCCGTTTCCGTGTGTCTTCCTTGATTTTTGGAGGATCACCAGACATGAAAAGTGAAAAAAAAAATCTAAGTCAAGTTTGCCATGCAAATGATAGGAAAAAAACGGACGCGGATGACAATCTTGTGTGCCTCCGTGTTTTTTCACGGACCCATTGACTTGAATGGGTCCGCAAACCGTTGTCCGTGAAAAAAATAGGACAGGTCATATTTTTTTGACGGACTGGAAACAACGCGGATGACAAACGGTGCATTATCCGAGTTTTCAACAGAAAATCACGGAAAACGGAACAACGGACACGGAACACAACAACGGTCGTGTGCATGAGGCCTTACCCACATTGCATTCATTACACTTCTCATTTTGTCCCCAAAAATATATTTTCCTATTGAATTATATATTATACACTGTATTTTTTGCCCTATAAAACGCACCTGCCCATAAGATGCACCTAGGTTTTAGATTTTTTTTTTTTTTTCATCAGACCTCAGCTCAGACCCCCAATGGTAATCAGACCTCAGAACAGACCCCCAATCATACCTCAGATCAGAGCTACATAATTAATAAGTCCCCCAGTCAGACCTCTATGTGAATGACCCCCATGCTCAGATAAGATTAAAAAATAAATAAACAAACGTACCTTGCCTGCTCCGGATGATGCCGACACAGCTCCCATCATCCACACTCTTCTTCCTGCCGCATGCTGTGCTGTAACCCGACATGCACAGCGTGAAGTCACAGAGCGCCGACGACCAGTGCTTGCGGAGCACTGCATTCACCCCTTCCTAGTCCTCTTGTACTAATCAGTGCTTCCATAATAGAAGTGCTAATAAGTTTGGCCCATAAAACGCACTTGGGGGGGGGTTAGTGTGTCTTTTAGTGCGAAAAATACGGTACATATATACATACAAATATATATATATACACACACACACACACACACACTTTATACCTCCATACATGTACGGTACATGCAACGGGGACTTTACGGACAAAGTTCTTTATTTAAAGAGCAATCATCTTCACCCACTTTTATTACATCTATCTTAGGCACAGATATACCAGATACACTAAGTTCACCAATTTTAAGGGTCCATTCACACGTCTGAAAGTGTTTTGCGGTCCGCAAATTGAGGACCGCACATGGCCGGCACTATAATAGAAATGCCTTTTCTTGCCAGTGTCTGCGGACAAGTATAGGACATGTTCTATTTTTTTGCGGGGCCGCGGAATGGAAGAGCGGATGCGGACAGCACACTGTGTGCTGTCCGCATCTTTTGCAGCCCCACTGAAAATGAATGGGTCCGCACCCATTTTGCGGACGTGTGAATGGACCCTTAGTCTGATATGCTTGGCTATTTTCGGAACTCTTCTACTAGTAAAAGGTGGGAGGCCATGCAAGTGCAGCTACATTCCCTTCACTTTGGGAGGCCCATTTTGGAGATAGGAGCAGGTCCCAGAGATGGGAACCGCACCTATCTGATATTGATGGAATATCCTAGCCAAATGCCATTAATGTCCGAGATAAGAATACCCCTTGAAGGCTAATATCGAGTGTCTACTGTACTAAGCTGCCAGGAATCTATAAAGCCTCATTCACACAGTCAGTGTTTGGTCAGTGATTTTCATCAGTGTATTTGAGCCAAAACCAGGTGCGACTCTAAACACAGAACAGGGGCAGATCTTCCCCTTATACCTTATGTCTGTGGAGGCTCCAATCCTGGTTTTGGCTCACAATCACTGATGGAAATCACTGACCAAACACTGACGTGTGAACGAGGCATAAAGGAGAGCCGCTAACAAAAACCAGCTCTTGGCTTCCCATAACAACCTTTTCAATGGTTTCTGATCTTTGGGAATCTGTCAAGTCGGACTGGGGAAAGATGAGGAGATTGTTGACATATAGTTTGGATTAATAAGGAAAGTCTGCAAGTTTCTCTTCCTCCCAATTGAAACTTCACAGGACATTCAGGCTTTTATAGATTTCTCAGGCAGATAGACATGACAGTAGCAGATTGGTCATGAACAGTGGGTTCAGTTTAGGAAATAGTTCAATCTATCTACCCGGCTCAAACACACACACACAGTAGCAGTTACATTCAGGGCACGTAAGAAGCCATCTGCCAAGCTGAGAAATGTCCACCTTCTGCTAGAAAATAATATTGGTAATAGCAGAGGGATGTTAATGGTTCTTTGAACTTTCTACATATCTGTCCACTTGTTCACCAGGCTTGTGTTTCAGAGTGTGAAGCATCGGGCACCTCTCTGATAAGCAGCTTTTGTCAGAGTATAATTGCTGCTGCAATCTGGTTCCCGCAGTGTTCAGATAAAAAGAACATTCCGGACAATTGACGGGAGAAGCTTCCTGTGTGCACCGACATTTATCAGCGCAGTAAAACCTGCGGACATTTGGATCTACAGCTACAGTAAAGGGGATTAGTTCTTTACATCCAAAAGCAGAAGACTGCTACCAATTACTTGCTAAATAATGGCTGTCAGGTATTATCTGCAGTGAGCTTATCCCTTTCCAATGGCATAAGTAAATATCTTACAAATTGTCAAGGGACACAATTCCAGGCCAATCTCGCCGACATTCAAAAAACCCTGTGTGTATATATAGTATCTCTTATATATAAAAAGGAGTTTCTGCCTGCCTGTCTGTTCTTTATGCGCGACCAAACGACTGGACCAATCTTCACCAAATTTGGCACACAGGTACATCAGGTGTCCGGGAAGGTTTTAGACCGGGTCTCAGCTCTCTAGGACGTACCGTTCCTGAGATATTCCCAAATAACTACCTGCATTAGCCAATAGAAGCCTGCAAATCTTTCTCTTCATATCCTGACTGCCATATACACGGTCACATGTCCCTTATCAGCCTTAGAACCTCGCAGGCGCTCCTTTTTCTTCACTGCTCTAGGTCAGCTTTAGGCTAGGGCTACACAGCGACAATAAGTCGCATGACACAGAGGGCACTACTACAATTTTTCTAATGATAGTCTGAGGTGTTGCACTGCGACATGCAACATGCTGAGACTGCGATGTGGCAGTCGCAGAAAAATCCATGGATGGATTTTTTGCGTCTGTCGCAGTCACAGCATGTCGCAGTGCAACACCGTAGCCTATCATTATAAAAATTGTTGAGACAAAATGTTGCGCGACACATGTCGTCGTGTAGCCCTAGCATTTAAGGGGCAGGGCGCTGTGGAGGTCAGTGTTAAGGGGGACGGGCACTGTGGTGGTCACTGTTAAAGGGGCGTTCACTGTGGATGTTACTGTTAAGCGTGCAGACACCGTCAAAGTCACTGTTAAGGGGGCAGGGGCCACTATTAAAGGGGCAACTGCTGTGGAGGTCACTGTTAAGGTAGCAGGGTACTGTGGAGGTCACTGTTAAGGGAACGGGGTACTGTGGCGGTCTCTGTTGAGGGGGAAGGGAACAGTGGAGGTCAGAGATAAGGGGACGGTCCCATATGGAGGTCAGAGATAAGGGGACGGTCCCATATGGAGGTCAGTGTTAAGGGGCAGGGTGCTGTAGAGGTCACTGTTAAGGGAGCAGGCCCCTGAGAAGGTCACTGTCAAGGGAGTGGGGTGCTGTGAAACTCACTGTTAAAAGGGGGCGGGCTGCTGTGAAGGTCAAAGTTACAGGGATGGGCTGCTGTGGAGGTCCAATTTTAAGGTGGCGGGGCACTGTGGAGTTCACTGTTAAGGGGGTGGGGTGCTGTAGACTTGACTGTTATGGGGCATACTGTTGATATCTTTTAACGACACACACAAAAATTTAATGAAATAGATGAAATATACCTGGGTCCTTCTGCTAGTATATTATAAAATACTTTCAATGGACAAAAATATCTACTAACCCTAATGAATGACTTGATCTTAAAAAAAAACTTGTAGACAATATAATAATAGAAAATGTTAGCATTCTTCAGGATACAAAAAAATAACTTCCCCCCCCCCCCCCCCCCCACCACCGACTTCTGCAAGACCAGTTGACCATCTGATGTGTATAGGGGTGTCCCATCATTTTACTAACAGCAGATGTCATGAGAGATAAACATTGAGTGCTTGGATTTCAACACGCTTCAACATGCATAGCCATCAGAAGGCTCTGGAAGCCTCTTTCTCCCTATTCCAGAAATAATATTAGGGGACTGGATTTTTGGCCAACAGATATCTAGAATGTATGACCTGCTGATATGTAGGGGTGGATTTAATGATTGGGAGCCCCCTGTTGTACCTCTAAGCTCCACCCAGTCAACCTGCTAAGCCCCACACCATCATCCCACTAAGTACTACCCCTGCTGGCCCACTTAGACTCATTCTCGGCTTAGGAGTGCAGCCTGAGCACTTCTACTACTTCTCAACAGATGGGAAGTGCCCCCACTGGGTCCCTGTGCAGCTAAACCGGCTGGTATGTCTGTCCTTAGGGTCCATTCACACGTGTGTAATTTGGGTCTGCATTCGTTCCGCAATTTGCGGACCCGTTCACTTTCAAATGGGGTTGGAACGCATTTTCGGGATCCGCATCTGCATTTTCAGGATCCACAATTCCGTTACTGAAAAAAATAGAACATGTCCTACTCTTGTCCGCAATTGCGGACCAGAAAAGGCATTTTCTATTATAGTGTCTGTGATGTGCGGTCTGCAAATTGCGGATCTCACATTGCAGGTGTCCGTGTTTTGCGGATTCGCAATTTGCGGATCCGCAAAACACTAACGGACGTGTGAATGGACCCTTATAGTCCGTTTTTTTCAGTCACCCACTTGTGGCCAGAACCTGGCCCTCAGATCGCTGGGGCCCCAAGCATTAGTTTGGTTTTTTTGGTGGTAAAGTCCACCACTCAGATATGCCATATGCTGTGGTGAATTGTATCCTCAGATTGCAGTTTTTCTACTTCAGCCTTCAGTAAAAGATGGATAACTCCTTGTGCAGTCTACATATTAATCCTTTTTAAGGCCCACTTATACAAGGCCATTTTATTACCTATTGGAACACAAAACTATTTTTGAGTACTACCCAATCATTTGCATACCCCCCCTGCCCCCCTCCCCCCCCCCAAAAAGTGCTTAACCTAATAACAGTGTTATGTCCACGGCATCCCCCCTATTAAAACGGTGCTTACCGTTTGTTCCTTGCTAGCATCGTTGTGGAGAAAAACACTTTTAATCCGTATGCAAATGAGGCTGTGAAGGTGCCCAGGTGGCGGCGTTACAACAGCCGGTGCCCAGGCCCCGGGGTCATTTTCATATGAAGGCACTCCCCTCCGCCGCGTCTGCCCGCCCTTAGTCTCTGCTCTAACCTCCCTCCTCCCGTCCGTAATTACGCGCATGCGCCGATGAACGAGATATCCGCGAGTGCGCATTGAATGAGCACAGTTGGGCCGGGGCATCGCAGTTTATCGTGCGTTATCGCGTTCATCGGCGCATGCGCGGGATTACAGACGGGAGGAGGGAGGTTAGAGCAGAGACTAAGGGCGGGCAGACGCGGAGGGGGAGTGGCTTCATATGAAAATGACCCAGGGGCCTGGGCACCGGCCGTTGTAACGCCGCCCCTGGGCACCTTCACAGCCTCATTTGCATACGGATTAAAAAAAGTGTTTTTCTGCACAACGATGGAAGCAAGGAACTAACGGTAAGCACCGTTTTAATAGGGGGGGTGCCGTGGACATAACACTGTTATTAGGTTAATAGGGTGAATCTGCGTGAAAGACTCCCTTGAAATATTTTGTCTGATCCCGCAATCATTTACAGCCATCTGTCATGAATGTGTGTAGGAGCAGTTCACATAAAACATTTTTTTCTGTTATTGAAAGGCAAGGTCATAAAAAATGAAGTACCTATCTGTCGCTAAAAGATTTTTGGTGAATTCATTCATTTTCAATACCACTACCTAAGTTTAAAAAAATAAATAATCCTAGAATCTTGCAGTTTTCACACCAGCGTCTGAGCCTAATAATAGGCGCCACTTCTTGGTCTCCACATATCACTTTCCAGCAGTCATTTCAATATCATCACATGCAGGAATACAAAGACAGGTAACATACGTATAGGTCACAGAGCGTGTTGTAAATCAAGATGGTCACTCCATAAATATGCACAAAAAGCAGAATCTAAAATCTAAATTAAGAATATAAAGACAGATTAGAAGTCAAGATGTAACCTAAGATGTCTGTGTTGTAAACTCTGCAGAGGCAAGACGCGGCTGAAAGAAGTTATCATGGCAGTTTGGGCTGAATGGAGAAGATGAGGACAGAGAATGTGTATAATTGTGTATAATCACAGGAGATATCACTGGATGGAACATGTATGTAGACTAGAAGCTCCTGTATGTTTGGTAGCAATGAATGTAATGTTCATCCACATACTGTATGTCTTTAGCGCTAGGACTTTGGGAGGGGGGGTGCTGAGGGAGAGTTTGGTTCAAGAATTTGGCAAATAAGCATTGGAGAAATAAAACAATAGCTGCAACAAAGCCCGCATCATTTGTGTTCTTTACAGACACTACATGACAACATTTTATAGAAGGATGTCTGAATCCACTTTAATTTTTCGCTGAAAGTTTCATCTTTACAATTTGAATATATTTATGGCCAAGCAAACAGAAGCTCAACTTCACAATATCAAATTTTGACTAGAACTGCCTGTACTGGCAAAGCATCGCTTAATATAGAAGGTTGCTTGCTACTTTGAATACAGAAGAGGAGTGACCTGCATATCAAGTTCTTCTTCTTGCCTATGAAAGCAGATATACTTCTCCTTACTGTTTCTACAGTGATCTTTGAAGAGCTGCCAATCCACCGACTATTTCCTATTTCTGTCTTTTCTGGACATAGATTTACATGAGGTGATGGTGATGAGTTAAGCTATCCAGACTCATTATACTTTTGTTGGCTGAACCCGTCGAGAACGGGGGATTTGGCCAACACACTATTGTGTGTGGGGAGCTACCGACTCCCCCCTTTGCCCCCGGAAGGAGACAAAGATCGGGCAAGATAAGTCTGTTTGGCAGCGGCTTTCTGCACTCCCTCCTTAGCATACACACACGTTTGGCCGAGCCAAATGTGTGTGTAAAGGGAAGATAGGAAGGATGGGAGAGAGAGAGCTGTCGGCCGAACAAGCTATTGAATGTGTATGGCCAGCTTTAGGCTCCATTCACACGTCCGTGGTGTGTTGCGGATCCGCAACACACCTGCCTAGTACCCCTATAGAAATGCCTATTCTTGGACAAGAATAGGACATGTTCTATCTTTTGCGGAGCTGCGGACCTGAAGATCGGGGCCGCGCTCCGCTAATGCGGATGCTGACAGCACACTGTGTGCTGTCCGCATCCATTCCGTCCCCATAGAAAATGAAAGGGTCCGCACCTGTTCCGCAAAATTGCAGAACGAATGCGGACCCATTTGCGGACATGTGAATGGAGCCTTAGACAGATATGCTGTTCCAAACTTTAAAGAGGTATTCTACATCAAAGACAAATAGGTTTTCTCAATCCGAGAAACATAGCTCCATGCACATTTAATGGCAGGGAGTGCTGCAGTCACTTCATTCTCAGGATCATTGGACTCTTGATATAGTTAGACCCATACCAATCAGAAAGTAATGGCATATAACCTCTGAGACTGGGTACCCCTTTAGAGTCATACTAATAGAAGATGACATCAATGCTTGTCTAGGAGGAGAAAATCCATTCCCTCGAAAGCTGCAGTTCTCTGCAGAGTGGCTGGTCGTGAGCAGAGCTGTTTTAGAGAAAAGTCTTCTTTCTAATAATCAGTGTGGTCAATCTAGAACTCAGACTCCCCCAATTCAACATTAATGGCATGCCCTATTGATTTGTCCTCGTTGTATGGACTAGGACAAATAAATAATGCACAGAGGCAAGAAAAAATAAATAAAAAAATAAGTATTTTACAATTCACATAAAAGATACAGTTGTGAATAAAATAATAGCAGTGTGTTTAAAAAAAGTGAATAAAGCTTAAAATCCTTCTAATAGCTTTTATTTCCATACACACAAATGCATTGGGAACACTACACATTCTATTCCAAATCAAAACATGAAGAAAAATATGAAAACTTGGAAAGTATGTGGATAGCTCACCACCCTCCTCAATACGGTAGGGGTGCTCTAGCCGAGGGACTGCTCACTCAATCAGTCCAAGGAGTGTGCATAAACTGGAAAAAAACGGCTGGCACTCACTATGTGGTTGCACATCAAACAATCATTTATTAATAGTAAACCGCTAGTTCAATAATCGAATAAAAGCAGAAATACATACACTTGAACATTAAAACATCATTGTTAAAAGAACCCCTAAAAAATAAATAATAAAATTCAATATATACTGCACTGATAGGGTAACGCAATGCACCCAATTAGGGTCTCTTAGAAAAGTGAGATAGTCCTGTGCCTGTTTGACAATGAGAATCCAATTCAATCAAACAGGGAACCTGTCTCTTTAAATAAGACAAATGTAGCCAAGTCCACAAGCTGTGTTAGTTGCTGTTGGGGGATAAAATCTCCCTCTTTAGAATTATCTTCAGCAGTTCTTGCACTGTTGGATATTAAGACTTTCACCAATAGGATATGCCACAGAGATATGCTACTGAGGAAGAGGATTGAAGTCCTCGAAACGCGTTTAGCGTTATATCCCTGCCAACAACCAAGCTTCTGGATATGATGGATGTAATCTGAATTATTTCCTATAAAGTGGAGCGCTCCATTTCTTCATCTGACCTGCAGCTCTCATAAGAATATCGGACCAAGATTACCGAACTGAAACCCCCAAATCCCGCGATATCTCTGGTACATCACGTGGGACACGCCAGAGAGCGGGGAGCGTGAGAGCGAGCAGTGGAACAAGCGGCTGAATTAGACGGCCGGTGATCCGTTCATGTGGGTGAGCTAAAACTTCCCTGTGAATCTGTGGCATATCCTATTGGTGAAAGTCTTAATATCCAACAGTGCAAGAACTGCTGAAGATAATTACAAAGAGGGAGATTTTATCCCCCAACAGCAACTAACACAGCTTGTGGACTTGGCTACATTTGTCTTATTTAAAGAGACAGGTTCCCTGTTTGATTGAATTCTCATTGTCAAACAGGCACAGGACTATCTCACTTTTCTAAGAGACCCTAATTGGGTGCATTGCGTTACCCTATCAGTGCAGTATATATTGAATTTTATTATTTATTTTTTAGGGGTTCTTTTAACAATGATGTTTTAATGTTCAAGTGTATGTATTTCTGCTTTTATTCGATTATTGAACTAGCGGTTTACTATTAATAAATGATTGTTTGATGTGCAACCACATAGTGAGTGCCAGCCGTTTTTTTCCAGTTTATGAAGAAAAATATATCAAATTTGCGTTGCTCCTCTAAAAAAAGGATTTAAGAAAAGCGAATATTAGACTGTTCAAAAAAATAGCAGTGTTTGTATTCTTCTTTACAAACTCAAACATTCACTATATAAACTGAAAAATGTTTGAAGATTTTGCTTTCCTTTGAATCACTTAAAGGGGTTGTCCAGGTTCAGAGGTGAACCCGGACATACCCTTATTTTCACCTAGGCAACCCCCCTGAGGCTAGCATCGGAGCATCTCATGCTCCGATGCGCTCCCTTGACCCTCGCGTAGGGCACAGGCTTTTTTGATTTCAATAACACACTGCCGGGCGGAAACTTCCGCCCGGCAGTGTGTTCGGTGACGTCACAGGCTCTAATGGGCGGGCTTTAACGCTTCCCTAGCCGTTTTACTGGCGTCACCGGGCTTCCTGGCAGCCCCATGGAGAGCCCCGGTACGTCACCGGACCTCCAAAAAATGCCTTTGCCCTGCGCGATTTAGCGCAGGGCAAAGGAGAGCATCAGAGCATGAACTGCTCCGATCCTCAAGTCAGGGGGGCTGCCGGGGTGAAAATGGAGGTATGTCCGGGTTCAGCTCTGAACCCGGACAACCCCTTCAACTAATATTTAGTTGTATAACCACTGTTTCTGAGAACTGCTGTACATCTGTGTTGCATGGAGTCAACCAACTTCTGGCCCCTGTGAACAGGTATTCCAGCCCAGGATGATTAGACTACATTCCACAGTTCTTCTCTATTTCTTGGTTTTGCCTCAGAAACTGCATTTTTGATGTCACCCCACATGTTTTCTATTGGATTAAGATCCGGGGATGGGGCTGGACACTCCATAACATCAATCTTGTTGGTCTGGAACCAAGATGTTGCACGTTTACTGGTGTGTTTGGGGTCGTTGTCTTGTTGGAACACCCATTTAAAGGGCATTTCCTCTTCAGCATAAGGCAGCATGACCTCTTCAAGTATTCTGATGTATTCAAACTGATCTATGATCCCTGGTATGCGATAAATAGGCCCAACACCGTAGTATGAGAAACATCCCCATATCATGACGCTTGCACCACCATGCTTCACTGTCTTCATAGTGTACTGTGGCTTGAATTCAGTGTTTGGGGGTCATCTGACAAACTGTCTCCGGCCACTAGACCCAAAAAGAACAATCTTACTTTCATCAGTCCACAAAATGTCTCTTTAGGTCAGTCAATGTGCTCTTTGGCAAATTGTAACCTCTTCAGCACATGTCTTTTTTTCAACAGTGGGACTTTGCAGGGGCTTCTTGCAGATAGTTCGGCTTCACATAGGCCTCTTCTAATTGTAACAGTACTCACAGGTAACTTTAGACCTTCTTTGATCTTCCTGGAGCTGATTGTTGGCTGAGTCCTTTTCTTCTATCCATTCGAAAGGTAGTTTTTCGCTTTCTTCCACGTCTTTCAGGTTTTGGTTGCCATTTTAAAGCATTTGCGATGATTTTAGCTGAGCAGCCAATCATTTTCTGCACTTCTTTATATGTTTCCCCTCTCCAATCAATGTTTTATTCAAGGTATGCTGTTCTTCTGAACAATGTCTGGAACGTCCCATTTTCCTCAGAATTTCAGAGAGAAATACACTGTAACCAGCATGTACAACATTTGCTGCCTTCCTTCCTTAAATAACGGCAATAATTGCCACCTGTTTTTCAAAGAATTTATGACCTCACTAATTAAACTCCACACTGCTAATATTTTGAACATGCCCCTTTCAATAAGTGATTGAATTACAGAGAATCAGCAGCATGCATGTCATGACTGTTGGGTCTGTTAGGTTTCTATTACTCTACTACACCTGCTAGTTATTTGGCATGTAGAAATATCATTTCTACCAAAAACAGTGATTGATCAGGTTAGTGATGTCTGACTGCTATTATTTTTAACATAACTGTATGTAATGGCAGTGCAGCAGCTCAAACTTCTACCAATCTCCAGTAAGATGGGTTAATGACCCAGAGAGTTATGGAAATCTATGCGAGAAGTTCCCAACACACCTACTCATTTCAATGGGCTGCTCCCGCTTTTACCCTTAATAAGGGGCTGGTTGCCATTCTTAAGAAAAAAAAGAAGATCCTTGCTGCTGGACCCCACCAACAAACACAACTGCTAGAAAATAGAATCGTAGAAATACTCTTGAAACTGTGTCATGAAAAAGGTCCATCCTTCTAAGACTAAATATTCTACAAAATGGGGCTGTGTCTGCTTAAAGGGCTTTTTCCTCAGTATAAGTCATCAATATCAGATTGTGGGGGTCCAATACCTGGTAGACCCCACCAATCAGCTGTTTAGGGCAGCCGCTGGCGCCGTAAAGTATACAGTAGATGGAAGACTCTGTATACTTTGCAGTTTTAGGTGCCGGCATACTGCAGCCCACCTAGCATTCACATGAATGGAATTGAGCTGCTGTAACCCGGAATGGTCACTACATAGTGGATGAAATCTTGGTCTTCTGGTTCTGTCCACTGTATAGTGTCTGGTGCCAGTGTATGCCCAAAAGAGCTGACTGCTGTGGGAGCCGGGTGTCACACGCCACCCACCAATCTGATACTGATGACCTATTCTGAGGATAGGTCATCAATATTTAAGTACTGGAAAACCCATTTAAGACAACCCTGTTTTAGTTTGCAGGTTCCAACTAAATAAACTGATCAAGGGAGTCTCACTACTGGGCACTCTAGTACCACAGCTGCGCTAGCTATAACGGTTTCTTCACAATGTGTGTGTATAAAAGGTATCCATCAAGAGGATTTGGGACAGTTCGCTCCACTATTCCACATAGCACAAAAATGAAAGCCATAGCTTATACTGCTATCCCAAAAAACTTTAGTTCTTCGTTTGATGTTATAATCGGAATACATGGGCCCACTTACAGTACAAGTCTCAAAAGCACCTGCTGCGTATATTAAAGCGACCCTCTGGTTCAAGAAAAAAAATTCACACACATACTAAGAAACAAACAGAACACTTACCTGGTGTCCTCCATTTCATCTTTTTAGCTGTAGATCCGCTAATTCCTGGCTCCTCTTCTGTCATCCATCTGGTGCACACTGTAAATTGGTAGTCCAAGACACTTCTTGCTTGTCCAGCCTTGCTCTTGGATTGGCCCACACTGCTTACAGAAGTGCTGACATGAGTAGTGCTGACCAACCTAAGGGCATCAAGAAGTGTCTTGGGCTACCGAATGCACAGTCTGAAAAGTGGTGCGCCCATCTTGGATGGCAGAAGGAGCCAGGGAAATTATGGATCTGCAGCTGAAAAGGAGGACGCAGGTAAGTGTTCTGTTCATTACCCAGTTAACATGAACGTTTTTCTTCAACCAGAGGGTCGCTTTAAAAATACACTGCAAAAACAGTGTAGAAGACCGTAACCTTTTTTTGGGGGATTTAGCATTACTGATGTAAGGGAATCTGTCACCACTTTGGCCCCTATTGCCAACATTGCTATACAGGTGAAGCAGTAAGCAGATCAAACATATGTATGTTGCCGAGCTAAGTGGAAACCTAACAGAAAAAAAAGTTTTACGCGATCATGTGCCATATGCCAATTAGATGGCAAGTGTCCAGTGGGCGTGGAAGAGTCCTTGGCTCTCTGCTGTAAACCTTCCCTATCCCAACTCTTTGCTTTTGAGGACACACATGATGCAGGCGAATGTTAGAGCCATCACTAAAGACCAAAGGGGATGGGGTGGGTTTACAGCCTAAAGCCCAGGAATCCTGACCGTCTGCCGGCATCAGATATGCATACTGCAAGTGATAGATTTCTTAGTTTTGCCGATAGTGGAGTAAGAAGTTTTGAGACAGGGAGGTAAAAGTGATGATCAGTTCCCTTTAAGGGACCATGATAAGGCACACGGTATGAAATCAGACAACCCACTTAGAAACAAGAAAGTTACATTACTTCTAAATGGGCACAACCACATTACTGTGCTCCGAACACATTTACCTCAGAAGGAGGTCAGACAGGAAGACGTATCCTTGGCATATTCTGAAGTCATCCAGCAGAGTCTGAGACACATCACTGGAATCTTTTAGGAAACAGGAAAGTCCTGCAAACATCTCCACAATTTCCAGAGGTGACAAATCATTTGACTGCTGCATGTTTTGGACACATGTGGCCAGGCATTCTTTCTCTGAAAGGGAAGAGGTGACGTCAAGTCAGCAACATGATTTAAAATAGACATTGTGAAAAGTGACACTTAAAGGGAACGTGAACTAGATTGTTTTTCTGCCAGATAGTGACATATCCTTTTGTCCTAATTCGTTTTTATGATTTCATTGCCGATTTTTTTTTTTTTATTCTGTTTCCTGAACATGATTATGGGGGCGGCCATCTTGCCTGAGCTGTTCTTAACAGCATTTACAGATATGGGTGAAGAAAATAAAAATAAAAAAAGATATAGAAATCAGGTGCCTGCCCTGCACACTGTATGGAAAAGGTGCACTAATCTCGGACTGTCACAAAATAAAAAGGTTTCAATAAACGAGAGATAGGCACTCTTCATCCAGCGTCACTATATAAGATAGAGTTTATTCCATATACCATTCACAAATGAAAATATATCATAAAAATAAAATAGTAAAAAATACATAAACAATAGGGCTAAAAAGTGGTTAAAACATCCAGAAACCGAAATGAATCCTCTGGTAGGAGTTCTACTTTGAAGGTATAATCACTTATGCCAGACTCGGAAATGTTTTTTGGTTCACGCCATCTCCAGAGTATATACTGCACAGTGATAAATGACCAGAAATTATGTATCCGGATTGTTTCTGCAGTGATATAGTTATTAAGAACTTAGTTTCCACTAGGTTTCTGCAGTTATGTTATCTCAGATAGAACCGGTTACAATCCTGTGTCCATTCCTTGTACAGAGACGTTCTAACCCACCATTAGGATATACGGTGAATATAGATTATGTCCAATATAATCCTTGTTAAAAGCTGAAACATATGGTGCTCATGGTCTTTTAGCAAATTAATATGTTCACTGTCCGTTCACACCCAAACGTTCATGTTCCACATAAATGTTCTTCTAGTGATTAAATCAGATATCCGTGTAGCAGCTAGTATATCGGTATTGGGTATTTTCCAGTCATATGCAAGCGAACTGCAGCGGTATTATTACTCACAGTTTTGCTGAGGGACCGGGGTCGGGTGCCTGCCGTGGCGTCCCACGTGGTCTTAGGCACTAATAAAACATACCTCCGGATATTCCCTCTTACAGTGAGTCCGAGTGCAGTATACTTGTCCCGTGCGCTCAAGATGGATGTAGTCGGCGTGCCACGTGGTGAGTGTGGGTAAGCCGATCCAAATCTCTGCTGGAGAAGAAAAACTGGAGCTCTCTGTACTAGTTTGATCATAGATAACAATCCATATCGGGATGTCTTCATGTGAGGGTATTGTCAACCAGACGCGTTTCAGAACCTTGCTCCTTCAGTGGTCAAACCCCTATGTTGTCCGTCCCTTCTTTAAATACCCTATAGCAGTGATGGCTAACTTTGGCACTCCAGCTGTGGTAAAACTACAACTCCCAAGATGCCCCCCTTGCTTGGCTGCTCTCAAAACTCTATAGAAATAAATGGAGCATGCTGGGAGTTGTAGTTTCACCACAGCTGGGGTGCCAAGGTTAGCCATCACTGCCCTAGAGCACCATATGTAATAGGGATAGCTACAAAAAGTGGGGTGGAATCCAGTATAGTTCTTTTCTTTATATGTGCAGTTTTGCTCGCCTCCGTTATTGAACATATGTAGTAATCATACTTACAGTAGATATATTCCCTACTTATCATTGTGTAGGATGAGTCCTTCTATTCACAGTATAATTCCTATACCGACATGCATTCCATCCCAGATTAATTTATAGCCCACATAAGGACTATTATCCGCCCCAACATCGATGGGACAGCACAATGTATAACTGTTTTTCACTTACAGCCATATATAAATATATCCTGGTTCAAGGACTATACCCAAAGGATACATCAAACTCTGGAAAGGTGCGGTTTACATGCGGTATTTATATATACTGTATGTGTGTGTTCCTATATAAACCGGCCTATACCCAGATAAATCGTGCACCTATTATATTGAACATAGTCAAATAACCACCCAAATAAATTGCGTTTTTTCAACTTTTTTTTTTTTTTCAAAATGCAATACCTGGACTTAAAATTGGGATGTATCCACAAAAAACATATCCTTGTAATATAATGGGTTCTACCTTTTATTTTTATTGATATCAATTTCAATGTTGTCATTTATATTTTTGTTTATTATTTATACTTTTATGTTTCTGTAACCATTCACATCCATGTATCTTCTCGTCTAGATATTCATATCAAAAAATAATGGTCATCTTGGGTGGGGGCCTCCCGCCAAGGAGAGATAGAGGTGCCAAGATTGGTTAAACTCTCGATCTCCCGTTGGCGAAGGGCACCCACCCAGAAACTACAAAAAACTAAACAGTTCCAGCTCTGCGTTAAAGCTGCGTTCAGACCTGAGCGTACGGGATGGAGCGCTCTGTATGCGCGCTTACAGACGCGGCTCCGAAACAAGCGAACGCCCATTGTCGCGCTTTCCCGGAAGTCTATGTAAGGGAACGCGCGACAAGACGCCCCAAAGAAGCTCCTGTACTTCTTGGGGCGTCGGGCGTTTTACAGCGCGATCGTACGCGCTGTGAAACGCTCAGGTGAGAACCATTCCCATAGAGAAACATTGGTTCTTGCCTGTTGAGCGTTTTACAGCGCGTAGGAACGCGCTGTAAAACGCTCAGGTCTGAACCCAGCCTCAAACCACCCGGTAGGAGTGAGTTAAATAAAAAAATCAGTCTATATATGTTCAATATAATAGGTGCACGATTTATCTGAGTATAGGCCGGTTTATACAGGGAGTGCAGAATTATTAGGCAAGTTGTATTTTTGAGGATTAATTTTATTATTGAACAACAACCATGTTCTCAATAAACCCAAAAAACTCATTAATATCAAAGCTGAATATTTTTGGAAGTAGTTTTTAGTTTGTTTTTAGTTTTAGCTATTTTAGGGGGATATCTGTGTGTGCAGGTGACTATTACTGTGCATAATTATTAGGCAACTTAACAAAAAACAAATATATACCCATTTCAATTATTTATTTTTACCAGTGAAACCAATATAACATCTCAACATTCACAAATATACATTTCTGACATTCAAAAACAAAACAAAAACAAATCAGTGACCAATATAGCCACCTTTCTTTGCAAGGACACTCAAAAGCCTGCCATCCATGGATTCTGTCAGTGTTTTAATCTGTTCACCATCAATATTGCGTGCAGCAGCAACCACAGCCTCCCAGACACTGTTCAGAGAGGTGTACTGTTTTCCCTCCTTGTAAATCTCACATTTGATGATGGACCACAGGTTCTCAATGGGGTTCAGATCAGGTGAACAAGGAGGCCATGTCATTAGATTTTCTTCTTTTATACCCTTTCTTGCCAGCCACGCTGTGGAGTACTTGGACGCGTGTGATGGAGCATTGTCCTGCATGAAAATCATGTTTTTCTTGAAGGATGCAGACTTCTTCCTGTACCACTGCTTGAAGAAGGTGTCTTCCAGAAACTGGCAGTAGGACTGGGAGTTGAGCTTGACTCCATCCTCAACCCGAAAAGGCCCCACAAGCTCATCTTTGATGATACCAGCCCAAACCAGTACTCCACCTCCACCTTGCTGGCGTCTGAGTCGGACTGGAGCTCTCTGCCCTTTACCAATCCAGCCACGGGCCCATCCATCTGGCCCATCAAGACTCACTCTCATTTCATCAGTCCATAAAACCTTAGAAAAATCAATCTTGAGATATTTCTTGGCCCAGTCTTGACGTTTCAGCTTGTGTGTCTTGTTCAGTGGTGGTCGTCTTTCAGCCTTTCTTACCTTGGCCATGTCTCTGAGTATTGCACACCTTGTGCTTTTGGGCACTCCAGTGATGTTGCAGCTCTGAAATATGGCCAAACTGGTGGCAAGTGGCATCTTGGCAGCTGCACGCTTGACTTTTCTCAGTTCATGGGCAGTTATTTTGCGCCTTGGTTTTTCCACACGCTTCTTGCGACCCTGTTGACTATTTTGAATGAAACGCTTGATTGTTCGATGATCACGCTTCAGAAGCTTTGCAATTTTAAGAGTGCTGCATCCCTCTGCAAGATCTCACTATTTTTGACTTTTCTGAGCCTGTCAAGTCCTTCTTTTGACCCATTTTGCCAAAGGAAATTGCCTAATAATTATGCACACCTACTATAGGGTGTTGATGTCATTAGACCACACCCCTTCTCATTACAGAGATGCACATCACCCAATATGCTTAATTGGTAGTAGGCTTTCGAGCCTATACAGCTTGGAGTAAGACAACATGCATAAAGAGGATGATGTGGTCAAAATACTCATTTGCCTAATAATTCTGCACGCAGTGTATAGGAACACACACATATACAGTATATATAAATACTGCATGTAAACCGCACCTGTCTTTCCAGAGTTTGAAGTACCCTTTGGGTATAGTCCTTGAACCAGGATAAATGATTTGATACATATGCAAATTAACCTGAGATGAGTCCTGTATGTGAGATGAGTCAGGGACAGGACTTCTCAGGTTCATTTGCAGAAACAATCCGGATACATAATTTCTGGTCATTTATCACTGTGCAGTATATACTCTGGAGATGGCGTGAACCAAACAACATTTCTGAGTCTGGCATAAGTGATTATACCTTCAAAGTAGAACTCCTACCAGAGGATTCATTTCGGTTTCTGGATGTTTTAACCACTTTTTAGCCCTATTGTTTATGTATTTTTTACTATTTTATTTTTTATGATATATTTTCATTTGTGAATGGTATATGGAATAAACTATATCTTATATAGTGACCCTGGGTGAAGAGTGCCTATCTCATTTACCTTTATTGAAACATTTACAGATATGCTTTACAGCAGCCACATGAGCCATTGACACAATAGTCTGGAGCTGACTTACTGACTTCTATAGGACAGTTTTCTGGGCATGCTCTGTGACCTGTGCAGAGGTCAGGAGGGAGCTGATAAGCTGTGATCTGACCTACTGTGAATGATAGATCCTGTCTTATCTATATATTTTGGTGATATTTGTCGTTCTAATCCTGCTTGCAATGATAGGGAAAATGACTGCTGAAAAGTTATCTGTACAGAACACAAAGTGTTTTTATTTTTTTATTTTTTACATATAGATATTGACATGGAAAACCACGAAAATTCTTAAAAGATAGGTTTAACATAAAAACTTGAAAAACTTGATTTAAACAGCAGGCCATTTTCTGATAACACATTCCCTTTAGAAAATGAAGTGAGCGCGATTCCTCCTCTTGCATAGCTGTATGCTTTGGGTATGCTGTGACCATGTTTTCCTCAAGGGAAAGACTCATTCCCTCGAGTACGGAAGAGTCAAGATAAAGAATTTGGGTGAAAGTGGCTGAATTGCAAGGAGCTTGAAAATGGAAACTCCTAAAACCTTGCACTTCGTATAGACAGTGCAAAAACTTCAAGGGGCACATTTATCAAAACTGGCGTAAAGGAAAACTGGCTTAATTGCCCATAGCAACCACTCAGATTCCAGCTTTCATTTTTCAGAGCTCCTTTTTGAA
Organism: Bufo bufo; assembly: GCF_905171765.1. NCBI lineage: Eukaryota > Metazoa > Chordata > Amphibia > Anura > Bufonidae > Bufo > Bufo bufo. Next base: position 533,634,710 of record NC_053390.1, on the reverse strand, counting down.
GATGAAAGGTAGAATCTTATTGGTTGCTACGAGCAACTAAGCCAGTTTTCCTTTACACCAGTTTTGATAAATCTCCCCCTAAATGTATATCTCAGGGATGGCCAACCTGCGGCTCTCCAGCTGTTGTAAAACTACAACTCCCGCCATGCCCTAATGTAGGCTGATAGCTGTAGGCAGTCTAGGCATGCTGGGAGTTGTAGTTTTGCAACAGCTGGAGGGCCGCAGGTTGGCAATGTTTGGTATATCTGAATCTAGGCATTGGGTTCTATTGCTATTCACTTCTAAACTGCATGTAAGAAACTAATAATTAAAAAGCATTTTATAAGGATCAGTATCTTTCAAAAGATACCGTACCAGGAGGGAATGTTGATCGCATTCTTCAAGATCTCAAAAGATTATGGTTCTACTATTACAAAATGAAAACTATACAACCAGGTTCATATAAGGACATTGAACGTGATCAAGAAAGACGTTTACTGTCAAATCACAAAAAACACAACCAAATATTCATGTGGTTTGGGGTTTTATTCATGCAACAGTGGCACCTCTATTTAAAAAACAGAGCTGTATAAGGGCTTTTTTTTTGCGTAACGAACTGTAATTTTTATCGATACCATTTTTGTAGTATATACAATGTTTTGTGTATTTCATTTTTACGGGGTTCACCGGACAGGAATTAAAAAAATATATATTTTAATAGTTCAGACATTTTCGGATGCGGCGATACCCAAAATATATTTTTTTATTGTTTATGTGTTTTATATGTAAAATTATGAAAGGGGGGGTGTTTCAAACTTTTAATATATTGGTGTTTTTTTGTTTTTTTAAATGTTTCACTTCTTTTCACTAACTATTAGCCCCCATGAAGGCCTCCTACATGGGATCTTTTGATCCCCTCTCCTATTCACCCTAATAGAGATCTATTGGGGTGAATAGGATTTTTACTCCCTCCATTCTGAGCTATGCCTCTTGCATAGCTCAGCATGGAGAATGCAATGGCAGGCTTGGATCGCTTCAGAAGTGTCCAGGCTGCTATGGCAACCTATCGGAGACCTGCAATTTCACTGCGGGGGCTCAGATTGTGTGCCTTCACTCATGATCGCGGCACCTGAGGGGTTAAATGACGGGGGGGGGGGGCGCGATCGACGCTCCCCGTGAGTGCAGCCGGGTACTGGCTATATGATACAGCCATCACACGGAGCGTATGGAGCATGGTCACTGCAGGGGCCAACTCCGTACACCTGCGGGCATATACCGCCGTATATATACAAGGTTATGGGTTAAGAGGCTAAAATGCAAGAAAAACTATACAAGTGTGGTATCACCGTAATTGTACTGATCTGGCGAATAAGAGCACAAGTCAGTTTTACCGCATAATGAACACCGTAAAAGCAAAATCCATAAAACTGTGGTGGAATTGCATTTTTTCCCAATTCCACCCCATTTGGAATTTTTTTTCCAGCTTCCCTCTACATTGTATGCCACTGTGGCATTAGAAAGTACAACTTGTCCCACAAAAAACAAGCCCTGATACGGCTATGTGAACGTAAAGATAAAGTTATGGCTCCGGGAAGGCAAGGAGGGAGAAACGAAAATGCAACAATGGAAAAACGCTGCGCCTGGAAAGGGTTAATGTGTATGCAAATGAGTAGTGCATCAAAGGCAGGTCCAAGCCACTCTGTGGAGCCCCGCTCCTGTTTCCTGGGAGGGGCTGGCAGAGAAAGCAGGAGGAGCAAGGGAGCACAGAGTGGCTTTGGCCCGCCTTCGCTGCACTTAACTGCTCATTTGCATTTGGATTGAAAGTACATTTTCCTCAGAACGAAATAACAGATATCTAAATGAAAGGTATCATTACATTCAGCTAAGCTAGCCCTACAAATCAGTGGGCCTGGTTTAACAGTGAATTTCACATAGACATATGTCCTTTAAAATGATTGCCCATGCTTCCTTATTGGATTTTTGCCACACTGATTTTAATAGGTATGCAAATGGTAAAGCATTTCACTATAGATAATAATATAATCCAACTACAACACTATTGAAGCCCAACGCGTTTCCCCAATAAGTACACAAATGGGATTCATCCGGTTACTTCTAGGGAGTATATCTGAACATCTTAGGGGTTACACGTTCTTCATTGGTGACACTTATGTCAAAGACATTGTCCTGTGCACAACCTTACTGCCTTTGTCTCCTTTTTGTACTGGGTACCGTCCAACATTGTCTAGGTTATCAATAGAGCCTGGTTTGAAGACAGAAGGATTGTACTTGTCAGGGTGGCTATTACCCTCCCTAGGCAGGGATAGCACAGGGATATACTAGGCCACTTTGTTTTGTACATAAACTCTCTTTGTCTAGGTACCGCCCTGGTGATCTGTATTGTCATCCCTCATCCTGGTGCGACCCCAAAGTCTGAATTTACCACACCTTAATATCATAGGATGGTGTAGGGAGTCTAGGGACAGCACTGAAGACAGTGGGATCGCCTTTTCAGGGTGGCTGTTCTGCTCCCTAGGCAGGGGCAGTATAGGGATATTTTAGGGAAGGGTTCAACTGGATATTTTTACTTTTGTAATAAAAAAGTAAAGTTTTAGGGGAATAACTTTTTTTGTAATTTTTTTTTTACGTGTAGGTCTACTGTGCTGTAACTGGTTATTAGCAAACATGATGAAAGCTGTGCTGTGACTGGTAGCTATGGGCATCAAACAGTTTGACTTTTAGACAGCAAATGCAGGGAGATGAGAGGCAGACTGAAATGCAGGGAAGATGTAAGATCCAACTGACTCTAAGCAAAGGGGCACTCCCAAAATTAGTGTAAAGATGTTTCCTCCGTGAATGGGCATCTCAGGCAGAAGCAGGTTTTGCAAAGTTTGCAAGCATGACCAAAGTGTTAGGACAGCCTTACACATTCAATAGCTGTTGGCTGAACAATTAGCTATTTCTCAAGATTCCCTCCTGGCTCCCCCATACATATATGCACCCTACATGGCCAAACGTGTATGTGTATTCAATGGGAGAGAGGAGAAAGCCAATGCCAGAGACTTCTGACAGTGGCTTATCTCCAGGGAGAACAAATGGATCAGGCGAAAATAATAATTTCGCCTGATCCTTCTCTCCCCCGAAATCATCTGCCGGGAAAGAAAGTCGGGAGTTCCCGAACCCACCAAGAATGGTGGTTTCTGCTAGCAATACACTAAAGTGTATGGCGGGCCTTTAAGAAAAAGAAAAAATAATTAAAAAATGTGTGGAAGTTTTCTTTACCTCTCTAAAGGGCCAAGACAACAATGAGTATTTCTAGGTACGAAATAGTATTAGAAAATATATATATAGAACGATGTACACCCAGACAACACCAGGTATGTACACTAGTGTATAAAAAGGTGTTCAATTTACTACGTGGATGCAGTCAATATGAAAGCTGCTTATCTAGGCTCAGGCATCAGAACACATCTGTCATTTTGTCACTAACCCGCTGCTTACTAATAATAATGAGGTGCATGCTGTACAAGGAAATACATTCAGGAGAGTATTATTTTGTACTGATGTGAAAAGTGTAAGGTTTCATATGTGGCGATAAACATGGTAAAATAAAACAAACCGCTTTTTTCTATGCAAGTATTAAAAGTTTAGGTTACTTACCATGTATATATTTAACTACATTTAAGCTAAGTCCATGTCGAGAAATGGTCATCAAGACTTCACCAGCACTTTTTCTCCAAGGAAGGTTATAAGGTGGACACCAAGATGTTATTGCACTGAAGAGGAGTTGAAGATCATCTTTTTGCGCTAGCTCCTCAGCTGGAGACACAAAGCTACACAACTTCACTAAAATCTGGGGGTAAAAACGTACATTTGTCAGCATAGAAAGAAACGACACGGGCAAGATCTTGTAGTAAGGATTTAAATTAGTTTTACAATTTGAAAGATTGCAAGAATTTGGAATTTTGACACATCCTTCTATTCTGTGTAACTGTAAAATGAAAATGGCCATTCTCCAGCTTATGTCTGTAGTGCTTGTAATGAGGTTACAAGGGAAAATTTGTAATATGTAATTATATTTTTTATATATTATTATATATTAACGTTCCCCTAGCCCTCCAAATCTTTCAGTATCACTAGACCTCTACACCATGCAATGAACTAGTTATCTCTCCGTCCCCTCTATCATCACCTGGCTATCTCCGCTGACCTCTATTATGTATTAAAACCTTCCTCTCTAATCACAGTCAGTCACCTCATGCCCTATCCTACTCACAGATACTATCCCTCTTTCTACTTCCAGCTCATGCCCTATCCTACTCATAGATGCCATCCCTCTCTCTACTTCCAGCTCATGCCCTATCCTACTCATAGATGCCATCCCTCTCTCTACTTCCAGCTCATGTCCTATCCAACTCACGAATACTATCCCTCTCTCAACTTCCAGCTCATGCCTTATCCACGCACAAATACTATCCCTCTCTCACCTTCCACCTCATGCCCTATCCTACTCATGGATACCATCCCTCTCTCTCTACTTCCAGCTCATGTCCTATCCAACTCACGAATACTATCCCTCTCTCTACTTCCAGCTCATGTCCTATCCAACTCACGAATACTATCCCTCTCTCTACTTCCAGCTCATGTCCTATCCAACTCACGAATACCATCCTTCTCTCTACTTTCAGCTTGTGCCCTACCCTACTCGCGGATACCATCCCTCTTCTCTACTTCCAGATCTTGCCCTATCCGACTCACAGATACCATCCCTCTCTCTACTTCCAGCTCATACCCTACCCTACTCACAAATACTATCCCTCTCTCTACTTTCAGCTTGTGCTCTACCCTACTCACAAATACTATCCCTCTCTCTACTTCCAGCTTGAGCCCTAGCCTACTTATGGATACCATCCCTCTCTCTACTTCCAGCTCATGTCCTATCCAAGTTCTCACGAATACTATCCCTCTCTCTACTTCCAGCTCATGCCCTACACTACTCACAAATACTATTCCTCTCTCTACTTCCAGATTGAGCTCTATCCTACTCATGAATACTATCCCTCTCTCTACTTCCAGCTCATGCCCTATCCTACTCACAGATATTATCAATCTGTCAACTTGTTATTACTGCTGGGGACATCTCATAATGCTGGGCCTCCTTCAACTAATCCTCACCTCTCCATCTAAAGTTTGGCATTGTGCTTGGAGATGTAAATCTTGCATGCAGCTGCTCGGCCATGGAAACCCATGTCATGAAGCTTTTGGCGCTCAGTGTTTATGCTAATGTTAATGCCAGAGGAGGTATGGACTCTGCAGCTATTGAGTCACCAGAGTGTTGGTGAATTCTATGCAACCACACTCTAATTTTATGGTCTGATACTTTGTGGCTGAGCTGCTGTGGGTCCTAAATGCTTTCATTTTCCAATAATCCATGATGGTGGAATATCTAGGAAGGGAAGACATTTCACAAACTGACTAGTTACAATGGGGGCATCTTATTAAAGGCAACCTGTCATCCGTTTTCTGCTGTCCTCACTTAAATCCTAACCGCTCCAGCAGATGCCATTGAGTCCTCAAATTCATGAGCTCACGGCTCTCCCCACCCACCTGCCTCTGACTGACAGTTTAGCAGCAGGTCAGCAGAGAAATCCAGGAGCTCGTGAATATTCGGGACTCATCATTATGCACTGGAGCTGTTCAATACAAGATTTTGGCAAAACGGCTGGGTCAATTAAAGAAAGTGACCCGGCATTTTGATAAGGGGATCTGCCACTTGTTGATTTTGTCCTTAGTTTTGTTTCACACAAGCGAGTCCATTGCAGGAATCACGCTCCGTGTGCGAGTGTGATCCTCTGTTGTGGCTCCTGCAAGTCCAAAACCGAGAAGCACGCTCGCACTCGGAGTGTGATTCCCGCAATGGACTCACTTGTGTGAAAGAGCCCTTAACGAATCACACTGGTATTCAGTGAGCTCCTTGCATGGCTGTGTGTTTGACAGTTTACTCATGTGGCAATAGCATCTTTTGTCCATATACTGTATTAGGAGGTGTCATCTGAACAGTGATATGAACCACATGGCTTCTCTATTGCAAAGCAGAACCTGAAAGGGACATGTTGTACTTAGATTCCCTAAGAAGTACAGCTCAACATTTGAGCTTAAAACTTCAAATGATCTCCATCTGAGATCATTGCTTGCCCCCAACATGGCCACCGCACTTCACATAATATCCGATGCACACTGTGCTTTTTTAGTCTGAGACATCCAGTTGTCAGATTTCAACGGTGTAGGAATTGGTGGATCAGCAACACAATGAATAAAAGGGAGGGCTCCAGGTAATTGGCATTTCCTAGATAATGTTACATTTTATGTCACATTGGAGGGACTCTGTAATGTATAATGAAGGGCCTTTTCGGACTTTCTTCTGGTTTGTCTGCTATTAGGCAAGTATATACTGTAGAGGCAATTTGGGAAATCCTCAACATAAGTAACAGATCTGATGAGTCATAATTTCTTCCAGTTATGTCAGATTGCCAAGACATGATTCTACCATGTGCCCAAGCAACAGCAGACAAGTTGCCTACTTACAAAAACGTATTTTTCTTCTGTGTTAATATAGGACTTATAATTCACGAAAATGTTGCTAACATTTGGTTTCTGAATGTATAATTTCCTTGTAATATTAGCCACACAAAGACGTTCAAGTCAACCACCGCCACAGAATATAATGAAGATAAAGTTTCTAAACTAGGACTGAAAATTCTCATTTAGACTGGCAATGATCACTGAGGCAGATGGCTTATCAAATATTCTATTAAGAAATTGCAGAGGGGATATTAAGCAGATCGATAACTGCTGACGCCAGATGGAAATAACTATTGCAGAAGCAGCAAGTAGTCCACGTAATGATTTCTGATGCAGATTCAATTAAAGGGTTTACTCCAACTCAACCAAGGTCTTAGTATTCCTGGTGCTGTTCCTCCAAGTTCTAGACTGCACTTTATTGGCACTATTCCACCAAGTCAAAATCTCTGTAATGCAATATTCTGAAATCCAAAGCATATAAAAAAAGTACAAGGAAAACAAAATGTACAATTTCCATAGCCTTTAATTTTCGGAACATTTTCTGTTAAATCCTATTAACTTAGTTGTTGCACCAGTATTGATATCCTCTGAGCTGCCAGAGGAAGCAACTAATTTATGATAAGGCACGGCTTTGTCATACAGGTTCTTCTAAAAAAATTAGCATATTCTGATAAAGTTCATTATTTTCTGTAATGTACTGATAAACATTAGACTTTCATATATTTTAGATTCATTACACACAACTGAAGTAGTTCAAGCCTTTTCTTGTTTTACCAGTTACCAGTGGTTTTGGCACTGTAAGCAGGTGCCAGGTCGTGCTGAAAAATGAAATCTTCATCTCCATAAAGCTTTTCAGCAGATGGAAGCATGAAGTGCTCCAAAATCTCCTGATAGCTAGCTGCATTGACCCTGCCCTTGATAAAACACAGTGGACCAACACCAGCAGCTGACATGGCACCCCAGACCATCATTGACTGTGGGTACTTGACACTGGACTTCACGCATTTTGGCATTTCCCTCTCCCCAGTCTTCCTTCCAGACTCTGGCACCTTGATTTCCGAATGACATGCAAAATTTGCTTTCATCCGAAAAAAGTACTTTGGACCACTGAGCAACAGTCCAGTGCTGCTTCTCTGTAGCCTAGGTCAGGCGCTTCTGCCGCTGTTTCTGGTTCAAAAGTGGCTTGACCTGGGGAATGCGGCACCTGTAGCCCATTTCCTGCACACGCCTGTACACGGTGGCTCTGGATGTTTCTACTCCAGACTCAGTCCACTGCTTCCGCAGGTCCCCCAAGGTCTGGAATCGGTCCTTCTCCACAATCTTCCTCAGGGTCCGGTCACCTCTTCTCGTTGTGCAGCGTTTTCTGACACACTTTTTCCTTCCCACAGACTTCCCACTGAGGTGCCTTGATACAGCACTCTGGGAACAGCCTATTCGTTCAGAAATTTCTTTCTGTGTCTTACCCTCTTGCTTGAGGGTGTCAATGATGGCCTTCTGGACAGCAGTCAGGTCGGCAGTCTTACCCATGATTGCGGTTTTGAGTAATGAACCAGGCTGGGAGTTTTTAAAAGCCTCAGGAATCTTTTGCAGGTGTTTAGAGTTAATTAGTTGATTCAGATGATTAGGTTAATAGCTCGTTTAGAGAACCTTTTCATGATATGCTAATTTTTTGAGATAGGAATTTGGGGTTTTCATGAGCTGTATGCCAAAATCATCAATATTAAAACAAGAAAAGGCTTGAACTACTTCAGTTGTGTGTAATGAATCTAAAATATATGAAAGTCTAATGTTTATCAGTACATTACAGAAAATAATGAACTTTATCACAATATGCTAATTTTTTGAGAAGAACCTGTATATTAGGTGCTCAGAGCTGTCGTATATTTCAGTCTTCATTTGTGCCAGAAAACTGGCAAAAATGCAGATAAATCTGTCACGGCCAGAGGCCATGAGCCCTTACCACACCTCCTTTGGAAAAGTGGTGAGGGTGTGGCAAACATTTTTTTTGTCCAATGGGATCTAAAAAGTCACAAACACAAGGTTTATGACTTTTTTACACCAGAAATTGGGTACATGGAGAGGATAAATCTACCCCGAGACTCTATGAACATAGTGTTTGCCTAACATAGTTAGAAATATTGTATACACAACAAGGACTGTGAATGACATGTAACAAAAATCCTTGGTGGGCATAAAATTTATGAACCCCTTAAAGGGGTTGTCCAGGATCAGAGCTGAACCCGGGCATAAGCTCTTCTTTACTCATTTACTATGTATGGGTAGAGTATTGGAGCATTTCCTTGCTCCGATGCTCCTCCTTGCCTTGCACTGAATCGTGCAGTGCAAGGTCTGTTTGTTTACTGCCGGTGACGTACCGGGCTTCTCCTCGCTATGCTAGATGGAGACTTCCGCCCAACAGTGAGCTCAGAGACATCACCGTCACAAGTGGGCGGTCACCTGCAGTAAACAAACAAGCATCGGAACAAGGAAATGCTCTGATGCTCCACTCATACATAGTAAGTTGTTGGTTGCTCCTCCAGGGTGAGCTTCACAAATGCCTGATGGACAGATAACCTAAAATGAAATCATAGGAAATCTCCTAAAAATATGTTCTACATCCTCAACAGAAGTAGTACATGCACACACATGCCACAAATAAAAGACAACGCTAGTTTTACCAACTGTTTACTAGACTACAGGGACACCAATGTTGAATCACATCTCCGTAATAGTGGCAAGGCCTCTCTTCCTTTCACCCAGTCTCCTACCCTGCTTCATTTTCATCTCTTACTATAATCAAGATCCTCATCAATTCCACTACTCTCATCCATTCACCATTACAAAGACTTGGAGAAGACCAGTTAACAAGTGGCGCACACCAGAGAGATCAGTGTGCTAAATAGCTAGAATGAACATGGTGTTTGAGCTGCAGGCAGCATGTTACAGAGCAGGAGGAGCAGATTGTTATATCATTTTATGGGAAAAGATTCAGTACAACTATCAGTGACTGACAGCCTTCCCTCTATGACTGTGTATACAGAGATGGCTGTCAGTCACTGACTGAAGACAAGGAGGTGGTCCTATCAGTGATTGACAGCCTTCCCTCTATGACTGTGTATACAGAGGTAGCTGTCAGTCACTGACTGAAGACAAGGAGACGGTCCTATCAGTGACTGACAGCCTTCCCTCTATGACTGTGTATACAGAGATAGCGGTCAGTCACTGACTGAAGACAAGGAGACTGTCCTATCAGTGACTGACAGCCTTCCCTCTATGACTGTGTATACAGAGATAGCTGTCAGTCACTGACTGAAGACAAGGAGATGGTCCTATCAGTGACTGACAGCCTTCCCTCTATGACTGTGTATACAGAGATAGCTGTCAATCACTGACTGAAGACAAGGAGATGGTCCTATCAGTGATTGACAGCCTTCCCTCTATGACTGTGTATACAGAGATAGCTGTCAGTCACTGACTGAAGACAAGGAGGAGGTCCTATCAGTGACTGACAGCCTTCCCTCTATGACTGTGTATACAGAGATAGCTGTCACTCACTGACTGAAGACAAGGAGACGGTCCTATCAGTGATTGACAGCCTTCCCTCTATGACTGTGTATACAGAGATACCAGTCAGTCAGTCCTAGAGGGAAGGCTGTCAATCACTGATAGGACAGTCTCCTTGTCATCAGTCAGTGACTGTGTATACAGTCATTGATAGGACCACCTCCTCGACTTCAAAGCTCAGAATGAGCAGGAATTTAAATGTATAAAATTACAGCTTTTACTGAATCTTTTCCCACAAAACTATATATTAGTTGTTAATTCCGGTATTGAGATCCGGCAGAGGCTCTCAATACCGTGATTAAATGGATCAGTTTTGATTTTGCACATCGGGATGCATCCGTTCCATTAGGATACAGTTCTGTGAAATCAAAACGTTAAAAAAAAAAAACGGATCAGTCACTAAATACATTTAAAGTCAATGGGTGTGGTTTTTTAGACACCATTGTTTTCAATGCTGGATCCGTTTTTGTGACCGGACACAAGATCGCAGCTTGCAGAGGTTTTGGGTCTGGTCACAAAACAGAATGCTGACGGAATGGAAGACATCCTTATGCATCCTGAACGGATCTCTTTCAATTAAGAATGCATGAGGACTAAACGGAAACCTTTTTTATTCCGGTATTGAGAACGCAAGTGTGAAAGTAGTCTTAATCTTCTCAGCTCCTCCTGCTCTATAACATGCTGTCTATAGCTTACACTGCATTTTCATGGTGACCGGTTCTTTCAAATGGCCACCAGCAACCTGTCCTAAAACGTGAGAAAGACTGGTTGCCACCACTTGCAGAGCTGCCTCGGGGTTGGGACCTCACTACACTGCTGTACAATAGATGGTAATGATATGATCCTGCCTATGATATGCTATCATGGCTGAGCCGCCTGACATGGAAACTCACCACTATGTAGTATATACAAGTGCAAGAGTGTAGTGTGTAGTAAGTCCAAACCCCTCAACTCCCTATCTAGCTCTGCAAGTGGAGGCAACCAGTCCTCATCATAATCTAGGACAGGTTGCTGGAAGCCATTTTAAATAATTCCCGGAAAATCTCTTTACCATCTGTTAGATCATGTAAAATGTAACAACTTTTGAATTGGAATCATTTAAAAATCTGTTCCAGTGTCTAGATATTGCAGTTATATGCTTGCTATGGCGCACACTGTGTTCTTTTTTCTCATGTGTCCAGTGCTTGTTAAAACAAGTACTTAGTAGCCCGGTCATACCAGCTGGTTCCTCAAGTACACGGATAGCAGAGTGATGCCTACTATTGTGCAGGCCAGCCAATAAGAATTAGAATAGCGGCTTTTTAATCAAGAAGAAATATCCTGCAAATCATGCAAAGTTTTTCAGTTAGAATTGTTAAAAAAAAAAATGCTCCTATTGTCTAACTGCTGCTGTTATATAAGGATAGGGTGCCCCCAGTTTTGTAGCATTCCCATTATATAACAGCAATATTTAGAGACAGCAGTATTTTTTAAATAATTGTAACTGAAAAACGTTGCATGATTTGTGGGATAAACCCTTGAAGGGCTATTTCCACCTAAGGGTACTTTCACACTTGCGGCGGAGGATTCCGGCAGGCAGTTCCATCGCAGGAACTGCCTGCCGGATCCGTCAAAACGTATGCAAACTGATAGCATTTGTCATACGGATCAGGATCCTGATCCGTATGACAAATGCATTGAAATGCTGGATCCGTCTCTCCGGTGTCATCCGGAAAAACGGATCCGGCATTTATTTTTTTCTAATTTTTTGCGGTCTGAGCATGTGCAGACCGCAAAAACAAATCAGTTTTGCCGGAACACTCGGGGCCGGATCCGGCATTAATGCAGGTCAATGGGAAAAAAATGCCGGATCAGGCATTTTGGCAAGTGTTCTGGAGTTTTGGACGTAGATAAAACCGCAGCATGCTGCAGTATTATCTCAGTCCTGAAAAGTCAAAAAGACTGAACTGAAGACATCCTGAACAGATTGCTCTCCATTCAGAATGCATTGGGATTAAACTGATCAGTTCTTTTCCGGATTTGAGCCCCTAGAACGGAACTCAGTGCTGGAAAAGAATAACGCTAGTGTGAAAGTACCCTTAGACATTTATGGCATATCCACGGGACCTCTGGTACCCGCACCCCTCTCACAATTAAACCATGACTCCAACAGAAATACAATGGAGAGACCATATCCATGGCCACTACTCCATTCACTCTCTAGTAGGATATGGCAGCTGATGGCGGCTCCATCAGACAAGACAGGAGTCAGGGGAACTCATGTTCTGCAGAGGTGGGACCCTCATGTATATACAAATGTCCATTTAGAGAGGACATGCCACCTCTTGTGACATGTTTAGTAAATAATTGTATTCCACATTAACTTACAACTGACTGGTGATCTACCCCCAACTGAAAACAGTTGGACATGTATTGCAGACTAATGGTAATTAGTTCATAAACTTCAGATAGGAATAACAGAGGAACAAAACATAGAGTTATATGAAAATATGCTCCAGAATTGTTATCACATTGGGAATGCAAGTAGTTCATACAACAGGCGTGTCAGGAGAGGTCACAGATCCTCTTTAAAGGAATCATAAAAAACACAACAAGTTTCCAGTTGGACTCATTAAAAAAATCCTCCTAGACTTTGCTATTATGTACATGTTATGACGCCCCCTCCCCCCAAGTTTTCTTTTGACTCTTCATCAACATAAAACGCAGTATTAACAATTTTCATTTAGAGAAGTGTGTGGCCTTGTCTAGAAAATTCCTGAAGCAATCCATCCATGAAATCAGTTAAGAACAAGGGGCCAGTAACACTTTAACGTTCTCCCATGAATATACATTAATAAAACCTGGTTGACCAGTAATGGAAGTCACACCACAATGTGCAGGTAAAAGGTTGTGATGGGCAAACTTCAAATGGCAGCACTAGTCAAAAAAATATATAAAAATTACTCTGTGATCTTTATATGGAGTACCATTGTATATCCTTAGAGAGAGAGATTGGAGTTTCAGCCCGGTCATGGTCACTTCTTCTGCAAACCGGCTAGCTCAGGTTACACTTGCAACTCTTCCTCCAACTCCTCCCCACTGCTTGATTCAAACCAATGAAGCTGCAAAAAATCCTGAGAGCAAGAGGGCTGTTCAAGGAATTGAAGCTGGGCCTATACAGTTGAACTTAACTCTTGGGGTCATGGAACCCACAATAGCAGGTCATTTCCTGATTAGGGAAGATATTCAAGTTATTTTAGCCCTCTCCCTGTCTGTGTACTTCTACAGCAAACATAGGCAGGGAGGAAGTAAAGAACTGCAGTAATTGAAATCTCCTCCTACTTTGGTCCATATTGAATGGAGTGTGAAGCATGCATATCACTGAAGCAATCAATACACACAGAGCACACATTTTTACATTTTAGGTTAGAAACATACATTAAAGGAATTTTTTAAATTTTCTGTATTGAAGGACCATCCTCAGGATAGGTCTACCAATACCTGATCGGTGGAAGTTCGACTCCCGGAACCCCTGCCAATCAGCTGTATGAAGAGGTTGTGGCACTCTGGTGAGCACTGTGGCCTCTTCCTAGGCCAGTAATGCCACACTGTACTTGGTAAGCTGCGAGGAGACCGTAGTGCTCACTTGAGCGCCACAGTCTCTTTAAAAAGCTGATCGGCAGGGGTACCAGGAGCCGTCCCCAAATCACGTTTTGATGACCTATCCTCAGGAACTATCCCGAGTCCTTAGAACTCGAACAACTTTTAAATTTCCATTCTGAGACTGCTGTAATTATGTATTATCATACATTCTGTGGCTGCTACGGAAACAGAATACATTTTTACCTGTACAAAGACTTTCTGGAGCAAGGCTCTACGCTCCGCCAAGGGTAACTCATTCTCTGCTCCTCCAGGTACCTCAGGCACATGCGGGAGGTCAAAAAACAGGTACAGGCATTTAATTAGGGTGGAAGGCACGGACATCGTTGTCATGCAGTCCACAGTTTTCTAAGGAGAAAGAACATATAACATAATGTACACATATCAAACAGAGGAAGCAGCAACTATGCCTGAAAAAATTATGACTTTCTATATAGAGGTCATATAAAGACATTATAAACCACTGATGAACAGGTTTTTTGGGGCGAATTTAAAGTTCTAAAACCAGAACGTAATAAAAAAAACTAAAACTAAATTGTAATGTAACGTAACATAAAAAAATCTAATAAAAAAAATGTGTTGTAACATTTAACATGTAAAAACAATTATAGATCTGGAGGCAAAAAAAAATGGATGCATAGTCCCATTTCTGATTTAGGAGACCTTTAGAATTTGGCTGTACAGCTTGCAAAATTAGTGCCATGCAAAAAAGCATGCCAGATGCTGAATGAAGCGATATGTCCTTCAAGAGCATCTGTCAGCAGGATCAGCCCTATTAAACCAGGCATACTGTCTGGAAAAGTAGATCCTGCTGAATAAAATACCTGTCTTTAGAAATCGGTTGTGACGTTCCCAAGAAAAAATACTTTTATTCTGTATGCAAATGAGGGCTTCAGTGTATAGAGGGGTGGGGCCTAGCTCCTCAGCATTTCTAGTGCTGTCACGCCCCTCAGGTTAAGTAAATGAAGTCCTTATTTACTTAAAGGGGTTGTGCAGGCGATAATATTGATGACCTATTGTCAGGATAGGTCATCAATATCTGATTGGAGGGAGTCCGACACCCAGAACCCACATCAATCAGCTGTTTTGAAGAGGAGGCAGTGCTCCAGGCTTCCTGTTCATGTGTCGTCTACCTTACAGTGGCAGCATTCAAGTGATTGGAGCGGGTACTTGTCATTACACAACACTGCAGAAACATTCGAGGTGAGGGGCAGTGTAATGAACAGGAAGCAGCGCTCATATGGAGCACCAACTCCTCTTCAAACAGCTCATTGGCAGAGAGCCAGTAATCAGACCCCCACCGATTAGACATTGATGACCCATCCTGATAAACCAACGTGCCCTTAAGATGATCTGGTCAAGGAGTTTATAGTACAGGTGCCCTGAGTTATCACAGTGGTGGTGGGTACATTTTATGTTGCTGTATGAATATGCTGTCAAAGTAAATCCACTGATATATTAGTTCCATATGGAGAAGAAAGGTTTCAGGAAACCAAACATTCTTGGATGAGAAACGTTGGGTGGGACGATGCTCAAGATGACAGATTTAGGCCTGCTACATACACAAAATCATTGATACTGGACAGCCAACTTTGTCCTTGGCATTTGGCAGCACACGGTACCATAGAACAGCAGATTATTATAGCATTCTTGCCTCTACAGTGTTTTGTTGGCACCAGTCAACCATATACCAGACAGTGGACTTGCATTTACCTCCAACTGAAGTCAGTCTACTAGACTAGAATCCTCTCATCTCTGTACCACAACTGAATATCGTAATTCTATGTTTAGTGGTTACAAGAAGTGATTAACAATATCTTTTTTCTTTATTACTATTACCAAAGTGCTTCATTACCACAAATGTATGTAGTCCAGGGGCTGGGTATAGAAGAAGAACATACCTGCCCAGATGAGGCCAAGAGATTAATCACTGTAAGAAGCATCCACCCTCTGCTGGTCTCTTCACTCTGGTTGATTTCAAGGAACTGGACTATGGCTCGACTTGCAGCCTCTGGAAAAAGAGATGGAGGGTAAGGAATGTGATCAATTTGTTCCAGAAAAATCTGTATGGATTTATTGTATTTAGACAAACGGATTAATCTTAGCATGGGCGTTAGGTCATGATCCAGAGTTCAAGGATTGCACATTAACACTTCCATATCAATTATACTAGTTAAACAACATCAGAATATTTTTTTCATTTCTACACCTTTACTGACGGCAAGGCGTAAAGGTTGACTAGCATCCAGATTGCAGAAATCTTTGGCACACGTGACTGTAAAGTGCTGGGTGATATTTTCATAACGTTCTTGTTATCTAGTAACAGTTTATAAGGCTGAAAAAAGACATCTGTCTATACAGTTCGCCCTGTTGTCCTGTAAGTTGATCCAGAGGAAGGCAAAAAAAAACTGAGGTAGAAGCCAATTTTCCCCACTTTAGGGGAAATAAATTCCTTCCCGACTCCAATCAGGCAATCAGAATAACTCCCTGGATCAACGACCCCTCTCTAGTAGCTATAGCCTGTAATATTATTACACTCCAGAAATACATCCAGGCCCCTCTTGAATTCCTTTATTGTACTCACCATCACCCCCTCCTCAGGCAGAGAGTTCCATAGTCTCACTGCTCTTACCGTAAAGAATCCTCTTCTATGTTAGGCCTAGTTCATACAGTAGATTTTGTAACTGTAAATCTATTAATTCCAGTTCACCAATGTTATTGGTCAGATTTGACATAAGTATACATGCAATTAAAAGGTTTTTGGTTATTTTTCATTTTATATTTTTTCTTATTATCTGTTTTAACCCCTCCATTCCACCCCAGTTCCATTACTTGACCCCAGGTCACCATCTTCCCCCTCCTATAATATAATTACCCTCCACTAGTCATTCGTTTAAACACTCCTCCAACCATCTATCCTCCTAATACAGTTACACCCTCCCCACTGAGGTGCAGTAAATCCCAAATGTAGAGCCTATGGCCAACAGAGAAGTCGGTCCAGTTATCCAGAAACCTGCTACTCTGTCCATTTTGGGGTAAGATTTGTGTTTGTTAAAAGGGGGAACAGTGTGCTGGCATCGGAAGGGTTCAGCTAAAGTTTTAGTTTAAGTAACTGTTCAAAAATCCTGAGATTTCCAAATAAGAGATGGCTGACACGAAGCCAAGTTGGGTTAAAAGAATTGACTAAAACCTCAGCTATGTTCTAGCAACAAACCTGTGGACTTGTTGGATGCTCTCCTTCGTATCTCAGTGACCATCAGTCGTGAAACTTGTGTAGTAAATTGTAACAGGTCAGAGAACTTTTCAGTCATTGTGCTAGGAGGTGCACTTCCAAACACCTAAAAACAAAAGCATTAAATTACTTATTTTCTGCATATGTCCCATTTACATACACTGCAGCCCACCCCTATATGGGTGTATAGGTAGCAAATGCAACCTGAGCTCAATATATACGTAATTAAAATTGCATTTTACATGGGTTCTCTGCCATCCCTCAAGTCCATGGGCACCATTTTTTATTTTTTTTATTGCGTTGGCTGTATTATAGGATATAAAACAAAAGATTCTTGCAACTCATAATTTGTCTGTCTTCTGCATCCTGCATGTATTTTCATTGCAGGCTGCTTGGTTCCGGTCAGAGTGAAAATCGCTCAGACAAGCTGTTTGATAGCCCAGAACTCTGCTGTCCTGAATGATCTTTTTAAGCCGACCTCTTTAGTAACAAAAAGAAAAAAATCTTAAAAATCAAAAAGTTGTCAGCATTACGAATGTTTAGGAGAGAGAAGGACTACAGACTAGGTCTTCAAGGAAATCATTACACAGAACAGGACAGAGCAGCCTGCAGTGCAAGACAATACACACAGGCAGCAGAAGAGAAATGGTACTCATTTTGTAATACAACCCAATTGCAAATATATTTTTATTCCAGTTTTTGATTACTAATGCAAAGAGGCACAGAAGGAGCACAAGTTGTGGGTTTATATTGACTAGGGGACTAAGTGACTATAGGAGTAAAACAAAAAAAATGAGAAGTAGAAGTGGGAACGAGAGAGAAGGGTTAGTATATTCCCTTCTTACAAAAGATGAATGGTTGATGAAAAATAAAAATGACAGCTCCCCACAGTGTGAATACAGAAGGCTATGATTGCTACATTCTGGTCACCAGTAACTGAAGGAAGAGAAGCTCTGGAGAGCAAACTACTGCTCTACAAAAGAGTTTTAGTAGTTTGTCCCTTTACCTGATCTTGCTGGGCATTTAAAAACCATTTAGGAATAAGATAATTATTTACTGATTAAAATAACAGTTTATCACACACATGATAATATTCCAATACTTAGATTGAGGACAATGTGACATCATAAAATTGCAAATAATGTGCAAATAAGGAAATCCTGAATAAATTTCACTTTACCCTGTTAAAGACTGGCAGCATCATGTAAAGCTTTTCTTCCTGTTCCTTCTGGGTCATGTGTCTGGCAGGATGGCAAAGCTCCGAGAAGAGCCGCCTTAGATGCATTAAGCCAAGCGCATTGTCCTGCGGGCTGCACTCCTCTTGCCGAGGCCGGCCCATAATTCTCTTCACCATATTCATGGTTGCACTTTTGTTGATGCAACCCTCTCACCTATAGGAAGATAAAGAACAGAAGTAAATGCATAATATGAATACAAGGTGACAGTTGGGGTGCCCCCATACACATCAGATTGTTGGAGAATCCCACCTAAAAGGTATGAGGTTCCCACAATGTAACTTTTGACTTTGGGGACTCTCAGAAATTAGGATGGTCGTGATCAACTTATCTTTTAGGGACCAGCAATTTCAGAATGGTTAGCAAAACAAATTCTTTTGAAACCTTTACATCAGAGAATGAAAGCTGAATTTAAACATTTTAAGCAATATATTCAATAAAACCATGAAAAGGAAGGATCGAGACAAAAGCAGCACCCAACTGTCCCTCAACAGCAGATGTCAAGGGTGAGAAGGATTGATCCTTTGTCAGTTCTTGAAGGTCACCCAAGTTTAGATGAACATGGCTGCTTGCTTCAATGGAGCTGGCTGTAATACCACACACAATTCCTGTACAGGTGTGGTCCCATTTATGGAAGAGCATATCTAGGTTTTTTCATTGTCACAGGGCAGAGGTTTCCCAAAATCAGTTAAAGGCTATGGACACATTTGGGACAAATTTGTTTTATTTTATTGCATGTCATTTTAGCAAAAACAAATTCTTGCCATCTGTTTTCGTTAAAAAATTCGGAGCCATTTTTGTTTTGCAGCCTGCAGTTATTCATCTACAAAGCAAGCTGCAAAATGCCATTAGTCAGGTTGTCTGATAGCTCAATCTCCAATGGCTCCTGTGAACTTCTAAATGCTGACATGAGCTCAGTTTATGATAAAATCAGTTGATGACCATTTTGTAGATTACGGAAGTCGCTGGAGAATAAGCCATTAGACAGTCCTATAGTTGGATTTTGATGTGATCAGCATTCTGCAGCCTGCTATAAATTGAAATACATTCAGGCTGCAAAACGAAAAATATTTTTAGCTCAAAGTCAAAATACCGCTACATGCAGTAAAATATTTTTTTTCCCCTGTCCACAGCTTTTAAGGCAAACATACACTTCCCCACCACCGCACCTGTGTAGGGAAGCATACTTACCTGCTCCATGCCTCTCTGTTCCAGGTCCTTCGGTCCAGAACTGCATGTGCCGATGCAGCCAATGACTGGCCACAGCAGTGACTTCAGTATCGCGGCCAGTAACTGGCCAAATGTTACAGCGACGGCTGCAAGCCGGTGCTCCACTCGCCCTAACTGACAGCCTGGACCTGCCTCTCGCTGTCTTCCTCCAGGTTGGCCCAGCTGCTGGGCTTTCTCTGACCCTCCATGAAGGTTGCAGTCTTCGCTTGCTAAGTTTCTGCAAAGGTGTGCTGTATCCTGTTCTGCCTGTGTTCTGACCTCTGCCCATTTACTGTATTCTGACCCTCCACTGTCTGACCTGTGCCTGTCCTACGTATTGACCTTTCACTGCCTGCCCTCAGACTGTTTACCATATTGCTCATACTCTGTTTGCGCTAAGCTTGGCCTGTTCCCGACTTTGATTTTGCCCGACTCCTAGCATCCCCCTGCAGAAAAGTCTAGATCACTGTATAGGGGTTAAAGGGTGAATACCAGGTTCTGCCAGAATAACGCCCTTAGGATCTGTTGGTTGACACAGTGGTTCCACACCCACTGCCATAACACCAAAAAGTGTTAAAATAAACAGCTGCTTACCAACAGATCCTTCCAGTGAAAGTGGCTGCATGCCTGACCGGAGCTACCGTATATGCTCCACACATACTGCTATCCTATGAGAAAACAGGGTTTCAAGGCATATAACAATGAAGGTCGAAATAATAAAAATATTTTGCATATGTAAGGAAGTGAATTTCAGCTTGATACAAATTATCATTTCAGTTGTACTCTGCAAAATTTGTTTTAGCACTATCAACCCTTGGCATTCCTAAACCAGGGAGTGTGTGTGCACCATAATAGAGTACGTTTCCTCATCAGCCCATTACCGCACCAAAAAGCGGAGATAATATCATAGCACGCTGAGTGCCCCTCAGCATGCCTACAAAAACTAAATTATGTTGTCATATCCAATAAATCTCAAAGATGAACCCAGACCATTTTATTTTTTTCCCAAACAAAGAGAGTCTTTCGGCTTCTTTTCTCATTAAACTTAAACTATACACTTCCAATTGCTGTAGTGTAGGAGCAAAGAAACATTCATCTCCAATGATTAACCATTTAATTCCTGATGAAACTTAGAAATCAGGATGAACACTCTACATTAAGCAAAGAAAACGCCACATTAACTCATAGGTATTTCAATGTACATAGCCATGCATGTGAAGGCTATCCACAAAGCATAACGATACACTGAATGGGGTCAGTAAAGGCAAACATCGCTTTTGTATTATTGTGAAAATGAAGTTGTATGGTTATACCACCCAAAGGCCTGGAAAAGAGTCACATCTACCTGAGAAGAGTCCTGGTTATTCAGAATCTCCTGTACTCCCTGCACATCTGCTGATGATTGGCAGTTCTCTCCTAGAAAGAAAGAGAGAAAACTAGGTAGAAGACTGTCAGTCATCAGCAGGTGGGCAGGGAGAGCAGGAGATTATGTATAACCAGGACTCTTCTCAGGTGGCCATGACTCTTTTCCAGGTCCAGTCTGCAATGCTTGTGATGCTGGTTCTCAGCAACCACTTACTTTTTACTTATAAATGACAGACCGCTGAAATCAATTCACCTGTCTCTATTTTATGCGACCGTTAGAATGGGCAGCATAAAGTTGATGACAGGTTCTCTTTAAAGGGCATTACCACTAGGTACTGTGCCAACAGCATATCCACAATAGCACAAAAGTTTTCGGCTGTTCCTATAACTCTCTTAGAAAAGAAGAGAGAGCTATGTACATGTGCAGTTATCCCTCCATTCTTTTCTGCTTGGATGTAGTGGTCTCTTCACCAGGAGGAACAGAGGTCAGGATTCATATTCTTGAGATAGGTGGTCCAGGAGATGGGATCTACAACTACTGGACAATTTATGAATATCTGTGAGTATATCACTGCCATGCATGGCAAGTATAGGCTAGTGTTACAATGTGATTTGTACACCTTGTTGAGGATGTGAAGGGTAAAGAACCTTTAAAAGGATGTATTCACAATGCAGGGAACATCGGAGGCGGACATTAGGAGGATTGCCACATGTATGCCAATGCAGTGGCAAATGCTGTTCATAGGCTCCCTATTAAAAATGATCAGGATGTCTCTGGAGTCAACTTAAAAATGAGGACCACTATACTGATAAACCAAACACAAGAACAGAAAATGCAAAAGAAAGATCATGAATTGCGACTACACATATATTTTTAGCTGTTTAATGCTGTAAAAACCAAAAGCTGTAATTATTTCTCTCCGATGCTAATCTTTAAGGCTCACCGATCGAGCAAGAACTAGGAAATAAAGCAGAAGACATCGACCTTCTCCAACTACAACTGCTCAGTATTACAAATGTTACAAAAAAGATTATTGAAGTGTTTGCAAGTCTTTTTAGGACTGTGTAGGACCAAGATATACATACAGTATATAAAAAATAAAAATAAATAAAAACTATTTCTTTTGGATTTATAAAAAAAATTATATAGCTCTGTAGGCATAACTTTAGGCCTTTATGCACATGACTATTTTTAGTCCACGTCCAATCCGCATTTTTGCAGATAGCACGCAGACCCATTCATTTCTATGCGGATGTCATCCTTGTGCTGTCTGTACCCATGCGGCCATATGTCTGCACCGCAAAATAAATAGAACATGTCCTATTCTTGTCCATTTTGCAGACAAGAGTAGCATTT
Organism: Bufo bufo; assembly: GCF_905171765.1. Lineage (NCBI taxonomy): Eukaryota > Metazoa > Chordata > Amphibia > Anura > Bufonidae > Bufo > Bufo bufo. Next base: position 533,612,548 of record NC_053390.1, on the reverse strand, counting down.
TAACAATAGGGCGGGACACATGGGCCGCTTCCATATTTTGCGGATCCATGGTTTGAAGATTACAAAATGCTTACAGTTATGTGCATGAGACCTTAAAGGGGTTGTCCCACAAAAAATATTCTTCAGTTTTCAAACCAGCACCCGGATCTGAATAATTTAGCAATTGCTTGTAAATAAAAATGTAGTATAACCGAGTGATTCACTGAAGTCTGTATATCACCACCGTCTGTTTGTCTTTTTCTAATTTCTTTGTTCTGCTCACTGAGAAGGTCGCACATGCTCAGTTTCATCCTTCAACTGGCTCCTGAGCTCGGATAGGGAGAGCATGGACACGCCCCCTTAGCTGCAGCAGAAAAGACACTCCCACTGAGCTGGGATAGGGAGAGCATGGACACGCCCCCTTATCTGCAGCAGAAAAGACACTCCCCTTGAGCGGCCAGCTTGATATCAATCTAGCAGAACAATGAATGGGGAGATCTCTGGATCCATGTGAGGTACAGGGCTAGTTCTAGCTTTGTTAGAAAGAGGTTGTCATGTAATATACGATGTATGATTTTCATTTTGTACATTAGTCATCGGATAACCCCTTTAAGAAGAACTATTAATTTAATGGTTTCCCAGGCGCCAACTAGAGAGCTGATATGAGATCCTACATGGTTCAAATCTTCCTCAGTTCCATTTGAGAACTCAATTAAACGTTCAGGTCACACAAAAGGGATGAGCTCTGAATACTGCAAAACCTTTCTAGATAAATCAAGTGGACAAGCCTAAAATTCAACTCAACTCAAACCATGGACCGCTCATAACTTCAATACCAAAATAAATTATCTAAAAATACTTAAAAAATAAAATTAAAAAAAAATGCAGTATATTCTTTGTTTTCATCAGTATGCCCAGTATTAGAACCTAAAATAGGTTTACCAACACAAAAACGGAGAAGAAAATCAAACTGCACGCAGAGGTTATCTTTAGTCCTATTTGAACCCAGAGCCCCTTTTCTGCGAGACAACCATGTCAACCAGGCAGACACGTCACGCCTCATTTCCAAGAGAACTCGACTTTTTCTAAAGTAAAGAACTGTCACGTCTCCTGACATGTCGGTTTTAGTAAATACTTCAATTCTTCATGAAATAACAATGCTGGATCATCTTTTCTTATAATTCTATGTTGTGCCATTCCTCTCTTACTCTTCCTAGAAATTTAAGGATCAACTGACCTCCTGTTACCAGTTGAAGGGTGTTGCTATACACTGTCCAATCAGTCCTCACGCTGACAGGCCGTGTAGGGACACTCCCCTTGGCAAGGGGAAATTTAATGCAACATTTTAAATTTTAGTCATAAAAAGTCAGGAGGCATAACATAGCAGTTAGGTTACTTTCACACTTGCGTTGCTAAGGGCCCTTTCACACTTGCGTTCTTTTCTTCCGGCACAGAGTTCCGTCGTCGGGGCTCTATGCCGGAAGAATCCTGATCAGTTTTATCCTAATGCATTCTGAATGGAGAGGAATCCGTTCAGGATGCATCAGGATGTCTTCAGTTCCGGACCGGAACGTTTTTTGGCCGGAGAAAATACAGCAGCATGCTGCGCTTTTTGCTCTGGCCAAAAATCCTTAACACTTGCCGCAAGGCCGGATCCGGAATTAATGCTCATTGAAAGGCATTAATCCGGATCCGGCCTTAAGCTAAACGTCGTTTTGGCGCATCGCCGGATCAGACGTTTAGCTTTTTCAGAGTGGTTACCATGGCTGCCAGGACGCTAAAGTCCTGGCAGCCATGGTAAAGTGTAGTGGGGAGCGGGGAAGCAGTATACTTACCGTCCGTGTGGCTCCCCGGGCGCTCCAGAGTGACGTCAGGGCGCCCCACGCGCATGGATGACGTGATCACATGGACACGTCATCCATGCGCATGGGGCGCTCTGACGTCATTCTGGAGCACCCCGGGAGCCGCGCGGACTGTAAGTATACTGCTCCCCCGCTCCCCACTACTACTATGGCAGCCAGGACTTTAATAGCGTCCTGGCTGCCATAGTAACACTGAACGCATTTTGAAGACGGATCCGTCTTCAAATGCTTTCAGTTCACTTGCGTTTTTCCGGATCCGGCGTGTAATTCCGGCAAATGGAGTACACGCCGGATCCGGACAACGCAAGTGTGAAAGAGCCCTAATTCCGGTATTGAGATCCGGCAGAGGGTCTCAATACCGGAATTAAACGCATCCGTTTTGATTTTGCACAGCAGGATGCATCCGTTCCATTAGGATGTGGTGGTGTGAAATCAAAACGGAAATAAACAGATCAGTCACTACGTACATTGAAAGTCAATGGGTGACAGAACCACTTTTTTAGGCTCCATAAAAAAAACTGATCCGTCACCATTGACTAACATTGTTTTCAGTGCTGGGTCCGTTTTTATGACCGGACAGAAAACCGCAGCTTGCAGTGGTTTTGTGTCCGGTCACAAAACAGAATGCTGACGGAATGGAAGACATCCTTATGCATCCTGAACTGATTTCTTTCTATTCAGAATGCATGAGGACTAAACGGAAACGTTTTTTTTCCGGTATTGAGACCCTGTGCCGGATCTCAATATCGGAAAACAACGACAGCGCAAGAGTGAAAGTAGCCATAGGAGACAAGAATTTTTAAGGTGTGATGATCTAGTAAGGTTCAGACCCTATATGTGGAAAATAAACATGGGTCCTTGTATAAGCGCAGATATTGTGCCCGGTAATGCATGCCAATCGGCGCTCTTCAGGTGCCGTTTACATGCAGTAATTGTCTTCAGTATGGGTATAAATATTGGTAATACAGTAGTCCATCCCCATACAGTTTTCAGCACATCCTCTGTTTCCATGGGGTGATGTGCCATAATTTTTTGCGGTAAATACAAGATCCGATCACCCGATGGGCGACCATTTGCTAATTGGCAGGATGTTTACATGTTGCAACAATCGGAATCAAGCGTTGTTCATTCCCAATCATCGGCCCAGGCAAAACACCCCTAAGTAGCCCTTGTTGAATCTGATACGTTTAATAACATGTTGGAAAACCTAGGTTGAAGGAAATGAGGCTTCCTTTTTGGAACGTGTCCATTTATAGCTACGCAGCCTTCTTTACCCTTATATCAAAACAGAGCACAAACGGCTTGGCTCTTTTTAAAGGTGAATCTGTAATTAAAAAGACAATAGGAGGAAGACACTACGGAATTACCATAAATACACAATTACAATCATGTGGAGAGATAAGTGAATAACAGCACAGAATTAATTAGCATGTTTGAACACTACATTTGCAGACGGGAGTGGGCGGCAGCAACTGGTCGGCAGGGTATTTTTAGTGATAGTCTGGAAAAGCACTGTGCTGTATGGCCGCTGCAAAAAGGGTTTTTATTTTATTAAGGTCTGCTATAAAATTACACTAAATCAGATCATAGATTGTTTTACTACAAAAAAAAAAAACTACCACTAAGATCCACCAATGCTTACGTCCTTATCCTTCATGTCTATATGTCCACGGAGCAAGCCTCTTACAATGTACAATATCTTTACTAGAGGTGCTGTGAGGAATATGGATTAATGTTTACTGTCAGCCATGTTCCCACACCAGCCATCAGCTGTCAGATAGCAGAGGTAGTAAACTCCACAGGAGGGCCCGGCTTCAAAGCCCAGCCATCTGGTAGAGAACTTCTTGCAGGCCACCTTTGTTTACAATTCCACACATCCATTCAGCCAGCCAGGAACCCAGCTAATGGAACAGGAAAGACCTCTCTGCAGGGGGTCTAGGCCAATCCCCAGTTCAATCAAATTTAGCAGACAGCATGGAATCAGCAATTTATAAGGAATTATGAATCGCCCATCCATCACAGTCATAAACCCGATACATATTTGTGTCCCTGTGGCCATAATGAACAGGCCCGTGGTCTTAGTGTTGTGGTGGGAGGCCAGGGAGGGAAGATATACATATCTCCCCACAGAAACCAAATCACGGTACCATGCTTGGACTCTACTGGTAGCCGGAACACAGGTGGATCCATTGGTCCCAGAACAACCTCCCTGCGACATTCTGGTCTGGAGCCATGAGCCCTAATCGGTTTTGTGGCTCATGTGCTGCCAGCCCATCAGATGGGGGGTGGACCCCTCCCAGAGGCCGGGAGGGGAGGGGGCGGCTACAGGTTAAAAGGCTTGTGCCAGCAAGCGTGCGTGTCTTTTCTCTGAAGGAGGGTCACATCGTGCCATGTATTTAGAGGGACCTGCAACCTGCTGACATCACTGCCCTCCATGTGACTACAGCAAAGGACTCATCACAACCCAAAAGGACTCATCCATCTGGTAAACTGACTTTTGCTCTGTTTAATCCTGTTTGTACCATACCACCTGTATTTGTAACCTCAGACCACTGTATATATTTCTTGTGTGTATAGTGTTAATTCTAGTGTGCCCTTAAGGCGATTAAATACACTGCTCAAAAAAATAAAGGGAACACTTAAACAACACAATGTAACACCAAGTCAATCACACTTCTGTGAAATCAAACTGTCCACTTAGGAAGCAACACTGAGTGACAATCAATTTCACATGCTGTTGTGCAAATGGGATAGACAACAGGTGGAAATTATAGGCAATTAGTAAGACACCCCCAATAAAGAAGTGGTTCTGCAGGTGGTGACCACAGATCACTTCTCAGTTCCTATGCTTCCTGGCTGATGTTTTGGTCACTTTTGAATGCTGGTGGTGCTTTCACTCTAGTGGTAGCATGAGACGGGGTCTACAACCCACACAAGTGGCTCAGGTAGTGCAGCTTATCCAGGATGGCACATCAATGCGAGCTGTGGCAAGAAGGTTTGCTGTGTCTGTCAGCGTAGTGTCCAGAGCATGAAGGCGCTACCAGGAGACAGGCCAGTACATCAGGAGACGTGGAGGAGGCCGTAGGAGGGCAACAACCCAGCAGCAGGACCGCTACCTCCGCCTTTGTGCAAGGAGGAACAGGAGGAGCACTGCCAGAGCCCTGCAAAATGACCTCCAGCAGGCCACAAATGTGCATGTGTCTGCTCAAACGGTCAGAAACAGACTCCATGAGGGTGATATGAGGGCCCGACGTCCACAGGTGGGGGTTGTGCTTACAGCCCAAAACCGTGCAGGACGTTTGGCATTTGCCAGAGAACATCAAGATTGGTAAATTCGCCACTGGCGCCCTGTGCTCCTCACAGATGAAAGCAGGTTCACACTGAGCACATGTGACAGACGTGACAGAGTCTGGAGACGCCGTGGAGAACGTTCTGCTGCCTGCAACATCCTCCAGCATGACCGGTTTGGCATTGGGTCAGTAATGGTGCGGGGTGGCATTTCTTTGGAGGGCCGCACAGCCCTCCATGTGCTCGCCAGAGGTAGCCTGACTGCCATTAGGTACCGAGATGAGATCCTCAGACCCCTTGTGAGACCATATGCTGGTGCGGTTGGCCCTGGGTTCCTCCTAATGCAAGACAATGCTAGACCTCATGTGGCTGGAGTGTGTCAGCAGTTCCTGCAAGACAAAGGCATTGATGCTATGGACTGGCCCACCCGTTCCCCAGACCTGAATCCAATTGAGCACATCTGGGACATCATGTCTCGCTCTATCCACCAACGTCACGTTGCACCACAGACTGCCCAGGAGTTGGCAGATGCTTTAGTCCAGGTCTGGGAGGAGATCCCTCAGGAGACCGCCCGCCACCTCATCAGGAGCATGCACAGGCATTGTAGGGAGGTCATACTGGCACATGGAGGCCACACACTCAACTGAGCCTCATTTTGACTTGTTTTAAGGACATTACATCAAAGTTGGATCAGCCAGTAGTGTGTTTTTCCACTTTAATTTTGAGTGTGACTCCAAATCCAGACCTCCATAGGTTGAAAAATTTGATTTCCATTTTTTTATTTTTGTGTAATTTTTATATCAGCACATTCAACTATGTAAAGAACAAAGTATTTCAGAAGAATATTTAATTAACTCAGATCAAGGATGTGTTATTTTTGTGTTCCCTTTATTTTTTTGAGCAGTGTATATAATTTAATCTTGTGCTGTCTGGTATCTCGATCACGAATCCCCACGTCACTTTTGGGTTTGGTTGGTTTCTTAACGGATCGGGCTTATATCCAACAAGGATCTGGCGGCAGTCTTTCCGGGCTATGAACGCGCTGTTTCACTGGGGCAGTGAAAAGGCTCTCTCAGCTTGTTGCCTCTCTGTGCCCGTGTGGACAGGAGGAATCTGTGAAAACTGTACCAAGACTGACCTTCCCCACTTCCCCCAGGAGGGTGTAACGTCACGCCTTGGTAACCAGTGACCATACCGTATCTCGTGGGCTCGACGTAGTTGACGTCAAGCGGGCACGAGGTGTGGTATTCGTCACAGGTGCCCATACACATTACACTACTGTCCGCCAAACCCGACTATTATGGCAGGACTGATCAACCATGTGATAAGGGCCCGATTACACTGCTGAATGCTCAGGCATTGATGAGGACACATTCATCTGCGCTCGTTTGCACCAGTCTGAATACATAGGCCAATGCAGCTACTACAGTCATTCATCCCTCATTTAGTTTTGTTGATTATTGGCATTACATCTCTGATTACACAGGGAGATGTGCTACTGGTAATTGGGCAGCCTTCATCCTGATGAAAGATGCCCATGAGACGACAAATGAGCGTTTTTTCGTTCTTTGGCTTCTGAACTATACAGGCCAATTATTGGGAATGAGCATACCTATCCTGAGAACTGGCCCGAAAATTGTGCAATTTGGGCCCTAAAGGGGTGACTCCTGATTCTCCCCCAACCGCAGCGGTCAGGAAAAAGAAAGATAGGGCATGTTGGATTTCAATAAGTAGCTGATCTCCTTCTTGAGAGCACATGCACACTTGGCTGAGTATGCTCATTTATGGGAAGTTGGGAAGAACAGCTGCTAGCTATGGCAAACTGGTTCAACTATCAACTGGCAGATCTGTTGCATGTGCTCTTGGCAGCTGAAGACTTATGTTAGTCCCATGTTCATATGGTGAAAAAAAATGAAGTTTCAATATATGCAAGTAGAGGCTCTAGGAGCAATGGGGGTGTTGCCATTACACCTAGAGGCTCTGCTCTCTCTGGAACTGCCGCGCCCCTTCCACTTTGATTGACAGGGCCAGGCATGCGCGATTACATTTATCAATCAAAATGGAGAGGGCTCGGCAGTTGTAGAGAGAGCAGAGCCTCTAGGTGTAACAGCGACGCTCCCATTACTCCTAGAGGCTCAATGGCATATATTAAAACATCAGGACGAGTACAACGCTATTATTATATGGTCAAGGTATCATATATCTGCATATGTAATTTCTATGGGAGTTGTAAGACATCTTTTGGCATCTCTTACCATAGGAGATATGAAGCATTACACAGTGCCCATTCAATAAGCTGCTCATGTAACAGTGGATCTTCCAGAAGAAAAGAAGCTGGCCAAACACATTAGACTGATTTCGGCAGCAACAGACAACCTTCTAAAGTATACAGGACCCTTCCGACTCCCCTGACGACAAACGTTGGGGGAAAGAAGGGTCGGGCCAGTTCAAGATGCCTGATCCTTTAGTTCTCAATGGAAGATAAGCCATTGCCAGAAGTGCCAGACGACCATCTCCCCATGGAGAACATATAAAACTAGTCTGAGTATGGGGAAGTCAGAAGGCTGTTAGGCCAACAACCACAGTATCTTAGATGTATGGCCACCTAGTTTTTTGTAGCCGTTTTCTGCTTTCCACTCTGGCTAATAAAGAAGGTCAGAATGGGGTATTTGACCTTTTGCACCAGGTGGAAGAGGACTCATTTTAGGATGCCCTGTCCTGTAGTCTTTTCACTTTTCAGAGACCATAGGATTTTACGACCGATGATCTAGCCTCAGGATTATGTTCTCTTACGGACTACCAATTTTTCCCTATTTCATCCTACTTATTTCACTTTATGTTGTTCCACCATATGCTCCCATAGCGGTCTCCCACTATCCCTGACAAGTATGTCACACAGTATTTATTTTACAGCGATGCATTGAAAAAGGTCTAAACATCAGGGGGCACACCAAATGAAAAGTAACATCAGAGTGCAAGCCGCGGTACTAATATTTAAACCATGTGAAATGAGAAAAACCAAGGCCGCATACAAAGGCTGCACATCTCAATATAAAAATTTATAATAAAAGTTAAAAGCACTGTTTACAATTAAGACCATGTGTTAGGACAAAACAATACCTCCAATACACATCCCTATGGTCACCAAGTCCTAAATATGGACAAATGTACGCTGCCAAAGAGGTCCGAAATTCATAATATGCGATAAATATGACATCAAATAATGTTAAATACTTATCAAATCTGGATACAGGCAGGTATGGTGTATAGGTGCAGCACCCCACGCTTATCACTCCGTGGAACTCATTTCCGGTGAGACGCCATTTTGCGTTTGCGCGGTCCTGTTTTGAGCACGCCGGTTTTTCTAAGGCAGCGTCATCTTATTTTATAGCACAGTGTCTGGGACTATGCACCGGGGACGCCAACCTGCCGTTACTCTACTCCCTTGTCTGCTTCAATGCACCTCTTAAGAGATGATTATTATTTCTGTTTGATTACTAGCCCATATATATTTTGGTCAGAATATCATTAACTTAGAGAACCCTGAGAAAGCTGGTTTACCCAGCGATATACGTGCGGTACTGCACCTATACACCATACCTGCCTGTATCCAGATTTGATAAGTATTTAACATTATTTGATGTCATATTTATCGCATATTATGAATTTCGGACCTCTTTGGCAGCGTACATTTGTCCATATTTAGGACTTGGTGACCATAGGGATGTGTATTGGATGTTGTTTTGTCCTAACACATGGTCTTAATTGTAAACAGTGCTTTTAACTTTTGTCTTGGGTTGCCAAATAAATTCAAAATTTTAATATTGAGATGTACAGCCTTTGTATGCAGTCTTGCTTTTCGTCATTTCACATTAAAATAGGTCTAAATCAACCGAATTGTCTTCACAGACATCAGTCTGCAAGAAGTTGCTCAAACCTCCTTACATGGAGATACTGATTGATACCGAGCACTATATCAGCGCTCCAGACAAAATTTAAAATACATATAATGACGGTATAAATAAAAAAAAAAAAAAAATGTTTAAGGCTACTTTCACACTTGCGGCAGGACGGATCCAACAGGCTGTTCACCCTGTTGGAACCGTCCTTCCGCTATTTCGTCGTGCCGCCGGACCGCAGCTCCGTCCCCATGGACTATAAAAGGGGACAGGGGCGGAGCTCCGGCGCAGCACGGTAGTGCACGGCAAATGGCCGCCGGACTAAAAGTCTGTGCCGACGGAGCGGCGGTCCGGCGAAATAGCGGAAGGACGCATCCGACAGGGTGAACAGCCTGTCGGATCTGTCCTGGCCCAAGTGTGAAAGTAGCCTTACCTAGGATTGTCATGATACCAAAATTTTGATTCGATTTTGATAACATAAAAAAAGCTGCATGCATTCCGCATTTTATGGTACATCTGGATCATAATAGAACAGTCCTATTTTTTTTTTTGCGGGGGGACAAGGTGACTAAAAAATGGCAAAATGCAAGTTTTTTTTTTTTTTCTGTTACTGTGTTCACCGCAGATATTTTTAAATATTTTAATTGTTCGCACTTTTTTGGGCGTGACGATATGTAATATGTTTATTTTTTTATTGATTATATATTTTATATGTTAAATTGGGAAAGGGGGCGATTTAAACTTTTAGTATTTTTATTTATTTTTTACTTTTTATTTAATATCCTGGAATATTTTAATAGCTTGTCCTATTCACCCTAATAGAGCTCTATTAGGGTGAATAGGACTTCACACTCTACCTGCTGCCCTGTGCATAGTACACACGGCAGCAGGGAGCTTACCATGGCAGCCAGGGCTTCAGTAGCGTCCTGGCTGCAATGGTAACCGATCGGAGCCCCAGGATTACACTGCTGGAGCTCTGATCAGAAGCTGCCACTGCACCACCAATGAAGAGGGGGACCCTGTGGCCACTACCACCAATGAATATAACAATGGCCACTGTGCCACCAATGATTATACTTTATAATGCTGGGGGGGCGCACTGCGCCACCAATGAATATAATTAACACATTAATTTATGTGAATATAGTTTATGCCCGAATACAAACACAGGCTGCGGGTGCCGACCATAACCTGAGGGGTTAATTGCGGCACATCGCAGCGCGCAGTCATAGAGGCTGGGTATGGGATATGGCCGGCACCTGCAGCTTGTGTTTGTATTCAGGCATAAACTATATTCATCGGTGGCGCAGTGGACACAGTCCCTCCTCCTCCTCCCTACTATCAGTTCATTGGTGGCCGCAGCGGCACAGGGGGAGCGACTGCCTCCTTCTCCCCTGTGCTGCTAAGGAGAACATGGCGAGCGCTGAGAGCAGCGCGTGCCATGTCGGTGCAACTCGCGTGCGTCTGCTGGATGAAAGCGCTTTCTTCTTAAAGAGGCAGAACAGCGGAGGGTCTAGGCGCAAATGGCGACAAGACTACAACTAGGGATCGACCGATTATCGGTTTGACCGAAATTATCGGCTGATATTCAGGATTTTGAACGTTATCGGTATAGGCATCTATTTTGCCGATATACCGATAACGTATGGGGAACACAGAACGCGCTGTGCGCCCCCCACCCCCATCCCAATCGTAAAAACATTGGTGGCGCAGTGCACGCCCCCCCCCAGTATTAATCATTGGTGGCAGTGGCCACAGGATCCCCTCTCCCCTGCTCCTCCGATCGGAGCCCCAGCAGTGTAATCCTGGGGCTCCGATCGGTTACCATGGCAGCCAGGACGCTACTGAAGCCCTGGCTGCCATGTTCAGCTCCATGCTGCTGTGTGCACAAAGCACAGGGCAGCAGGGAGAGTGCGAGATCCTATTCACCCTGATAGAGATCTATCAGGGTGAATGGGACAAGGGTTCTAGTCCCTAAGGGGGCTAAAAGTTAGTAAAAAAAAAAATTAATATTAAGAATAAATGAAAAAGATTTACAAAAAAAATAAAAAATACACATTAACAGTAAACATTAATTTTCAGCAGATTTGTGTAGGAAATTTTTTTTTTCTCAAAAATGAAAATTCCCAGAATATCGGTATAAATTATCGGCTATCGGCCTGAAAGTTCACAAATTATCGGTATCGGTCCTAAAAAATCAATATCGGTTGATCCCTAACTACAACGTCTTGTCGCCATTTTGGAATTCTAAGTCGTATTGGTGGCCATTTTGGAATTCTAAGTCGTATTGGTGACCATTTTGGTCGCCTTCTGGAGCCATGCATATTGGGATTTCTTTTGCTTCATTTTGATCTCTGGTTTTTATTTTGTTTATGCACAAAATCTCACATAAAACCTTTGTTCGCAAAGAGTGTGTGGCTTTATTTGCTTAACTATCCTCAGGATAGGTCATCAGTATCTGATCAGTGCGGATCCGATACCCGAGAACCCTGCCGATAAGCTGTTTTGCGAAGGCACCAGGGCTCCTGTGGGCGCTGCAGCCTTCTCTGTGCTTTCCTAGTACAGAGCTGTACATTGTATAGCAGCTGTGTTTGGTATCGCACTCGGCTTCATTGACTTCTATGGGGCTGAGCGTGATACCAAGCAATCCCGCTATACAATGTAGAAAGCTGTGCTTGCTTAGTAAGCTGCGAGAAGGCCGCGGGGCTCACAGGAGCACCGGTGCCTTCGCAAAACAGCTCATCGGCGGGGGTCTCGGGTGTCGGACCCCCACCTATCAGATACTGATGACCTCTCCAGAGGATGGGTCATCAGTATTAAAATCTCTTGAAAACCCCTTTAACACTGGCTACTGAATGACAATTTTCCGCTTCTATTGTCTGTGGGGCAGCACTGTTGCTGAACATGTTAACACTATATATAAGCAACCACAACAAATAATAAAATATAGCGTTCATATTACATTAATGTACCAGCATACTGACTGTAATTCTCTATGGTGTTACTGGTCCCCTAAGCCTCTATGTAAATCTTCTGCATCATTAACAAACGCCGGAAGAGTCCTCATAGCACTATGCAGAGTTCTTGAAGAACTCGATTATAAAAAGAACAACACAACTAAAAATAATCTAAGTGACATCATTTTTTCTTACACTGGTTCTACTGATATGCACATAAAAACGTGGCTAGAGAGAGCAAATTCGGTGTGGACAAATCCCAGGGTCCAGGTAGAAAACCACCCAGATTTACTGTGTCTGCACCTAGAATCGTTTTAAAAAGTGGTACAAATAGGGCTTCTACGATTTTTCTGACTTGCTCGAAAATGGGGCGGAACTTAACAGGAAGGGGGGCCCAGCTTTGATGAAAAGGGGGCATGGCGTAAGATGTGCCATTTTGAGCCAAAATAGTATCACAACTGTGGCAAACAATTGTGTCGCAAAGTAAGCCAACTAATAGTCTATCCGCGCACCACATCCAGCCTGAGCCACTGGGATAAATCTAGTGGCTTACCTGCCCCAATGTGCCTACATGTTTGTTACTGGGGCCAAACTTTTCTACTGAACTTACAGCCTGGCTACTATAGAACGGGCAAACAAAGTGATATGACTGCCTCCCAAAGCGGACAGTAGTTTATCCATGCTTGTTTTACAGTAAAATAAATGGAAAAGTGAATAGGAAACATAAAACTAATAAAATAAGGTCCGAAGATATTCTGTCTCCTCTAGGGCCAATCAAGTTCCTGCATTCAGATGGAAATTAAAGGGGTTCTGCACTTTGTTTAAACTGATGATCTATCCTCTGGATAGATAATCAGCTTCTGATCGGCGGGGGTCTGACACCCAGGACCCCCGCCGATCAGCTGTTTGAGAGGGCAGCGGCGCTCCAGTAGCGGCGCGGCCTTCTTACTGTTTACCACAGGCCGAGTGACGTCACGACTTGTATCAACTGGCCTGGGCGGGGCTAAGCTCCATTCAAGTGAACATAGCTTAGCCCCGCCCAGGCCAGTGATACTAGTCGTGACGTCACAGGGCCAGCGGTAAACAGTGAGAAGGCCGTGGCGCTGTCTTCTCAAACAGCTGATCGGCGGGGGTCCTGGGTGTCGGACCCCCGCCGATCAGAAGCTGATGATCTATCCAGAGGATAGATCATCAGTTTAAACAAAGTGCAGAACCCCTTTAACTTAGAACTGCACCACGAAATGAAGGGCAATCTGCAGGCGACATGTTATAGAGCAGGAGGAGCAGAGCAGACTAATAGATACCGTAGTTTTTGTGGGAAAAGATACAGTATAAATTGTAATTTATGCATTTAAATCTCTGACACCTCTAATGATGCAGTATTAATCTCCCTATTAGTGCCATAATCTTGTGGAATGATACCATATAATCCGAAGTGCCGTCCATAGAATTGCAAGTATAAAAAAAGTGCTCCCAGATGTAAACCTCTAATGGATTCCATTATAGTGAATGGGATCTGTTACACTTCATTCCTGTCAGTTATGTGTCGCATCTGGCACTTCTGTTATTTTTGTTCTTCTGCTCCTATAACGGAATTAATAGCGCTAATGTGAAAGCAGCCTAAAACGCACTTCAGCAAATGGCATGTATCATGTAGAGACAGTTAATACAAGGCACTTACTAATGTATTGTGTAGGGATGAGCGAATCGAGGTACCAAGGTACCACTTGGAACCGAACCAGAGTTCAGGAAATGTTTTTTTACAGTAGAAATGAATTTATGAAATTATTTTGCGAAGTCTTGCGAAACTTGGCGAAGTAATAACTTCGGCTCATCGGAGCCAACACATTCTAATACTGTATAGGAGCGCTCGCTCCATACAGCAATGATACGAAGTTTTATGCAAATCGACTTCGGATGTTTCATGCGAAGTCGATTCGCTCATCCTAAGGGTACTTTCACACTTGCGCCAGAGTGATCCGGCAAGCAGTTCCGTCGCCGGAACTGCCTGCCGGATCCGTCAAAACGTATGCCAACTGATGGCATTTGTAAGACTGATCAGGATCCTGATCCGTATGACAAATGCATTGAACTGCAGGAACAGTCTTTCCGGTGTCATCCGGAAAAACGGATCCGGCATTTTTTTTTTTTTCACACTTTTTTCGGTCTGCGCATGCACTTATCAATTTTGGAGATGCAAGGAAACCATGTGGAAAATTATAGAGCGGTAAGCAACGCTGCTTCCACGCAAGAACAGCTGCAATACTGGTAAGCCTAAGTAACACCAATATTTTTCTACAAGAGACGAACTATAATTAATAATTAGCAACTACTGACTGAGTGGCTTTCATTTTTTTAACCACTTCCAGACCGGGCCATTCACCCCCTTTCTGACCAGGCCTAATTTAGCAAATCTGACATGTGTCACTCTATGTGGTAATAACTTTGAAACGCTTTTACTTATCCAAACCATTCAGAGATTGTTTTCTCGTGACACATTGTACTTCATGATAGTATAGTCATAAATTTGAGTCAATATATTTCACCTTTATTTATGAAAAATTGACCCAAAATTTTGAAAAATTTGCAGTTTTCAAAATTTCAATTTCTCTGCTTTTAAAACTGAAAGTGATACCTCATAAAATATTTATTACCTAAAAGGGATTCTGTCATGAGATTTTACCCCTATAACCTAAACATATGCTCATCTCCGGAGTAATAATAAGAACCCTAAGCTGGCCTTATTAAACCTCACTGTGGCTCTATTTGCACAAAAAACTGGTTTTTATAACCTGTCAATCACTCACTTAAGGTGCCAAGGGGAGGTCCGTTAATACAGGGTGCCCGGCCGCACCCCTCGCCGTCCGGTGCCCAGCGCCGCGTTCCCTAGCTCAGCGCCGCCTTCGCAATCCTACCCGTCTCTCTGCCAGATCCCACGCCTGCGCACTAGGCTCAGCCTGATGCGCCGCAGACTCCTGGCAGCGGCTTAGTTGAGCGAAGTGCGCATGCGCATCAGCCGTGCGCTCCTGCAATGCCAGTCCAGTATCTCATGGACCGTGTTCCACGGACATCTGCATGAGGCTTAACTTGTGAAAAGTTAAACGTTTTACTGACTTGAGTTGTATTTGGGAGCTGACTGATCAGTGAGTGATAGCATTCTCTGTGTAAGGCCCCATTCAGACGAACGTTGGTCACGCTGCGAGTGCGCAGCGCAGCTCCCGGCCTGACCATCCAGCATTGACTGGGTCACATAGCATTATATTGATTTATGATGCTATGTAACCCTTACAGTTCTGAAATGTATTGGATAACACTGGCAGCATAATGTCAGTGTCATCTAATACATTTCAGAACTGTAAGGGTTACATAGCATAATAAATCAATATAATGCTATGTGACCCAGTCAATGCTGGATGGTCAGGCCGGGAGCTGCGCTGCACACTCGCAGCGTGACAAACCTTCGTCTGAAAGGGGCCTTACACAGAGAATGCTATCAATCACTGATAAGTCTGCTCCCAAATACAACTCAAGTCAAGTTAAGCCTAATGCAGATGTCCGTGGAACACGGTCCGCGAGATACCGGACAGGCATCGCAGGAGCGCACGGCGTCATAGCAACCAATGACGCCGTGCGCTGCTGCAATGCCAGTCCGGTATCTTAGGGACAGTGTTCCACGGACGTCTGCATGAGGCTTTATGCGGACTGTTTTCCCATAAAACTATATCAATCTGCTCAGCTCCTTCTGCTCTATAACATGCCGCCTGCAGGATGCATTGCATTTTCTGAAGATGGGTCCTCTTTGACAGGACATTATACTCTCCAATCAGCTACAGTCTATCTAAATAGCCACTGTGTTTATTGATTATATAGAATGTTAAATTGGGTCACTAAATAGCTGCTATAATTTAACAACTACGTCACTTCATACACTTTATAAATTATTTGCACCATTAGTATTATCATTAGCATTTGATTTTGGTTTTATTCCATCTTTGTATTAAACATTTTTGACATTTACCTCCCGTCCTAACTGAGCCTAGTTTTCCAAATCTGCCGTTTGTCACTTTATGTGGGGATTTTAGAAACGGTATTAACCCTTTAGGTGTTCCACAGAAATTAAACCAAAATGGAAGTGAAATTTAAAAATTTCCATTTTAATCCATTTTTCCTGTAACACAGCAAGGGTTAATGGGAGTCTGTCACCAACTTAACACGTTTTAAACGGCTCATACTGCTCTGTGGGACACACATACATAAAACCGGTGGTACCTTTGTTTGGCTTTTGAGAGTCTGTAAAGCATAAAAAACATTTGAAGTATGTGCAAATGAGGAATTGCAAGTGCCCAGGGGCGGTGTCTATGCTGGAAGTGCCCAGGGGCGGTGTCTATGCTGGAAGCGCCCAGGGGCGGTGTCTATGCTGGAAGCGCCCAGGGGCGGTGTCTATGCTGGAAGCGCCCAGGCCCCTTGGTGTTACTCGTGGCTAACTCCTCCCCCGTTTATCCTGCGAAAAGCCCTGTAATCCTCCGATATCACTCTCTTCTGTGTCCAAAATCCCACACCTACACACATCACCACCAGGCCTAGGCATGCACGGTACACTGCCCAGTGCGGTACACAGGGGCGTAGCTAAACGCTCATTCGCCCTGGTGCAACAGTTGAGCTTGGGCCCCTATTCCCTCTATGTTTTGTAGCCAGGGAAGCACATGGCTTTTGTGCTGCCTAAGGCAAAAATTTAAATGGCACCCCCCCATGCCAAATTCTTGAACTAACCCCTTCCCTCCAGCCAGAGGTGTAACTTGACCAGTATGCACTTTCTATGGTGTCTTCTTATGCACTACAAGGGTCTTTAGGCCTCCTCAGGCTCCTGGGCCCATTAGCGACTGCTACCTCCGCACCCCCTATAGCAACACTAGCTACATCCCTGGCGGTACACTATTCCCTTTCTTTTTCCGAAAATTACCATAGGCACTCAAAGATGTACATCTAGCAGTGGCTTCTCTTTCTCCCCACAGAAATAGGAAGCCTCCTTGGTCAATGTAATTGTGCATATTTTGGAAAGAAAGACATCCGCTGAATAAGCATTTGACCAAAAGATATCGAAAGTTTATGGCCAACCTTATTCAGCATATTAAAATAAAGGGTATAGTAGGCTTCGTAAACAGTCAGAAAAAGTATAAGAACGGCGATACATTTTATGAATTAAGAGTGAAAGAAAAACTTGACTTCTCAACCACATCCCTGAATCATCTACATCAACTTTGTATAGCGTTACAAAGTCATATGGATTTAGCTAAAAAAAAAAAAAAACAATGGGGGAGATTTATCAAACTGGTGTAAAGGAGGACTGTCTTAGTTGTCCATAGCAGCCAATCAGATTCCATCTTTCATTCTTCACAGCTCCTTTGGAAAATGAAAGGTGGAATCTGATTGGTTGCTATGGGCAACTAAGCCAGTTCTACTTTACACCAGTTTGAGAAATCTCCCCTAATGTCTCCAGAAATTATGTCACAAATAAGGCAACTATAATTGCTTAGACCCAGCACTCACAACGTTTGCTTCAGCAGGCCCTTACAGAGTTATAACTGCATACTGTCCACTTACTGAAGCACTTCCATATGGCTTTGCTGAGGAGGGCAGAAGAGCACAAGGTCTATATTCCAGCAGCCATCTGCCTTGCACGATGAGAACATGAATAGGGAGGGTAGAAGCAACAGCTGACTGATAGTTTCTCTAAGCACACTGCTACAAGATTCTGTGTGAGGCAATGCCATTCCATCCGCCCAAACACATACTTGTGTCAGGTCAGAGCCCACACAGTGGCTTCCTTGACGCATTTCTCTGCCAGCAATCTAATATAACAGCTGAGTTGATCTGCAGTACCATAGCAATGACTGCTGAATGCCGCGAGGCTCTGCCAGACAAAAGAAGAACTTGAGAACATAGAAAAAAAGCATTGTGCCCATTTCAAGGACTAAAACGTCCTCGTAGATTTCAATGCGCAGTCATCCGACTGCATTTGTTTAAAAAGGATCATGTATGGCCATGCTAAATCCTGAAAACCTGTCGTTCCTGAAAACCTCCAATTTTGATGAGCTAAAATTCATCAGACCAATGTAGCAGTATAAATAAATTTGCTAAATCGGGAGGAGAAGGGTATAAAATAAATAAAGAAAATTTTTTTTTTAATTTTTTTTGAAAAGTCCCTGTGGTTACTCCTGTCCCCGATGCTTCGATTCGCCTGGTCCTGCTGCGACTGCATGTTGATTGCTCTTGGGTTTCAGGCCCAGCCAAGGCATTATTGTTAATGTATGTATGAACGGCGTGTGACCGCATAGGCAAGTGACCGACTGCACCTGTCATGTGAACGATAAATGGCACATGACGCTGCAGGACCACCGTAGGTCGCAGCAAAAAGGACCAGAGCAAGGGAGCAGGATCAGTAGGACATTATCTCTGTTTAAAGGTATCTGACCAGGTTTCTGTGGCCCTGAGATCAGAATAAAGTAGTGACAGATGTACAGCATGGGCCAAACACTGAGGCAGGAGCTCTTGGTTTTCTTATGCCGCCAGCTACCTTGTCGACTAGCCACAGATTGACGGCTTCCTCCTCATGCACCGAAAGCGGTCAAGCAGCAGAGAGAGAGATGGTAGGGATGAATGCAACTTTGGACAAAACAGGACCATCAAAATCTGAGAATGTTTCATATGAAACTAGATGCATATGGAGGTAGAAAGCCATTGGACAAACAGCTTGTGTCAATTCATGAGTGGCCAAACTTTAGTGATAATATTTTTTGGAAAATATATTCTGCTACTGTATAACCAAGTCTCTGAGAAGTGGGATTAGCCATCTAAAGACTGTTACCAAATCACAGGATTCAGATCGAGATGGCCACGAACATATCCCATGTCTATGAATGAGGTGAGGGCAACCAATCACCCACTCCTGCCACATGACTGGACAGTATAAAAGTGGACAAACATAAAAATATATTACCTTTTATTTCTTCTCATCAAAGCTACAAATGGCAGGGGTCCAATTTCTCACTCAGAATCCCTGATAAATTTGCTTTCCCATAGAAGGTAAAACACACTAAAGATTCCTGCGAAAAAGCAAAAAATTAAGCAAAATTTAGACCTAACACAAAAAAGTAAGCACTGAGTAACAAGCAGCAGGGCCTACAATCAAAACAGGTCTAAACAGATGAAAAAGTAAGGAAACTTGGAGCCCCTCTGAAAAAAAAAAAAGATATACATTTGGCATGGGAATTATTTGCAAATGTGAATTGGTTGACATTCTGTTCAGATGAAGACAATCACTGGTACAAACAAATGGCAGGACATTATTTCAGACTGGGCCACATTCTGAACAGTAGTCATCCTTCCTAGGAGTGTGGCTACACAGACTACGACAGCGAGAATAAAAAAAAAAAGTCAATTAAAATGGGTTATTTATACCATGAATTTAAAAAAACAAAAACATAAAAATATTTGGAGTAATGCACACCATGATTTGAACTATATCAATGCAATCATGTTTCATCAATTGTATCCGCTTAGGCAGAGGAATCCGGCAGGCAGTTAAAGGGGTTGTCCAGGATCAAAGTTTTTTTTTTTTTTTTTTTTAAGTGTACTCACTGATAACCGGTGATTCTAGGTCCCCCCATATGTTTTAAGGTATTTTCGCCATTTCTACACGGCTCCGACGGTCCCCCACGCACTGTTTACATCTCTGTTTATTTTTGTCTAACTTCCTGCCGCTCTGCCCTGTGGGTCCCAGCGCAGCGCAGCATCACGTGCTTTCAGACGACTCTCCTCTCCGCCCTGACTCCGCCCCCTCATTGCTATTCAGCCTCCTGCCGCACATCGCATCCGCCTACCTTGAATCATATTCAGCCTCCTGCCGCACATTTTTCCCCTCCTTAGTAACGCCCATAAACTCCTCCTGGCTCAGTCCTCAGAGTATTGCTTCTATCTCCAGCCTGCTGCCCCATTTGCCTGCATCGGAGGCGTTTACTATGCTAATTAGCATAGTTCCCTTGCCTCCTTCATTATGAACAACACGCCCTGCCTGGTGACGTCACCGGACTGGAGGGGCGTGGCTTAGCGCAATCTGTTGCCGACTCCGAGCTCTCTGCATAATGTCTGTGGCTGATGGTGACGTCACCGGGCTCCCTCGGAAGCGGAAGAAGCGGCTTCGCTCTGCAGAAGAGACCCGGTACGTCATTGAATGTGAGAAAAGTCTTACTTCCGGCTGAGAATTTGTGCAATGAATACGGGGCATCAGAAAAGTATGGGAAAGGTAGGACAGTCATGTAGGAGATATGTATGTCCTTGTTAAACAATTAAACCAAAGTCCCCAATCCTGGACAACCCCTTTAACGTATGCCAACTGATTGCATTTTAAGACTGATCAGGATCCTGATCCTTCTTACAAATGAATTGCAAGAACGGATCAGTCTCGATTTTCTTTAACATTTTTACCGGTATGCGCATGAGCAGACCGGAAGGACGGATCCGGCACCAATACATTAATATGGAACAAAATGCCGGATCCGGCATTCAGGCATGTCTTCAGGGTTTTTTTGGGCCGGAGATAAAACCGTAGCATGCTACGGTATTATCTCTATCCTGATCAGTCAAAAAAACTGAACTGAAGACATCTTGAACGGATTACTCTCCATTCAGAATGCATGGGGATAAAACTGATGAGTTCTTTTCCGGTATTGAGCCCCTAGGACAGAACTCTATGCCGGAAAAGAATAACGCTAGTGTGAAAGTACCCTAACTCACTCCCTCTGCATCTCTGGTCTCTTCAGTTTTTGTGGGCGGGCAGCAGCTCCTCACATGACACAATCAAGCAACTGCATCACCCAGGAGTGCGCTGAAGTCATCTCATTACCCCTAAACCTCTGCATAGAAAATAATCCCTCACACACAGGCCCAGCAATTCCAATAATAAGTAGCACTATGGTATGTAACACCCCTTCCGAATTTCCTTCTACACTGCCTAGATAGAGATATGAGTTTTTTTTGTTTGTTTTTTAAAGACAGAGTTATATCTATATATTTCTGTGCATTTATAAGTAGGGCTGAATCCATCAATAAATGGTACGTGGGCAGATTCACTATGAGGCGACTATGCTGGCATAGAGGGGGCAGGGAGCAGGGAAGCTACTGCACGTGTGTGCTCCACCACCGAATACAGAAAAAGGTAAACAAGAATGAGAAACAGCAGGGGGCGTTACCAAAGTGGAACATGTAATGTATAGAAAAAACCTTACAAAATGTTATAACAACCACCCTTCCTTTGGAATGCCCTATTCTGTGCATAGTACCAGTCTTTTTTTATGGGATAACCCCTTTAATAATCTTCAGAGCATCACGCGGAAGTCAAAACAAGCTTCAGTTTTTACTTTTACTTCAAGATTTAGTCAAATAGTTTATGGCAATGAAGCAAGTAAATAAAAATCAATATAACAAGCAGCAGCCACTGCTTCTGGGAATTTGTTGCAGTAGACTCATTTTATGGAAAGATGGATGTAAGACCTAGTCATGGTGAGTAGAGGTATGGAGATGACTGGCCTAAAGGATGTGCTAATGGTCACTTAGCAGAAAAGATGCCCTGGCTGGACCTGAAAGTCGAGAAAACAATCTAAGTGGGAGGCACATATGCAAACTGTTGTAATTCCTACACCGTTCACCTGATTTGGATGTAAATACCCTCAAATTAAAGCTGACAGTCTGCAGTTAAAGAATATCTTAATTAGTTTAATTTCAAATCTATTGTGGTGGTGTATAGAGCCAAAAATGTTAGAATTGTGTTGATGTCCCAATATTTATGGACCTGGCCATCTCCTCCATTGTGAATTACACAGGCAGGATTTAGATTTCTTGCTGCTTATACTGCATATAGTGTATTCATTCACCAGTGCTGTATATGTTACCAGTTCTACCCAATCACATTTCCTATCACACAGTCTACCGCAACTGAAAATTTATTCCATTAAAATGTTAGAAAAAGGTGTTGGGAAACTTTGAAAGAAATGGAATATAGCGAATTAAGATTTCCTCTCCCCGGAAACAAGCAATCTACTAACCACGGATTTAGCGCGTTCGTTCTTACTTAACTGTTTTGATGTCAATCTGGGTAGTTAGTTGCTAATCTGCCTATTACGAAAAGTCCAGAGCAAAAGCAATTGAAATCTTAATCCATTTAAAGCAAGACTCCAGTATTAGACCAACAATGAGGATTTTCTCCACATACTTAGGCATCTTTCCCATCCGGATGGGATGTCTGTAGTGAATACACGGCATCCGGACTGAATCCTGACCGGAATTTTTACACATCATCTTTGTGTTCAAGAAAAATCGCAGCATGTTCTTTATTGTGCGTTTTTCACAAAGCTCTGGCTCTATCGGAGTGAATGGTGTTTATGTAAAAAACGGAAGGCATCCGGATGCAATGCGTCTGTCGCTGATGGTTACTCTTCAGTTTTTCTTCTAGATACAATCCGCACAGATTAAAAAAACGCACACGTCGAACGTAATTACAGAAAAAAAAATATGATTACATTTGCGTGCAAAACCAACCGTTTTTTTTCTTGAACAGATTCTGACACAATCCGTATCATTCGTGTGAAAGAAGCTTGAGGGATCGCAGTGATTTTTAATGTTGATACAGTTGCAAGAAAAAGTATGTGAACCCTTTGGAATGATATGGATTTCTGCACAAATTGGTCATAAAATGTGATCTGATCTTCATCTAAGTCACAACAATAGACAATCACAGTCTGCTTAAACTAATAACACACAAATGATTAAAGGGAGTCTTTCACGCAGATTCACACTATTAACCTAATAACAGTTTTATGTCCACGGCATCCTCCCTATTAAAACGGTGCTTAACGTTTGTTCCTTGCTACAATCGTTGTGGAGAAAAACACTTTTTAATCCGCATGCAAATGAGTCTGTGGAGGTGTCCAGGCCCGTGGGTAATTTTCATACAAAGGCACTCCCCTTCGCCGCGTCTGCCCGCCCTTAGTCTCTGTCCTAACCTCCCTCCTCCAGTCCGTAATCCCGCGCATGCGCACGCTAAACTGCGATGCCCCGGCTCGACAGAGCTCATTCAATGCGCACGCGCAGGTATCGCGTTAATCGGCGCATGCACGGGATTACGGATGGGAGGAGGGAGGTTAGAACAGAGACTAAGGGCGGGCCGACGCGGCGGAGGGGGAGTGCCTTCGTATGAAAATGACCCAGGGGCCTGGGCACCGGCCGTTGTAACGCCGCCCCTGAGCACCTTCACAGACTCACTTGCATGCAGATTAAAAAGTGTTTTTCTCCACAACGATGCTAGCAAGGAACAAACGGTAAGCACCGTTTTAATAGGGGGGATGCCGTGGACATAACACTGTTATTAGGTTAATATGGTGAATCTGCGTGAAAGACTCCCTTTAAATGTTACCATGTTTTTATTGAACAGCATGTAAAACATTCACAGTGCAGGTGGAAAAAGTATGTGAACCCCTAGACTAATGATATCTCCAAGAGCTAATTGGAGTGAGGTGTCAGCCAACTGGAGTCCAATCAATGAGATGAGATTGGAGGTGTTGGTTACAGCTGCCCTGCCCTAAAAAAAAAAAACACACACACCAGTTCTGGGTTTGCTTTTCACAAGAAGCATTGCCTGATGTGAATGATGCCTCGCACAAAAGAGCTCTCAGAAGACCTACGATTAAGAATTGTTGACTTGCATAAAGCTGGAAAGGGTTATAAAAGTATCTCCAAAAGCCTTGCTGTTCATCAGTCCACGGTAAGACAAATTGTCTATAAATGGAGAAAGTTCAGTACTGCTGCTACTCTCCCTAGGAGTGGCCGTCCTGTAAAGATGACTGCAATAGCACAGCGCAGACTGTTCAATGAGGTGAAGAAGAATCCTAGAGTGTCAGTTAAAGACTTACAAAAGTCTCTGGCATATGCTAACATCCCTGTTAGCGAATCTACGATACGTAAAACACTAAACAAGAATGGATTTCATGGGAGGATACCACCGAGGAAGCCACTGCTGTCCAAAATAAACATTGCTGCACGTTTACAGTTTGCACAAGAGCACCTGGATGTTCCACAGCAGTACTGGCAAAATATTCTGTGGACAGATGAAACCAAAGTGGAGTTGTTTGGAAGAAACACACAACACTGTGTATGGAGAAAAAGAGGCACAGCACACCAACATCAAAACCTCATCCCAACTGTGATGTATGGTGGTGGGGACATCATGGTTTGGGGCTGCTTTACTGCATCAGTGCCTGGACAGATTGCCATCATCGAAGGAAAAATGAATTCCCAAGTTTATCAAGACATTTGGCAGGAGAACTTAAGGCCATCTGTCCACCAGCTGAAGCTCAACAGAAGATGGGTGTTGCAACAGGACAACAACCCAAAGCATAGAAGTAAACCAACAACAGAATGGCTTAAACAGAAGAAAATACGCCTTCTGGAGTGGCCCAGTCAGAGTCCTGACCTCAACCCGATTGAGATGCTGTGGCATGACCTCAAGAAAGCGATTCACACCAGACATCCCAAGAATATTGCTGAACTGAAACAGTTCTATAAAGAGGAATGGTCAAGAATTACTCCTAACCGTTGTGCACGTCTGATCTGCAACTGCAGGAAACGTTTGGTTGAAATTATTGCTGCCAAAAGGAGGTTCAACCAGTTATTAAATCCAAGGGTTCACATACTTTTTCCACCTGCACTGTGAATGTTTACATGGTGTGTTCAATAAAAACATGGCAACATTTAATTCTTTGTGTGTTATTAGTTTAAGCAGACTAGGGCTGCACGATATAGTCGAAAAAATAATCGAATCGCGATAATTGCCAAATGCGATATGGCGATTTGGCCGACCCGAAAATGCTGCGATTATATATGAAGGGGCCCCGCGCACATAACTGGCTTTGTGTGTAAAGTATTTTACTACTGTCTGAAACAAACTCTCTCCTATTGATAAAATGGCCAGCCTCTGTACTCACTTTCACTATGAATGCACTGCAGCGAGCGGCTGACGTCACTTAGTCACGCTCCTGCTTCCTGAATTAAGTGGGAGGAGCGTAACTAAGTGACGTCAGTCACGCGCCGGTCGGCCCGCTCGCTGTCGCTTGCTACCGTGCATTCATAGTGAAAGTGAGTACAGAGGCTGGCCATTTTATCAATAGGAGAGAGCTTGTTTCAGACAGTAGTAAAATACTTTACACACAAAGCCAGTTATGTGCGCAGTTTAGGACACATGAGGGGACACATAGGGCCATGAGGGGGACCAGCATAAGATGCTATATGTGTGTCTTATGCTGGCCCCCCTCATGGCCCTTTGTGTCATAGCACACATCCCCTATAACAGCGTCATCCACAGGTCCCCCTTAAGTGTCCTCCACAGGTCCCCCATAACACTGTCCTCCACAGTTCCCCCACATAACAGCGTCATCCACAGATCCCCCACAACAGTGCATCATCCACAGATCCCCCACAACAGTGCCTCATCCACAGATCCCCCACAACAGTGCCTCATCCACAGATCCCCCACAACAGTGCCTCATCCACAGATCCCCCACAACAGTGCCTCATCCACAGATCCCCCACAACAGTGCCATCCACAGATCCCCCACAACAGTGCCATCCACAGATCCCCCACAACAGTGCCATCCACAGATCCCCCACAACAGTGCCATCCACAGATCCCCCACAACAGTGCCATCCACAGATCCCCCACAACAGTGCCATCCACAGATCCCCCACTACAGTGCCATCCACAGATCCCCCACTACAGTGCCATCCACAGATCCCCCACTACAGTGCCATCCACAGATCCCCCACTACAGTGCCATCCACAGATCCCCCACTACAGTGCCATCCACAGATCCCCCATAACTATGTCATACCCAGCGGCGTCAGCGGCTCATATGGGAAAATCCAAGCAAATAGACCTCTAGCACAATTTCCTTAAAATATCGCATCGCATATCGTTATCGCAATTTTTAGGGCCCTATTCGCAATCGCACAAAATTCCCATATCGTGCAGCCCTAAAGCAGACTGTGATTGTCTATTGTTGTGACTTAGATGAAGATCAGATCACATTTTATGACCAATTTGTGCAGAAATCCATATCCTTTGAAAGGGTTCACATACTTTTTCTTGCAACTGTAAAATCTGCCACCGAATCTGGAGTCTGACGCTGGGATTTCTGCCAATTGCAGAATTAGCTTCCATTCAATGGTTAATCCGCAGGCAGCTAGCCCTGGTTTGCACTGGGAAACTTTTTCGAGAACTGATATGCCTAACATTTTTTCAAATCCAAGAAAGGAAAAATCTGCGTCTTGTGAACTACCGCAGAACGCATCCCAAAATCCACATGAAAGATTCGCTGCATGAACTGACCCCGTGTTGATATTGCGTTAAATCTGCATCTAATCCAACTCACGCTGCTGTCTGGGGATATTCACACTGTAGTTTATAGGATACAGATTTTCCACACTGGTCGTAAAAGAAAAAAGGCGGCATGTTAGGTATGGTGGCTACATGAAGGTTATCCTCCCTGAATGGTGCTAAATCCACCTGCTAGATCCACTACATGGACAATTGCAAATCCATGGCAGTAATACAAGGGTCAGCCTTCGGAGTCCTGCTGCAGATTCCGTGGCAGATTTAAAAAAAACACATATTATGATATGTGATACATTTTTTCTTGAGCTGCTAATGCTACAAGCATGCACATGGAGGTACAAGCACGTGGCGGCCCTTGACTCCCTTCTTTCATCTGTATGCCGTACAACGCGTCCAGAAGACAGCTGCACCCTCTGCTACGCAAGTAACGGACATGCACAAGGAAAGACAAACACACATGCAACTACGCCATTCTAAATCCACAGGCAACAATATGGAGATGGTTCTTCTATGCAGCTAAAAAACTGATTTAACTTTTCTAGGAAGGCTTTCTAGAAGGTTTGTCTGTGGGAAGTTTGATGCATTCACCCAGAAAAGCCATTCGGAAGGGCCCGATTTGCAATCTCTATTATAGCTCATGGTAATGGCGTTTGAGGTCAAGACTCTGTACGGACCAGCCAGGTTCTTCCACATCAAACTCACCAAACCATGCCATTATGGACCTTGCTTTGTGCACTGGGAAAGAGTCATGCTGAAAGAGGAAAGGGTCTTCCCCAAACTGTTCCCACAAAGTAGGAAGCATACAATTGTCCAAAATGTCTTGGATTTCTGAAACAATAAGATTTCACTTCACTGGAAATAAGAAGAAGCTTATGCAACTCCTGAAAAACAACCCCATAGCATTATCCTTCCGCCACCAAATATACAGTTGGCACAATGCAGTCAGGCATAGTAACATCGTATATAAGGCCGAAAAAAAATTATTTGTCCATCCAGTTCGACCTGTTATCCTGCAAGTTGATCCAGAGGAAGGCAAAAAAAAACCGAGGTAGAAGCCAATTTTCCCCACTTTAGGGGAATAAAAAATTCCTTCCCGATTCCAATCAGGCAATCAGAATAACTCCCTGGATCAACGACCCCTCTCTAGTAGCCATAGCCTGCAATATTATTACACTCCAGAAATACATCCAGGCCCCAGGTAATGTTCTCCTGGAATTTACCAAATCCAAACTCCATCAGACAGAGAATCACAATTTGTGATTTCACAGAACACATTGCCACGGCTCCAATGGTGTAGTGCTTTACGCCATTACATCTGACACCTGGCATTGTGCTCGGTGATGTGAGGCATGAGAGCAGCTGCTCAGCTAGGAAAACCCATGCCACGAAGCTCCTAACACAGCATAGTTTCTGGGCTAATGTTATTACCAGAGGAGGTTTGGACTCTGCAGTTACCGAGTCAGCAGTGTATCGGTGACTTATCTGCCTCAGCACTGACTGGTCTGACACTTCATGGCCGAGATACTTTTTCTAAACATTTCTAGTAATAATACTACTCACAGGTGGAATATCTAGGAGAGAAGAATTTTGCGAACCAACTTGTTATAATGGTGACTAGTTTTGAGCGAACTTGTGGTTTCAAGTTCGGCGTACAAGGTTCGGGTTACCTAAGGATTCCGCTACCACAGACTATAACCTAATGGAATCCATAACGGAATTCTTAGATAACCCGAACCTTGTACGCCGAACTTGAAACCACAAGTTCGCTCAACATTCTTTCACAAATGTGTGCACAGGAAGACTACAGGAATAAGTGCTGGATTGTATACACCTGTTGCAATGGGGCTGACTAAAACGCCTGAATTCAGTGATTAAAGGGCATCTGTCAGCAGATTTGTACCTATGTAACCGGCTGACCTGTTGTATCTGCCCTTGGAAGCTGAAGGCATCTGTATTGGTCCTATGTTCATATGTGTCCTCATTGCTGAGAAAAATGTTTTAATATATGCAAGTGAGCCTCTAGGAGCAATGTCATTGCAGATAGAGCTGAGCCCATTGCACCTAGAGGATCATTTGCATATAGTAAAACATCATATTTCTCAGTAATGCAGGCACATATGAACATGGGGCCAACACAGATGCCTTCAGCTGCCAAGCGCACATGTAACAGATTGGCCAGTTTCATAGGTACAAATCTGCTGACAGATGCCCTTTAAGGGCTGGGTAAACCTGGCGACATTGGCAGTTTCAGCCAAGTTGTGCTTAGTCATTGAAACCATTCCATTCTTGCTATACTCTTTTCTACTTGCCTAGGTCTTCGATACAGCACAATACAGACACAATGATGTCTATTTCCAGTCTGTATGAGGCCACAGCTGGGAGTGCTTTTGCAGCCTTTATACTGTGCTCTTCCAGCCTACACAGCCATTCCAGAAATGGATAAGAATTAAATGTAAAATTCCATGCTTAAATCACATTACACATTTGGCTGGAGGACAGAAAGTTCATACCCACCAGTAATGCGATTACCTATCCAGCCTATCCGATATGCCAATTATTATTATCATGTTAACACACCATACATAATCCTCCAGCCTATTGCTGGGTAGCAAAGAGGCCAATGCTGAACTGAACAATGCACCTACTAATCTTCAGTGCAAATTATATATGATACTAAAAAGGAAAGTCTTCAGACCCTTTCACTTTTTTTTTTTTTTTTACATTTTGTTATGTTGCAGGCTTGTGTTAAAAAAAAAAAAAGTTAAACATTTTCCCCAAAATGTTAAAAATCTTTGCTAATTTATTGAAATGGAAAAACTAAAATATTGCATTGACATTCCGTATTTTTCGCTTTATAAGATGTACCTAGGTATTCGAGGAGGGGGAAAAAAAAAATATCAGAAGTTTATTTTTTTTATCAGACCCCCCAATAATCATCAGACCTCAGATCAGACCCCAATCAGAACTCAGATCAGGACCCCCCCCCCCCACAATCAGACTCCCAATAATCATATGACCTCAGATCAGACATAAAATAAATAAATGAACTGTCCCAGCATATGTGTATTGATGACCTCTCCTAAGGATGAGTAATCAATATTAACCTCCCAAAAAAATAAATAAATCTGTATTTAAAAATTCCTGAAGCAAATTCATCACGATGCTGCAACAGGTTATCAAAATCCTTGGAAGGCTTCAGCTCACATGACAAACACTGGGTGGCCGAACATAGACACATCTCGTGATCATGCTTTGTTTTTTCTTATTTTCAAAGCTTGTACTGCAGCTGGTGTGGACCTAGTGTGGTACTGAACGGACTTGGTTTAGGGCTACCCCTAAGGGAGTTATCTAACTGGTAACCCTGGTCTTCACCCTTTAACCCATACACAGGGATGTGCACTCTGCTGCAGGAAGACCACCAGGCCACTATCTCTTGGAGTAGTCTCTGCTTATGACAGCTGACCCAGGTGGATCAAGAGAAACCCAAAGGGCCAGTGAACAGTCAAAAGGTTGAGGCAGGCAGCTTAGGATGACAATAATAAACAGGCCAAGGTACAGGGAAGGCGGGCAGAAATAACACCGTCATACGAGCAGAAACAGAGTGTTAAAATGAGACGAACACCTATGCAGGACTCTAGAAAGCTAGGAAACCTTGTTGCTCAGGCACCTTTCCACTGAGGAGGGTGCCTTTAATACCCAGAAAAAAATACGCCATAGGCTGGGGACAGAATAGGGTGTGCGCACTGCCCCTTTAAGAGCCGAAGAGAGCACGAGTGACCGAAGGCAGAGATGCTGCACACAGCAAGCGAATAGGCTGCAGAGGCCTAGAATGGAGGGGTTGTAGCATCAGTACTCCAGTAGACGAGTCTGCCGGGAAGAAACAAGAAAATGCCAGCAGGCATGGACCACCAGAGAAGGCACAGCACACAGGTGAGCATTCCAGAAGCGGTGCCCGCTGGGTGATGCCAGCGCTCTATATTAGTCATTTAAAAAAAGTACACCCCAATGAAAGTCTTAGGCGCAAAGCTGAAGTTAACACCTCAACAGGAGCGTCTTCTTCTGAGAAGGGGTGAAGAAAAATCGCCATGCAAGTTCACTACAGATAGCTAAAGAGGTATAAAGCCAAACTGGGTTGTTTCCCATGACCCAATACGGCGTACACTGCAGAGGAACGGTATGCATGAGTGTCGGCCACAAAGGAAGCCTCTCCTAAAGCCTATGCACAAAAAAGCCTGCCTACAATTTGCCAGGGCCCAAGCTGAAAAAGATGAAGACTACTGGTATTCTATTCTCTAGAATGATGAGACCACGATGGCTTCAAAACTATATGCTGTTGCAAAGGTCAGAAGTACAAAAGAAAAATTCATGGTGCCTACAGTGACACAGGGTGGTGGCAGTGTCCTTATGTGGGGCTGCATGAGTGCTGTGGTGTCAAAGAGCTGCATTTCATTGATGGTAATCTGCTCTATATTGAAAGAAAAGATGCTACCATCATTCTGTGCCCTTGGTGGTCATGTCATTTCCAAAATGACAATCCAACACACTTCCAAGGCCAATGGAGCATTATTGAAGAAGAACAGAGTGAAAGTGATTCAGTGGCCAAGTATGTCTCCAG
Organism: Bufo bufo; assembly: GCF_905171765.1. Lineage (NCBI taxonomy): Eukaryota > Metazoa > Chordata > Amphibia > Anura > Bufonidae > Bufo > Bufo bufo. Next base: position 533,581,508 of record NC_053390.1, on the reverse strand, counting down.
GACCGAACCCAATCAAATGCCTATGGGGAAGACTGAAGAGACAAGTGTAGCAACACTCTCCATCCAGCATCCAGGCTCTAAAAGAGGTCATTCTTGAAGAATGGAAAAAGATACCGTAGATGTTACAATATCTCTCCAACTTGTTCATTCCATACCTAGAAGACTTCGTGCAGTCCTTAAAAATCATGGAGGTCAAACAAAATACTAGATGTAGTAGTTTTTCATGTGGGGCGCATTCATTTTTGCATGAACTAATTTTAGGAAAACTGAAGATTTTGAAACCCTAGTTATATTATTAACCTTACTTTCATGGTATGGTTTAAACAAATGTTCTTTGAAACTGAGCCTTGTCAAAATCTGGGAAATTACTCTTGTGTTCAGTGAGATATTGATTAAAATCGTATTTTATTTATATATATATATATATATATATATATATATATATATATTACACATACACACACACACACACACACACAAGATCCTGCACAGGGCTTGGTAGTTGGCATGGTTTCTCAGCATCTCCAACTAGAAACCACTGGAGAGAAGGCAGATTTTATCAGCAAAGATAAACACCCAAGGGATCTAGCTCTGACATATGCAATCCTTTCTCTGAACACACAGAAATATAATACACGCTGCACTACAATGCAAGTCTTTGTTTTCCGCAATAGAAAAGAAAACTGATGCAAGGTTACAAGGTAGAAGGTATTTGGTACTGGGGTAGATGTTCCCCTGAAATCCGTTGTCGAGAGCAGATGCTTCTTCCTTGACACAATTCAATTGCTTTCACTTTGCAGTATTGCTTAGAGGGGACGTCTAACGCAATGTATTTCAAGGTGAAGTCAAGGACAGACATTTTCAAAAGATTTATTGCTACTGGCTGATGGGAATACATTGGAAATCAGAGGCGTAGGATCTGCAGAGTGAAAACTGCTCTTTCCCGTGTCCTTGAGGGTATTGACCACGTAATTATACCGTGAAGAACAAATGCAACAGAGGGGCATAAAGGCACAACCAATGATAAATTATATATTGGACTAAAAACACAAAACTGTCTAATAATCAGTTTCATCAACTAATTACAGCATGCTAAAACATAAACAGATGGACACCATCAAATGTGAGCAGTTCCAGAATCTTCAGTGGTATCTAGTCGGGTCCGCCTGCATCCTATACAGAACGATTATGTAATGTCTGGCTGGGGAAGTGTTCTAGAAATCAATAGGGCAGATTTACTAATCCTGTGTAAAATGTATGTAGACAGCACTCCCAGATATACATCTATTACATCGTCTTTATTACATATCTATGGTTAAATGGGTTTTCCAAGATTTTTATACTGATGACCTATCCTCGGGATAGGAGGGTCAGTGCCTTCTCATGGAGCTGATCGGCAGGGGTCCCAGGTGTCGGACCCCTACTGTTCAGATACTGAGGACTTATTTTGAGGATAGGTCATCAGTATTAAAATCAAGGAAAACCCTTTTAAAATGCATTAAAAAGCAGTGACAAAGCACACACAACACTGCACAGAGAGGAATGGTAGGCAATGCTAGTATTAATGATCAGTGTATCCACAATAGTTTTTGATGGTCCCACGTAGAGTTAACAATCCACCCTCGATGAGGGGAATGAAACGCGTGTTGGAAAGTACCACGTCAGGTAAAGTTTTGTATTAGGCATTATATCATCTCATATGCACTGTGTGTAATTGTTGGTCTGAGTATATGATGCTTCTATTTGCCAATAAATGCTTCTATCAGCCAATAAACATGCAGGTAAAGTACTGCCCTTACTGTAATGCCAATACTGGCATTACAGTGATTGGCTGGCCAGAACAAGTCAGTGGGTGCTATATAGCACCCGATGACGCGTGTTCGGCTGATTCTAAGTAAGGGAGAGCTGAGGATAGGAAGGGACAGAGTATAGGGAGTGAAATCGAATATTATAAGTGTACAAAAATGTTTCAGAGACCCAAAAGTCCTTGTAAGGACTATTGTGTGTGACTATATATTTTTGTAGCGCAACCTGCGCTAAATTGCTCAGTGTTAGGGAGAGTACATGTGCATAGGAAGGTACAGGCAGTGTAGGGACTGTAATGGGAAGATTTTATACCAAAAAATTTTCAGAGACCCAAAAGTCCTTTTAATATGCAATATATATTTTTTGCGCATCCTGCGCTAAATACCGTGTAATAGGCCGCTGCCACATCTCCTGTTTAAAGTGTGCGCATTCCTAAAATATCAGTGACATCCAGTGCAGTTTTTCTGTAGACACTGCGACATCACCTGTGGTACCTGTCCTGTAAAACGTTTCCTCATCACAAATACTGTTGTAAATTTGTTTGCACATACACTTCCAAATCCTACGCTACTGTACGTGTGACATACGATACTTTCAAGAATATATCACATTTAAAATGAAGAAGGCGAATAGCAGGGGACCGGGAAGTGGCCATGATGCTGATGGTGTTGAAACTGTGCCTGCTGCCAGAGCACAAGAAAAACAATCAGTCACGATACCTAGCTTCATGTCCCAGCTTGCAGGGCGGTGCAAGACACCACTCTTGAAGTCAGATCAGTGCGACCAGGTGGTTGGTTGGATTGCAGCAGATAATGCTTCTAGTCGGTTAAGCACCACCAAGTCCAGTCTCAGTAGCCAGAAGTCTGGTCCACACAATCTTCACCCTGATCCTCCTTCCTCCCACCATTTACAGTGTGGCCAAACAAGTGATTCCACACTTGGATATTTCGAGGAGCTCTTTTCAGCGCCATTACTTGATTTGGCCCTCTCGCCAAGCACACTTGAAGAGGGACATGAGATCTTGTGCCCCAATTCCCAACCTCTTGACCATCCACAGTCACAAGAACATGACGGTGGTGAACGGCAATTAGAGTTTAATGAGGTGGAGTATGATGATGAGACAGTTGCTAATGAGTCATCCGCAATTACTGTCTCAAGAGGTTGATGAAGAGGATGAGACACAGTTGGCAATCACTGAGATTGTGGTTAGGTCAACAAATCAGGAGGATGATCAGAGTGACGAAGTGGAAGAGGAGGTGGTGGACGATGAGGTCACTGACCCAACCTGGGAAGGTGGCAAGCCGAGCGAGGAGAGCAGTACAGAAGGGGAGGGAAATGCAGTACCGCAACAGGCTGGAAGAGGCAGTAGGGTGGCAAAAGGGAGAAGGTGGCCACACCAAACAGGCCCACAACTTCTCCACGGAGCACCCCCTTGCGGAAATCTCTCTTGCCAAGGGGTAGATGTTCCGCAGTCTGGCGCTTTTTTGAAGAAAGTGCGAAAAGAATAGTAGTTTGCAACCTGTGCTATACGAAAATGAGCCATGATGTGAACACTAGCAACCTCACCACCACCAGCATGATCCGCCACATGGCATCCAAGCACCGTAACAAGTGGGACGAACGCCTGGGCCCACAATCTGTGTCTGCGGGTCACACCACTGCCTCCTCTTCCCTTATGTTACATGCTGGCCAATCCCCTGTCGAGGGCGCAGGCCCGGATGCCTCCTGCCCTGCACCTGGACCTTCGCAAGCACCATCAGCAACCACATCCACTTCCATGTCCCAGCGCAACGTCCAAATGTCCTTACCCCAGGACTTTGAATGCAAGCGAAAATACCCAGCCACCCACCCACAGGCCATAGCACTAAATCTGCAGCTTTCCAATGTACTGGCCCTGGAAATGTTGCTATTTAGGCTGGTGGACACTGAGGTCTTTCGCAGCCTGATGTTGGCGGCCTTCCCGTGTTACGCAGTCCCCATCCGCCACTAATTTTTCAATGTATGCAGTGCCCGCCTTACACCAACATGTGTCCCGTAACATCACACGTGCCCTGACCAACACAGTTACTCGGAAGGTCCTCTTAACCACGGACACATGGACAAGTGCATTCGGCCAGGGATGCTACATTTCCCTGATGGCACACTTGGTGAATGTTATGGAGGCCAGGAGAGAGTCGTACCCTGGGATGGCACAGGTACCATCGACGCCAAGGATTGCGGGCCCTACGTCGATCAGGGTTTCCGCCAGCACCTAAGTTAATGGCTCCAACCCCCACTTCTCCTCCCCTTCTTCCACTTCCACCAAAATATTCACATGCATCACCAGTAAGTCATCAGTCGCTAGCTGGAAGCAGTGTAGCACTGCAGTGAGGAAGCGGCAACAGGCCGTGCTAAAGCCGATATGCTTAGGGGACAAACAGCACACCGCCGCAGAGCTGTGGCAGGGGATAAGAGACCAGACTGATCTGTGGCTCTCGCCACTCAACCTAGAACCAGGCATGGTTGTGTCTAATAATGGCCGTAACTTGGTGGCGGCTTTGGAGCTCGGGAAGCTTAGACATATCCCATGCCTTCAACCTTGTGGTTCAGCGGTTTCTCAAAAACGACCCCAATTTTCCCGAGCTACTGGTCAAGGTTCGTCTCAAGTGTGCACATTTCCGCAAGTCACCAACAGCTTCAGCGCTTGAAATTGCCAGCTCACCAGCTGTTGTGCGACGTGAGCACACACTGGAACTCTACGTTCCACATGTTGGCCAGGCTTTGTGAGCAGCAGAGGGCAGTTGTGGAATACCAGCTGCAACATGGTCGTCGCCTTTCCAGTCAGCTTCCGCTATTCACAAGCGAGGAGTGGGCATGGATGTTTGACCTCTGTGAGGTTTTAAGAAACTTTGAAGAATCAACACAGATGGTGAGCAGCGATAACACCCTTATCAGCGTAACCATCCCACTTCTGTGTCTACTCAAACGCTCGCTGCTCACAATTAAGGACTAAGCTTTGCATGTGGAAGAGGTGGAAATGGGGGAAGACATTACACAGGGTGATAGCCAGACCACCCTCAGTTCGTCTCCTCAGCGCGAATTGGACGATGAAGAGGAGAAGGAGGATGAGGAGGAGATTGAGAGTGATCCTCCTGATGAGGACAGCAAAGTCTTGCCTGTTAGTACTCTGGCACACATGGCTGACTTCACGTTAGGCTGCCTTTCCCGCGACCTGCGCGTTATATGCATTTTAGACAACACGGATTACTGGTTGTTCACCGTTCTCGACCCCTGCTACAAAGAGAACTTCTCATCTCTCATTCCTCTGGTGGAGAGGACGAGCAAAACTGTGCAATACCAGAAGATCCTTGTTGAAAAATTTCTCCAAAAATTTCCATCTGACAACGCTGGCGGCAGAGTCCGTAGTTCCTTGGCCAACCAAGGAGGGGAGGTAAGGGGAACACACAGCAGTTCCAACAGAGACAGGGCAACACTCTCCAAAGCCTGGGATATTTTCATGACACCCACCAGCACCCTCACCCTGATGCGCGTAGTGTTACAAGGAGGGACATTTTTTTGGAAGATTGTGAATGAGTACATAGCAGACCGTTTCAGCGTCCTCAATTATCCCTCAGTGCATTACAACTACTGGGTGTCCAAGCTAGACACGTGGCACGAACTGGCGCTCTACGCCTTCGAGGTGCTGGCCTGCCCTGCCGCCAGCATTTTGTCTGAGCGGGTATTTAGTGCTGCTGGTGGCATTATAACAGATAAGCGTATCCGCCTGTCAACTGAAAATGCTGACAGGTTGATTCTTATAAAAATGAACAAGGCCTGGATTGACCATGACTTCTCTACTCCACCAGAGGAAAGCTGATGAACATAAAGGCACTTTAAATGTGTTGCTTATAATGTACTAAATACACTGTATGCCCATGCACCCCTTCCACCACAAACAAGGGTATATGGTTGAATCTTCTTTTTCCTCATTCTCCTCTTCCATCATATCAACATGCTTATTCGTCACATATAATGCCCTCGCATATATGCCCTTCAAATAATGTTTTACAGGCTCAGCTCACCTGCAGGTCCTCGCATATAATTTTTTAGAGGGTCAGCTCAGCTGCAAGCCCTCGCATATAATTTTTTAGAGGGTCAGCTCAGCTGCAGGCCCTCGCATATAATTGTTTTAGAGGGTCAGCTCAGCTGCAGGACCTCGCATATAATTTTTTAGAGGGTCAGCTCACCAGAAGGCCCACACCTCAAATCTTTTACAGGGTCAAATCACCTGCAGGCCCTCACCTAATTATACCTAATAGGCAATTTGCGCGCATGCGGCCTTGCTTGGATGTGGCAGCCGTAGCTGTTTCTCAGGCTCCCTCTCCTGAATCAAACACTGATCCCCCGTTACCCGTAGTTACAATTGTTTGCGCTGAAAATAACATTGAAAGTTGATAGGCCAGACATCCGAATAGATCGTCGCCGTCACGGGGACGTGTGATCGGCCCCAGGTTATCTAGAGTCACCAAAGCGGCAGCAGACCCTCACCCCTAATGTTTTAGATGGTCAGATCAGCAGGCACTTGATCTAAATGTTTTTGAGGGTCACCAGCAGGCCATCAATCATAATTTTTCAAGGGTGTGTATGATGCTCTGCTTTATGTGTAATAAAAAAAGTGTATTGGAGTTCCGGTTCCTTGCAATTTTTTTGGCAGCCCTTTCACTTAGTGCACAGGATTTATTAATGTAGGAGTCAGACTACCTGAACTATTGTACCACAATGTGAATGAGGCCCTCCTTTATGTGATATATAGGTTGTATCGGAGTGCCTCTTGCTTGTAATTTTTGGCAGCACTTGCACTTTATATACAAGTAAATATACAGGAAAGAATGTTTCCTATCAATTTTTCCTCTAAAATCAATTTTTTTATTCAGTTTTGTGCGTATTATCGTTCCCATCAGTGACCTGCGAGTCCAAGATGCATCCAGACATCCTCCTCATGCTGTTACAGAACCATTTCGGTGGCGTTTCCATAAATTTATGACATTTTCCTATGAACCAGGCACCCTCCCCTCTTCAGAGCAGGGAGTACCTGGTTTAATGCTCAGGTTCTCCCATTGACTTCCATTATACTCGGGTGCTCGAGCACCCGAACATCCCGATGTGTTCAGCCCGAGCCCCCGAGAACTACGGTGCTCGATCAACACTATTGTCTACACTGCGTGCAGAATTATTAGGCAAATGAGTATTTTGACCACATCATCCTCTTTATGCATGTTGTCTTACTCCAAGCTGTATAGGCTCGAAAGCCTACTACCAATTAAGCATATTAGGTGATGTGCATCTCTGTAATGAGAAGGGGTGTGGTCTAATGACATAAAAACCCTATATTAGGTGTGCATAATTATTAGGCAACTTCCTTTCCTTTGGAAAAATGGGTCAAAAGAAGGACTTGACAGGCTCAGAAAAGTCAAAAATAGTGAGATATCTTGCAGAGGGATGCAGCACTCTTAAAATTGCAAAGCTTCCGAAGCGTGATCATCGAACAATCAAGCGTTTCATTCAAAATAGTCAACAGGGTCGCAAGAAGCGTGTGGAAAAACCAAGGCGCAAAATAACTGCCCATGAACTGAGAAAAGTCAAGCGTGCAGCTGCCAAGATGCCACTTGCCACCAGTTTGGCCATATTTCAGAGCTGCAACATCACTGGAGTGCCCAAAAGCACAAGGTGTGCAATACTCAGAGACATGGCCAAGGTAAGAAAGGCTGAAAGACGACCACCACTGAACAAGACACACAAGCTGAAACGTCAAGACTGGGCCAAGAAATATCTCAAGACTGATTTTTCTAAGGTTTTATGGACTGATGAAATGAGAGTGAGTCTTGATGGGCCAGATGGAAGGGCCCGTGGCTGGATTGGTAAAGGGCAGAGAGCTCCAGTCCGACTCAGACGCCAGCAAGGTGGAGGTTGAGTACTGGTTTGGGCTAGTATCATCAAAGACGAGCTTGTGGGGCCTTTTCGGGTTGAGGATGGAGTCAAGCTCAACTCCCAGTCCTACTGCCAGTTTCTGGAAGACACCTTCTTCAAGCAGTGGTACAGGAAGAAGTCTGCATCCTTCAAGAAAAACATGATTTTCATGCAGGACAATGCTCCATCACACGCGTCCAAGTACTCCACAGCGTGGCTGGCAAGAAAGGGTATAAAAGAAGAAAATCTAATGACATGGCCTCCTTGTTCACCTGATCTGAACCCCATTGAGAACCTGTGGTCCATCATCAAATGTGAGATTTACAAGGAGGGAAAACAGTACACCTCTCTGAACAGTGTCTGGGAGGCTGTGGTTGCTGCTGCACGCAATGTTGATGGTGAACAGATCAAAACACTGACAGAATCCATGGATGGCAGGCTTTTGAGTGTCCTTGCAAAGAAAGGTGGCTATATTGGTCACTGATTTGTTTTTGTTTTGTTTTTGAATGTCAGAAATGTATATTTGTGAATGTTGAGATGTTATATTGGTTTCACTGGTAAAAATTAATAATTGAAATGGGTATATATTTGTTTTTTGTGAAGTTGCCTAATAATTATGCACAGTAATAGTCACCTGCACACACAGATATCCCCCTAAAATAGCTAAAACTAAAAACAAACTAAAAACTACTTCCAAAAATATTCAGCTTTGATATTAATGAGTTTTTTGGGTTCATTGAGAACATGGTTGTTGTTCAATAATAAAATTAATCCTCAAAAATACAACTTGCCTAATAATTCTGCACTCCCTGTACTATTCCTTTCTGTGCTGTGTTATGTGTGCCTAGTCACTGCTTTTTAATGAGTTATCACCATGAATATTTATTAAAAATGATTATTATATTACAAAGGGGAGTAGTGTCAGTCTTTGTAGGTTTGCCTTTTGGTTTTGTGTCTGACTGATTCAGATAGGTAATGTGACAAAAGGGCTATTTGTGCTAGTCAGAGTAAACTAGACTAAACAGTCTAAAGATACCAGAAAAAAATACCTAGTTTATCCCAGTGGCTCACACTAGATAATACACTTGATGTATTTAGATGCTGCAAGGAGCAGTCAATTGTCGGGAAGGAAGCGTTCCTTCCTAACAATTGGCTGCTTGTTAAGTGGAGGTCAAGTGCTGCATTTACCTGCAGTGATCACCTCCACAGTATGAGGATGCGCAATGGCTACTGCTATCACTCGTCCTCATACAGAATCATTGTTCCAGGGCAGCAGATCGCTGTTTAGACACCATGAGAACGATCATTGAGGGGTGCACATCTCAGATCAGTTCACCTGTTGAACAAGCATTTCATTTGTTTATTGGGGGATCTGCGACACCTTTATACAGGCAGTTTATTGGGAAGAAGTGTTAGTAGGACATGGGATCCAGCTTAACTTTATACCACCAATCAACAAGGATATTGTGGTGCAATTGTATTATAAAATGTCACGTCTTAAGGCCATGCCCCGCTCCCACATATAATGGATCCATGGAATAGCTAATTCTAATAATTAACAAGTGACAGTAAAGTCCCTTACTAATTATCTCTACTGAAGTGTCTGGGCTGGCCAGTGGAATACGTTGTTCTGGTGATGACAGTGTGACACACGGTGGGAATTTATCAAGCACTGCACTCCAGAATTCAGTCTTCAAAAAGTTGCAAAAAAGATTTTGCAACTTTTTGAGGTCATCTGCGCAAAAAAGTCCCAAAGCTACACCAGTAGATGGCGGTGCAGAAATCTGGAGTACAATTTCTAGAGAAAAGTTATTATTCACATGATAAATTCCCCCTAAAATATTCAGAAATACATTTTAAAAGGGATTGTTCAGGATTAGAAAAAAAAACATGGTTTCTGTCTTTCAAAACCAGCACAGTCATTGTCCACATATTGTGTGGTATTACACCCCAGCCCCATTTGCTTCATTTAATAGGAGAACTGTATTATAATAAATACATGAGCAATTATGATAAGCAATTTTGATGCCATTGGAAAAATATACGGTAGATCATTCTTAGCTGGAAGCTTATGTAGCTTGTATATCTGCATGCACAGCAACTATAACATAAAAAGAGGCAAAATAAAAATAAAATAAGGGCTAAACTAGTTCTTATATTTAATAGATACTACCATATAATGGCCTCTTCATGAGAAATGTATAGGCGATGGAAACTTCCACCAGCTGTTGGATGGAGATGTGAGGAGCTGGATCTGTTGCATTGCATAAGGCCTTATTCAGGCATCAGTAATTGTGAGCCAAAACCAGGAAACACAGAACATGTAAATCTTTCCTTTCTACCTTATTGATGGGTACCCTCTATTTCTGGTTTTGTTTCACAACCACTGATGGAAATCACTGATCAAACAGTGACGGTGTGAATAAGGCCTAAAAGCTGGAAAAAAAATAACAGAATCCCTCACTTAGCTGGAACTGTACTATTAATTATTAATATACTGCAGAAAAATTCCAAATTTGGCAATCTTTTTGTTAATTTAAAGGGGCTGTCCACCTTTTCTTTCCAGACTTCCCATCGAGGCCAGATTCGCGGTTGTGAGCATATTTACCTGATGGGTTCCGGTTCCATCGCTTTCCCTCATGCACCGCTCGTTCCGTAGCTACCCACATCAACAGGCAATGACTAGTCGTGGTGGTGACATGTCACCCATGTGCCACCAGTAATTGGCTGTGGTGGTCACGTGACTCGCATCATACAGGATGCTGACGTGGGTAGCTACGGGATCAGAGGCGTACAAGGGAGAGCGATGGAGTCAGAAGCCAGCAGCGGGAATCAGGTAAGTATGGTCACCGCCGCAGGTCGGCCAGGCTGGGGTGGTCATTCAAGAAAAAGGTGGACAACCTCTTTAAAGGGGATTTTCCGGGATAAATGTGATTTTCAACTTATATGCTCATGAAGGAGCTTACATTGTACATGATCCCCTATTTGGTCTCCCTGACCTATTTTCACCATGTAAACAAATCTTGTTTGTGTATATCCTGTGTGTAGCATTTCCTCTTACTATATCCAACCAAACCCATGATGCACTTCTCCTTTCTCTGACCACAGCTCCGGCTACGCCCCTAACAACACCCAGCCAGTCACATAGACACCCCTATCACTGCCACAATGTTGCTTTGATAGGTCCATGGATATATCATCACAGGAAATGAGAGCTGCATAATGCAAATGCCAGATCCAGCACGTAACTAAGACAAATCTCATATAACAGATCCCATTGACTTAAATGGGGTCCATCAGGTATTCATTCGGTAGTCAGCATTTTGACAGAATCTGTGATGGAGCCTCTGATGCAGATGTGAACATAACCTAATGTGTATGGCCAGCTTAACACAAGAACGATCAAATGTCAATGAAGACAGCACTGACCTTGGATGTTATGTCTGGAGCTAGGTAGGATTCTATCCAGAACACGGAAGCCAGCACTGCCGCATCCTTACGGTTTGGTCATTTCATTTCTTGTCTGTGCCCCCTGTACAACAGAAGCAGTATTCCATCAATGCCATGAGCGCTAAAGTCAAAAATTATATTAATAAGTTCTAATTACTGAAAAGGAAGCATTACAACTAAAACAGGAGGCTCGGAGTGGATTAAAAAAAAAAAATTACTCTACAGTTATGCACAGGTTCCTTCTGGTCTATACTTTCTGGCCTCTTTTTCCTGATGCAATAGCCTTTTCAATACAGCTTGTTAGGCAATGTTCTTTGGGTCTTATATTTTTGGTTCTTTTATTTTTATTTTTTCGAGCAGTGACTGAGGGTGTGGTGCATGACAAAAGGATTTCCCATTTGTCTTCTTAGAGAAATGCTTCTCAAATAGTGGGGCGCGCCCCCCAGGCTCCGTAAAGGGGGGCTCGTTCAGGGCCGGCCTTTGGGGTGTGCGAATTTCTTCTGTATAATGCCGGCAGGCAGGCCGGGCGGCCGGCGCGTCCCTCAGTGATGTCACGTGCCTGCGCCGCCTGCTTTATGAATGAAGCAGGTGGCGCAGACAAGTGACGTCACTGAGGGACGCGCCGGCCGCCCGGCATTATACAGAAGAAATTCGGATATACGGTACTATTAGGAGTGAGGGGAATCTGTGGATGGCACAGTTAAGGGGTGGGGGTCTGTGGATGGCACTGTTATGGACTGGGGGGGCACTGTGGATGGCACTGTTATGGGGTGGGGGGTCTGTAGATGGCACATATATAACAGTGCCAGCCACAGATCCCCCTGTAACAGTGCCAGCCACAGATCCCCCCCATAAGTGTCCGTCATCCACAGATCCCCCCATAAGTGTCCGTCATCCACAGATCCCCCTATAAGTGTGTGTCCGATCCACATTTCTTTCTTTTTTTATTCTCTTATACGTTAATAAGGATACAGTGTTATGCAGAGGTGTACTTATAACAATTTTATAGACAAATGACACTATTTACAGTCGCGCGGGGGGCGCGAAATGTTTTCTTCTTCCTAGGGGGGGCATGACAGAAAATAATTGAGAAGCACTGTCTTAGAGTCTGTGCCATGCTCCACCCCCTCATCACCTCAAAGTGTTACTTCAAAAACAGAAAAAGAGAAAACAAAACAAAACAAAACTCAAATAACAAAAGTCAAAACTTGACGGATCTATCTTAGAAATTTGTTTGCGAGCCCAAATAGAGCATCACTAGCAGGGATTTACAAATCATAGAGGTCAGGTAATCAATGGAACTGAAAAAATATTTCTGTATTTTTTCAGAATGTTTGATAATGTACTGTTTCTTTAGATAATTTTGACAGTATTTTATTCACTCTAGATAAGCTAAGTTTACACAAGACAATTCTGGAGATATGAAAGAATCGCGTCCGGTATACTGTTGAGGCCAGTGATTGGCTGCATGGTGGCTCATGCACATGGAACGTCACTGCTGCAGCCAGGAAGATGACGTAACTGGCGGGAAAGACCAGAACACAGAGCTGGATGCAGGAAACAAAATGGGTAAGTATTGCTTCTTTTGAAATTTTAGCACATCTACATTGGCTTCCCAAGCTTTTATTTAACTAACAAACTAATGACCATTTTACTTAAGTTTTTCAAGTTTTCCCTCAAGTTAGGCTAAAAACGTATATTTAATCACTCGACACCACACAGGTCACGGAAGTTGTAACACAACAACAAGTAGGTTTAGAACGAATAGACAGAGAGGCACAAGTTAGTCCATTCAGGAGATTTTTTTTTTTTTTGTTATTTTTTTTTAAAAGGAGACTTTTTAATAGCAAATACTGGTCAAGATCAGAAATAACAAAACTGATGGAGGTGTTGCAATACAGAGTGGTGCCTTGGACGGAAACGTATGATTCTTTGGAGGCTCTCTTAGTAAACCATGGCCCAAACCTCAATACTTACACCTCTAGTGACTCATGAGCATTAATGTTTCTAGGTTCTCTAGAAGGCTTATTTTTTAACTTTTAAGTTTAAAAACAAAAATATTCTGAACCTTGTGTTTTTAATTCCCAGATTGCGGGCATCATGAGGAGCTCTACATTGGATTGAGAGCTGACCAACCAAGCAACTTATGCCAATTTAAAATTGGAGCAGATGTGATCTACATGCGTATTCTCCCACCACTTATCACTGATATGCATAGATCCCTTTAAAGTCCTGCAATTCTGGCCTATCCTGTGGATAGGGGATACATTTTAAACTTAGCATAACCTGCTTTAAGTCGGGCAATATCACTTCAACCTGCCATCTTGAGATATTTTCTTCGCTTATTTATCATAGTGGATCAGTGGATAGCACTGTTTCCTTACAGTGCTCAGATCCTAGGTTTGAATTTCACCCAGGGTAATATCTACATGTTCTCCCTCCCTCATTTTACTCCACTTACCTCTTACCCACCAATATACATGCAGATATGTATATTTAGATTGTGAGACCCAATGGGGACAAGGACTGATGTGAGTGATCGAATATGATGGAGCTCTAAAGAAATGAACTTGTGTTTGACTTTCTTCTCATGGATCCATTATTTGTTTCTGGCTACCTTATGGTTTTCTGTACAAGTCAATGAAAAAAAGTTTATAGTAGAACTCGAAGTATGCTATGGTATTTCTGGATAGCCCATTACTAGAATTTAGATCTTTTTTGGTATATAGTTTAGCGTCTTCTTGAAGTTTATAGTAGAACTTGCCGTTTTCTACTTGACAAAGTGGTAGTAATAAAACATTGGCTAGTTCGATGAGTAGATGGGCCATTCTTATTTTCGAAAATGTAATACAAGTTTCATCTTCTTCTTCTTCTCCAAAAACAGATCCATGAGGTCTAGCTTTGTCTTCAGCACTGGGTAATGCTACATTCCACAAATGACCCTCTACTCATTTGTAGATGTTTGTTTAAATTGAACATTTCGCCCTGATAGTCAATGGAAACGTTCCTGACATCGTTCCCACAATTAAGAATTTGTATATAAATTCACAGGGCTCTGTGGTTACTCTTACACCTTGCTGTTCGCTCCTTCACTCGCTCATCAATCAGAAAGTAAAAGGTATTTTTATATGTCTATTACAGAGAAGGCGCCAAACAGAGCATGAAAAGTACGTTTCATTTGCAAGCACGCCAGGAGCTGTCAAACTGCATGATTTCAGGAAGGCTTTTTTTTTTTCCCTTCTCGACGGATCGCACATCCTGTTTAATGAGAAGCATCAAGATCCCAGAACAAAACTGATGGGATAACGACACAAAGGCCAAGCACCTGTCCATCCTCTACTGTCCTCCTGTTATATTCTGCATAGATAAAAGATCATAAATGGCCTTGACATGAAAATGGCAGACTACAATAAAGCTTATGGTGCAGAAAATAATATACTGTAATATTGTAGAGCGAGCATTTGAAGAGAGCGGTTACATCTACACAGCAGATGCACGTGTAGAAGTGGTGGATTTGCGCCTAGAAGTTTAGCAATTTCATGTGGTGGAAAATAAATGACCTGTTGCCTCGTGATATATTTTCTCATCGCCAACATCGAGAACAAATGAAGCTGCACTGAGGAAAAAATAAAATACTTGTCATCGCTACTTGTGTTACCAAACGCAGAACTGGCAGAGTTTTCCCGTTTCTGGCCTCCTTCACCCATACATTATATTTGGAATCTGATGAAGTGGCAGTGTTGCACTTTTTTCCGTTTTACATGTGTGTTTTTGTGGCATTTTTTTTTTTTTTTTTTTTTTTTTAGGTAGTTATGGGCCAGATTTTCTAAATGTGTCTTAGCCAGAAATTAGTCTAAAAGAGTGGCAAAATTGACGCATCTAGGGATTCTATACTTTTCTTTGAACATGCTCAATGTGGTGGTGCTTTCTAGAAAGAGGTGGAATTAAAAAGGGTTTTCTGAGATTTTACAGCTGATGACCTATCCTCTAGACAGTTTCTGATCGGTGGGGGGCAGACACCTGGTTTGAGAAGGCATCAGCAGTTCTGTGAACGCTGTTGCCTTCTCCCTACTTACAAAGTACAGCACAGTATATTGTATAGCAGCTGTGCTTGGTATCGCAGCTCAGCCCCACCTCACAGGAGCACTGTGCCTTCTCAAACAGCTGATCGGGGGCGCTTCCTGGGTGTGGGACCCCCACCAATCAGATACTAATGACAGGTCATCAGAAGTAAAATCTCAGAACACTTTTTTAAGGCTACTTTCACACTTGCGGCAGTGTGATCCGGCGGGCAGTTCCATCGTCGGAACTGCCCGCCGGATCTGCCGATTTGGATGTGACTGAAAGCATTTGTGAGATGGATTCGGTTGTGGATCCATCTCACAAATGCATTGCAAGAACGGATCCGTCCCTTCGCTTGTCATGCGGACAGACGGATCCGTCTTGTATTTTGTTTTCACATTTTTACCGGTCTGCGCATGCCGGAAGGACTGATCCGGCATTCCGGTATTTTGAATGCCGGATCCGACACCAATACATTCCTATGGGGAAAAATGCCGGATCCAGCATTCAGTCAAGTCTTCAGTTTTTTTCGCCGGAGATAATACCGCAACATGCTACGGTTTTATCTCTATCCTGATCAGTCAAAACGACTGAACTGAAGACATCCTGAACGGATTACTCTCCATTCAGAATGCATGGGGATATCCCTGATCAGTTCTTTTCCGGTATAGAGCCCCTGTGACAGAACTCAGTGCTGGAAAAGAAAAACGCTAGTGTGAAAGTACCCTAAGATGCATAATTTTGCACTAAAGTTACGCCACAATTTTGGCTTAAAAATCTGTCTCAAATAAGCCAACTAATAGTTTGTACAGAGTCAGATAAAACTGTCTATCCATGCACCACATATACCATCCAGCCTGAGGCACTGTGGTAAATAAGGTGCAGGTCTAGACAACCTGTCTATGTTTATGCCATCTACGGGTTTAATAAATCTGGGCTAGTGTTTTAGTACATCCATTCTTCTTGGCTTTTGTCTGCAAGTCAAACAGGAAAGTATGTACCCCACCAATCAAAAGACATAGAAAAACCAAAACATAAAAAATGCAATGTGCTATTTGCCCTGCTTGAAAAGATCCAGTAGGTGTCCATGGATTAAAAACATTAGCAATTGAGCCAAAAAAAATAAATAAATAAAATAAATAAAAAGACACCGTAGCAAGAGCATGCCGTGACTTCAAAAAAGCATAATGGATCCAAAAAATGCACAAGTATAGAAAAATGGCACTACAAAAAATGCATTTTTATACTGCGTTTCATAATTCCCATATAGGGATGAGCGAACCCGAACTGTATAGTTCGGGTTTGTACCGAATTTTCTAGTGTCCGTGACACGGACCCGAACATACAAGCGTAGGGAGAGGTTGCTGCTGCGACGTTAGGGTGAGATTAGGCAGATTAACTCCTCCAAAAGACATAATTCAGTGATCGATCTCCAGCTGTGGATCATTGAAGTGCTAATATCGACTTGCTCACTTTTTTTAGGCTGCACAGAGCGTTTTTATATTACTTTTTTCTGGGGTGATCTGCGGCCATTTTGTGGCTTGTGGTGCGCCAGCACAAGCTACCACCAAGTGCATTTAACCATCAATAGTGTGGTTATTTTTTGGCCATATACTACATCAGGTGCAGGCTGAGCCTGTGTCACCCAAGTGCATTTAACCATCAATAGTGTGGTTATTTTTTGCTATATCCTACATCAGGGTCAAGCTTTCATCAAGTGCATTTAACCATCAATAGTGTGGTTATTTTTTGCTATATCCTACATCAGGGTCAAGCTTTCATCAAGTGCATTTAACCATCAATAGTGTGGTTATTTTATGGCCATATACTACATTAGGTGCAGGCTGAGCCTGTGTCACCCAAGTGCATTTAACCATCAATAGTGTGGTTATTTATTGGCCATATACTACATCAGGGGCAAGTTGAGCCTGTCACCCAGCGCCTAAAAAATAGACCTGACATTTATATTCCTCCAAATCAGTACAGTTTTAGCTGGTCAAGTTATATTTAGTGACCGTAAAAGCACAGTTTTTGTTCTGGGTTGAAAAACTATTCCCAAATTTGCCATTCTCAAAATTAGTAGTTTCTGCTATATCAGGCCTACTTTAAATCTATCCCAAAAAGGATATCTTAGATTCAAGGTGCTGATAGTGTCATTCTGAAAAACTTAACACACACGCTACCGTGCAGATACAAGTCTAATTCTGTGATTAAAAGGTATATCTGTCACACAGCGCGTAAAAAATAGGCCTCACATTTATATTCCAACCAAATCTGTCATTACTTGTGTGCTTGTATTAGTGTAATACGGTACCTAAATAGATAGCCAGACAGTGTTAGGTGTCTGTAAAAAAAGGCCTGAATTTTAATTCAATACATTGGCCCGAATAATATTTTTCTTATTGTGGTGAACGGTAACAATGAGGAAAACAACTAGTAAGGGACGCGGACGTGGACATGGTCGTGGTGGTGTTAGTGGACCCTCTGGTGCTGGGAGAGGACGTGGCCGTTCTGCCACAGCCACACGTCCTAGTGTACCAACTACCTCAGGTCCCAGTAACCGCCAGAATTTACAGGGATATTTGGTGGGGCCCAATGCCGTTCTAAGGATGGTAAGGCCTAAGCAGGTACAGGCATTAGTCAATTGGGTGGCCGACAGTGCATCCAGCACGTTCACATTATCTCCCACCCAGTCTTCTGCAGAAAGCGCACAGATGGCGCATGAAAACCAAGCCCATCAGTCTGTCACATCACCCCCATGCATATCAGGGAAACTGTCTGAGCCTCAAGTTATGCAGCAGTCTCTTATGCTGTTTGAAGACTCTGCTGCCAGGGTTTCCCAAGGGCATCCACCTAGCCCTTCCCCAGGGGTGGAAGAGATAGAATGAACTAACGCACAACCACTTATGTTTCCTGATGATGAGGACATGGGAATACCACCTCAGCACGTCTCTGATGATGACGAAACACAGGTGACAAGACTGGGTGGAAGACGATGCAGGGGACGATGAGGTTCTAGACCCCACATGGAATGAAGGTCGTGCCACTGACTTTCACAGTTCGGAGGAAGAGGCAGTGGTGAGACCGAGCCAACAACGTAGCAAAAGACAAAGAGGGAGCAGTGGGCAAAATCAGAACACCCGCCGCCAAGAGACTCCGCCTGCTACTGACCGCCGCCATCTGGGACCGAGCACCCCAAAGGCAGCTTCAAGGAGTTCCCTGGCATGGCACTTCTTTAAACAATGTGCTGACGACAAGACCCGAGTGGTTTGCACGCTGTGCCATCAGAGCCTGAAGCGAGGCATTAACGTTCTGAACCTTAGCACAACCTGCATGACCAGGCACCTCCATGCAAAGCATGAACTGCAGTGGAGTAAACACCTTAAAAACAAGGAACTCACTCAGGCTCCCCCTGCTTCCTCTTCTGCTGCTGCCGCCGCCTCAGCCTCTTCTGCTGCTGCTGCTGCCTCGGCCTCTTCCTCCGCCTCTGGAGGAACGTTGGCACCTGCCGCCCAGAAAACATGGGATGTACCACCAACACCACCACCTGCGTCACCAAGCATCTCAACCATGTCACACGGCAGCGTTCAGCTCTCCATCTCACAAACATTTGAGAGAAAGCGTAAATTCCCACATAGCCACCCTCGATCCCTGGCCCTGAATGCCAGCATTTCTAAACTACTGGCCTATGAAACGCTGTCATTTAGGCTGGTGGACACAGACAGCTTCAAACAGCTCATGTCGCTTGCTGTCCCACAGTATGTTGTTCCCAGCCGGCACTACTTCTCCAAGAGAGCCGTGCCTTCCCTGCACAACCAAGTGTCCAATAAAATCAAGTGTGCACTGCGCAACGCCATCTGTGGCAAGGTCCAACTAACCACAGATACGTGGACCAGTAAGCACGGCCAGGGACGCTATATCTCCCTAACTGCACACTGGGTAAATGTAGTGGCGGCTGGGCCCCAGGCGGAGAGCTGTTTGGCGCACGTCCTTCCGCCGCCAAGGATCGCAGGGCAACATTCTTTGCCTCCTGTCTCCTCCTCCTCCTACTCAGCTTCCTCCTCCTCTTCTTCCACCTGCTCATCCAGTCAGCCACACACCTTCACCACCAACTTCAGCACAGCCCGGGGTAAACGTCAGCAGGCCGTTCTGAAACTCATATGTTTGGGGGACAGGCCCCACACCGCACAGGAGTTGTGGCGGGGTATAGAACAACAGACCGACGAGTGGTTGCTGCCGGTAAGCCTCAAGCCCGGCCTGGTGGTGTGCGATAATGGGCGAAATCTCGTTGCAGCTCTGGGAATAGCCGGTTTGACGCACATCCCTTGCCTGGCGCATGTGCTGAATTTGGTGGTGCAGAAGTTCATTCACAACTACCCCGACATGTCAGAGCTGCTGCATAAAGTGCGGGCCGTCTGTTCGCGCTTCCGGCGTTCACACCCTGCTGCTGCACGCCTGTCTGCGCTACAGCGTAACTTCGGCCTTCCCGCTCACCGCCTCATATGCGATGTGCCCACCAGGTGGAACTCCACCTTGCACATGCTGGACAGACTGTGCGAGCAGCAGCAGGCCATAGTGGAGTTTCAGCTGCAGCACGCACGGGTCAGTCGCACTGCAGAACAGCACCACTTCACCACCAATGACTGGGCCTCCATGCGAGACCTGTGTGCCCTGTTGCGCTGTTTCGAGTACTCCACCAACATGGCCAGTGGCGATGACGCCGTTATCAGCGTTACAATACCACTTCTATGTCTCCTTGAGAAAACACTTAGGGCGATGATGGAAGAGGAGGTGGCCCAGGAGGAAGAGGTGTCATTTTTAGCACTTTCAGGCCAGTCTCTTCAAAGTGACTCAGAGGGAGGTTTTTTGCAACACCAGAGGCCAGGTACAAATGTGGCCAGACAGGGCCCACTACTGGAGGATGAGGAGGACGAGGATGAGGAGGAGGTGGAGGAGGACGAGGATGAAGCATGTTCACAGCGGGGTGGCACCCAAAGCAGCTCGGGCCCATCACTGGTGCGTGGCTGGGGGGAAACACAGGACGATGACGATACGCCTCCCACAGAGGACAGCTTGTCCTTACCTCTGGGCAGCCTGGCACACATGAGCGACTACATGGTGCAGTGCCTGCGCAACGACAGCAGAGTTGCCCACATTTTAACGTGTGCGGACTACTGGGTTGCCACCCTGCTGGATCCCCTGTACAAAGACAATGTGCCCACCTTACTTCCTACACTGGAGCGTGATAGGAAGATGCGCGAGTACAAGCGCACGTTGGTAGACGCGCTACTGAGAGCATTCCCAAATGTCACAGGGGAACCAGTGGAAGCCCAAGGCGAAGGCAGAGGAGGAGCAAGAGGTCGCCAACGCAGCTGTGTCACGGCCAGCTCCTCTGAGGGCAGGGTTAGCATGGCAGAGATGTGGAAAAGTTTTGTCACCACGCCACAGCTAACTGCACCACCACCTGATACGGAACGTGTTAGCAGGAGGCAACATTTCACTAACATGGTGGAACAGTACCTGTGCACACCCCTCCACGTACTGACTGATGGTTCGGCCCCATTCAACTTCTGGGTCTCCAAATTGTCCACGTGGCCAGAGCTAGCCTTTTATGCCTTGGAGGTGCTGGCCTGCCCGGCGGCCAGCGTTTTGTCTGAACGTGTATTCAGCACGGCAGGGGGGCGTCATTACAGACAAACGCAGCCGCCTGTCTACAGCCAATGTGGACAAGCTGACGTTCATAAAAATGAACCAGGCATGGATCCCACAGGACCTGTCCATCCCTTGTGCAGATTAGATATTAACTACCTCCCCTTAACAATATATTATTGTACTCCAGGGCACTTCCTCATTCAATCCTATTTTTATTTTCATTTTACCATTATATTGCGGGGCAACACAAAGTTGAATAAACCTCTCCTCTGTCTGGGTGCCTGGGCCTAAATATGTGACAGTGGCCTGTTCCAGTGGTGGGTGACGTGAAGCCCGATTCTCTGCTATGACATGAAGACTGATTCTCTGCTGACATGAAGCCTGAATCTCTGTTATGGGACCTCTCTCCTCTGCCTGGGTGCCGGGGCCTAAATGTGTGACAGTGGCCTGTTCCAGTGGTGGGTGACATGAAGACTGATTCTGTGCTGACATGAAGCCAGATTCTCTGTTACGGGACCTCTCTCCTCTGTCTGGGTGCCGGGGCCTAAATATGTGACAGTGGCCTGTTCCAGTGGTGGGTGACGTGAAGCCTGATTCTCTGCTATGGCATGAAGACGGATTCTCTGCTGACGTGAAGCCAGATTCTCTGCTATGGGACCTCTCTCCAATTGATATTGGTTTATTTTTATATATTTTATTTTTATTTTAATTCATTTCCCTATCCACATTTGTTTGCAGGGGATTTACCTACATGTTACCTCTAGCTCTTTCCTGGGCTGTTTTACAGCCTTTTTAGTGCCGAAAAGTTTGGGTCCTTATTGACTTCAATGGGGTTGGGGTTCGGGTTCGGGACGAAGTTCGGGTCGGGTTCGGCCGAACTTCTCGAACATCCAGGTGTTCGCTCAACTCTATTCCCATAGAATTATAGACATCAACTGATATAAAATATAACAAAGTCCCATCAAAACTCAAATATAACCAAAACAAAAAAAAAGGACCCTTAAAATATATGCTTTATTAAATTCATTAAAAACAGACTTGATAGGTCTTACGGCCCACTTTTGCAGCGCTCAATAGTAGACCAGTATATTAGATAATGAAAAACTAAAAAAATTGATACAAAAAAATAAAATAAAATAATGATCAAAGCAGGGGGGCAGAGGGGAGGCAGGTCACTCATGAAATATCCCTGCAAATGCCCTATACTGACCCTCAGCCCGGAGACAGCCCCTAGTGGTGGAGCCTCTCCATCCTGCTACCTTTACTGATTATCCCTAATGAAGGACCTTACTCCTAATTACCCCTTCCCTTACGGGGAACCATCCCCATTCCTTAAAGATTGATGCTTGCGGGCAGCTCATTCTCATGTTACCATACATGTACAGTTTGCAGATGAAACATGGCACTGATAGAAGCCTCTGCTGAGGAGTCCTTCATAGCTGTATAATGCTACATGGACTGTAGATCAGTGGTGTTCATTGGGCACTGTTGGTGTCCATCAGGTGATGAATCCAGAACTGTGGAAAAGAGGACGCAGATGTGAACAGAGCCCGAGTCGCGCACACTATAGCCCCTACATTCTTCAGCGCGTGGCTTTGTCTGCTACTGCAGCTCGGACTCCTTCACCTGATTCGGAGTAGGCCTGCATAAAATATAGAAGAAGCAACAGCACTCAGGCTTTGATGCATACATTTCCACTTTTTTTTTAAGCATGTTTTAACAGATGAGCCTGTTAAAACAGTGATGAAGAACCTTCATTCTGATCGGACCCCCACTGATCAAACAATATTGGCTTCTCATATGTTCAAGCTAGAATGGAAAACCCATTATATAAACAGTAATACATTTCCATAGTACTATCATAGCGTCGGGCGTGTATATATAGCTCCAGTGCACAGCTTCAATAATGAACCACTGTTTACTACAGGGAATTCTCCAGCATGGCGTTTCCTGAAGAGGAGGGTTTATCTGAGAGCAAGTACCAAGCAGAGCGGGGCAAGCAGCCAAACTTACTCTAACAAACTACTGTCTGGTGCTGGAGAGCGAGAAATAAAGTGAAAAGAAGTGCTCGCCAGCAGACAGAAGTACTCACGTCATCAAGATTTCCCCCAGGGCATCAAAGGGTCCGTGCCTTCTAACAGTCAGTAATTGGTTTCTAATGAAGAAGGTAGCAGTCGGGCCATTGTCAAAGCATTGGCCTTATTGTACTCGCTTTCAGGAGCATTTCCAAAGCAAGAACAGATCCAGAAGTGATCAAAATCTAATTAAAGTAGCAATACTGCCCAATTTACTGTGTTCTAGTTCATCAAAACGCCCTCCAATGTGATAGGACTTGGGGTGAACTTACCATTCCATGTGCGCTAGAATTCTGGCAGGAAAACAGTCAAAATCATTTTGGTGACTTTTTATGATTTTTCAACGCCCTAGCCACTTTTGGAAATTAGGTGGAAAAGTGGACGTGGCCATTTGAATTAGGTGCACACTGGTTTTATCAATTGCACCTTCTCAAACAAATTGCATAATCTCACTCCAGTACAGGGGTGGTGTCAAAAAACCTGTAGCTACAGATTTAAAGATGTGTCAAAGGCAGACTCTAGAAAAACGAAAAAAATTGCCCTCTTGATAGATTGCCCAAAATTCTTGTGGCTTTGATTAAAGGAGTTTTCTGGGAATAGAATATTGATTACCATGAATATCAGACTGGTGGGGGTCTCTTGTACATCAATAATGGCCACAGCACTATTTTTGTTGGGTGCACGTCCCTTTCATGTTCTTCTGCACCCAAGGACCAATAGAATGTAGATAGAACTTCAGACGGCGCTCCAAAATTTGTGGTTTCACACGAAAATCTTTATTTATCCAGCCGAAAGGTAGTGAAGCAGTAGTTGCACCAACGTTTTGGGCTTGGAATGTGTGTGGAGCTTTTTCAAGCATGCTTGGTGCACTTCATCAGTATGCCGGCTGTCGTGTGGTGTCTGACACCACACGACACCACCACCAATCAGCTGTTTGAAAAGGCCATGGCTCTCTGGAGAGTGTTGCGGCCTCCTCACAGCTAGCCAAGCACAGCGCCAGACATTGTCTAGTGGCTGTGCTTGGTATTGCAGCCCAGGTCTATTCTGGGCCACACATAGGCCAAGTGGCTGATGAACGCAACGTCACTGCCCAGGAAGAGGCCGCAGTGCTCACCAGAATGCCACAGCCTCTTCAAACAGCTGATGGGCAGAAGTCCCAAGAGTCAAACCCCTGCGGATCAGACTCAGATGGCCTATCCTGAGGATTCTACTCCTGGAAAACAAAGTCCAAGAGTAAGTAAAACTGCGCTTGAGACTTTACTTTAAAATAGCATTCGGCTTGCTTGCGACATTGCTGTGCATGTATCATAGTTACATATACACATTTCAGTCGTAAAAGATGGTATTTATTGCTGTCAATGCCTCGACCTCCCTTTCTCCAGAACGACTGACTTCTAGCATTTATGTTCACAGGCTGCTCCTTGAGACTTAAAGAAAAGGTCAGCTGATCGACCATCAGGAAACCATAAAAAGGAAGACTGGAAAGAACAGTCCTGAGTCAGCACTATCTGCTGGTCTGCACTACAGATGCCAGACAGGAGCCGTGTTATTCATGTAAACAGGCAGATAACACGCCTGTCCACCATTGTCATTGTTATATAGCAAAGAAAACAATATGGGTCACTAAACACAAAAAACACAGAAATAGCAAGTTGGACAGTATTTGTGCCAAGAACTGGCCTCAATGACAAGACTATTTCCGCTCGAGATGCTGCAGGCATTTTCCTGATCATGATCAGTTTTTTTTAACCCATGCTATGATGTCACCATTTGCACAGTGTAAATTTTTGCAAGCAATATCCATATGCTATGCATTACTATTGTACATGCACATCACTGTATAATTCCTGCTATCTTCACACTCGCGTTTGGTGCGGATCAGTCATGGATCTGCACAGACGCATCCGTTCAGAGGATAGATCATCAGGTTAAACAAACTGCAGAACCCCTTTAAAAAGGGGTTGTGCCACTAATAACACTTATTCCCTATCCACAGGAGCGCTGTAGGGTAAGGTAGTGCTGTAGCGTCCCAAGAAGTGAATGGAGAAGTGGACATAGTAACGCTGCATTCTCTTGGGGCAGTTTGGCAGCACTTGCAGCCTCCGATTCTCGTGATCGCTGGAGTGCCAGCGATCAAACACTTATGAGCTCATTTATTAAGACCCGCTAATTACACACCAGTTTTAAGTGTCTCTGTACTGATGGAGGAAGCGTCAAAGTTATGTGGAGGCGCAGGTCTCTACATAAGTTTGGCCCTTCGTCCAGCAGGCCATGCAATAGACTTGAATCTACACCCGCTTCCTTGCTGGCGTAGATTTAAGCCATTTTAATTTACCAAAAGTTGACGTAGAAAATGATGAACGAGTTGGGCCTGCTGGCCACCCTCTTCCCCACCCACGTCACTGCCCATTTTCTCGACCTGTCAGAAAGGTGCCGGGAGCAGGAAAAAGTCACCGATTTTGTCTCACGCTATTCTGTGACAAAAGCTGCTAATTTTTTATGTATGCCACGCATTTATAAACGAGCCCCTTAGTCTCTATCCTAGGATAAGGATAACGTGTTAATAGTGGCACAACCCCTTTAAAGATACAGTAAAATGTATCAAACATCTTGTGACATTTGATAAATTTGGCCCAAATTAGGCATGGCAGACTTATGGAAAACGGACTTCAAAAATTCCCCCTAATGTGTATAACTATCACTAGTAGGAACTCACACGGTAGAAAGTATATCCACAAATGTCAGATCATACCTATGGGGTAAGTAGTACCATGCAATGGACATTCAAATTCGAGTTCAAATCCTCACTGGTGCAACTGCAGGCCATTACAATCCAACAGTATTCCCTATAAATTATATGCAGTCACCTTAAAGTATCCTTAGGAACACAAAATCAATTGTCCCATCTATCATGGAGCTGCAATAAATTCAAAAAGAACACAAGCGACGATCCCCTCATGGCCAAAGCTCTATAATGAATGACAGAAAATAGACTGTGGAGACCCTTGTTCTTACACTTACTAAAATACAAACCAATTGCTTGAGGACTGGATCCTTCAAAATAAGGTCTGCATCTTATGGCCTAGAAAATAAGCACTACATCCAAGCAGATGTGTGTCTGAACAACGCACTAAACTATGATATCTTTATATAATCAGTACTGATACTACAAATGATCAAAATAGTCCAAGGAAATCCATATTTACTACATTGCAGCCTGTAGGCACACAACCATTGACAACATGTCCACCTCCATGTTACTTTCCTAGCTTTTTAGGGGACTATCTGAGCTTAATGGGATATCCCAACCCCTGTAAAACTCAGCAATTTTTCATTTCTGCCTGGACATAGACTTGAAATGGAATAATGGTATATAACAGAATCTTAACTTCTGAAGACATGGTGTAGACCAGGAATCAGCAACCTTCGGCACTCCAGCTCCTGTGAAACTATGACCGCCATCATGGCAACTTACTCGGCTCAGGCTGTTCTTATAACTCTCACAGAGGTCAAAGGAGGATTCTGGGAGTTGCAGTTTCAGAACAGCTGGAGTTGCGAAGGTTGCTGAACCCTGGTGTACACCGGTGTTCCCCAACTCCAGTCCTCAGGGCTCATCTGTCGGTCATGATTTGAGAATATCCCACAGAATTAATACCAGTGATAAGTCCTGATGCATTGACACTAATTATATCACCTGCTCAATACCAAAGGAAATCCTAAATACATGGCCGGTAGGTGGGCCCTGAGGACTGAAGTTGAGAAACACTGGTGTAGACTATGAGGTGTAGACCTCGAACAAAAATTCCATGCCTAACACCCTCTGACTTAAAGGAAATGTGTCATCAAAATTTGTTTCTGCCAGTTAAAAACCAGATCGTAAAGGTGGATTTAGACAGACATTGTCCTTCCCGACAGTTGGTTGCTCATTCAGTGAAGGAGACCACATATTTAGATGCAGCAATCTCCTTCACTGTATGAGGATGGGATCGCTATAGCAATCCCTCGTCCTCATACACAATCATGGCTTCTGAGCAGCAGATCGCTTCTCAGAGTAGAATATAAGAGATCCCCCCCCAAAGAAAAAAAAAGTCATAACTACAAAAAGACAGGACTATTTCCCAACAAGAGCCATAGCTTATATCTACTAGGCCACGGCACCTGCCAATCCACATAGGGCTGCATGCAAGTGGTGCAGCTCATTGTGCAGCTTGTGGATGTATAGCTTTCGATCATTTGACTCATCATTTATATAAAAAAGCTAATTAATACTGCAAGACTCAGAGGAGGAAACAACCAGTTTTTACATAATTCTGATTAAAATCAGAGAATATATACTATTGAGCTTAGTGTCTACCCCTCCAGCCCTACGTTTTTTCTTACAAAGAGATTAAACTTAAATGTACATAAAACATGGACAAATTCTTCAGCCATAGAGGCAGGCTGACTAATAGGGATATGGCCTTCCAGCTACGACCTTCTACATGGGGTTTTCAGGCAGGGCACGTCTAGGATCCAGTCTAGCCTGAAGTTAACGCATTGATCCAAGGGGAGAAAAATAAAGTTTGACAAAATTCTAACCAGGTTTTTCCATGTCCTTCTCCGTAATAGGTATGAAAAAGTTTAGTATGGAGTCATTTAGCTGCTGAATCTTGTAATATACGCTTCAGTTTCTCTTTAGGCAGATCGCTTTCCTTGAAGAGCCCGTAAACACACACTTATCTCAACTGGTTCTATGTGAAACGGTCCTTAACGTGTCTAAAGGCAGAGTGTACCGTAATCCTCTGCATAAGAAACTATTTCAGGTCCAATTATACCGAAAATAGGTTTCTTTTATACATTAAAACATATATTGAAAATAATTCTATACAATAAAGATGCAAAGGCCCAACATCTAACCGTTCTTCAATCCCGCCGTCCTGTCCTGTAGGACAAATAGTCTCCACCATGTAAAAACAAACCCACTGCTCAGTTTCCATTTCTAGGTGGCAAGCTCTAAGTAGGCCAGTAGACAATGAAGAAACCTGAGCAGATATAACTAAATGGGGCATCAATGGTGTCAATAGATCAAAGCCAATCAACCAAAGACACAGTATATGTGCCCCTGGTGCCAGGTGCAAGAAATGTCACCTCCCTTACATATGCGTCCTTCCTTATGTTTCCTCTTGGCTCAACATATCCATAGATGTGTTGCATGAGGTGACCAGCTTAAAAAAATAATAATAATGTTGCAATATTGTGCCACAAGATGTCTATCCTATATATACACATGCATATGTTGCCACCCAGTGGTTGTGCTGTGAATTGTAAGATGGAGTATGGAATAATCTTAAAGGGGTTATCCACTGGCAATGATGTCTTTTTCTCTGGATAGGTCATCAATATCAGATCAAGTTCACATGAATGGGAGCTGAGCAGCAGTACACCAGCATGGCCGCCACTACACAGTATAAGGAGCCGAAATACACAGTACATGCACTCCTTGTGCTAGAAATGCCCCCTCCCTTACAGTAAATTCCATGAATAGCCAAAGATCAAACATTGAATCCTTGACTAACATGTAAACCAGTCCCTTGCAGCTTCATGCTCACTACAGTGTTTTGGACTGCTCTCCTGCCCATTTAAAAACCATCATGTTACATGTTCTGGAACCCCAGTGGATAGAGCCAAATATACTTTACACACCAACTGTGGAGGTAAAATCCTGACCAGGTCAACATCTGAATAGGGTTAAATTTGCACCACAGGTTTCTCAAGAGTGGAGCTTCATCTTCATAGATAACAACATCCTGAAATGCTTTGTGCACTAAGTCACAGGTTTTGGGGGGGGATTAGTTTCTGCAAAGTCTAATGATGAAAACGTGCCCAACATTCCAGGTTCTCTCTGAACTCAAAGTCTCCAACCACAAGCCTCTCAAGAAGCCCCACAGCTGTAACGCAGACCCTGCATCTGTTCTCTATAGCCAGGTGGATAAGGGAATGAAGCATGTTGTGGTTTTATCTATTTGTTTGGCTGGGATCCTGCTTGAACGGACTGTATGAGCTTTCCAAGGCTAGCACTAAACTGCTAAATCACTGTAATTAATGGGCACTTTGAAAATGAATGTTACTGCACATCAGTTTCCCCTTGTTTAGGATGTTCAGCTTTTTGACAATGGGAAAACTCTGCAAAGTCAACAGATTTAAACAGTAGGCATTCAGACATGAAGGATATGACCAAGGGTGAAAAAAAAATTGTGATATATAGAGCAATTTAATCCTCCCGTGCAGTCTGTGCCAGTTTCATCAACAGGGCATTTGTAAGGGTTCTCTCTCTTGTAGTCCAATGTGTGTACCACATGTGCAAAACTGATATAACTGGTGTCAATGCTAAATATTATACGGTACATCTCAGGTCAACTTCTCCTCCTACAGGGGCCAGATACTCCTATCTAATTAAGTGACGTGATACATGATAACTTTACATGATAGGAATGCCCATTTAAAGAAGCACAAACAAATTTTATTCTCTTATAGAAAGGTACATGATGTAAACTGTAGTGAAGGTCATCTTCTTACCAGTAACTGTATTTGTGAGTTATAACTACCCTTCTGATCCTCAGCTGTGTCATGTGACCAACATTCTGATCTCCAACTGATACAGGAGAGGAAGTTCCTTCTTTCCTATGAGATGGACATGGAGCCTCCATAGGAATACATAGAGACACTGGCTTCCTGTTCAGACATAACATGTGTAATTTAAAAAGTCAGAGTGATGGTCACATGACACAGCTGAGGAACAGAAGGGAGGTTATAACTCACAAATACAGTCACGGGTAAGAAAATTACATTCACCACAGTTTACATCATGTACCTTTCTAAAGGGTCAGAGAATAAAACATTTTTTGTGGGAGTGCTTGTTTAAACCAGCCATTAGATACATATCAGATGCAATGGATATAATGAACCTTTGTCTTCACAGTATTCCATACATTCATAACCATGCACAGAGACAAAACACTCATTTTATAAGATATAAGTTTATATTCTCATTTAAAGGGGTATTCTAAATGTGTAAAGGTATCCCCTACCCACAGGATAGGAGATAACTATTAGATTAGAAAGGGTACAGTGGTAGGACCCCCACCAATCACAAGAATGGGGCCCCATACACCGTGGAGCCCCCCCCCCCCTCCCCCAAATGAACGGAGCAGCCAGTCAGGCATGTGTTTGTGGCCGCTCCATTCATTTATATGGGAAAATCAGGAGATAGCCGAGAAATGAATGGGGCAGCTGTGCACATACCAGACAGGGTGTAGGGTCCCTGTTCTTATGATTATTGGGGGTCCCAGCAGTAGGAACCCAAACGGTCTAATAATTATCGCCTATCCTGTAGATACGGGACAACTTTACATAAGTGGAATACACCTTTAAGCCATTTATGACTGATAATGGAATACCTATTTGATGATCAGAGATGGCCAGGGATATGGAAACAGACAAGTGTGCTGTGCCAGGCTCTTTCCACAACGCAAGAGAAGTACCCCTTTACGTTACAACTACTATCCAACGTGGCAGATGCACGGTGTTGGGCTGTAAGCACAACCCCCACCTGTGGACGTCGGGCCCTCATATCACCCTCATGGAGTCTGTTTCTGACCGTTTGAGCAGACACATGCACATTTGTGGCCTGCTGGAGGTCATTTTGCAGGGCTCTGGCAGTGCTCCTCCTGTTCCTTCTTGCACAAAGGTGGAGGTAGCGGTCCTGCTGCTGGGTTGTTGCCCTCCTACGGCCTCCTCCACGTCTCCTGATGTACTGGCCTGTCTCCTGGTAGCGCCTCCATGCTCTGGACACTACGCTGACAGACACAGCAAACCTTCTTGCCACAGCTCGCATTGATGTGCCATCCTGGATAAGCTGCACTACCTGAGCCACTTGTGTGGGTTGTAGACTCCGTCTCATGCTACCACTGGAGTGAAAGCACCGCCAGCATTCAAAAGTGACCAAAACATCAGCCAGGAAGCATAGGAACTGAGAAGGGATCTGTGGTCATCACCTGCAGAACCACTCCTTTATTAGGGGTGTCTTGCTAATTGCCTATAATTTCCACCTGTTGTCTATCCCATTTGCACAACAGCATGTGAAATTGATTGTCACTCAGTGTTGCTTCCTAAGTGGACAGTTTGATTTCACAGAAGTGTGATTGACTTGGAGTTACATTGTGTTGTTTAAGTGTTCCCTTAATTTTTTTGAGCAGTGTATATATATATATATATATATATATATATATATATATATACACATATACATATACACACACACGTATACAATGTATACGTCAGAGATAATATTTTGCACTCATCAGCACCCATATCCTTCAGCGTGACCTGAACAATGAAAATTTGATCATAATAATGCAGATTATAGTGATCAGGCAGGGCGCAGGTGAAGGTTATCATAAGGGCTCATTCACACGACCTTAGGGCTCCTGTTTCTGTATTGCGGACTGTAAACAGCGGTTCAGCAATATGGGATTCACACGGTCGGTGCCCGTATATCACCACTGCGGATCCACCGACTTGAATGGGTCTGCAATCCTGAAGATAAGGCACGGTGTGGAGCGGAGGCACATATCAGAAGCCCACGGAAGCACTCTGAAGTGTTTCTGTGGGCTTTTTGGTCCGTGCCACCGGACCGCAAAAGATAGGACATGTCCCATCTTTAACCATATATTGCGGATCGTGAATCCAATCAAGTCAATGGGTCCACAACGCAATACAGGATTTACAAGTCCGGTGCCCGCGCACTGCAGGCCACTTACATTCGCGTGAATGTAGCCTAAAACAATAAACCCATAGCACTGGTTCAACTTTTCGTTTTGGAAATTTAAAGTGTGGTTGGAATCTACCGTCAGATGTACAGAACCCAAAACAGTCCCGTTTTTTTTACTACTAGAACACTTGGGGAATGGACATGTAGGGGAAATAGATCTTTATCACAATAAAGTGTGGGAAATATTTTGAATTTGCACTGCTCCAAAAAAAAAAAAAAAAAATTATATATATATATATATATATATATATATATATATATATATATATATATATATATATATATATATATATATTTTAATATAATAATAATTTGCTACTTTTTGAATACCTGTGCATATATATTTAGGGTGAGTGGTAGTCCCAGTTTGAGGGTGTGGCAGAGGTGGGACCACCAGCCCCAGCAAATTCACTAACATTTACACCAATTTAATGGAATAAACAATGACTGAACTCTACTTGTGCCTAATTTATGATGAGACCCACGCCTTGTCAAAAATATAGCACATCCACCAGCAGCACAGGGGATATCACATGGGCTCAGTAGTTAGAAATAGTGCCTTACAGCGCAGGGGTTCTAGGTTTGAATCCAACCAAGGACAACAGCTACATGGAGTTTGTATGTTCTCCCCGTGTGTTTGCGTGGGTTTCCTCCAGGTACTCTGGTTTCCTCCCACACTCCAAAGACATACTGATAGGGGACTTAGACTGTGAGCCCCAGGGGGACACCTTGAAGTGCTGTGGAATATGTCAGTCCAGGTTCTCTCCGTACATCATAGGCTCCACCTCTCAAAGCCTCCAACCACAAGCCTCTCAAGAAGCCCCACAGCTGTAACGCAGACCCTGCATCTGTTCTCTATAGCCAGGTGGATAAGGGAATTAAGCATGTTGTGGTCTTAACTATTTACCGCAACACTTACCAGTGCTCCAGATGGCGACCAAAACGGTCACCAATGCCTCACCATTTGCGACTGGACCACTGAATATTGCAGCGGAGCACGGGAGGCAGGGTTTGAATCCTTCTTTTCAACCTTGTCCTGGCTACGGCCTGCCAGGCACCTTCAGCTTTGCAGGTTTAAGTAAGATGCTGCAAAGTTCTTCGGGCCCCGTCACAGCTTCCGCCTCCCTGTGGTCAGACACCGAACTCCAGCTGCCCTCACAATGTCTCATCACTGCCGAACGCCTGTGCGCTCGTATTCTCGGGGCTAAGGCGAGTGTTAGGATTGGACGACGAGTGGCCATAGCCGGACGCTTCCTTCTCATTCCCAAGGTGCTGAGTAACCCCTGCCCGGTGTGAGGGGAGCCCCGTAGGTGCCCGTGTGGCCGGTCCTCCCCAGCTGCATTTTTGTCTGGGTTCTGCACATGGGGTACGAGCCGCCCCCTCCCCGCTCCTTCAGCCAGCAGCCGTGTGACCTGGACTGTGGGTCTAGCAGCCATACTGCTGCCCGTCTTATACATAGTGTCACATCAGGGGGCTTCCATTGTGATCGGTGACAGCCATTGATTTAGAATGGCTTTGCCTGCACTGTAGGGTCAGTGGACTCTTATTAGAGGACTGTCACACAGGAGTCAATGTCAGGGTACTTTCACACTAGCGGCAGGACGGATCCAACAGGCTGTTCACCCTGTCGGATCTGTCCTGCCTATATTTCGCCGTGCCGCCGGACTGCCGCTCCGTTCCCATTGACAATAATGGGGACGGGGGCGGAGCTCCGGCGCAGCACGGCAGTGCGCGGTGAGAGGCCGCCGGACTAAAAAGTCGGACATGCAGTATTTTTAGACCGGCGGCCTTTCGCCGTGCTGTGCCGGAGCTCCGCCCCCATTATAGTCAATGGGGACGGAGCGGGAGTCTGGCGAAATAGCGGCAAGACGAATCCGAC
Organism: Bufo bufo; assembly: GCF_905171765.1. Taxonomy (NCBI): domain Eukaryota; kingdom Metazoa; phylum Chordata; class Amphibia; order Anura; family Bufonidae; genus Bufo; species Bufo bufo. Next base: position 533,547,829 of record NC_053390.1, on the reverse strand, counting down.
AGGGTGAACAGCCCGTCGGATCCGTCCTGCCGCAAGTGTGAAAGTACCCTTAGTCTGTCACCCATCAGTTGTATTTGGGGTGAAGCTTTCAGGCTGGGGGAGGGGGGAAGGTAAGGTTACTGTATAGAATAAAGTAAATGCACCATCTTTCCATGTTGGGGTACCTTATGCCAGCTGACTGAAATCTTACACCTCTGAATGCTGGGCCATGGAGACTGCGGAGTGGATGGCAGGGCACACACTGGCATTTCAGGGGCAGCTCCATGTGATTCCTCCCGCTCAGTAGGAGATCAGCGGAAGAACTGGTGAGGTAATTTATTAAACTGGTGTAAATTAGAACTGGCTTAGTTGCCCATAGCAACCAATCAGATTTCACTTTTCCTTTGGAAAATGAAAGGTGGAATCTGGTTGCTATGGGCAACTAAGCCAGTTCTAATTTACACCAGTTTGATAAATGATCCCATTGGTCTATAGATGGCACTGGCGGACATTACTGGCCAGAAGGGTGGCACTGGCGGACAGTGTGGGGGGGAAATTACAACTTCGGGGCACATTACTATGTGGAGGCAGTGTGGGAGAAAATTACTATGTGCAGGCAGTGTGGGGCATATTACTTCTGTCGGGCAGTGAGGGGGTAAGTTGCCGTACTATGTCGGGGCAGTGTAGGGAAAATTACTACTGTGGGGGCAGTATGAGGGGAAATTACTATTGGGGAGGCAGTGTAGGGCCATTTCTATTATAGGGACATACTAGGGGAAATTATTTTTGGGGACACTATACAGGCATTATTACCTGGAGCACAATCTAGGGTTTTATTATTTTTATTACTGGGGGCACTCTAGGGGGGCATTTACAATAGCTGTTGACACTATAGAGACATTTTTTCTACTGGGGTCACTATTTTTTCAGCACTGTAGTACCTGGGGCTTTGGGGAGCACAATGGGCACAGTATTGGGAGTGGCAGCAGGATGACCAGGATGGGGAGGTTGATGGAAAAATTTAGAAATCTAACGTGTCAGTGTAACAAACTCTGTAGAGACGAAATGTGGCTGAAATAATTTGCCACGGTGGTCTGGGTCAAATGGAGGTGAAGAGGAAAGAGAAGGTCTACATGACAGAAGATGTCACTGGATGTAACAGGTATGTGGTGCTGTATTCCCCTATATGTAGTGCTGGCTCACTACTGTGACCTGTGTCTCATCTTCTCCGTCAAGTCCTTTTTTTAATTATAATTATATGCATTTTAAATTTGGCGACTAAAAATTTTATTTGGCTGCTACATTTTTCAGTTCAGGAGCCAATGGCTCCTGGTTAATTTTTTTAGTCTGCAGTACGGGTACAGAGGGGTGGTAACAAGTTGGGGGTGTGTACCTGCACATTCTGAAAATGGCAGCACTGATTGGATAGAGAGAGTCTGTGCAGGTACACCCCCCCAACTGGTTACCTCCCCTCTGGGTGGTCTGGGTCAAATGGAGGTGAAGAGGAAAGAGAAGGTCTACATGACAGAAGATGTCACTGGATGTAACAGGTATGTGGTGCTGTATTCCCCTATATGTAGTGCTGGCTCACTACTGTGACCTGTGTCTCATCTTCTCCGTCAAGTCCTTTTTTTAATTATAATTATATGCATTTTAAATTTGGCGACTAAAAATTTTATTTGGCTGCTACATTTTTCAGTTCAGAAGCCAATGGCTCCTGGTTAATTTTTTTAGTCTGCAGTACGGGTACAGAGGGGTGGTAACAAGTTGGGGGTGTGTACCTGCACATTCTGAAAATGGCAGCACTGATTGGATAGAGAGAGTCGGTGCAGGTACACCCCCCCAACTGGTTACCTCCCCTCTGTACCCTTAACTGCAGACTGCTAGCAATTCATTCATAACTTCTAGTAGAAATAATAAAGGAATGGAACAACATAGAGACATAAGAATAGATGCTCCAGAATTGTTATTACATGGGGAATGCATGAAGCTATTAAAACAGACATGTCAGGAGCGGTGAAAGGTCCTCTTTAACCACCTCCGGACCGCCTAACGCAGGATCGCGTTCCGGAGGTGGCAGCCCTGCGCACAGTCACGCATATATGCGTCATCTCGCGATGGGCGAGATTTCCTGTGAACGCGCGCACACAGGCGCGCGCGCTCACAGGAACGGAAGGTAAGAGAGTTGATCTCCAGCCTGCCAGCGGCGATCGTTCGCTGGCAGGCTGGAGATGTGTTTTTTTTAACCCCTAACAGGTATATTAGACGCTGTTTTGATAACAGCGTCTAATATACCTGCTACCTGGTCCTCTGGTGGTCCCATTTGTTTGGATCGACCACCAGAGGACACAGGTAGCTCAGTAAAGTCCCACCAAGCACCACTACACTACACTACACCCCCCCCCCCGTCACTTATTAACCCCTTATTTGCCCTGATCACCCCTGATCACCCCATATAGACTCCCTGATCACCCCCCTGTCATTGATCACCCCCCTGTCATTGATTACCCCCCTGTAAAGCTCCATTCAGATGTCCGCATGATTTTTACGGATCCACTGATAGATGGATCGGATCCGCAAAACGCATCCGGACGTCTGAATGAAGCCTTACAGGGGCGTGATCAATGACTGTGGTGATCACCCCATATAGACTCCCTGATCACCCCCCCTGTCATTGATTACACCCCTGTCATTGATCAACCCCCTGTAAAGCTCCATTCAGACGTCCGCATGATTTTTACGGATCCACTGATAGATAGATCGGATCCGCAAAACGCATCCGGACGTCTGAATGAAGCCTTACAGGGGCGTGATCAATGACTGTGGTGATCACCCCTATAGACTCCCTGATCACCCCCCTGTAAAGCTCCATTCAGATGTCCGCATGATTTTTACGGATGCACTGATAGATGGATCCGATCCGCAAAACGCATCCGGACGTCTGAATGAAGCCTTACAGGGGCATGATCAATGACTGTGGTGATCACCCCATATAGACTCCCTGATCACCCCCCTGTAAAGCTCCATTCAGATGTCCGCATGATTTTTACGGATGCACTGATAGATGGATCCGATCCGCAAAACGCATCCGGACGTCTGAATGAAGCCTTACAGGGGCGTGATCAATGACTGTGGTGATCACCCCATATAGACTCCCTGATCACCCCCCTGTCATTGATCACCCCCCTGTAAAGCTCCATTCAGATGTCCGCATGATTTTTACGGATGCACTGATAGATGGATCCGATCCGCAAAACGCATCCGGACGTCTGAATGAAGCCTTACAGGGGCATGATCAATGACTGTGGTGATCACCCCATATAGACTCCCTGATCACCCCCCCTGTAAAGCTCCATTCAGATGTCCGCATGATTTTTACGGATGCACTGATAGATGGATCCGATCCGCAAAACGCATCCGGACGTCTGAATGAAGCCTTACAGGGGCGTGATCAATGACTGTGGTGATCACCCCATATAGACTCCCTGATCACCCCCCTGTCATTGATCACCCCCCTGTAAAGCTCCATTCAGATGTCCGCATGATTTTTACGGATCCACTGATAGATGGATCGGATCCGCAAAACGCATCCGGACGTCTGAATGAAGCCTTACAGGGGAGTGATCAATGACTGTGGTGATCACCCCATATAGACTCCCTGATCACCCCCCTGTCATTGATTACCCCCCTGTAAAGCTCCATTCAGATGTCCGCATGATTTTTACGGATGCACTGATAGATGGATCGGATCCGCAAAACGCATCCGGACGTCTGAATGAAGCCTTACAGGGGCGTGATCAATGACTGTGGTGATCACCCCATATAGACTCCCTGATCAACCCCCCTGTCATTGATCAACCCCCCTGTCATTGATCAACCCCCCTGTCATTGATCAACCCCCCTGTCATTGATCAACCCCCCTGTCATTGATCAACCCCCCTGTCATTGATCAACCCCCCTGTCATTGATCACCCCTCTGTAAGGCTCCATTCAGATATTTTTTGGCCCAAGTTAGCAGAATTTTTTTTTTTTTTTCTTACAAAGTCTCATATTCCACTAACTTGTGTCAAAAAATAAAATCTCACATGAACTCACCATACCCCTCACGGAATTCAAATGCGTAAAATTTTTTAGACATTTATATTCCAGACTTCTTCTCACGCTTTAGGGCCCCTAGAATGCCAGGGCAGTATAAATACCCCACATGTGACCCCATTTCGGAAAGAAGACACCCCCAGGTATTCCGTGAGGGGCATATTGAGTCCATGAAAGATTGAAATTTTTGTCCCAAGTTAGCGGAACGGGAGACTTTGTGAGAAAAAAAATTAAAAATATCAATTTCCGCTAACTTGTGCCAAAAAAAAAAAAATTCTATGAACTCGCCATGCCCCTCATTGAATACCTTGGGGGTCTTCTTTCCAAAATGGGGTCACATGTGGGGTATTTATACTGCTCTGGCATTCTAGGGGCCCCAAAGCGTGAGAAGAAGTCTGGTATCCAAATGTCTAAAAATGCCCTCCTAAAAGGAATTTGGGCACCTTTGCGCATCTAGGCTGCAAAAAAGTGTCACACATCTGGTATCGCCGTACTCAGGAGAAGTTGGGGAATGTGTTTTGGGGTGTCATTTTACATATACCCATGCTGGGTGAGAGAAATATCTTGGTCAAATGCCAACTTTGTATAAAAAAATGGGAAAAGTTGTCTTTTGGCAAGATATTTCTCTCACCCAGCATGGGTATATGTAAAATGACACCCCAAAACACATTCCCCAACTTCTCCTGAATACGGCGATACCACATGTGTGACACTTTTTGCAGCCTAGGTGGGCAAAGGGGCCCATATTCCAAAGAGCACCTTTAGGATTTCACAGGTCATTTACCTACTTACCACACATTAGGGCCCCTGGAAAATGCCAGGGCAGTATAACTACCCCACAAGTGACCCCATTTTGGAAAGAAGACACCCCAAGGTATTCCGTGAGGGGCATGGCGAGTTCCTAGAATTTTTTAATTTTTTGTCACAAGTTAGTGGAAAATGATGATTTTTTTTTTAATTTTTTTTTTCATACAAAGTCTCATATTCCACTAACTTGTGACAAAAAATAAAAAGTTCCATGAACTCACTATGCCCATCAGCGAATACCTTGGGGTCTCTTCTTTCCAAAATGGGGTCACTTGTGGGGTAGTTATACTGCCCTGGCATTCTAGGGGCCCAAATGTGTGGTAAGGAGTTTGAAATCAAATTCTGTAAAAAATGACCTGTGAAATCCGAAAGGTGCTCTTTTGAATAGGGGCCCCTTTGCCCACCTAGGCTGCAAAAAAGTGTCACACATCTGGTATCTCCGTAATCGGGAGAAGTTGGGGAATGTGTTTTGGGGTGTCATTTTACATATACCCATGCTGGGTGAGAGAAATATCTTGGCAAAAGACAACTTTTCCCATTTTTTTATACAAAGTTGGCATTTGACCAAGATATTTATCTCACCCAGCATGGGTATATGTAAAAAGACACCCCAAAACACATTCCTCAACTTCTCCTGAATACAGAGATACCAGATGTGTGACACTTTTTTGCAGCCTAGGTGGGCAAAGGGGCCCACATTCCAAAGAGCACCTTTCGGATTTCACAGGTCATTTACCTACTTACCACACATTTGGGCCCCTAGAATGCCAGGGCAGTATAACTACCCCACAAGTGACCCCATTTTGGAAAGAAGAGACCCCAAGGTATTCGCTGATGGGCATAGTGAGTTCATGGAAGTTTTTATTTTTTGTCACAAGTTTGTGGAATATGAGACTTTGTATGAAAAAAAAAAAAAAAAAAAAAATCATCATTTTCCACTAACTTGTGACAAAAAATAAAAAATTCTAGGAACTCGCCATGCCCCTCACGGAATACCTTGGGGTGTCTTCTTTCCAAAATGGGGTCACTTGTGGGTAGTTATACTGCCCTGGTATTCTAGGGGCCCAAATGTGTGGTAAGGAGTTTGAAATCAAATTCAGGAAAAAATGAGGAGTGAAATCCGAAAGGTGCTCTTTGGAATATGGGCCCCTTTGCCCACCTAGGCTGCAAAAAAGTGTCACACATCTGGTATCCCCGTACTCAGGAGAAAGTTGAGGAATGTGTTTTGGGGTGTCTTTTTACATATACCCATGCTGGGTGAGATAAATATCTTGGTCAAATGACAACTTTGTATAAAAAATGGGAAAAGTTGTCTTTTGCCAAGATATTTCTCTCACCCAGCATGGGTATATATAAAATGACACCCCAAAACACATTCCCCACCTTCTCCTGAGTACGGAGATACCAGATGTGTGACACTTTTTTGCAGCCTAGGTGGGCAAAGGGGCCCATATTCCAAAGAGCACCTTTCGGATTTCACTGGTCTTTTTTTACAGAATTTGATTCTAACTCCTTACCACACATTTGGGCCCCTAGAATGCAGGGCAGTATAACTTCCCCACAAGTGACCCCATTTTGGAAAGAAGAGACCCCAAGGTATTCGCTGATGGGCATAGTGAGTTCATAGAACTTTTTATTTTTTGTCACAAGTTAGTGGAATATGAGACTTTGTAAGAAAAAAAAAAAAAAAAAAAAATCATAATTTTCCGCTAACTTGTGACAAAAAATAAAAAGTTCTATGAACTCACTATGCCCATCAGCGAATACCTTAGGGTGTGTACTTTCAGAAATGGGGTCATTTGTGGGGTGTTTGTACTGTCTGGGCATTGTAGAACCTCAGGAAACATGACAGGTGCTCAGAAAGTCAGAGCTGCTTCAAAAAGCGGAAATTCACATTTTTGTACCATAGTTTGTAAACGCTATAACTTTTACCCAAACCATTTTTTTTTTACCCAAACATTTTTTTTTATCAAAGACATGTAGAACTATAAATTTAGAGCAAAATTTCTATATGGATGTCGTTTTTTTTGCAAAATTTTACAACTGAAAGTGAAAAATGTCATTTTTTTGCAAAAAAATCGTTAAATTTCGATTAATAACAAAAAAAGTAAAAATGTCAGCAGCAATGAAATACCACCAAATGAAAGCTCTATTAGTGAGAAGAAAAGGAGGTAAAATTCATTTGGGTGGTAAGTTGCATGACCGAGCAATAAACGGTGAAAGTAGTGTAGGTCAGAAGTGTAAAAAGTGGCCTGGTCTTTCAGGGTGTTTAAGCACTGGGGGCTGAGGTGGTTAAGGCACCCCATTCATCCATCTGGTATCCTGCTCCGTACTGATGAGAAGCAAGGTCTTCAATGAGATAAAACATTTAAAAAAAAAAAAAAAAAAAAAAGAAGAAGTAGTCAACAATAAATCCTTATGGACCATTAAAACTTCCCCCCAGCGCTGTGTATATTGATGAAACCAGCAGTAGAGAAGACCCTGAATAAGTAGTGACACCTTAGTGAATTTAATAAAATAATAAAGATCTGAATATAGACAAAGTGTGCTATACAGGTGAAACTCGAAAAATTTGAATATCGTGCAAAAGTCCATTTATTTCAGTAATGCAAATTAAAAGAAGTTGCATTAATGCAGCTTAAAATTAGAGTTTTGTGAAAAGGTTAAATATTCTAGGCTCAAAGTGTCACCCTCTAGTCAGCTAATTAATCCATATCCCCTGAGCAAAGGGGACCTGAGATTGTGACTTTGGGGTTTCATAAGCTATAAGCCATAGTCATCCAAATTATATAACAAATAAAGGTTTGAAATACCTCGCTTTGCATGTAATGAGTCTATCTCATATGTTAGTTTCACCTTTTAGGTTGCATTACTGAAATAAACTTTGCATGATATTCTAATTTTTCGAGGTTCAACTGTATACAGTATATGTAACGGGTCTCCTAGCACCCCGACCGGGTACCTCCGTTGATAGTTGCTCCTAGTGCTTTCCGAGGACTCCAAGCACTCCACTTGACACCGTACGCACTGCAGACCCCACGAACCGCCGAAGCTTGGTTGAGGTCTCACCGTCTCCTACCCACCCTGGACCTACGGCAAGGCTCCAGTGGGTGAACCCCTCCTAAAACCAGAGAGCAGGAACAGCTCTTAAAAGAGCTAGTAGTTATAGCCAGGGGAGTATAGCAAATCTCCCAGCGTATAGCAATCCCCAGCGTCGATCAGTTACCCAAACATCAGCCTCAACATGATAAAGGGTAAAACAGGAACTCTTTATTGAGGGCTACCCGCCCGTATTTATGCAGGTCCCCATCTGGTGGACACACCCCTAGGGGACCAGATGGAAGACTGTGACACAGGACAGATATGCATCAATTCAGGATACACAGACACAATACATCCCCACAATGCATCATGGTTTCCTCCTCTCTGCCCTGGAGACACCCGAGGAGTAATTCAATTATCTCTCAGGACAAAGGGAAATCGCCAATACACATGTGCGGACAACAGGACAGAAATCACCATTTAAACATACAATGTCACAACCCTTTTCAATACACAGACATTTAACATCCCAAAAAGGCACTAATTAGACCAGGAGTTCAAGTTAGTTCAAGTCCTTTGTGAACAAATGAGGCCTGGCTGATGAGAGGGCCCATAATCCTGGGGCAAGAGGCCAGCAGCCAGGCCCCTCCAAAACCCAGTGGCGAGGTTGGTTTCGCCACAGTATACAAGACTGAATTTGAGCCCTGAGGATACATTTACTAATGCCTTGTGAGACTCCCAGTTCTTACAAGAATAAGAATGAAAGGAGTGAGAATGATTGTTCTAATGTCTAGTTTACATTACCCTGGAGGCATTGGGACCAGATACTCAAGCTCTCCTCATAAGACTCTTCTGCTGCAACTTTGCTCCATAGGGACCTGCTTGGTAACCTGCCACCAACATCTAAAACAAGCTTATTTCCTAACAACATGTCCTGCCATATGAAAATACAGGAAATTTTAGAGATCAGTCGTCCTTCTTAGGTCAGGGCTGGAAAAATATTGGATTGAGAGCTAGCCACTTTGCCACTTTCTACTGATACACATTAAAGTACTGCTGGCCTATGAATCATGTCAAGTTGGCGCCTGAGGTAATCGTAACTGGCTCCCAAAGCCCAGAGCATCTTGTTCATCCATGGTGTATGTACAAATAGTGGAATCAAGTGGATTTTTGGTGGGGGTAACATTAGTTTAAAGCAGGCATGCTCAACCTGCAGCCCTCCAGCTGTTGTAAAACTACAACTCCCACAATGCCCTGCTGTAGGCTGATAGCTGTAGGCTGTTTGGGCATACTGGGAGTTGTAGTTTTGCAACAGCTGGAGGGCCGCAGGTTGATCGTGCCTGAAAGGAATACTTTGGGCAGAACGCCTACATTCATCCAACTTATAGAATATCACTAGGGCTGCACGATATGGGAATTTTGTGCGATTGCAATTAGGGCCCTAAAAATTGCGATAACGGTATGCGATGCGATATTTTAAAGGGAATTGTGCTAGAGGTCTATTTGCTTGGATTTTCCCATATGAGCCGCTGACGCGGCTGGGTATGACGCTGTTATGTGGGGGACCTGCGGAGGACGCTGTTATGTGGGGGATCTGCGGAGGACGCTGTTATGTGGGGGATCTGCGGAGGACGCTGTTATGTGGGGGATCTGCGGAGGACGCTGTTATGTGGGGGATCTGCGGAGGACGCTGTTATGTGGGGGATCTGCGGAGGACGCTGTTATGTGGGGGATCTGCGGAGGACGCTGTTATGTGGGGGATCTGCGGAGGACGCTGTTATGTGGGGGATCTGCGGAGGACGCTGTTATGTGGGGGATCTGCGGAGGACGCTGTTATGTGGGGGATCTGCGGAGGACGCTGTTATGTGGGGGATCTGCGGAGGACGCACATATAGCATCTTATGCTGGTCCCCCTCATGGCCCTATGTGTCCTAAACTGCGCACATAACTCTCCTATTCATAAAATGGCCAGCCTCTGTACTTTCACTATGAATGCACTGCAGAGAGCGGCAGCGAGCGAGCCGGCCGGCGCATGACTGACGTCACTGTCACGCTCCTCCCACTTAATTCAGGAAGCAGGAGCGTGACTAAGTGACGACAGTCACGCCCCTGCCGCCTCGGTTGCTCCCGCTCGCTGCAGTGCATTCATCGTGAAAGTAAGTACAGAGGCTGACCATTTTATCAATAGGACAGAGGACATTTTATCAAAAGGGGCCCCTTCATATATAATCGCGGCATTTTCGGGTCGATCGAATCGCCAAATCGCATTTGCCGATTATCGCGATTCGATTATCTTTGCGATATATCGTGCAGCCCTAAATATCACCAATTTCAAATTACAGAAGGGCTAACATCTCCGACACCAGATTAGAAGAAAGGGAGTAGTGTTGCTATGAAAATCTAAGGGTAGGTTCACACTTTTTCTGGAGGAGGTTTTGAAGCAAATTCTCCTGCAGGTTTTTCAGCCGAAGTGGATTTGAAAGAAATGGGAAGCAAAGGTCTTCTACTTCTCCTTCCTGCTTGATCTGCTTCTGGCTTTGGCTGAAAAAAAAATCTGATGCAAAATTTGCCTCATAATCCTCTCCAGAAAAGTGTGAACCTACCCTAAGGGGCCTTTCGCACTGCATTTTTCTGCAGATATTTGACAAAATCCAGCCGTCAGCTGAGTCTTTAATGCCTCTCATTCTTTGCGATGGGAGGCAGCGCTGAAGATAGATTTAAAGCCGAGGCGAGAAAGGACATGTCATTCCACGATCATCAGTGATGTCTCCCATTGCAAAGAACGGGAAATACGGTAGAACGGCCGGGTTTTCAGCGCAGCTGTCCGTGCCAACATTCTGGGGTACAAAACGCCATGTGAACGGCAAACACGTCAAATTGTGTGAACTGGCCCTTACAGTACTGATATGTTCTCATATTGGGCTTTTATATACGAGTATATATTTAGTACATACAGGGCTGAAGAAACCTCAGAAGTCAGGCAGGCAATTCACAGTATGGCGATATAAACAAAATATCTATCGTTGGCCAGATTTATATAGTTTATATCGCATATCGTCTATATCGCCCACCCCTAGTGTCCAGCCATGAGCCACTGTGACGAATCGGGTGAACATCTAAACGGCTGGTCGAAGTTGTGCCATCTATAGGATTAGTAAATTTGGGCCTCTGCGCCTGAGTTAGCTGTAAGTAGATCTTAAGCATGCCTACCTATCCAGTTTTTCAAGAGCAATCCATGTGAAATTAGGTTACAAGTTAGGTCACTGTGCTGGACCTTCATCTACATGGATGTCCAGAAGAGAGACCTTCTGGCAAATTCCTTTCTTAAAGAGGACCTTTCACTAGTTTAAAAACTAAAAGCTAACTATATCAGTGGGCAGAGCGGCGCCCAGGGGTCACCCTGCACTTACTAGTATGTCTGGGCGCCGCTCCGTTCGCCCGGTATAGGCTCCGGTGTCTGCAGCTCCCTCTGTTGTACTGGGCAGAGTTTTTGTATTAGGGTTGTCCCTTGCTGCAGCGCTGGCCAATCGTAGCGCACAGCTCATAGCCTGGTACTCCCAGCTCCGCCCAGTACAACAGAGGGAGCTGCAGACACCGGAGCCTATACCGGGCGAACTGAGCGGCGCCCAGACATACTAGTAAGTGCAGGGGGACCCCTGAGCGCCGCTCTGCCCACTGATATAGTTAGTTTTTTAACTAGTGAAAGGTCCTCTTTAAGCTTTTTTTTTTTATTGACTATGGAGAAAGAGTCCCGTTCAAGGGGAAGAGATATAGGACTAACCTGACATGAGCCTCTTAAAAGGGGTGAAGGAGGCTGTCTAGGGTTTAAAAGAAAACAAAAAAACACCCCACCCTCACCTGACCTGTGAAGAGAACCATACTTACCTGCTCCTCTATGCCTGGTTCCAGATCCTTTGGTCCCAGACTGTCTTCACGGCACTTCAGTCCTGGGATGTAAACTACGTGTCGTGCTGCAGCCAATGACTGGCCTCAGCAGTGGTGTGCACACATGCTGTAAGTTTACATGCAGGGAGCACAGTGAAGATAAATGATAAATGGAGACTGATGTAGCTGGAACCCAGTATGGGGGTCATGTTTATAGAGGAACAGTCACCACTCCTGACATGTCTCTTTTTAATAACTACTTGCATTCCTTATGTAATAATTTTGGAGCATCTATTTTCAAGATTCTATTATTCCAACTTGAAGTTTATGCATGACCTGCCAACCGTCTGTAATGAAGACCCAGATGGGTGTTCCTTGTGGAGGGTGTGTCCCTGCACAGTCGACACTGGCTGAACTGATTGGGTAGTGTCAGACTGGACAGGGACAACCCCCCCACTGGTATCATCTAGTGATCAGCAACCCTCGACACTCCAGCTGCGAAACTACAATTCCCAGAACGCAAACATGCTCGGCTGTTCTCCTCACTCCCACAGAAGTGAATGAAGCATTCTGGGAGTTGTAGTCTCTAAACAGCTGGAGTGTCGGAGGTTGCAGATCCCTGATCTGGTAGAGCAAAGGTCAGCCAAACCTGCTGATTTTGGTAGGACCGTCCAACTATCATATATGTATGGGGTGTGTACTAACTCTTTCCCAGAAATCGAGAGATCTCAACATGTCCAATCCTTGGTTCTCACAGGAGGTGACCAGGAGATCCTTAAATCACTTCTCAACATTAAGAACACTAAACCTACGCATGTATTCATATTTTCAACTTTTTCCCACATTAGTTATATTCAATATTTGTAGATAAAATTAAAATAATTGCAACATATTTCATTTCCCGCTAAGTTATGCTAAATTCACAACTAAAGCTTTCTGTTATTCTGTTAAAGAACAAAAAAAAAAAAAAAAAGTGTCTGCTAATATCACCATTGATTTCAGTACCATCGGTAGGTGATCATTTTTACAGATGTGTTTGTAAATCTTTCCAGTCAATATTGTTGAAATATGAAGCTATGTTACCATCATATAGGCTCCATTACAGTTCCATCATATCTCATGAAACCAATGGAAACCTCATATAGGTTCCATCTAGAGATGAGCGAATTTCATATTTTGAAATTCGTTCACGCTTCGTTTATTGGTAAAAGTTGAATTGCGTTATGGATTCCCTTACCACGGACCATAACGCAATTCTGTGACGGAATGCATAACTGAATGCCTTTAGAGGCATTCCGTTATTCATGCCAACATAATAGAAGTCTATGGGCTGCAAAATGGATCCGTTATGCACGGAAACAGGACAGATCCGTTATGTAGGAGAGGATTCCCCTGCATAACGGGACAGATCTGTTATGCAGCCCATAGACTTCTATTATGACGGAATGAATAACGGAATGCCTCTAAAGGCATTCCGTTATGCATTCCTTCACAGAATTGCGTTATGGTCCGTGGTAAGGGAATCCATAACGCAATTCACCTTTTACGAGTAAACAAATCGCAACTGAATTTCATAACTGGAAATTCGCTCATCTCTAGTTCCATCACATCAACCTAAAGGTTCTTTCATATCACATCAACCAATGGAAACGTCCTATAGGGTCCGTCATATCACATGAAACCAAGGGAAATATCATATAGGGCAGTGGTGGCAAACCTATGGCACGGGTGCCAGAGGCAGCACTCAGAGCCATCTCTGTGGACACCCACACCCTGGATAAAGTCTATGGTGTATCAATATGCCTTAGACTTTTACTGCCATTCATCATCAGAGGGCGGACTATGAACAGCACAGGCAGTACACTGAATGTAGGCAGGCTATTATAGCTAAGTGATAAAGTACATGGAAGATATACTACACTGCTCAAAAAAATAAAAGCTAACACTTAAACAACACAATGTAACTCCAAGTCAATCACACTTCTGTGAAATCAAAGTGTCCACTTAGGAAGCAACACTGAGTGACAATCAATTTCACATGCTGTTGTGAAAATGGGATAGACAACAGGTGGAAATTATAGTCAATTAGCAAGACACCCCCAATAAAGGAGTGGTTCTGCAGGTGGTGATCACAGACCACTTCTCCTCAGTTCCTATGCTTCCTGGCTAATGTTTTGGTCACTTTTGAATGCTGGCGGTGCTTTCACTCTAGTGGTAGCATGAGACGGAGTCTACAACCCACACAAGTGGCTCAGGTAGTGCAGCTTATCCAGGATGGCACATCAATGCGAGCTGTGGCAAGAAGGTTTGCTGTGTCTGTCAGCGTAGTGTCCAGAGCATGGAGGCGCTACCAGGAGACAGGCCAGTACATCAGGAGACGTGGAGGAGGCCGTAGGAGGGCAACAACCCAGCAGCAGGACCGCTACCTCCGCCTTTGTGCAAGGAGGAACAGGAGGAGCACTGCCAGAGCCCTGCAAAACGACCTCCAGCAGGCCACAAATGTGCATGTGTCTGCTCAAATAGTCAGAAACAGACTCCATGAGGGTGATATGAGGGCCCAACGTCCACAGGTGGGGGTTGTGCTTACAGCCCAACACCGTGCAGGACGTTTGGCATTTGCCAGAGAACACCAAGATTGGCAAATTCGCCACTGGCGCCCTGTGCTCTTCACAGATGAAAGCAGGTTCACACTGAGCACATGTGACAGACGTGACAGAGTCTTGAGACGCCGTGGAGAACGTTCTGCTGCATGCAACATCCTCCAGCATGACCGGTTTGGCATTGGGTCAGTAATGGTGTGGGGTGGCATTTTTTTGGAGGGCCGCACAGCCCTCCATGTGCTCGCCAGAGGTAGCCTGACTGCCATTAGGTACCGAGATGAGATCCTCAGACCCCTTGTGAGACCATATGCTGGTGCGGTTGGCCCTGGGTTCCTCCTAATGCAAGACAATGCTAGACCTCATGTGGCTGGAGTGTGTCAGCAGTTCCTGCAAGACGAAGGCATTGATGCTATGGACTGGCCCGCCCGTTCCCCAGACCTGAATCCAATTGAGCACATCTGGGACATCATGTCTCGCTCTATCCACCAACAGTCTGTTGCACCACAGACTGTCCAGGAGTTGGCAGATGCTTTAGTCCAGGTCTGGGAGGAGATCCCTCAGGAGACCATCCGCCACCTCATCAGGAGCATGCACAGGCGTTGTAGGGAGGTCATACAGGCACGTGGAGGCCACACACACTACTGAGCCTCATTTTGACTTGTTTTAAGGACATTACATCAAAGTTGGATCAGCCTGTAGTGTGTTTTTCCACTTTCATTTTGAGGGTGACTCCAAATCCAGACCTCCATGGGTTGAAAAATTTGATTTCCATTTTTTTATTTTTGTGTGATTTTGTGGTCAGCACATTCAACTATGTAAAGAACAAAGTATTTCAGAAGAATTTTTAATTAATTCAGATCTAGGATGTGTTATTTTTGTGTTCCCTTTATTTTTTTGAGCAGTGTATATTAGTATTCAGGTTAAATTGCCGTGTTGGCACTTTGCGATAAATAAGTGGGTTTTGAGTTGAGGTTTGGGCACTCGGCCTCTAAAAGGTTCACCATCACTGATATAGGTTCCATCATATCACATGAAACCAATGAAAACGTCCTGAAAGTTCTTTAATATCAAATGAAACCAATGGAAACGTCCTATAGGTTCCATCATATCACATGAAACCAATGTAAATCTTATATAGGTTCCATCATATCACAAGAAACAAAGTTTACATAACTTCACCATTTGAACAAGGTGACATATAATGTAATATCACATGAGGGTAAAGCCACACATTCAGGTTTCTTGATGCAGTTTTGGAAGCCAAAAAAGTGGAGAAGTTGTATCTGCTCTTTATACCTTTTCTGCTTTTATGATCCACTCCTGATTTTGGCTTTGAAAACTGCAACAGGAAACCTGAACATATGGCCGTACCTTTAGGGTAGGTTCATACGCATTTATTTGGAGGAGGTTTTAAAACAGAATTTCCGGCAGTTTTCTCGAACAAAGCCAGAAGTGGATCCAAAAGGAAGGAGAAGTACAAGCCCTTATTTACGATTCATTTCAAATCCGCTTTGGCTGAGAAACTTGCAGGAAATCTTCCTCAAAGGGTACAGCCAAACAGAATTTTTTGGATGAGGTTTTGAAGAAGATCTGCCTGCAGGATTTTCTGCCAAAGCCAGAAGTGGATTTGAAAGTTATAGGAAATATAAAGGAGGGATTTTTGCGGATCGGATTCAGACCCATTCATTTCAATGGCCCCACAAAAGATGCGTACTGTCCGTTCCGTGGCCCCGCGATAAAAACAGAACATGTCCTATTCTTTTCCGGACAAGAATAGGCATTTTTATGATGGAGAAGGATGTTCCGTTCCACAAAATGCGGAAGGCACAAAGCTGGTATCTGTGTTTTGCGGATCTGCAATTAGAGGTCCAGGAAAACAGATATGGTCGTGTGAACGAGCCCTTACACTTCTCCTTCCGTCTCTGGCTGAAAGTCCTGCAGAAAGATCGGCTTCAAAAAAACTGTGTGTGGCCAAGAGAACCTATCCTAAATCTACCTTGTAATCTGGACCACCACCGCTCATAAATGCAGATAATAGAAAGATCTAAGGGAATATGCATTTACAAGATACAAAAGCATAGTTTCATCTCTGAACCATATTCCATGGACGGAAATTTAGAGAACTGCAAAAATAACACTTCTCTAATTATATTTTTGAAATGTGTCCTTCAGGGTGGTTTCACATTAGGGTTTCACACTTCAGCATGCTTTTTTGTGGTGTTTTTTTTTTTTTTTTTTTTAACAGTGAAATATGATTATGCTATGCCACTCTTGTTTGGGACCGCGCTGCCAGAGGAGGCAGGCATGGTCATAAATTAAAAGCATTCTCTGGCAGTCCATGTACTAAATTGAAAGTACTTCAGCTTGGGGCCGCCGCAGATTTCAGTCGTCAGTTACACCATTTTCTGGAGTAAAGGATGATGAATGTGCCAGAGCTAATGGCCCCATCTAACCCCACCCCACCAGAACACCTTAAAGAAGCATTCACACAACCGCGCCGCAAAACACGGAAGGCCCGTTAAAGAGATGCCTATTCTTGTCTGCAAAACAGGCAAGAATAGGACATACGCTACCTTTTTTGCGGGGCCACGTAACGGAGTAACGAATGAGGACAGCACAAGTCATGCTGTCCGCATCTTTTGCGGCCCCGTTAAAATGAATGGGTCTGCACCCGTTCCGCAAAATTGCGGAACGGATGCATACCCATTAATTCTGTTGTGTGAATGCGAGAGCAGCATAAAAACACCAATTCTGACTAAATTTGGTAGCAACAGCTTAACAGTTTAAACAGTGGCCTAACCAAGGCAAAAAAAAAGTGCCATACTTAGACCATACCACATAAAGGATGTGACCAAAAATACACCAAGAGTAAAGAATAATTCCACACAAAAAAAAGGTTTGTACCAATTTTTTTTTAATTCCCTATTGACTGACAGAATTATTTTTTTTTAAATACGTTACTGAAAAAGTCTGATTAATTGCCCAAACATGACCAATAGCGCTAGACTGGTGCTTGTTTTTACTTTCATTTTCACTTTGCAATTATTGGGAAGAGATCCCTCTTGCAGTCATTGGTTCGAAGCTGTACATATGCTCATACAGTACACTATGTATGTCGACAGCATATCCAGTATGTACAAAGTGATATGCTGAAAGGGTGATTGGTGGGCATGTTTACACAGGGCCGTGATTGGGAACAAAAGGTTTGCAAAGGTTGCCATACACATTAGGCTACTTTCACACTAGCGTTTTTGCTGGATCCAGGAGGTCCAGCAAAATCGCTTCCGTTACTGATAATACAACCATCTGCATCCGTTATGAACGGATCCGGTTGTATTATCTTTCACATTGCCAAGACGGATCCGTCATGAACACCACTGAAAGTCAATGGAGGACGAATCAGTTTTCTATTGTGGCAGAGAAAACGGATCCGTCCCCATTGACTTGCATTGGGGGTAATGCCAGATCAGTCTTGCTCTGCATCCCAGGATGGAAAGCAAAATACATGTTGCGGTTTTCTCTCCGGTATGGGAACGCAACTAAACGAAACGGAATGCATTTTGGAGCACTCTGTTCTGTTCAGTTCAGTTTTGTCCCCATTGACAATAAATGGGGGCAAAACTGAAGCGTTTTTTTCCAGTATTGATCCCCTATAACGGAACTTAATACCGGAAAACTTAAACGCTAGTGTGAAAGTAGCCTTAGTGTGCATAGTACAATAGGGATGGAGGGGTTAAAAAAAAATAAAAATAAAAATAATTAAACTCCCCTTAATCCACTTGTTCGCACAGCCAGCATCTCTTCTGTCTTCTTCTTTGAGGAATAGGACCTTTGATGACGTCACTGCGCTCATCACATGATCCATCACCATGGTGATGAATCATGTGACGGACCATGTGATGAGCGTAGTGACGTCATCAAAGATCCTATTCCTCAAAGAAGACAGAAGAGATGCCGGCTGCGCGAACAAGTGGATTAAGGGGAGTTAAATTATTTTTTTTATTTTTTTTAACCCCTCCAGCCCTATTGTACTATGCATTCTGTATTCAGAATGCTATTATTTTCCCATATAACAATGTTATAAGGGAAAATAATAGCAATCTACACAACCTTGAACCCAAACCTGAACTTCTGTGAAGAAGTTCGGGTCTGGGTACCACATTCCGTTTTTTATCACGCGCGTGCAAAACGCATTGCACCCGCACGATAAAAACTGAACAACGGAACGCAATCAAAACTGACTGCAATTGCAAACCTACTCGCGCGGGTTTGCCGCAACGCATCCGGACCTTATCCAGACACGCTAGTGTGAAAGAGGCCTTAGTCTAAAGTTGATCAAAACAGACTATTTCAACCAAAACGCTCATTCGTCGGGTGAAATTTAACAATGAATTAGCTGACCAGTTAGGCCTCTTTGAAATTTTCCTCAGATAGTCAAGAGGGGCCTGGATGTATTTCTGGAGTGTAATAATATTACAGGCTATGGCTACTAGAGAGGGGTCGTTGATCCGGAGAGTTATCTGATTGCCTGATTGGAGTCGGGAAGGAATTTTTTCCCCCTTAAAGAGGACCTTTCATCGGTCCAAACATTGTAAGATAACTATCAGGCTGTGTAGAGCGGCGCCCCGGGATCTCACTGCACTTACTATTATTCCGGGGCGCCGCTCCGTTCTCCCGCTATGTCCCCCGGTATTTTCGCTATATTGGTTATACTAGGCGGATTCTGCCCTGTTTCTCCCAGGCTGTGAGCTCTGTGCTGGACAGCGCTACAGCCTGGGAGAAGGAACGCCCAGGGAGAAACAGGGCAGACTCTGCCTAGTATAACCAATTCAGCGAAAATACCGGGGGACATAGCGGGAAAACAGAGCGGCGCCCCGGAATAATAAGTGCAGCGAGATCCCGGGGCGCCGCTCTACACAGCCTGATAGTAATCTTATAATGTTTGGACCGATGAAAGGTCCTCCTTAAAGGGAGTCTGTCACCACATTTGGGCATATTAGACCGATCAAATAGGGTTATATGATCCACCCAGAACTTAAAAACGGTACCTTTGTTGTAGAAAACGGACTTTTCTTTTAGCCGAAAATGAACTTATAAGGTTATGTTAATGAGCCCTCTCAAGTGCCCAGGGCGGTCTCTCAATCCTCGGAGCCCCAGGCAGCACCTCCTAAACGGCTCATAACCCCGCCCTCCGTGCGCCTCTGCCCACCCGTTTACTCCCCTCCCCTGTCCTTTTCCACTGCGGCTGTGCGGTCCAAATCGTGGCGGGCGCATACGCAGTAGGTATCGCGATGCCCTGCCAGGAGCGGGCATCGCATGCGCCCGCTACGATTTGGACCGCACAGCCGCAGTGGAAAAGGACAGGGGAGGGGAGTAAACGGGCGGGCAGAGGCGCACGGAGGGCGGGGTTATGAGCCATTTAGGAGGTGCTGCCTGGGGCTCCGAGGATTGAGAGACCGCCCTGGGCACTTGAGAGGGCTCATTAACATAACCTTATAAGTTCATTTTCGGCTAAAAGAAAAGTCTGTTTTCTACAACAAAGGTACCGTTTTTAAGTTCTGGGTGGATCATATAACCCTATTTGATCGGTCTAATATGCTGAAATGTGGTGACAGACTCCCTTTAAGTGGGGAAAATTGGCTTCTACCTCAGTTTTTTTTTGCCTTCCTCTGGATCAACTTGCAGGATAACAGGCCGAACTGTATGGAGAAATGTCTTTTTTCGGCCTTATGTACTATGTTACTAGTCGGATGAAAGTTATTTCTTTGAAAGACGTTTCCCGTAAAGATCTTAGGGGTCATTTATTAGGGGACTTGGGACTATTTTAGTCGCAAGTCCCTTTTTTACCGGCCGTGTGACAAAATTAAGTTGCATGGCCGGTTTTACGCCATGTTTGGCAGTTGGGTGGAAAGGGGCATGTTGGGGGACAGGGACTTCGGCCCCAGAAAATGTACTAATATTTACAGGTGCCAAGCGCACAGACTGCCGTAGGTGCGCCTTAGTCATCAGAAGGCGCACGTCTCTTGAGTTTGGCTACTTTACGACAGCACCGTAGGTGAATCCATGACCGCCGTAAAAAGCCGATCTTCGTAAATGACCCCGCCTGGCTTCATTGTATGTAAATATATGGGCAGTTTGAACTGTAATGACCAATATGGAGTAAAATGTGTCTGAGGAACCATAGTTTACCACATGATTGTCTGTTCAACCGCCATGTAAAATTGCAGATCTGCTAAAAGACAGCAATGGGTGGGGGGGGGGGGGGCAGATTTATTATTGAAAATGCATCCATTTTTTGGCGCAATTTAAGCCCAATAAGTATACATGCCTTGCACTGGATTTATCAAGTGTTTTAGACACTTTTCTAGCCTTTTTATGTCACCTAACATGGAAGTTTGCTTTGCTGAAGGGGCCTTGGCTTTGATGGAAGGGGGCATAGCTAAAATGCTCCTCCGTGTGCCCAACATTCTGGCGTATTTCTGGAGTAAAACTATGCCGACTTATGAGTGGTGAAAACTGAGATTAGACCATCTAAAGAAGCAATAGATTTATTATGCATATTGTAGGGCCTCATGCACACAACCATATTTTTCATCCGTGTGAAACCGGCATTTTTTATCCATAGCACACTGACTGACCATTCATTTCCATGGAACCAATCACATATCCGTCTTTTTGGCCATTCTGCAAGTATAAAACATGGGGGGGTCATTTATCAAACTGGTGTAAAGCAAAACTGGCTTAGTTGCCTATAGCAACCAATCAGATTCCTCCTTTTTTTTTTCCAAAGGAGCTGTCCAAAATGATAGCAGGAATCCGATTGGTTGCTGTGGGCAATTAAGCCAGTTATACTTTACACCAGTTTGATAAATGACCCCCCATGTCTTTTGGTCCTTACTGTGGATATGAATGTGAAAAATATAGAATGCACACAAAAAGCGCCCATATTTTGCGGATCCAAACTTTGGACACGCTGTGTGCACGAATCCCTCATTTTAAACAGTATTAGGGTACTTTCACACTTGCAGCAGAGGATTCCGTCGCCGGAACTGCCTGCCGGATCCGGGAATCCTGACGCATGGCATTTGTCAGACGGATCCGGATGTGGATCCATCTGAAAAATGCACTGAAATACCGGATCTGTCTCTCCGGAAAAACTGATCCGATATTTATTTATTTTTGCATTTTTTAAAGGTCTGCGTATGCGCAGACCGGAAAACCGGATCCGTTTTGCCGGATCCGGCACTATTACATTTCAATGGATCCGGCATTCCGGCAAGTGTTCAGTATTTTTGGCCGGAGAGAAAACTGCAGCATGCTGCGGTATTTTCTCCGGCCAAAAAAACGTAAGAGGGACTGAACTGATGAATACTGAGCGGATTGCTCTCCATTCAGAATGCATTAGGATAAAACTGATCAGTTTTTTTCCGGTATTGAGCTCCTGTGACCGGACTCAATACCGGAAAAGAAAACGGCTGGTGTGAAAGTGCCCAATCTGGAGGCTTTCTCCACAGCACGGAAGGTTATTACACTACTACATAAGTAATTCCTGTATACGAGAGCAGTTCCTCCACATAAGGCACTTACTGCACTAATGACTGCAGATATCTCTCCAGACACAGGCCCAGATATTCCCATCTATCATGTGTACAAATGACCAGAAATCACAAGAACCCGCAGCATCCCATGAGCCGTCCACTCTACACAATCAATACACCTCTGCAGATTTTTACAGGAGGTCAAGATAGGACCGGAAAGCGGCCAAGACAATGCCCAACGTATGGGCAGCTCGGCACAGACCAGCAAAGGGTTAAACATAGATATATCTAACGAATCCATTGCGTATAGTGTACTACGGTGGTCTCCTCTTCTGTACGGCACTGCAGACTACGTTGGCGCTATACTCCTCGCCGGCAGTCACCTTCTGCTTTTCCCCAAATCATTTAACCTTTTCATGACTGGTTTAGCTGAAAACAGCAAATTCACATATAGCTCAGGAGGATGGGGAAAGTTGGAATATGGGAAAGAACAAGGCCCAGTCTCTTCATGACATAACATTCCTCCATATCTGCTGGGGGCACTCAACAATGCCATCAGGGCATTAATCTGATGCCCAATGCCAGTCTACGGTAGGCGAGCTATTGGAGGTTGTCAGGACTGAGCCAGGCTTACCAGATAGTGATTTGTAATACGGTACCTATAATCTATAGGCATGGATGCAGCACACCGATAACGATCCCATCCATTATTACTACTATCTCACAATATATTCTTCTTAGAACCGACACCATGGCTCATCCTGAGCCTCCTGGTTCACAATCAGCACTATTGATAGGTTAGACAGGTGTAAATCGAACCACTCATACGCATGTATATACTGTGACAACCCGATTAACCCCTCTGGAGCTGTGACAACCCCAACCCCTGCGTGACAACCCTTACGGGGCTGCAATACCCGGCATCGGTGGTTGTCATTTCGGTAAATCCAGACAGATGCGATTTGATGGGGAAATGCTGCGCACAGAAACCACTTCTGCTTATTAGAGAAGTCTGACTATGCTGGTTCATCATGAGAATATTGGTCACTGGGGACAGGATGCAATACTCAGCATAATGGTGGAAAGGGGGGTCAAGAAGCCTTGCGGCTGGGCAATGCCACCCTGTACAGAACAGATAGATATATATGTTACAGACCATCCAAACAGGAGTGCTTGCCTTGCCTTCTCCTAGATCTGCAGAGGCCCCCAGCCATCACCAAGCCAATGCTCACTGCTGGCCAGGCCTATGTCCCCAGCCCTGGGGCAGCACCCCTCACAGCATGTCCACTCACCTCACAGCAGGGTGGCACAGGGTGGCTAGCTGGCTCCTCTTCCCTGCCCTCCTCCTTTAATGCAGTGCCCCGGCTGCTGCTCCTCCCGGCATGCGATCCCTTCCCAGATAAACTCATCCACGGCCACTGGGATGAGACTGCGGCCAGAAGACAGTGATCACAGGAAACAATGCGATCGTCCAAGTGTCAAGGTGAGGGAGGAAAGAAAGGGAAGGGGCTGAGGCTGCCTAGGATCCAGTGGGTGCCCCCTCTCCTGCGCCGTGCCTACAGATCAGTGCCAGCTTACTGCCGCCCCTTCTCCCTTCCATCAATGCTGACCGGCCCTGCCAGTCTCCCTATCCCGGAAAGTCAGGAGTTGTTACTGTTGCCAGCAGCTGCTGGTGGCCATTTTTAATCTTTATTCCTCCTCCCTCTTCCTGACTCTTCCCTCTCCCTCCGTCCGTCCCTCCCTTCCCCCTCCGCCGTGTGATGACAGTGCCTGGCTCCTCTCTCCCTGTGTGGATGGCGCTGAGGAGAATGGCTGCGCACTTCCCTCCATGTCTGCTGCAGGCCATACCCTGGCCAGCCTCAGCCTGGACCATGCTCCATGACAATGTGCCCTCTAAATCCACATACATGGAACATCTAGAAAAGGTGAACTATGCAAACAGGGATGGCCCAGAAAAAAAAACTAAAAGTGGCCCTATGTTGTAAGGGCCCGGCACAGGCGGTTGTGATGACGTCATTGTGCCACCTGTAGCCTGGCGCTGGCAGCCATCATGGTACTGTTTCACAACCGCCATACCATTCATTACCCCATAGACTCCAAGTCTAGTGGTCTCTAGAAGACACACGAGCGAGTTTTCCGTCAGGGCGCGATGCGTGACTGAATCCTGACCCATTGGTTTTTCACGCAATATTTTTGCGTTCAGGAAAAAAATCGCAGCATGTTCTATATTCTGCGTTTTGCACACAGCCCTGGCTCTATAGAAGTGAATGGGGATTGCGTGAAAAACAGAAGACGTCTGGGTGCAATGTTTTTTTACTGATGGGTTCTAGGAGATGTAGATTGTTATTCTTCAGTTTATTTTTTTTTCACGCGAGTGAAAAACACATCAAAAACTGAACACAATCGCAGACAATAGTTTTTTTTCCTGAACAGATCCTGACACAGTCAATATCGATTGTGTGAAAGAGGCCCAAGGGTGAATGGTGGAGCAGGGTCCCACCACTATGTTCAGCTGTATTGGCATCCACAGTTGAATTTGGGAGGGCATCTGCGGCCGTCAGCTGGGTACATAAGTAGGGGGGATCATTGGACTGTCATGGGCTCTGCCCATGGCCAAGAAGAGGGCTCGAGTGGCCCCCTGGGTATCGGCCCACTGGGAAGTCTCCCAGTTGGTTTTATGGCCAGTCTGCTCCAGTATGCAAAATATTACCCATACTGATCTTCTGAATCATGCGTGTTTTGAAATAGAACGCCGTTGTACGCAACAGTGAAGAAGCCCTAAGTCAGATGGATTGAGGTTTCTGTTCTATAGCCAAAGCCACCCGAATCAGATCCAACGTACGACTGACGCCAGTGACAACCAAAGGACTCCCATGGAGATAACGGGGTGATCAGATTCCTCCAAGGTCTTCGTCATTTTGAACACTGCTATATTTCCTGTAAGTGACTGAATCTACCACCATATCAGAACAATCGAAGAGCTGGGTGACACCTGAGAGTCAATATGGAAGCTAGGGCAAGGGCAAATTGGAGGCTAGCCGGCCTTCCCCAAACAGAGGAGGTCAACTCAAGGATTTCTCTACTTAGTCAAATTCCAAAATTAAGTTGGCAGCATTTTCCTTCCTCCTGTGCTTACATTTCAGTGGAATATGGTGGTTGTATCACTTGGGAGCAGTAAATTCATTTATGTACGGTACAAAAGTATGTATGTACAGATAGTACTACCGCCACATATATCACTATAAATGTTGGCACAGATAGTACTGTTTTTCCCTGCCAATAATATAGGTACAAAAGCAATGCCTCCTTTTATATCCCTGTAAATGCTGTATCCACGGATAGTACTTCTTCTCCATGTATATGCTGTGACCGTGGATAGTACTGCTTCTCCCTGTAAATGCTTTAAACATGGATAGTACTGCTTCTCCCTGTAAATACTTTAAACATGGATAGTACTGCTTCTCCCTGTAAATGCTGTAACCACGGATAATACTGCTTCTCCCTGTAAATGCTTTAAACATGGATAGTACTGCTTCTCCCTGTAAATGCTGTAACCACGGATAATACTGCTTCTCCCTGTAAATGCTTTAAACATGGATAGTACTGCTTCTCCCTGTAAATGCTTTAAACATGGATAGTACTGCTTCTCCCTGTAAATGCTGTAACCACGGATAATACTGCTTCTCCCTGTAAATGCTGTAACCACGGATAGTACTGCTTCTCCCTGTAAATGCTGTAGCTACAGATAGTACTGCTTCTCCCTGTAAATGCTTTAGCCACAGATAGTACTTCTTCTCCCTGTAAATGCTGTAACCACGGATAATACTGCTTCTCCCTGTAAATGCTTTAAACATGGATAGTACTGCTTCTCCCTGTAAATGCTGTAACCACAGGTAGTATTGCTTCTCCCTGTAAATGTTGTACCCACGGATAGTACTGCTTCTCCCTGTAAATGCTGTAACCACGGATAGTACTGCTTCTCCCTGTAAATGCTGTAGCCACAGATAGTACTGCTTCTCCCTGTAAATGCTTTAGCCACAGATAGTACTTCTTCTCCCTGTAAATACTGTAGCCACAGATAGTACTGCCTCTCCCTGTAAATGCTGTAACTATGGAAAGTACTGCTTCTCCCTGTAAATGCTGTAGCCACAGATAGTACTGATTCTACCTGTAAATGCTGTAACCACGCTTAGTACTGCTTCTCCCTGTAAATGCTGTAACCATTTATAGTACTGCTTCTCCTTTTAGACTCTTTAACCACTGTAGCCATGAGTAGTACTTCTCGTACCTGTAAATACTGGAACTACAGATAGTAATGCTTCTCCCTGTAAATGCTGTAACTATGTATAGTACGAGTACGTCTTCTCCTTGTAGACTCTGACCGTGGATAGTACTGCTTCTCCCTGTAAATGCTGTAACCATGGATAGTACCGCTTCTCCCTGTAGATGCTGTGACCGTGGATAGTACTGCTCCCTGTAAATGCTGTAACCATGGATAGTACTGCTTCTCCCTGTAAATGCTGTAACCATTTATAGTACTGCTTCTCCCTGTAAATGCTGTAACCATGCATAGTGCTGCTTCTCCCTGTAAATGCTGTAACCACGTATAGTACTGCTTCTCACTGTAAATGCTGTAACCACGTATAGTACTGCTTCTCCCTGTGAATGCTATACCACGGATAGTATTGCTTCTCCCTGTAAACGCCATAACCACACATAGTACTGCTTCTCCCTGTAAATGCTGTAGCCACGCATAGTACTGCTTCTCCCTGTAAATGCTGTAACCACGCATAGTACTGCTTCTCCCTGTAAATGCTGTAACCACGCATAGTACTGCTTCTCCCTGTAAATGCTGTAGTCACATGTAGTGTACATGCAAAATAAGTTCTTACCCCCCAGCCATCTGATGTCAGCTAGCAAGGGAGGAAGCCCCAGGGTTCAAGGAGGCCCCAGGTGGATAAAGTCACACCTCAACCAGCCAGGTTTGAGGCAAGCTAATCCTGCAGGAAAACCCCCCAGCAGGAGGTCTCAGCCCTTGCCCAGGATCAATGATACCTCCCAGACATGTTGGCACCTACATTTCATAAGGAATTATGAATCGTCCGTCCATCCCAGGCATAATTCGGTTATCTTTTTGCGATCCTGGGACAAATCCGAACATCCACGTGGGCCTGGCTTGATGCTAGGATGCCTGGGAGGGGAGATATACATATCTCCCCACAGAAACCAAATAACGGTACCATGTTTGGACTCTAGTTGTAGCCAGAACCCAGGCGGATCAATTGGGCCTGGAACCATCTTCCTGCGACATTCTAGTCTGGGGCTATGAGCCCTAAGGGGTCTTATGGGTCATTTTCTGCCAGCACCAGAGAAGGAGGGGTGGACCCTACCCATAGACGGGGGCGGCCGGCTACAGGTCATAAGCCCATGCAAGCCAGTGGACAGTGTCTTTTCTGAAGGGGGTCACATCGTGCCAATGTGTCACGGCCTATGGTGTGCGCTGTGACACTGTTGCTACACTTGCAGTTGCCCGCGGCAACGTGTTGCTGTGTGTGCATGCGGTGGCAGTGTCTCGGCCTTCTGGGTGATTGCTGTGACATGGTTGCCACGCATGTTGTTGCCTGCGGCAACGTGTAGCTTTCCATGCTTGTGTGTGCACTTCCCCTTTAAGTGGCTTTCTCCCCTTGTCTGGTGTTGGAAAGGTTAACTGCCTTCCTAGTGTTTTAACAATGGGTTTATGTGTGTGTGGGTGTGGCTGCTTGGGTTATTTAGCCTCTGCTGGATGTCTGAAGCTGGGGGGTACTCCAGCCATGGTGTATGCTGGAGCTATCTTCCTGGCATATTCCATCTGTCCAGTGAGGGCCACCCTTGTGGTCAGAGAAGATGTTAAGATTATGTTCTTGTGGTGTCTCACGTTATTGCAGCTATGGTGTCCTGGGTTCCTGTGTGGTTTGTGGTGTGTGCTGTGTCCTTTTATGCTGGTGTGGACATCAGCATTTGTGCACGGGTTCCAGTCAGTGTGTCTGTGGCAGGTAGGTGTGGTACTGGTTTCACTTACCTGCCATTTCCATATGCTGTATGTGTTCCCCTCTCCTTGCAGCTTGGCCAGTGGAGACTCCTGTTCGTCCATGTTGTGGAGGAACAGGTCGTCTTATCCTGCTCCTAGTCCAGGGATTTCCTGAGGGTTAGTAGGGCCCCGAGGTTACGGAGTATGAGCCCTCCTACCATCTGGGTTGGCTCATACGGTTAGGAGTCAGGGTCAGAATTAGGGACGCATTAGGAGGTGACCTGATCCCGGCGTCCTGGCCTAGCAGCTACCCGTTATCCCTTTGATACCGCACGGTGGGGGGTTTCACAATGTGTTTGGAGAGACCGGGAACCAGCTGACATCACTGCCCCCGCGTGACTGCAGCCAAGGACTATTCTACCCTCATAACCCAAAGGAACTTTCATCTACCTGGTAACTGACTTTTGCTTGGCTTAACCCTGTTGTACCTATATAATCTGTATCTGTAACCTCAGACCACTGTATATATTCTCTGTGTGTATAGTGTTATATCTAGTGTGCCCTTAAGGCGATTAAATATATAATTTAATCTTGTGCTATCTTGTATCTCGATCACGAATTTCCACGTCCGTGTTTCGGCCTCGATCACGAATTTCCACGTCCGCGGGTTGGTTTCTCTCCCTATATAATACCGTTAGTTGACCGGGCTTATATCAAACGAGAAGCTGGTGGCAGATTTCCCGGGCTGAGACAGCGCTGTTTTCACTGCGGCAGTGAAAAGGCTCTCTCAGCTTGTTGCCTATCTGTGTCCTCGTGGACAGGAGGTGTCTGTGTAAACTATACCAAGCTGACCTTATCTGCCCCTCCGGAGGGCGTAATGTCACGCTTTTGGTAACAAGTGACCATACTGCGTCTCGTTGATCTCGACGTAAGTGACGTCAAGCGGGCACGAGGCGTAGTATTCGTCACATATTGGTGGCAGCAAAGTGGGATTGAGACACTAGTGAGTGTGGGACCCATACTCCCAGACACTAAAGACGACCAGCAGTAGCTTTTTCCGCTGGAGTCTTAAGATCAGCTCAACACTAGACAGTCTGAGTGCAAATACAATAAGGTGTGAGTGCATCAGGTGGCAGTCTGTGTTAGTGACCATCCGTGGCAATGATGGCCAGTTACACACGAAGCAAGGCTAAGGAGATAGCCGAGGCTATGAATGATGGCGGGGAGGACGCAGTCCAGATAGGGGGCCGAGAGGAGGTAGAAGGCAACTTTATTCAAGGTGAAGGGGAGCACAGGCACAGCTACTCAAGGAGCCAGTTGCCGGAGGTGAGGTCCGCGGTGGGCCTCACTCCACCTGCCCATCCCCACAGCCTGGCAGGCTCGGCTGCTCTCCTACAAGATGCCTTGGACCATCTCCAGGCCGGAGATCAGGCAGCCTCAGAGCTCCTCCTGGTGGCTGCAGAACGTCGGGAGAAAGCAGAAGCTGCAGAGCGAGAACGTCTTTCGCATGCAGATCGTGAGCACCAGCTACAAATGCTCCAGCTGAAGCACCAATTCCAGCAACCCGATGTGAGTCTCCAGAGGTCCGGAATCCCAAAATGCAGGCGGAGGACTTTCCCCTACTGGACAAGGATGGGGACCTGGACACCTTTTTGTTGGCATTTGAGACGGCCTGCCATCAGTACCAGCTGCCAGAGGACCAGTCGGTCAGATTCCTCACGCCACGGGTCAGAGAAAAAGCCCTTGTGTCACGGATGATGTTGCAGATAGCTGGAACTTATAAATAAACATCCGACTGGCTTGATCCCAAACTAAGGAGCATATGGGTGAGCCCTATAAAACCTTAAGAGCTCTCCCTGACTGCTATGCCCATGCAAGGGTCTCATTGGTAGACGATTGCATGCCCACGTACCTAAGACTGTGTGACACCTGAAAACCCTATAATAGTGAGGGAACACGACCACCGGCTCCCTGCACTTAATACGGATGGAGTCAGGGTCACCTAGAATCAAGCCAGCAAGGAAACACAAATAAAGGAAAGGACTTATCTGAGCAAACAGCAGTAGCAGCCTCCAGCAGTGAACACCTCATCCAGAAAGTAGTATAAACCGCAAAGTGAGGCAGTATGGGAAGGAATATAAAGGGAGACAATTAGTCTAAATGGGTGACACCTGGGAGAAGGAAAGGAGATGAGAAAGTGAAACCAAAACAAAGAACGTCATGCAAGAGGTAGAGAAGTACGTCTCCCAGACCTTCTCACAGAACTGGCGGTGACAGTACCCCTCCCTCTACGGCTGGACTCCGGACAATCAGAGCCCACCTTCTCAGGATAAGACCTATGGAAAGCCCTGATGAGACGAGTGGCCTTAATGTCCGCCACTGGGACCCACATCCTCTTCTCAGGACCATAACCCTCCCAATGAACGAGGTACTGGAGATAATGGATAATGCGAGAATCCACAATCCTAGAGACCTGAAATTCAAGATTACCATCAGCAATCGGAGGAGGA
Source organism: Bufo bufo (assembly GCF_905171765.1). Taxonomy (NCBI): domain Eukaryota; kingdom Metazoa; phylum Chordata; class Amphibia; order Anura; family Bufonidae; genus Bufo; species Bufo bufo. The sequence continues at coordinate 533,517,366 of NC_053390.1, read as the reverse complement.
TGTAAAGAGGAGGGTACAGTGGGTTGGACATAAGGTTTTAATAGGGACCTGTGAAAAACATTATGGATCTTCCAAGTCTGAGGAAGATCAAGACGGAAGGCAACGGGATTGATGATGGACAAGATCTTGTAAGGCCCAATAAACTTAGGACCCAACTTCCAGGAGGGAACCTTCAGTTTGATATTCTTTGTAGACAACCACACCAGATCACCCACATTCAGGTCCGGACCAGGCACACGTCTCTTATCCGCCACACGCTTATATCTCTCACTCATCCTCTTCAGATTACCCTGAATCTTTTGCCAAATAAATGACAAAGACGAGGAAAATCTCTCCTCATCAGGTAAACCAGAAGACCCCTCTCCAGAGAATGTTCCAAACTGTGGATGAAACCCATATGCACCAAAAAATGGTGACTTATCAGAGGACTCCTGGCGACGGTTATTTAAAGCAAACTCAGCAAGGGACAAAAAAGAATACCAATCCTCCTGATTCTCCGCCACAAAACAGCGCAGATATGTCTCCAGATTCTGATTGACGCGTTCGGTCTGACCATTCGACTGCGGGTGAAAAGCAGAAGAGAACGACAACCGAATCCCCAAGCGAGAACAGAAGGCCTTCCAGAATCTGGAAACAAATTGCGTGCCCCATCAAAAACTATGTTGGGCAGACTAGATGGGCCAAATGGTTCTTATCTGCCGACACATTCTATGATGTCTGAAGGAATGCCATGCAGTTTAACAATGTGATCAACAAACGCTTGCGCCAACGTCTTAGCATTGGGTAACCCAGGAAAGGGAATGAAATGCGCCATTTTGCTAAAACGGTCCACTACCACCAGGATCACAGTCTTCCCCGAGGAACGAGGCAGGTCTGTAATGAAGTCCATGGACAGATGCGTCCAAGGACGGGAAGGAATGGGTAACGGAAGGAGAGAACCCGATGGCCGTGAATGAGGGACCTTGGCACGAGCGCAGGTCTCGCAGGCTGCCATAAAACCCTCAACCGTCTTACGAAGAGCTGGCCACTAGAATCTCCGAGCAATGAGATCCACTGTGGCTCTTCTCCCCGGGTGCCCAGCAAGGACAGTATCGTGGTGCTCCTTAAAAACTTTGTGTCGTAAAGCGAGAGGCACAAACAACCTCCCTGGAGGTCAAAGATCAGGAGCCTCTGTCTGGGCTGCCTGAACCTCTGCCTCTAAATCAGGATAAAGAGCAGAGACGACCACCCCTTCAGCCAAAATGGGACCCGGGTTTTCAAAGTTCCCCCCTTCTGGAAAACAACGTGACAGGGCATCCGCCTTCACATTTTTAACCCCAGGGCGGAACGTAACAACAAAATTAAACCTAGAAAAGAACAAAGACCATCTGGCCTGTCTCGGGTTCAGACACTTGGCCGATTCCAAGTAGGCCAGATTCCTATGGTCGGTAAACACGGTAATAGGGTGTCTGGATCCCTCTAACCAATGGCGCCATTCCTCAAAAGTTAATTTGATGGCCAACAACTCCCTATCTCCCACATCGTAATTTCTCTCTGCAGAGGAGAGTTTCCTTCAGAAAAAAGCACACTGTTGCCATTTGGCAGGAGAGGGACCCTGAGATAAGACTGCACCCACACCCACCTCAGAAGCATCCACCTCAACAATAAAAGGTAGAGAGACATCAGGTTGTACCAAAATGGGAGCGGAAGCAAAACTCTCTTTAATACTAGAAAAGGCTTTAAGCGCATCTACCGACCACGAGGAAAAATCCACCCCCTTTTTAGTCATATCAGTGAGTGGCTTAACAACAGAGGAATAATTCTAAATGAACTTTCTGTAATAATTGGCAAAACCCAAAAACCGCATCAGCGACTTCTGATTCTCAGGAAGCTCCCAATCAAGCACAGCGCGGACCTTCTCAGGGTCCATCCGAAAACCAGAAGGGGAGAGAAGAAAACCAAGAAATTAAATCTCCGGAACCGCAAACAAACATTTTTCTAGTTTAGCGTATAATTTATTCTCCCGCAGAATCAGCAAGACCTGACATAGGTGGTCCCGATGAGTCTTGAAATCAGGAGAAAAAATCTAAATGTCATCTAGATACACCAGTACAAATTTCCCCATTAAATGATAAAAAATGCTGTTCACAAAATGTTGGAAGACGGCCGGAGCATTCATCAAACCAAAGGGCATAACCAAATTCTCAAAATGACCCTCAGGGGTATTGAAGGCTGTCTTTCCATTCGTCCCCTTCCCTGACCCTGACTAGGTTGTATGCCCCTCTCAAATCCAACTTAGAAAAAACTTTAGCCCCAACAATCTGGTTAAACAGATAAGGGATCAGAGGAAGCAGATATGGGTCACGAATTGTGATACGGTTCAGCTCCCTGAAATCCAAACAAGGTCTTAAAGAAGCATCTTTTTTCTTAACAAAAAAAAAAACAGCGGCAACAGGTGACTTCGAGGGTCGGATGTGTCCCTTTCTCAGGCTCTCAGAGATATAAGTACGCATAGCGACTCTTTCAGGTTGGGAGAGATTGTATAAACGTGATTTTGGCAGCTTGGCGCCTGGGATGAGATTAATAGGGCAGTCGTACTCCCGGTGAGGGGGCAACTTCTGGACACCACTCTCGGAAAACACATCCGAAAATCCAGAGAGAAAAGATGGTACAGTCTTGGTAGAAACCTCTGAAAGAGACGCCGTGAGGCAATTCTCTCTGCAAAACTCACTCCAACCCTTTATTTGCCTTGCTTGCCAATCAATGGTGGGGTTATGTTTAGTGAGCCAGGGTAGCCCCAACACTAGAGAAGTAGGTAAACCGCATAGGACAAAACACGACATATCCTCAACATGAGCGTCACCCACAGTCAAACGGATATTGTGAACTATGCCCTTTAACGATCTTTGAGAAAGTGGAGCGGAATCGATAGCAAAAACAGGTATATCCTTTTCCAAAGTGCATACCTGGAAACCATGCGTTGTTGCAAATTGATTATCAATCAGATTGACAGCTGCTCCACTATCTACAAAAATCTCACAAACAATGTTCTTGCTCTCTAGCGCCACCCTGGCAGGTAGGAGAAAACGGGAACTACAGCAAACCTTCAATTTCCTCATCAACCTTGTCAATAGTAGCCAATGAAAAGTTTTTAGAGGTTTTTTTTTTCTTTGTTTTTCTTTTATTACCCTTAAGAAAACTCCATGAACCTCCTAGAGGGGCAAACATTAGTCAAATGATTTATACCCCCACAACAGAAACAAACTCTCCTCTGAGAACTGAATCCTCTACTATCAGAGGCAAGCAAACCCAGCTGCATGGCCTCCTCCTCAGAGGGGATTGAGACAGACTGAGACCCCTGCGCACTGAATGAGACAGCCCCACTGTCCTTGGGCTGAATATGACAGGAAGGAGTAGTCTCGTCTCTGTCTAAGACGCCTGTCAATACGAACAGCTTGTGACGTGGCAGAGTCTAACGAGGCTGGTCTCTCATGAAATCCACCATATAAAGGAGCTCTTATGTGCCTATACCTTCTATCCCCTGACATCTGAGAGAGATTCTGAACACCCCCATAAGCATGAGATAGTTTGCCAAACAAAGTGCATAGGCCCACTGACCACATCATGGTGGCCTTTTTTTTTTGAGTGATCACAACCAGGGTCGGACTGGCCCACCAGAGTACCAGAGGATCCTCCAGTGGGCTCAAGCTGTGACAATAATGGACGCCTAATAAAACAGAATTATTTAGGCTACTTTCACACTAGCGTTCGGAGCGGATCCGTCTGATGTTTCATCAGACGGATCCGCTCCGATAATGCAGACGTTCGCATCCGTTCAGAACGGATGCGTCTGCATTAAAACTTAGAAAATTTTCTAAGTGTGAAAGTTGTCTGAGCGGATCCGTTCAGACTTTACATTGAAAGTCAATGGGGAACGGATCCGCTTGAAGATTGAGCCATATGGTGTCATCTTCAAGCGGATCCGTCCCCATTGACTTCCATTATAAGTCTGGACGGATCCGCTCGCCTCCGCACGGCCAGGCGGACACCCGAACGCTGCAAGCAGCGTTCAGGTGTCCGCTCACTGAGCGGAGGCTGAGCGCTGGCAGGCGGATGCATTCTCAGTGGATCCGCGTCCACTGAGAATGCATTGGGGCCAGACGGATGCGTTCGGGGCCGCTCGTGAGCCCCTTCAAACGGTGCGCACGAGCGGACACCCGAACGCTAGTGTGAAAGTAGCCTTACTCTGGCGGGCCAAAGCATCGTCAGTGCCATACTGGTCACAATAATATTTGCAGGCACAAGACCTAGCAGCCCAACAGCACCCCTGTTATGAGACTTAGGCCACTTTCACACTAGCGTTTCTATTTTCCAGTATTGAGATCCGTCATAGGGTCTCAATACCGGAGAAAAGCGCTTCCGTTTGGTCTCCATTCATTTTCAATGGGGACAAAACGTAACTGAAAAGAACGGAATGCTCCAAAAACTAGTGACCTAGTAATGCTGTGCATCAAAAATTGTATGTAAGCTAACCTGCAAATCTTTGCTGGAGATCCCAGTGACTGCATTTTTATAAGTCATTATTTCCTGTTTGGAGTTTCAAGTTTCTAAGTCTCAGCAAGTTTGAAGTTCATTTTTTTACCATTTGCATTAAAGTTGGCTGGCTGGTATCTGCGCAACACTGGCACCCTCCCCCTTCATTCCTCCTGTCCTTTCACTGTGCTGTCCTAGCTGAAGCCACAATTTGTGGATTAACCCATTATATAGTAGTAACCAAGGTTACCAGACTTATTCAAAAGAGAGCATAATTTACCAGTAAAGTCCTGCCCTGTGTGTTTAAGACCTTATTCACTGAATCATCTTTGGTTTGAGTTTTTCCTTTTTTTCTTTTTTAACATTTTTTAAGAAATGGTTTAATAATATAATAATTGGTTTAAACTCAATGCCAAATTTACCAATTTCAGTTTTCCCTCAAAATTATTATAATTGTTATTATTAATATTTTTTTCTTTTTAAATGCATTTTATCCTGAAAATAAATTATATCTAGAAAACTGATGCAGACATTTTTTAGTCCATTGTCATTGGTTTCTTTGTTTTTAATGGTTTCAAACAGTCTTTATGGCATTGTTGCCATTCTGTAGCTTTTTTCCTATTTTTTCCCCAGCTTTTTTCTATACTGAATGATAAAAGTCTCTACAAAGTATTTTTTGTGCATCGCTTTTTTTGGGTTATACTTTGGTGTTTTTCTAGCATTTTTTGTTGCTTGTCATAGGTTTTCAAGCGTTTTCTTTTAGACTTTGAAAAAACATCTGAAAAGGTGTCTGTCTAAAACAAATGCTAAAAACTAGCTGAAAAATGAATTCAAAAATTGTGAAAAAAACAGTAAAAATGCATACCATTTTTACCACCAAAGGCCATTAAAAAAACTTACTTCTACAGGATCATAGTGACATATGATCCTGTATCAGTAAGGTCAAGCAGAGGCACATAGCATTATAAATCATGATAATGCTGTGCGCTCCTGCAAGTCCAGAATGGAGCGTAGTTCCTGCAATAGACTTGCTCATGTGAAACAGCCCTCAGGTTGTCTTTACACATTTTTTGTTGGTATAAAGTCCATTTATTTTTACTACTATGTTATAATTTTTGTAGGGCTTTTTTTTTGCTATTTTTGTATAACAGGCATATTTTCTGCCATTTCAACGCCTATACAAATGCATTTTGCAACAAACACAAAAAACACAAAAATGAATAAACAAAAAAAGCTGTGAAAAAAATGTCTTTGTCTGTGGTCCGTTTTATAAAGTAACATCTGGCTGCAGCAAAATAGGCCACAAAAACAGTAAAAATGGGGAAAAAAGAACAGTGGGGGAGATGCATCATGATGAAAATCAGATTTTCTGTAACGTGTCAATTTTATAAAATGTTGCATGCTGTGTGATAAATTTGGGGCATCTTTAGGCCTCCTGCACACAACCGTAGGTGTCCCGCGGCCGTATTGCGGACCGCATTTGCGGATCCGCAATACACTGGAACCGTTCCACGTGCATTCTGCATCACGGATGCGGACCCATTCACTTCAATGGGTCCGCAAATCCAGAGATGCGGAATGGTGCGGAACAGAAGCACGGAACGGAACCCTACGGGAGCACTACGGAGTGCTTCCGTGGGGTTTCGTCCCATACTTCCGTTCCGGAAAAAAATAGAACATGTCCTATCTTTTTGCAGAACGGCCGGATTGCGGACCCATTAAAGTGAATGGGTCCGCAATCCACTGCGGCTGCCCCACGGTCGGTGTTCGTGCATTGCAGCCCGCATTTTGTTGGCCGCAGTACGGCCATGGGGCGCACACGTTCGTGTGCAGGAGGCCTTACACAAAAAGTCTGTAAATCATGGACGTGCGCTTTCCGTGGTCTCGTAGGAAAGCTCATGTATCCATTCACTTTAACGTGTGTAATTCACATATCAGAAGTTTTCCTCAGACCATGGGTCAACGGTGACACTGTTTTTGTCCATGATTACTGATCCCTCACACACACATATAGTCTATGGGTCCGTGAACACCACTGACAACACAGATGGCATCAGTGGTCTGTCAGTAATTTTCCCAGACCATTGGTAGTAGATAGGGGTGCACCGAAATGAAAATTCTGGTCCGAAACCGAAAATTCAGGATGCCCTTGACCGAAAACCGAAACCGAAACTGCCTTTTTGCCCAAATACTTTTAAAATACTTTTTTTTTAATGATTTTATTAATAATTCTTTTTTATGAATGAAATTCATCTGTGGGTGGCGCTGTTATGGAGAGGGGGATCTGTGGGTGGCGCTGTTATGGAGAGGGGGATCTGTGGGTGGCGCTGTTATGGAGAGGGGGATCTGTGGGTGGCGCTGTTATGGAGAGGGGGATCTGTGGGTGGCGCTGTTATGGAGAGGGGGATCTGTGGGTGGCGCTGTTATGGAGAGGGGGATCTGTGGGTGGCGCTGTTATGGAGAGGGGGATCTGTGGGTGGCGCTGTTATGGAGAGGGGGATCTGTGGGTGGCGCTGTTATGGAGAGGGGGATCTGTTGGTGGCGCTGTTATGGAGAGGGGGATCTGTTGGTGGCGCTGTTATGGAGAGGGGGATCTGTGGGTGGCGCTGTTATGGAGAGGGGGATCTGTGGGTGGCGCTGTTATGGAGAGGGGGATCTGTGGGTGGCGCTGTTATGGAGAGGGGGATCTGTGGGTGGCGCTGTTATGGAGAGGGGGATCTGTGGGTGGCGCTGTTATGGAGAGGGGGATCTGTGGGTGGCGCTGTTATGGAGAGGGGGATCTGTGCACTGTTATGGAAAGGGGATATGTGCACTGTTATGGGCATAACAGTGCACAGATCCCTTTCCCCATAACAGTGCACAGATCCCTTTCCCCATAACAGTGCACAGATCCCCCCTCCCCATAGCAGTGCCATAGACCGATCCCCCTACCCATAACAGCCCCAGCCCTGCTGCTCACAGCATCACTCACTGCATCTTTATTTTACCTTACAATCGTGACGCTCCGGTAACAACTCTGCAGGCTGAGCGGAGGGCGGCGTAACGTCACTTACTCACGTGACGCACCTGCTCCGCCCACTTTATGAATGAAGGAGGCGGAGCAGGCGCGTCACGTGAGTAAGTGACGTTACGCCGGCCTCCGCTCTGCCTGCAGAGTTGTTAGTTACTGGAGCGTCACGATTGTAAGGTAAAATAAAGATGCAGTGACAAAGTAAACCGCCCGCCCGGCACCCGCCCGCAGATGGTGGGTGACAAATCCCACACCCCATATTTTCGGCCGATATGTAACAATATCGGCCGAAGTGGATTAGGTGCATTTTCGGCCGATATTTTCGGCTGCCGGAATTTCGGTGCACCCCTAGTAGTAGATGCTCTTGAGATTAATTTTCCGCCTAGCAGTGTATGTGGAATAGGCATGACACACGGAGGGCAAAAGCAAAGACATGGACCAAGAATGGAACCTTCATGGACATCTTTATTAATGAACCACAGACTGTGACACACTTTTATCTACAGAATGTTACTCCATTTTCTACTCCACCCCCAGACTTTACTACTTTTCGGTAATTAACATAAGTAACCACTCTCCCTTTTCTACCCATTTTCAAACGTGGTGCAAAACATGGAAGATGTGCAAATGTTTCCATTTTATTTTTCTCTCTACAGATTCCACTCCTGCATTTTAGCAATCAGGCCTCAGGCACACGACCGTATGTATTTTGCTGTCTTTAAAACGTGGATCCCCAAAATATGGTTGACGTCTGTGTTGCATCTGTTTTTCTTTTTTTTTTTTGCAGACCCATGTACTCCAATGGGTTCGTGGTCCACATTTTGCAGACATACTCTATATTTTTGTGGAACAGACATACGAACGCAGAAAGCATATGGATGATCTGTGTGCATTCCCCATCCGTATGTTCTTTCTGCAAAATATACAACATGTCATATTCTTGGCTGCAAAATGTGGACCACCAACCCATTGAAGTTAATGGGTCCACAAAAAAAGGATACAACATGGACATCATGCGTATTTTGAGGATCTGCATTTTGCAAACTGCAGAATACATACAGTCGTGTGCATGAGACCTTACTGATGGATAATACTGACCAAATCCTGACCATGTGAAAGTGGCCTAAAAAGGAATAGAAAGAAGTATGGGTTGGAAACGGAATGAACGGAGTGCCTTTTGTTAACATGTCTTTACTCTTTCCACTTGAGTTGTTGTACACTTAGTGCAGCATGGAAAGTGCATGGTAAGTCTGTCTTCTGCATTATAACCATATTTTACAATTTCTTCAGATAAATTTAGCTTATGTACTATAGCACAATAATACTGACCCAAATGTGAGACTAGAAAGTGCAAATTAGAACAGTTCTCACCTCACAGCAACTTGAAATATTTTATCCTGAACCAAGAACATCACTGTTACATTGTACCTCAATTTAGGACTACAGAATAAAAATCAAGACAGATTATAGCACATTTATTTTCGCCTTTATTTTGTAATGTAGTCTTTTAAGCCAAACGCAGGGGTGATTACAAAAGAGACAATTAGCAGTCTTTCTCAGTGGCATATCTTCAATAGAGGCAGAACACGCAACTCCTATGGGCCCCAGGAGTGGAGTAGGGGGTGTCCTTACACTAAACTCATTTTCCAGACAACAGAACACTTATAATTTTGAATGATTCTCTAGGGACTGGTACTTTGCCAAGTGATTGGCGCAAGGCAAACGTGGTGCCCATATTCAAAAAAAGGTTCAAGGTCCTCCACAGGTAATTATAGACTAGTTAGTTTAACTTCTGTTGTGGGAAAAATGTTTGAAGGACTCTTAAGGGACTATATACAGGAGTATGTGACTATAAATAATATTATAAGTGATAACCAGCATGGGTTTACCAAGGACAGAAGTTGTCAGACTAACCTGATTTGTTTTTATGAGGAGGTGAGTAGTAGCCTGGACAGAGGGGCAGCTGTGGATGTAGTGTTTCTGGATTTTGCTAAGTCTTTTGATACTGTCCCTCATAGACGCTTAATAGGTAAAGTAAGGTCTATAGGCTTGGAAAGTATAGTTTGTAATTGGATTGAAAACTGGCTGAAGGACCGTGTCCAGAGTTGTGGTCAACGATTCCTATTCAGAATGGTCCCGGGTTATAAGTGGTTCAGTACTGGGCCCTTTATTATTTAATTTATTTATTAATGATATTGAGGACGTGATTAATAGAACCATATCTTTTTTTTGCAGAAGACACTAAGCTGTGTAGTACTGTACGGTCTATGGAAGATGTCCACAAACTACAAGCTGACTTGAACACTCTGAGTGATTGGGCATCTACTTGTCACGCCCATGGTCATGGTCGTGACTCAGGATCCGCATGCAGTTGCCTGCGGTTTGGTTTTATTGTCAACCACATGGTGAGGGCTGCTTGTATGTTGCCTCACGTGTGGTTGGCGCTGGCAACATGATTGTACTTGGCAGTATAGCAGCCTGAGCTGTTGCTAGGCAGCTTGCTGTCAAGTGCATGCGGTTGCACCTGGCTTGGTGTGTTTGTATGTGTGCACTTTCCTTGTTTGTGGTGCACGAGGTTTTGTATGTGTGTATTGTGACACTTTTCGTCACCTGCGGTTGCCCGTGGCAACGTGTGGTTTGTGTACATGTGGCGGCAGTGTCTCGGCCTTCTGGCTGTTTCCCAGGACATGGTTGCCACGCATGTCGTTGCCGGCGGTAACAGCTGCAGTGTGATTGTTGTTTGTACACTTCCCCTTTAAGTGGCTTTTTCCCTTGCCTGGTGTAGGAAGGGTTAGCTCCCTTCTTAGTGTGTGAACACTGGGTGTGTGTGTGGCCACTTGGGGCTATTTAGCTCCTGCTGGATACCAGACTCTGAGGGGTACTTCAGCCATGGTTAGCTGAATTCATCCTCCTGGTATTATACCATCTGCCAGTGAGGGCCACCCTTGTGGTCATAAACTTTATGTCTGATGTTAGAGGATGTCTTTATGGTCTATCTGTTTATTGCAACTATGGATGTCCTGGTTACCTGTGTGATATGTGTTGTGTGCTGTGTCCCTTAGTTTTTTGTGGACATCAGTAGTCATGCACGGGTTCCAGTCAGCGTGGCTGTGGCAGGTAGGTTTGGAACTGCTTTAGTTCTCCTGCCATATCCATATGTTGTATTTGTTCCCCTTTCATTGCAGCTTGGCCTGTGAGACTCCTGTTCGTCCGCACCTAGGAGGATCAGGTCGTCTTACCCTGCTCCTAGTTCAGGGCCATCCTGAGGGCTAGTAGGGACCCCAAGGTTTCCGGTGTATGAGCCCTCCCACCATCAGGGTTGGCTCAGATGGCTAGGAGTCAGGGTCAGTATTAGGGACGCGATAGGAGGTGACCTGCTCCCTGATCCTGTGGTCCTGGCCGAGCAGCGACCAAACATCTTCTGGCATCGCACGGCTGAGGGTTTTCCCCATCCTCAGCCGTGACACTACTTGGCAAATGAGGTTCAATGTGGACAAATGTAAAGTTATGCATCTTGGTAGTAATAATCTCTGTGCTTCATATGTCCTAGGTGATGTAGAACTGGGAGAGTCACTTATAGAGAAGTATTTGGGTGTCCTTGTGGATGGTAGATTAAATTGCAGCATACAATGTCAATCCGCTGCTTCTAAGGCCACCAGGATATTGTCATGCATTAAACGAGGCATGAACTCGCAGGGCAGGGATGTAATATTACCACTTTGCAAAGCCTTGGTGCGGCCTCTTCTGGAATATGCAGTTCAGTTCTGGGCACAAGTCCATTGAAAGGATGCACTGCAGCTGGAAAAAGTACAGAGGAGAGTGACTAAACTGATAAGGGGCATGGAGGATCTTGGTTATGAAGAAAGATTAAAAGAATTGGATTTATTTAGTCTTGAGACGAGACGTCTAAGGGGGGACATGATTAACATATACCAATATATAAATGGGCCATACAAAAATCAGGCGAAAAGCTGTTCCATGTAAAATGTGCTCAAAAGACAAGGGGGCACTGCCTCCGACTGAAGAAGAAAAAGTTCAGTCTCCAGAAGCATCAAAGCTTCTTTACTGTAAGAACTGTGAAGCTGTGGAATAGACTTCCTCAGGACGTGGTCACAGCAGGAACAGTGGACAGTTTCAAAAAGATTTTAGACGAATTCTTAAAAGTAAGACACATTAATGCTTATGAAAACGTGTAGAAATCTGAGTCTCACTTCTTTCTGGGATTCGCGTCCCCACCGATCCCTCGGTTGAATTTAATGGACATATGTCTTTTTTCAACCGTATTAACTATGTAACTATGTAACTTCATTTTCATGCAGCCGCCACTAGGGTGAGCTTGATACTAAAAGATTATTTCAGTTTCTATTCCAGTAAGTAGTAAATGTCTACATTCCTATGCACTGAGCTCCCCTTAGTGGTGGCTGCAGGCAGCCAGCTTTGCAATAGAAAGAAAGCAGATTTATACATGTATTTTTGCCAGTTGCCTGGTATAAATACATTTATTTATAAAAAAAATTATGTGTACACCCCTAGTCAATTCTTTATACTTGTCCTATTCAAGGGATCCACTCATGGCTTTGGTTCAGAAAATAGCGATTCCAGCCTTAAAGGGAACCTGTCTACTGGTTTAGGACAACTTAATCACCAGCATGCCATTATGCAGCCGGGTTAACTGCTTTTGGACCTGCTTGTAGCAAACCTATCCATCTTTGTGAAGAAGAATAAATGAAAATGAAATTTACCATGAAATTAGTCCGGGACTCATTTCCAGCAGCATCAGTCGCATGAACATTGTACTGATTAACCTGAAGACAGTATGCCTTGCTTAACTCTGCATGCACTGCTCATCCCGCACATTTGCAGTGAAGTAAGATGTGCAGTCCCTGGCTTCATCAGTGAGCATGCACCCAGTGCCACTGGAGAGAAGTCCTGGACTCACCTCCCGCTAGATTCGATTTTCATTTTCTCTTCGTTGCATAAGTTTGCTCTGGGCAGGTTTGGGACCCTTAGGCCTCTTGCAGACAAGCGTGTGTCACAATGCGAGTCCTCAGCGCAGCTCCCGGCCTGACCTCCCAGCACTGACGGGGTCACATAGCATTATATTGATTTGTGATGCTATGTAACCCTTACAGTCAGTGTCATCTAATACATTCCATAACTGTAAGGCCTCTTACACACGAGCGAGATTTCCTCGCGGGTGCAATTTATGAGGTGAACGCATTGCACCCGCACTGAATCCGGACCCATTCTGTGCACATGAGCAGTGATTTTCACGCATCACTTGTGCATTGCGTGAAAATCGCAGCATGCTCTATTTTGTGCGTTTTTCATGGTTATACGGGAAAATAATAGCATTCTTAATACAGAATGCTTAGTAAAATAGGGCTAGAGGGGTTAAAAAAAATAAATAAATTATTTAACTCCCCTCATCCACTTGTTCGCGCAGCCCGGCTTCTCTTCTTTCTTCTTCTTTGCTGTGCAGGAAGAAAAGGACCTGTGGTGACGTCACTGCGCTCATCACATAGTCCATCACATGATCCATCACCATGGTGATGGACCATGTGATGAGCGCAGTGATGTCATCAAAGGTCCTTTACCCAGGTCCTGATAAAAGAAGAGAAGCCGGGCTGTGTGAACAAGTTGATTAAGGTGAGTTAAATTATTATAATTTTTTTTTAACCCCTCCAGCCCTATTTTACTAAGCATTCTGTATTAAGAATGCTATTATTTTCCCTTATAACCATGTTATAAGGAAAAATAATACAATCTACACAACACCTAACCCAAACCCGAACATGGCGAACATACCAAACATGCCGATTTTTCTCACGCGCGTGCAAAACGCATTAAAATGTTTTGCACTCACGCGGAAAAATCACGCATTTTCCCACGACTCGCCCGCATCTTATCCGGCCCAAATCCATGACGTCCGTGTAAAAGAGGCCTAAGGGTTACATAGCATCATAAATCAATATAATGCTATGTGACCCCATCAGTGCTGGGAGGTCAGGCCGGGAACTGCGCTGCGGACTCGCAGCATGACAAATGCTCGTATGCAAGCGGCCTTAGGCAAGACACAGACGAGCGTGGCAGTGTGAGTTCCTGTTCTGAACTCTGCTCCTCTGACAGGATGGCACAGTATATTAATAATTTATAATGCTATGTGACCCTGTGACACCTAGAATCTATTGAATTACACTGACATACTGTTGTCAGTTTACTTCAGTACATTGTAGGACTCTCAGGGTCACACAGCGTTATAAATCATTATAATGCTGTGCAATCATGTCAGATGAGCCACACTCAGCGAGTTTCTCTCACTGAACCTGCTTATCTGGCCTAAAACCCAACTGTGTAACTGCATGCTGGAGGCTTAGTGGCACCAAACGAGCTGAGAGGTTCCCTTTAAGGGCTTGAATCAATTAAAGGGGTTGTCCGGGTTCAGAGGTGAACCCGGACATACCCTTATTTTCACCCAGGCAGCACCCCTGAGTCTAGCATCAGAGCATCTAATGCTCCGATGCGCTCCCTTGCCCTGCGCTAAATTCGCGCAGGGCACAAGCTCTTTTGTTTATCATAACACACTGCTGGGCGGAAACTTCTGCCCGGCAGTGTGTTCGGTGACGTCACCGGCTCTGATGGACGGGCTTTAGCGCTGCCCTAGCCGTATCACTGGCTAGGGCAGCGCTAAATTGCGCCTATCAGTGCCGGTGATGTCACCGGGTTTCCTGGCAGCCTCATGGAGAGCCCCGCTATGTCACCAGATCTCCAAAAAAATTCCTTTGCCCTGCACGATTTAGCGCAGGGCAAAGGAGAGCTTTGGAGCATTAACTGCTCCAATGCTCAAGTCAGGGGGGCTGCCGGGGTGAAAATAGAGGTATGTCCGGATTCAGCTCTGAACCCCGACAACCCCTTTAAGTAAATCAAGTCAAGAGGACAATGATGCAATTAGTTTACAAGGAGAGTAAGTTGTTTCCTCTTAAAGGGGCATTAATATATTTGCCTGTTGCCACTTACCTAATTAGCCTGTTGTCTCTAGTTAAGGCCTCTTTCACACGAGCAATACGGATTGTGTAAGGATTAGTGTTGAGCGAACTTGTGTTTTAAAGGGCTTCTGTCAGCCCACTAAACCGTTTTTTTTTTGTTTACTAATAATCCCTACACTGCGATTTATGCATACATATGTTAAATAATCATTTCTGTTCAGTAGAATTTGCTAAAAAGCGATTTTTAAAATATGCAAATTACCTTGCTACCAGCAAGTAGGGCGGCTACTTGCTGGTAGCAGCCGCATCCTCCGACCCTAATGATGCCCCCTCCGCATTGTGATTGACAGGGCCAGGGAACGGAATCGTTCTCTGCTGGCCCTGCCTGTTAGCATTCAAAATCTGGCGCCTGCGCTGCGGCCGTACGTATCTTCAGTCTGCACAGGCGCACTGAGAGGCGGCCGCTCTCTCCTCGATGCGCCTGCGCCGGGTGTAGATGTGACGTCATCGGCGCAGGCGCATTGAGGATGGAGCGCCGAGCGAGTGGCCGTCTCTCAGTGCGTCTGCGCAGATTGAAGATAGGTACGGCCGCGGCGCAGGCGCCAGATTTTGAATGCTAACAGGCAGGGCCTGCAGAGAACGATTCCGTTCCCTGGCCCTGTCAATCACAATGCGGAGGGGGCGTCATTAGGGTCGGAGGATGCGGCTGCTACCAGCAAGTAGCCGCCCTACTTGCTGGTAGCAAGGTAATTAGCATATTTTAAAAATCGCTTTTTAGCAAATTCTACTGAACAGAAATGATTATTTAACTTATGTATGCAGAGCTCGCAGTGTGGGGATTATTAGTAAACAAAAAAAAAAAACGGTTTAGTGGGCTGACAGAAGAAGCCCTTTAAGTTTGGCGTCCAAGGTTCGGGTTATCAGAGAATCCCATTATGGATTCCATTACCACGGACCATTGTGAGCTTCTTCACTTTGGGAATTTTTTTATTTTCTTTTTTTTTTGGCTGATTGATGTCGGTTAGAATTCTAACCTGGAATGTTCGGGGTCTTTGTGACAAATTAAAAAGACAGGCAGTCTTTGATCTGATTCAGAGACATCCTACAGCTACAGACAGATTTGAACGTGTTAGGCTCCATTTACACGTGCGGACCCATTCATTCTCTATGGGGCAGGAATGAATGCGGAGAGCATGTGCTCTCCGCATCCGCATTGCTGGAACATGGCTCCGATCTTCCGGTCTGCAGCTCTGGAAAAAAATAGAGCATGTCCCATTCTTGTCCGCAATTGCGGACAAGAATAGGCATTTCTATGGGGCTGCCGGCCGGGTATATTGCGGATCCGCAATACACTACGGACGTGTGAATGGAGCCTTACTGAGGAGTCTTTCAGTAGTTTGAAGATCTCTGATTCACTTGAATACTTTGGTATTACTAACTCTTCTAAGATTGAAGATTTTTTACAGCTTAATCTAATCCACTTGATAACTAAATTGAGGTATAAAATAACGATATGGCTCCAACTTCCGTTATCTAGAGCCGATAGAATATACCGTACCTGGTGAAGATGGTGATTTTGCCCCAATTACTTTAAAACCTTAGGAATTCCCAGTATGGATTCAAGACAAGTTTTTTAAATTAATTGAGAGAATCATTAATGATCTACTTTGGGGGAGAAAGGTAGTAAGGCTTAAATTGGAGTATTTTTATAAGCCGATGGAACGGGGAGGATTAAATCTTTCCTGTTTCAAGGGCTATTTTATAGCATCACAGCTATGGCTATATTATGAATGGGAGAAAAGCCCACTTCTTAGAACCTTGGTGAGGATTTCCTCACATGATAATATCTTTACTTTATTGGAATCCGGCCAATTAATCAACCTCCAACAGGACTACAGAGTTGCTGTTATTTTGCTTATTAAGTCCTGGAGTACTATTAGAGAGTGGCTGGGAATAAAGGGATCCCTTTGTTGTACGCCCTTTTGGCATAATTACTATTTACAGCCCCTAGATGAATTGGTCGGGGAACAGTATTGGCAAAAAAAATAACATTCTTTATGTTGTACAGGTGGTTGGGAATGGGGATATTCCTTCGTTTTTGGACTTGGCACAAAGAGAAAATATATCTAATTTAGGTATTTTCAGTTACGTTCGGCACTTATTAGTATAAAGGAAAAATGGTTGTTTGACATAGATACCTCCATATTTTTTAATGATTTGATAGCAAAGCCAGCACAGAGGGTTAAGATTTCTCAACTTTACAAATGTTTACAAACGATTTAATAATATATGCTATCCTGGGCAAAAGGCCCAGGGAAGGGATTGCCCAATGATTCAATTAGATGACTGGGACAATATATTGGTAAATTTAGGATTAGTTTCATATAATTTTAATCATGTTTTGGTTGAATTTAATATTTTACATAGAATCTATATTACACCTTTATGGCTTAACAAATGGGGTTTGAGAAACACTTCTAATTGTCCACAGTGTGATTCACCTGAGGCTGACCATCTACATATGTTTTGGACTTGTATAGAATTAAAAGAATATTGGAGGGCAATACATAATTTTATTACCCAAAAAACCTAAAGTGGCAAATCCATTTACGGTAGAGTCTTGGATTTTGAGTGACCTTTCCAAGGTTGGGTGCCATAAATATAAAAGGATTCTTTTGGGTAAAATAATGATATTGACCCGACTTTTGATTGCACAGGCTATGTTCTCACCGGATACTCCAAGTATAAACACATGGTTAAATCTCGTCAATAAGATTAAAAGATATGAAAATATTTTATATAAACAAAGAAATTCTGAGGATAAATGGTTTAAGATGGGGAGAATGGAATTTTAAATTTTTCCTGGTTCAACCTCCTCACTATCCCCTTTCCGTCCTTTTGATGGGGGGGATGGGAGACGCATTGCAAAGGGGAGGAAATTGGGGGGGGGAGGTAAGGGTTAAGAAAATTGAATTAACAATTTTGATGTTTTATTTTGTCTGGAAATATTATTGTTTTGGTCTTTTCTAATAAAAAAGAAATATATATAAAAAAAAAACAACGCTCATGTACACATAACCATTGAAATTCACTCATATGAAAGAGGCCTAAGGGCTCATTCAGACGACCGTATGAATGAGTCTGCATCCGTTCCACAATTTTGCGGAATGGGTGCGAACCCTTTCATTTCAATGGGGCTGCAAAAGATGCAGACAGCAGTAGTTCCGTTCCACGGCCCTGCAAAAAATATAGAGCATGTCCTATTCTTATCCGCAATTGAGCACAAGAATAGGTATTTCTATCATAATGCCGACCATGTGCGGTCCGCAAATTGCGGAACACACAGGCTGGTATCTGTGTTTTGCGGATCCGCAATTTGGAGATCAGTGCATAAATAGATTTCTATGAATGGAGACTGGGGCCGCAGGGCAGTCATGGAAACCATTTTTTTCAACAATCAGGCCACATATGCTTATTTGTGCTCGGATCGGCTCATGCTGAGAGGGTCCCCTACCTACGCCTATACTCCACCCCCCCAACCTAGAAGCAGCAGAGTTATGCCGGAACTGCTTATCGAAGGGTAGCCTAAAGGGGGCTACCCCAATAATGAGACCTGAAAGAAGGGAGGGCTCCTGGGTGGGTTGAAATCGTTCGAACCGACAAGTGGGGGGAGGAGGGCCAGGTTTAAATAGTGAACGCCCCGCCTCCCCTCACACAAATACGTCACTCTTAATTGCCTACCACTTGTGCTCGGATCGGCTCATGCTGAGAGGGTCCCCTACCTACGCCTATACTCCACCCCCCCAACCTAGAAGCAGCAGAGTTATGCCGGAACTGCTTATCGAAGGGTAGCCTAAAGGGGCCAAAAGAACCATGCATAGGAGTTAGAAAACTTGATAACAGAAACTACAGACCAAAACTCGAAAGCCAATGATATTTCGTATAAGGATCCGGGATATTACGTATGGAACACACGGAACTGCGACGACCCAACCGTTTGATGACATGTACTGGCACCTTATGCATGGACGCCGCCGCTGCCGCGCCCATGCGGAAGGAATGTCCTGTGATCCAGCGAGGACCGACCCCTGGACCTGTCAACTAACCTGAAAGTACGTAAGAAAGGCCGCGGTGGTTAGCCGGGCATTGCCTAGTTCGAGTACGGGAGAACATGCCGCTTGGACTAAATACTACGCAGCCAAGCCTCCAAGGCCTGCACCGGACACCATCTGCTGTCCGTGGGAAAGTATCTGACCGCCACTGGTTGCCCCGGCCGTGACGTCTTGGACGAGGCCAAGGTGAGGACATAGATGGACCCGCGCCGGATGAGCTGACCTTTCCGCAGGCACCCAGCCAGCGTATTGGTGCCCATGAGCTCGCCTGACCTGAGGAATCCATGGAAAGCCAGGTACAAGGCTGTTTCTACCAGAGCGCTAACCTGCGGCCCGAACGGTTTGCCCCTGCAGTTTGCCTGTCACGGCCTGAACAAGCTACCGGTAAATGGCTGACGCCCATGTCGTTTCACAACAGACATCTTGCGCAAACCCTTCAACGCCGCTTTGATCGGGTGGGCGGAGAAGAGTGACGGTAGGTCCGGATGTAGCCTGCACCAATGGTGCTGAATACCTGCCATGTATAGTTAACAATGCTATAGGACAGGTTTAATTGAGAGTGGCAAAACCCAGACGAAGCCCAATAGGTGAGTGATAGGTCCCCGGCCAGCGGCCGGGTAGGTGTTCTCATATCTCTGAAACAGGTGCCAAGCTGTCTTGTAAGCCCTCAGAGTATTACTGGCCAAGGAATTGGCCATCAGTCTCTTAGCTATGGTGAGATGGGAGACTAGTCCCAGCGCAGCTGGGCCTGGTGAGGAAATTTTTATTTTTTTTTTTTTATTTTTTTTTTTTAATCTCCATGCGTGAGAGACTCTAATGGCGGAGTCATATGTGTAAAACTAAAACGGAGAAGCTCTGCGTGAGGGACTCTAATGGCGGAGTCATATGTGTAAAACTAAAACGGAGAAGCCATGCGTGAGAGACTCAGATGGCGGAGTCATATGTGTAACCTAAAACGGAGAAACCATGCGTGAGAGACTCTAATGGCGGAGTCATATGTGTAACCTAAAACGGAGAAGCCATGCGTGAGAGACTCAGATGGCGGAGTCATATGTGTAACCTAAAACGGAGAAACCATGCGTGAGAGACTCTAATGGCGGAGTCATATGTGTAACCTAAAACGGAGAAGCCATGCGTGAGAGACTCTAATGGCGGAGTCCTATGTGTAAACCTAAAACGGAGAAGCCATGCGTGAGAGACTCTAATGGCGGAGTCATATGTGTAACCTAAAACGGGGAAGCCATGTGTGAGAGACTCTAATGGCGGAGACATATGTGTGAACCTAAACGGAGAAGCCATGCGTGAGAGACTCTAATGGCGGAGTCATATGTGTAACCTAAAACGGGGAAGCCATGTGTGAGAGACTCTAATGGCGGAGACATATGTGTGAACCTAAACGGAGAAGCCATGCGTGAGAGACTCTAATGGCGGAGTCATATGTGTAACCTAAAACGGAGCAGCCATGCGTGAGACTCTAATGGCGGAGACATATGTGTGAACCTAAACGGAGAAGTCATGCATGAGAGACTCAGATGGCGGAGTCAAATGTGTAACCTAAAACGGAGAAGCCATGCGTGAGAGACTCTAATGGCGGAGTCATATGTGTAAACCTAAAACGGAGCAGCCATGCGTGAGAGACTCTAATGGCGGAGTCCTATGTGTAAACCTAAAACGGAGAAGCCATGCGTGAGAGACTCTAATGGCGGAGTCATATGTGTAACCTAAAACGGAGCAGCCATGCGTGAGACTCTAATGGCGGAGACATATGTGTGAACCTAAACGGAGAAGTCATGCATGAGAGACTCAGATGGCGGAGTCAAATGTGTAACCTAAAACGGAGAAGCCATGCGTGAGAGACTCTAATGGCGGAGTCATATGTGTAAACCTAAAACGGAGCAGCCATGCGTGAGAGACTAATGGCGGAGTCATATGTGTAAACCTAAAACGGAGCAGCCATGCGTGAGAGACTAATGGTGGAGTCATATGTGTAAACCTAAAACGGAGAAGCCATGCGTGAGAGACTAATGGCGGAGTCATATGTGTAAAACTCACACGGAGAAGCCATGCGTGAGAGACTCTAATGGCAGATCTGTATGTGTAAAACTAACACGGAGAAGCCATGCGTGAGAGACTCAAAAATGTATATATTATTATTTTTTTTTTTATATATATATATATATATATATATATACACATACTTTTTTTTTTTTTTTTCACTATCAACCACTTAAGCAGCTCCCGTATGGGCACAGCTCTGAGTACGAGCATGAAGAGCATGGTATAACGCAGATCACCTGCACGGACTAACTAACATCTTGTGCCTAAATAACCCCCTTGGAACCTAATGTACGGCCGGCAGCAGGAAGCCAGCCACCGCCTATGATCTGCTCCCCCTGACCGAGCCTAGTACTCCTTCCCCTGATCCCTGCCTACCTAACGGCACGGCGGCCCGTGCCAGACTTTATTGAAGATGAGGAGCCTTACCCCCCAGCCGCGTGGGGAGCTCACGCTGCTCCCTGGCAGAATGCACCAGTGCGGGAGGGCCGACCCACCGCCGGCTGGACACTCGTACCTCGTGGGGAGCAGCGCCACTCCCTGGCAATGTGCACCGGATCAGAGGGAGCCCTTCCTTTACCGTGGGCCCCGGCCCCCGCTGGTTTGAACCGTGTGCCGCGTGAAGAGCCGCACAGCTCCCTGGCATTGTGCGCCGGTGCGGGAGTGCCCCCCCTCACCTAGGGGCTGGTTATTGTGACTGGAACCCGCTGGGAGACTGAAGCCTAACTGGACCTACCTGTGACCGTGAAGGCTGACCTCCCAGGCCGTGGCTGACCCACGTGCGTAGTCGTGACGCAACTACCCGTAGATGCCCACCCAGTGCCTGTAGTTAACGGGAGTGCGACCGAGTCTGTGGATGTGACCGACTAGCCCCTATAGTCGTGAGGGGACCCTACATCGAGAGTAGCGGTAACGGACCATCGCCTGTAGACGTGGTAGTATTACCTCATGAGTCTGTTGACATGAGACTAATGCCTGCAGTCGTGGCCGGTCTTAATAATGAGTCTGCAGTCGTAACGGATTTGTGCCTGCAGTCGTGGCAGGGCTTTAGAGCGGGTCTGTAGTCGTGACAGACTGATGCCTGCAGTCGTGGCAGGACTTTATAACGAGTCTGTAGTCGTGACAGACTGATGCCTGCAGTCGTGGCAGGGCTTTATAACGGGTCTGTAGTCGTGACAGACTGATGCCTGCAGTTGTGGCAGGACTTTATAACGAGTCTGTAGTCGTGACAGACTGATGCCTGCAGTCGTGGCAGGGCTTTATAACGGGTCTGTAGTCGTGACAGACTGTTGCCTGCAGTCGTGGCAGGGCTTTAGAGCGGGTCTGTAGTCGTGACAGACTGATGCCTGCAGTCGTGGCAGGGCTTTATAAGGAGTCTGTAGCCGTGACAGACCTGGCAAAGCAACATTCCTATCTATACCATTATTATAATTATTATTTTTTTTTTTCTTTTCCCCCCCACCAAAGGCCACGACTGTAGGCGCCACCCTGTAAGAGATGCGCCAGAGGCCTGGACATAATAGACCACCATCCCCTGTCCCCCAAGCCTATGCAGGAGAAAAGAGGGGGTTGGCCCCCGCATGCACCACCCCTGACTCACCTGGCGGCCATGACAGCCACGAACCCCACAGTATCGTAAGTTAGCCCACCACCTGTGAACCTGAATAACCAAGGACAGACGTGTGAGTGAGCGCACGCCAGCTGGGCGACACTTCACTCATGCCACCGCTCCCTAGCTAACCACCGGATTATTGTGACTGCGCCCGAACCAACCCCCTGACTGACCGTATGGGCTTATGGGCGGCCCGGCTGCGTGCGCAAAGTGACGTGGCCAGCCCCCCTCCTTGAAGCCCTCTTTATATTTGATCCTTGAACATATTCCAAATTTTTTTAAATATATACAGTGGGGGAAATAATTATTTGACCCCTCACTGATTTTGTAAGTTTGTCCAATGACAAAGAAATGAAAAGTCTCAGAACAGTATCATTTCAATGGTAGGTTTATTGTAACAGTGGCAGATAGCACATCAAAAGGAAAATCGAAAAAATAACTTTAAATAAAAGATAGCAACTGATTTGCATTTCATTGAGTGAAATAAGTATTTGAACCCCTACCAACCATTAAGAGTTCTGGCTCCCACAGAGTGGTTAGACACTTCTACTCAATTAGTCACCCTCATTAAGGACACCTGTCTTAACTAGTCACCTGTATAAAAGACACCTGTCCACAGAATCAATCAATCAAGCAGACTCCAAACTCTCCAACATGGGAAAGACCAAAGAGCTGTCCAAGGATGTCAGAGACAAAATTGTAGACCTGCACAAGGCTGGAATGGGCTACAAAACCATTAGCAAGAAGCTGGGAGAGAAGGTGACAACTGTTGGTGCAATTGTTCGAAAATGGAAGGAGCACAAAATGACCATCAATCGACCTCGCTCTGGGGCTCCACGCAAGATCTCACCTCGTGGGGTGTCAATGGTTCTGAGAAAGGTGAAAAAGCATCCTAGAACTACACGGGAGGAGTTAGTTAATGACCTCAAATTAGCAGGGACCACAGTCACCAAGAAAACCATTGGAAACACATTACACCGCAATGGATTAAAATCCTGCAGGGCTCGCAAGGTCCCCCTGCTCAGGAAGGCACATGTGCAGGCCCGTCTGAAGTTTGCCAATGAACACCTGAATGATTCAGAGAGTGACTGGGAGAAGGTGCTGTGGTCTGATGAGACCAAAATAGAGCTCTTTGGCATTAACTCAACTCGCTGTGTTTGGAGGAAGAAAAATGCTGCCTATGACCCCCAAAACACCGTCCCCACCGTCAAGCATGGGGGTGGAAACATTTTGCTTTGGGAGTGTTTTTCTGCTAAGGGCACAGGACAACTTATTCGCATAAACGGGAAAATGGACGGAGCCATGTATCGTGAAATCCTGAGCGACAACCTCCTTCCCTCTGCCAGGAAACTGAAAATGGGTCGTGGATGGGTGTTCCAGCACGACAATGACCCAAAACATACAGCAAAGGCAACAAAGGAGTGGCTCAAGAAGAAGCACATTAAGGTCATGGAGTGGCCTAGTCAGTCTCCGGACCTTAATCCAATCGAAAACCTATGGAGGGAGCTCAAGCTCAGAGTTGCACAGAGACAGCCTCGAAACCATAGGGATTTAGAGATGATCTGCAAAGAGGAGTGGACCAACATTCCTCCTAAAATGTGCGCAAACTTGGTCATCAATTACAAGAAACGTTTGACCTCTGTGCTTGCAAACAAGGGTTTTTCCACCAAGTATTAAGTCTTTTTTTGTTAGAGGGTTCAAATACTTATTTCACTCAATGAAATGCAAATCAGTTGCTATCTTTTATTTAAAGTTATTTTTTCGATTTTCCTTTTGATGTGCTATCTGCCACTGTTACAATAAACCTACCATTGAAATGATACTGTTCTGAGACTTTTCATTTCTTTGTCATTGGACAAACTTACAAAATCAGTGAGGGGTCAAATAATTATTTCCCCCACTGTATATATATTTTTTTTTTTTACTCCTGCCTTAGTACCTAGCCACTGTGCCTGAGCAGAGGAGCCCTGCACCAAGACTGCAGTACCAGTATGGGCCTGTAGGTGTCGACCATCCCCCGCCCTCTCTCAAGCCAGGACCTGCTGGAGCGCAGCAAGCCAGTGATTCCCTTCTAGGTTAGAATTAACCATTGAAATCATAACTTGTTATACAGTGCACATGTCTGAGTATCTGCTTATCTCGTCTTGCCTGAGTTTGGCGCAGTAAAGAAGACGAGTTTATTCTGCAGCGGATTCCTAGACATGAATAAGCATGTCCACCTTCACAGCCTCGCTAATTGTAATTACCAGGAGAACGTGCATCAGGATCGGCTGCGAGGGATTTGCGCTCCGCCATGTGGAACATTGCATCCCGTGCCCACCGCTATCGACTATTTGTACAGGGAAAGCCGCGGCGTATTAATCGCCTATAAGTTTCGGCTTCCGTCCCCTGATCCTGCAGCTGGACCTCCGCTTACTGATTGCAGCTAATGAATAGACCCCTGTGTGAGCGGACGGCGTTTTACTCTACGGCGGAACGTTCTGATACGGGAGTGAGTGATATATAACGCTGCGTCGTGGAGCCGACGGCCGGCGTGACCGATGCTCAGGGTATGCGAGCGGACGTCGTGACCCGTCGCTGCTGAGCCACAGGTGAGGGGTGCCTGCCTGGGGGACGCTGCATGTGGGAGCGGGGGTGCTTAGCGCAGGGCCTGGAGCGGATCGGGGTGCCTGTCTCGGGGTGCCGGAAGCGATCGGGAGTGCGGGCAGTCTCCAGCGCAGCTGGGGACCGGCGGCACGCTCGGCAGCCCCACATGTTATACATAGCGAGACGGGTGTGCAAGCCACCCTGCCTACCTAATCACCGTAGCGACGAGCTCGACGCAGCCGATCCCCCGATCCTCCAGTGACGCATGCCCTTCTCTGGCACCAACCCACAAGCCGATTCGAAATCGTTCGAACCGACAAGTGGGGGGAGGAGGGCCAGGTTTAAATAGTGAACGCCCCGCCTCCCCTCACACAAATACGGCACTCTTAATTGCCTACCACTTAATATCCGAGTTATGTCTCAAGGCCTATTTAAAGGGTTGAACGTTGACTTATAGGATAGCTGCCTTACATCTGATGGTATCAGAGGAGGAGCCTTTTAAGAGATCATTTGCATCCCTTTCTTTCCCATACTGACCTCCTTCACGGATCACTGATGCTGGACTTCACTCTATACTACAACCTACTGATGTGTCTAATGACTGTTGGGCCTGATATTAACCACCTCCGGACCGCCTAACGCAGATTCGCGTTCCGGAGGTGGCAGCGCTGCGCACAGTCACGCATATACGCGTCATCTCGCGAGACGCGAGATTTCCTGTGAACGCGCGCACACAGGCGCGCGTGCTCACAGGATCGGAAGGTAAGCGAGTGGATCTCCAGCCTGCCAGCGGCGATCGTTCGCTGGCAGGCTGGAGATGTGATTTTTTTAACCCCTAACAGGTATATTAGACGCTGTTTTGATAACAGCGTCTAATATACCTGCTACCTGGTCCTCTGGTGGTCCCCTTTGTTTGGATCGACCACCAGAGGACACAGGTAGCTCAGTAAAGTAGCAACAAACACCACTACACTACACTACACCCCCCCTGTCACTTATTAACCCCTTATGAACCACTGATCACCCCATATAGACTCCCTGATCACCCCCCTGTCATTGATTACCCCCCTGTCATTGATTACCCCCCTGTAAAGCTCTATTCAGACGTTCGCATGATTTTTACGGATCCACTGATAGATGGATCGGATCCGCAAAACGCATACGGACGTCTGAATGGAGCCTTACAGGGGCGTGATCAATGACTGTGGTGATCCCCCCATATAGACTCCCTGATCACCCCCCTGTCATTGATTACCCCCCTGTAAAGCTCCATTCAGATGTCCGCATGATTTTTACGGATCCACTGATAGATGGATCGGATCAGCAAAACGCATACGGACGTCTGAATGGAGCCTTACAGGGGCGTGATCAATGACTGTGGTGATCACCCCATATAGACTCCCTGATCACCCCCTGTCATTGATTACCCCCCTGTCATTGATTACCCCCCTGTAAAGCTCCATTCAGATGTCCGCATGATTTTTACGGATCCACTGATAGATGGATCGGATCCGCAAAACGCATACGGACGTCTGAATGGAGCCTTACAGGGGCATGATCAATGACTGTGGTGATCACCCCATATAGACTCCCTGATCACCCCCCTGTCATTGATTACCCCCCTGTAAAGCTCCATTCAGACGTCCGCATGATTTTTACGGATCCACTGATAGATGGATCGGATCCTCAAAACGCATACGGACGTCTGAATGGAGCCTTACAGGAGCGTGATCAATGACTGTGGTGATCACCCCATATAGACTCCCTGATCACCCCCCTGTCATTGATTACCCCCCTGTCATTGATTACCCCCCTGTAAAGCTCCATTCAGATGTCCGCATGATTTTTACGGATCCACTGATAGATGGATCGGATCCGCAAAACGCATACGGACGTCTGAATGGAGCCTTACAGGGGCCTGATCAATGACTGTGGTGATCACCCCATATAGACTCCCTGATCACCCCCCCTGTCATTGATTACCCCCCTGTCATTGATCACCCCCCCTGTAAAGCTCCATTCAGACGTCCGCATGATTTTTACGGATCCACTGATAGATGGATCGGATCCGCAAAACACATACAGGCGTCTCCCTGGAGCCTTCCAGGGGGGGTGATCACCCCATATAGACTCCCTGATCACCCCCCTGTCATTGATCACCCCCCCTGTCAGGCTGCATTCAGATGTCCGTATGATTTTTACGGATCCACGGATACATGGAACGGATCCGCAAAACACATACGAACATCTGAATGGAGCCTTATAGGGGGGTGATCAATGACAGGGGGGTGATCACCCCATATAGACTCCCTGATCACCCCCCCTGTCATTGATCACCCCCCTGTCATTGATCACCCCCCTGTCATTGATCACCCCCCTGTAAGGCTCCATTCAGACATTTTTTTGGCCCAAGTTAGCGGAAATTATTATTTTTTTCTTACAAAGTCTCATATTCCACTAACTTGTGTCAAAAAATAAAATCTCACATGAACTCACCATACCCCTCACGGAATCCAAATGCGTAAAATTTTTTAGAGATTTATATTCCAGACTTCTTCTCGCGCTTTAGGGCCCCTAGAATGCCAGGGCAGTATAAATACCCCACATGTGACCCCATTTCGGAAAGAAGACACCCCAAGGTATTCCGTGAGGGGCATATTGAGTCCATGAAAGATTTAAATTTTTGTCCCAAGTTAGCGGAAAGGGAGACTTTGTGAGAAAAAAATAAATAAAATAAATTTCCGCTAATTTGTGCCAAAAAAAATTCTATGAACTCGCCATGCACCTCATTGAATACCTTGGGGTGTCTTCTTTCCAAAATGGGGTCACATGTGGGGTATTTATACTGCCCTGGCATTCTAGGGGCCCTAAAGCGTGAGAAGAAGTCCTGGATCCAAATGTCTAAATATGCCCTCATAAAAGGAATGTGGGCCCCTTTGCGCATCTAGGCTGCAAAAAAGTGTCACACATCTGGTATCGCCGTACTCAGGAGAAGTTGGGGAATGTGTTTTGGGGTGTCATTTTACATATACCCATGCTGGGTGAGATAAATATCTTGGTCAAATGCCAACTTTGTATAAAAAAATGGGAAAAGTTGTCTTTTGCCGAGATATTTCTCTCACCCAGCATGAGTATATGTAAAAATACACCCCAAAACACAGTGCCCAACTTCTCCTGAATACGGCGATACCACATGTGTGACACTTTTTTGCAGCCTAGGTGGGCAAAGGGGCCCACATTCCAAAGAGCACCTTTCGGATTTCACAGGTCATTTACCTACTTACCACACATTAGGGCCCCTGGAAAATGCCAGGGCAGTGACCCCATTTTGGAAAGAAGTGACCCCATTTTGGAAAGAAGACACCCCAAGGTATTCCGTGAGGGGCATGGCGAGTTCCTAGAATTTTATATTTTTTGTCACAAGTTAGCGGAAAATGATGATTTATTATTTATTTTTTTCCTTACAAAGTCTCATATTCCACTAACCTGTGACAAAAAATAAAAACTTCCATGAACTCACTATGCCCATCACAAAATACCTGGGGGTGTCTTCTTTCCAAAATGGGGTCACTTGTGGGGTAGTTATACTGCCCTGGCATTCTAGGGGCCCAAATGTGTGGTAAGAAGTTTGAAATCAAAATGTGTAAAAAATGACCAGTGAAATCCGAAAGGTGCTCTTTGGAATATGGGCCCCTTTGCCCACCTAGGCTGCAAAAAAGTGTCACACATGTGGTATCTCCGTACTCAGGAGAAGTTGGGAAATGTGTTTTGGGGTGTCATTTTACATATACCCATGCTGGGTGAGAGAAATATCTTGGCAAACGACAACTTTTCCCATTTTTTTAAACAAAGTTGGCATTTGACTAAGTTATTTATCTCACCCAGCATGGGTATATGTAAAATGACACCCCAAAACACATTCCCCAACTTCTCCTGAGTACGGCGATACCACATGTGTGGCACTTTTTTGCAGCCTAGGTGGGCAAAGGGGCCCACATTCCAAAGAGCACCTTTCGGATTTCACCGGTCATTTTTTACACATTTTGATTTCAAACTACTTACCACACATTTGGGCCCCTAGAATGCCAGGGCAGTATAACTACCCCACAAGTGACCCCATTATGGAAAGAAGACACCCCAAGGTATTCGCTGATGGGCATAGTGAGTTCATGGAAGTTTTAATTTTTTGTCACAAGTTAGTGGAATATGAGACTTTGTAAGAAAAAAAAAATCATCATTTTCCACTAACTTGTGACAAAAAATAAAAAATTCTAGGAACTCGCCATGCCCCTCACGGAATAACTTGGGGTGTCTTCTTTCCAAAATGGGGTCACTTGTGGGGTAGTTATACTGCCCTGGCATTCTAGGGGCCCAAATGTGTGGTAAGGAGTTTGAAATCAATTTCTGTAAAAAATGACCAGTGAAATCCGAAAGGTGCTCTTTGGAATGTGGGCCCCTTTGCCCACCTAAGCTGCAAAAAAGTGTCACACATCTGGTATCTCCGTATTCAGGAGAAGTTGGGGAATGTATTTTGGGGTGTCATTTTACATATACCCATGCTGGGTGAGAGAAATATCTTGGCAAAAGACAACTTTTCCCATTTTTTTATACAAAGTTGTCTTTTGCCAAGATATTTCTCTCACCCAGCATGGGTATATGTAAAATGACACCCCAAAACACATTCCCCAACTTCTCCTGAGTACGGAGATACCACATGTGTGACACTTTTTTGCAGCCTAGGTGGGCAAAGGGGCCCACATTCCAAAGAGCACCTTTCGGATTTCACCGGCCATTTTTTACAGAATTTGATTTCAAACTCCTTACCACACATTTGGGCCCCTAGAATGCCAGGGCAGTATAACTACCCCACAAGTGACCCCATTTTGGAAAGAAGACACCCCAAGGTATTCGCTGATGGGCATAGTGAGTTCATGGAAGTTTTTATTTTTTGTCACAAGTTAGTGGAATATGAGACTTTGTAAGAAAGAAAAAAAATATATAATTTTCCGCTAACTTGTGACAAAAAATAAAAAGTTCTATGAACTCACTATGCCCATCAGCGAATACCTTAGGGTGTCTACTTTCCGAAATGGCGTCATTTGTGTGGTGTTTGTACTGTCTGGCCATTGTAGAATCTCAGGAAACATGACAGGTGCTCAGAAAGTCAGAGCTGCTTCAAAAAGCGGAAATTCACATTTTTGTACCATAGTTTGTAAACGCTATAACTTTTACCCAAACCATTTTTTTTTTTTACCCAAAAATTTTTTTATTTATCAAAGACATGTAAAACAATAAATTTAGAGCAAAATTTATATATGGATCTCGTTTTTTTTGCAAAATTTTACAACTGAAAGTGAAAAATGTCATTTTTTTGCAAAAAAATCGTTAAATTTCAATTAATAACAAAAAAAGTAAAAATGTCAGCAGCAATGAAATACCACCAAATGAAAGCTCTATTAGTGAGAAGAAAAGGAGGTAAAATTCATTTGGGTGGTAAGTTGCATGACCGAGCAATAAACGGTGAAAGTAGTGTAGGTCAGAAGTGTAAAAAGTGGCCTGGTCTTTCAGGGTGTTTAAGCCATAGGGGCTGAGGTGGTTAATGTTCAGATCACACTGATTTGCGCTGTTCCATTTCACTGTGCTCCCTGATGTCCTCCTCTCTTATTCATTGAAGTCTCTGCTCATACCCTTTACTGATGTATTTGCTGCTCCTACTCCATGAAGTCCTTCTCCTGTACTTCACTAAAGTCCCTATCCACTCCTCCCATCGTTGAAGTCCTGGCTCCTGCCTTTTATTGAAATCCCCTATGCTCCAGTTCACAGAAGAACCTGCCCACCCCTCATAATATCCCAAGGTCCCTGCCCCTTTATCCAAATGCAGAAAGCAGCCTAGGACATGAAAAGAGAATACCCATTATGTATGTATGCTGTATAAGTTAACATATATGTTCATGTATCAGTATGTGAATGTATGTATGAGACTGTGAACAAGAGTAAATATATATGTAGGCTGTGTGCATGTATGTAGAGAACGTGTATCTGCATGTTTAGTTGTATGTAGTATGCATATGTGTGTAGAATATGTGCATGCGTACTTGCCTACTGTCCTGGAATGTCTGAGATGATCCCAGAAAAAGAACGGATCTCCAGGAGTCCGGGAAGAGCTGGAAAATCACCCAGGAGCCCCACTTACTCACTAATTCATTTTGTATTGTCAAGAACAAATTGATCATTTAACTTTTTTGTGGCAGTGCCGAAAAGGTTATTGGAAACCAACTGGTGGGTGGTCGTTGGCATGTTCATTCGCCATCACTGGCCCATGTAAAAGGTTCTGTGATCGGCTGACAAACACTTGTGATCGCATCTTTTGTATGACTGGAAGAATTATCTTTGTCATTAGCACATCTCCTTATGTAACCAGGGGATGTACTACTGGCAAATAAAAGGACTCTAAGGGCCCTATTACACTGCCTGATGTTCGGGCAGTGCGAGCACCGATGGATGATTACACATCCATCGATAAGTACTAGTTTGCACCTGATTACACAGGCCAATGCAAAATGAATGTGGGAGGTGTAAGGCAATATAGACTCTTTTGCCTAATGTGTCCCTGACACACGATTTCGGTGATCAACTTGAATTAAATCTTATCCGGTATCGGGAGAATGAATAAGATGAACACTGAACACGTGTCTAGTTCCAATCCATTCTGGTTTATTTCACAGTTGGCAAACAGTTATAATAGAGGGGGTTGAGCTTCCTTGACATCCAATCATATGTTAGCATTTGTTTGACCTATAGTACGAACACACATGAGCTCTGCATTTACATAATAGATGACTCATAGTAACAGCATTTGACCAATCAGGTATATACACATAGGCCAGCATGCATTTGAGCCAAGATAACCCTATAAGGTAGGACTGTTCAAACTTACAAAGTAAGGAATGTATGGGTATCTTGAAACCGCACAGGAAGTTTCCAACATTCCAAAGGGGGGAAGGGGGAAGTGAGATTTTATAAGTGCACTGGCCAAATGTAATGTAATACACGTTGCTGACAGGACAAAATGGAGTTACTTATACTCCATCAATCCCCTCTTTAGAACCTTATATATATACCTTATACTATATGGTTCTTTCTCTGCTCTTCCTTTGTTTGCTTGTAAGCCTTTAGGTATTCCATATACCCTTCAGGAGTATAATCCTCAGGCTTTGTTGAGGTTGGGTTTACCTCTTCTACCTCTACCGGTGTATAGAGGAATGTTGAGTGTACCCCTCTTTCGGCCACATTTTTACATACGGCAAGAAGGGAGGGCACACACTGCAGACAACAGCAGAGACACACTATTGCAGCGATCACGGCGAGTACCACTCCTAAAACATATCTTATTTGACCAAAGTCAGGTATCCAGCCAAAAAGCCAGTCCCACCAACCTTGGTCAACATCCTGTTTTATATGTTTTATCATTTCTTCTAGTTGGCCTATTTTATCTTTTATTCCACGGGAGTGGTCTGATAAATTGAAACAACACATCCCTGCGAACCATGAGCATCCTATACCATGTTGGAGCAATAAATAGTCAATAGTTGCCCTATTCTACAAGATAGCCTTTTTATACGATTGTATATCCAGCAGTATATCTTGCAGAACTGCACTAGTGACATTTATCTGTTTTACCATAAAACAGGCAAGTTTTGATATTGTCCTGTGGTTATATATGGCCAACCCTGGTACTCCTATCAAAGATACCCCTTAACTCATGTATTCTGCTCTAGAGAGGAGATTCACATTATAATTACAATTTTCTGGTAACTGTAGGGAAGTGTCTCTCGTGTGTTGTGTCTGCATTGCTGGGAATAGTGGTATCATTGCTAATATCAACCTAGCTATTGTACAGGGTCCCTCTGTAATATTGGCCGGTATGTATGTGTAACTAGTATTCCCACAGGCCAATAGCCATCCTGTTGGTAGAGGTACATGTTTGTCTAGGGATGGTACTGTTTTAGTAATATTACATTGCATATTCTTTCCTGATACTATCTTTTTACAACTACCTAAATCTCTATCACAAATATTTGGTTTAGTCTTATTCTGCATTTTTGCTTGTATGCAGGGAGGCAATAGTTTCTCATGGCAGGAGAACTTGTAACATATTTCTGTGGCTGTAACAAGACCTGTAATTATTTCTATCATATTACTTTGCAGAGTCTCATATGTAGGACAGTCATAACAAGCATGCTAAGGATTTACATATCCATATTTAACATCATGCTCCTCCAAATCTGTCATTCCATTGGGAACGTAGGAGCCCCGTCCATACATCTACTGGGGAGGGGACTGCTACCAGACATGTCTCCAAAATGTTAGATGCAGATAAAGTGGTTTGGAGACAGAAATCAGTTAAGTTCAGAGTTTTGGCCAGGTACAGCCATAAGTTCTCCTTTGTCTTCCCCTCTGCATTCTGTTTTCAGGTATGTCTGTCTGTTCCACAGCCATGGGACAGTGAATAGGAGACACAAAACTGCAATTATCAAGGCACTATATGTCAGATATCTCGAGGAATTTCCCGACTGCATCATCTCGTTGGGGGTCAAGGCTATCTGCCCCCGTTAGTGCCCCTTCTGTATCTTCTTCGAGGACAAGGCTGTCTGCCTCCGTTAGTACCTCTCTTTTCTTCACCAACTTAATCCTTGTGGCGTGGATCCACGTGGGTGACTGTTCAGTGAGGACTGCTATTCTGATGATCGCGACTACCTCGGTAGGTGGTCCGTAGGTGAAGCTTCCTGGTTCCTTTCCCTTCTTTAAGATCTTGATCATCACCTGGTCGCCTACCCGGAATGGATGGGTTGGTTCCTGTGAAAGAGAAGGAGACTTACAAGCAACTTTTTTTTTCAGTTTTACTGAGGACCTTGATCAGATTATTACTCCTCTCTGATCAGGTCCAAGTCCCCTTCCTGCACTACCAGGGGGCGTCTTGCACTACCAGGGGGCGTCTTGCCCATGGTGTGGGGAAAGGCCTACCCATGAGTATCTCAATGCTGTTTATGTCCTACTCCGTGGAAATGTGCTATTAAGATGGAAGTAGTGTGTTGGGGAATGCATAGCTTCCCCTCTTCGCAGAATAATCCTGTCTTAGGATTTTTCTGCAATACTGGATAACACCAGTCTTACTGTTCCTCTTCAGTGGCATACCACTGAAGATCAGTAAGCATTTGCAACATCTCAGGGGTTGGAGGTGCCAGACATGGCATCTCCCAATGGTTACACAAACCTGTGAGGTTGCATTTGGCCACTCATTTCGCACCTTATCTGCCAGCGCATTGCCCTGTGAGACATGATCCTTACCATCTGCTGCCGTGAATCCTCTCCTCTGCCAAATCATACCATGGTCCCACACTACCCCATGTGTGTACCTACTATCAGTATAGATGGTGACAGGTCTATCAGTATGTAGAATACATGCCCTAGTGAGTGCAATGAGCTCAGCTGCCTGCTGTGTTGAGTGCAGATGTCCTTGAGTAGGCCCACAACATCATGAGTGGTGTGCAAAATGGTGTAATGTCGCATTGTGAAAGAAGTTGCCAACTCTACCATCATAGCACAGGCTGCAAGAGAACACAGACATGCCGACATCCCTTAAACAGGGGTGGGCATTACCCTTGAGAAAAACAAACAAGGACGCAACTTGCCTTTGTTTTCTTGTGTCAGTACACCCGCCATGGTTTTACAATTTTGGCGTGCAAACATGTGGAAGGGCATATTACAGTCAGGGAGGCCCAGCCCTGGACTCGACATGAGTGAACATTTCAGATATTCAAATGCATTGTACATTTTCAGAAGACCATTTAATCAAATCTGGATTTTCTTCCAGAGTGGCTTGCCTCGAAACATTGTCATAATAGGAGCAATCAGGAATCCATTGTCTACAGTAGTTTATCATACCAAGGAAAGATAACATTTCTTTCTTGGTGTGCGGGGTGACCAAACCCGCAATAGACGGGACTCTTTCTGCGCTGATTCTCCGTTCACCTTTTGTGAGGACAAAGCCCAAGTATTCAACCTGCATTTTACACCATTGCATTTTCTTAAGTGTCACTTTGTGACCACACCCTGACAACCATTGTAAACCATCCTGAATGCTGGCCTCCGCTGACATGCTACACAGTAACAAATCATCGACATATTGCAGCAGCACAGAACCGTGGGGGGGGGGGGGGGACCATGGTTCTAACATTGCTCGGAGGACTATGCTGCACACTACAGGTGAATCAGCATATCCCTGGGGCATTTTTGCACCAGGTCAGTTGACGTCTGTCAAAGGAAAAAGCAAAAAGTAGTCTGGTTATCTTATCAACTGGGATAGAAAAGAATGCATTTTTCAGATCTATCACACTGAACCAAACAGCGTCTGCTGGAATGGCAGATAATAATTAAGTGACATCAGGTACAACAGGGGCTATAGGCACAATGATGTTGTTGATGGCCCCTAAATCCTGTACAAAGCGGGTAGCACCATCTGCCTTTGTCACTGGATTCACGGGCGTGCTGTAGGGTGAATTCACCTCTTCCAGGATTCCCTTTTGTAGGAATTCTTCTATCATTGGCCTAAGTCCATCAAGTTTCTCTTTTGACAACGGGTATTGTTTCTGGAACACTGAGATGACACCTGGTTTCACAGTAGCTTCGTAAAGTGTGCAATCTATGAATCCTGTGTCATATTCATTTGAAGACCATAATGCAGGATTAATGTTATTAAGTTCTGGGTGGTCCTGTATGTTTGCAAGAATCAGTGGCACTGGTGTAGAGATTGGAATGAGATCTGAGTGTACTCTTATCCCCTGATTCTTTGCTGATACCTGCAAGTCAATCTTAATGAACAAATCTCTCCCTAACAGGTTGACTGGGCATTCTAGTATAATGCTGAATACATGATCTGTGATGTATTCCTTGTCCATGGTCTCGAGTGGTAGTGAGTCAGTTTTGAAAGGTTTTGTCAAAACCCCATTAATTCACATAGAAGGCTCACACTTCCTTCCTCCCACTCTGAGTCATCTAAGTCCACCCCTTTTAGTCGGATGCTGTGGTCCTCCTTCTGTCCGTCATTAGTATCCCAGCTGTCCATAAGAACAGAGCTCTGATGTTAAGCACAACACTTAACATGTAACACGTAACTGCAAACATTGAAACAAACAGATTTGACAATACAGACATGAACACACAAAGGGCCCATAAAAACTTTTCATTGACTTCAATAAAAAAAATGTACAGCTTGATCAATGCTGTTGGTACCAATAAAAACCAAAAACTTCCAAGAAAAATAAAATAAAATCCTCAATGCGCATATTATTTAAAAAAATACCGTACTCCATACGCATTCATTTTTTCATGGTTTCATGTACTCATGTTCACAAACAGCTCATAATCAGTCTTCACACATATTCGCCTCAACTACAACTCAAAGCCACACCCATTCACATTCCACTGAATCATGTATCTTTCAATCCAGTCACACAATTTCTTTGTTACATTCCAAAACTTGCAGCACAGACAAACACAGCTTTCCTGGAAACAGATATCCACACCACACCCAGAATTGCTAATGGTCTGTCACTATTGAGCTGCTTTTTCCATTATCTTCTGGTCTTCACTCTGTGTTTAATCAACTATTATAAGAAGACAATATACATGTTATAATCATACAGTAATTTTGTTAAAATTCAAATTCTTATATGCCATGTGGTTTTAGTTTAGTGTTACACACATCGCCACTTATTCTATATAATTCCCCTTCCCCCTCTTCCCTGTGTCACTGCGTTTCTCTTATCTCAGGAATGTTTAGGCAGGGGAAGTAAAACAATCTATCACAGGACGTTCAACCATCCTAAATATTCCTCAAACTTTTACTCATATCTGAATAAGGACTTAGAATGGGTGCAACCTTAGATTGATAGGATTGGACACTTCCAATTGGCATCATAGCACAATTACTGTGGGCACTTTTTAAACCATCAGAACATACAATTTGGAAAGGTTATTTTTGCAAACATCATTGGATCTAATCCAATACTGGAGCCCTGTCTGGAAGATCTATATATAACACAGGTTAGTATCTTCACAGTCTGCAGATGCATTACCAATTACCAGCCCTCTCCCCCCCCCCCAACCCCCATATGGAATTCCTGAGCACAGGAGGGGGATGTGAGATGGGAGGGAGTTCTCTCTGAGAGCACATTTCAGAAAGAAAACAGGAAAAGTTCCTGTGGAACTACAAGTGACATTTTGGAATTTACAACAGATGTGGTGGGGGAAAGGATGCCACATGGCAACTTCTTTGTTCTCTATAGGATTCAAAATCCTCCATCTTGTAATAAGAAATGCTACTCATTTCTCCAACTTCCATGGACACTTTAAACCATAACTCAGTATGCACCAGCCTATTATTATCCTTTAATACACTTCTCTTTTCAATTATCAATACACTTATCCATTAACTGACCATCTTTTAGTGCTGTAATCTCTAATTCTAGGGCCATGGATCGTCCCTATTTAAACACGCGCATATCATTAGGGCAACAAAACTTAACCAGTTCATTTCTGAACGTTTAACACAAGCCGTTTCTGATTGCAGACACTGGGGCACTTTTTCCCTTGCCATCAATTAACTTCCTGACACTGCTCTGGTTTCTCATTCACTATCACAGGAGTTCTGATGTACACAGTCTGTAAGCTCTAACTTCACAGATTCTTACAGATTTTCATCCCTGTTGCCAGCCGGGCATAACATTCTGTTTCACATTTTAACTGTCAATGCTCACATCCTGCCAAATTGTCTACCCATGGGTTAACTAGGAAGTAATTTGTGGGACTAGACCGTGCAACATAAAGTTTACATGTTGGCAGTGATGGAAACAGAATGATTGCACAGTGGGATGTGACCGTACACTTACCACCCGGTCAACATCTCACACAGACAGATAATCTTATCACTTCTAAAATACTTATACTATATATACATAAGAGTTAATCCAAGCTTGTAACCTTCTGTTCCCTGAACAGATTTCTTAGTGCACTATATCTACCGATATGGACTCCCTGAGCCTCTTATAATCAACTTTAGCTCCCTGAGCTTTTGCATGTGTCCCGGACACAGCAATTCATCGAAATCAATAAATAGATGGTTCAACTTACTTGGGTCGAGATTTTGGTCAGTGCCTCCAGATCCGAAGAAGACAAAAATTGATGTCTCTTGCAACAGACCCAAAGGTGACCCTCTCGATCTCGAGACGAGCCCCCAAAGCTGTAAGGCAATATAGACTCTTTTGCCTAATGTGTCCCTGACACACGATTTCGGTGATCAGCTTGAATTAAATCTTATCCGGTACCGGGAGAATGAATAAGATGAACACTGAACACGTGTCTAGTTCCAATCCATTCTGGTTTATTTCACAGTTGGCAAACAGTTATAATAGAGGGGGTTGAGCTTCCTTGACATCCAATCATATGTTAGCATTTGTTTGACCTATAGTATGAACACACATAATAGATGACTCATAGTAACAGCATTTGACCAATCAGGTATATACACATAGGCCAGCATGCATTTGAGCCAAGATAACCCTATAAGGTAGGACTGTTCAAACTTGCAAACTAACGAATGTATGGGTATCTTGAAACCGCACAGGAAGTTTCTCGCATTCCAAAGGGGGGAAGGGGGAAGGGAGATTTTTGTAAGTGCACTGGCCAAATGTAATGTAATACACGTTGCTGACAGGACAAAATGGAGTTACTTATACCCCATCAGGAGGAATGATCGCTACCGCTGTCACTCCTCCCTCATGTTCTATTAATTATCAGCAGCACATCTCTGATTACACAGGGAGATGTGCTGCCACTAATCGGGAATCTTTCATCCTCATGAAAGATGCCCATTAGCCCACAAACAAGCATTTGCTTGCTCGTCAACTGATCGGCTGCTCAATTATACAGGCAAGTTAATGGGAACAAAGTAACATATGAAACCTTGTTTCTGATAATTGTCCAGAAAATCATGCAGTCTAACAGGGCCTTAAAGAGGACCTTTCATCGGTCCAAACTTTGTGAACTAAGTGTCATGATCTGTACAGCGGCGCCCAGGGATCTCACTGCACTTACTATTATCCCTGGGCGCCGCTCCGTTCTCCTGCTATGCCCTCCGGTATGTTCGGTCACTTGGTTATAGTAGGAGGAGCCTGCTCTTGTTCTCCTGGGCGCAATTTTGCGACAGATAATTTGCAGCATTTTACAGTACAAGCATTGTGGACGGGATGTTCTGTGATAAAATATGCAATTGAAATTAACCTGCAGTGCAGATTTTAACCCCTTAGTGACCAGCCTGTTTTGGGCCTTGCTGGTCAATCGTTCCTTTTTTCATTGTCGCCTTCCAAAAGCTATAACTTTTTTATTTTTCAGTCTATATAGCTGTATGAGGGCTTGTTTTTTTTGTGAGAAAAGTTTTAGTTTCGATGGCGCCTTTTTGGTGTACACATAACTTTCTGATTAACTTTTATTAACTCTTTCTAGGAGGGAGATTGGAAAAACAGCAATACTGCCACTGTGTTTTTACGTTATGCATTTTATGGTGTTCATTTTTCGGTATACATAAAATAATATCTTTATTTTCTGGGTCAGTATGATTATAGCTATACCAAATGCATATAGTTTTCTTTAACATTTTCCTTCTTTTGTGCAATAAAACCCCTTTTTATTTTATTAAAGGAAGAAAATCTTTTTGCATCGCTGCGTCCCAAGACCAATAACTTTTTAATTTTTCTTTCTATGGAGTTGTGTGAGGGCTTGATATTTGCGGGACGACTTATAGTTTTCATTGGTATCATTTTGGAGTAAATTACGATTTTTGATCGCTTGTTATTAAGTTTTTTCAGTGGCAACTAAGAATAAATTAGCAATTCTATAATTTTTTTATTTATTTTTATTTTTATAGGATAATTTACATATTTATGTAGTGTGGGTCATTTAGGACCCTGCGGTACCAAACATATGAGGATGATTTTTTTTTCCGATTTTTTATTTATTTATTGAAAAGTGTATTTTCAATGGGAAAAAAAGTGTTTTTTTTTTTACTGTCATTTCTTTTATTTAATTAATGTGGGGTTTTTTTAAACTTTTTTTTACCACTTAATAGGCCCACAAGGGGATCATAACAGACAATATTTTGATTGATATTAAAATACAATCTAGGTTCGATACCCAATTGATACTTTTACACCCAGATTGATCCGATACCGAGATTTGCTGTTTTCCGATACTAGACTGCGCTACTGCACAGCCACAATGCCGCCCGCTTTGTTTTCACGCCTAATATGCTAATTACTTGCATTGGTTCAGGGAGGAGGTGTCTCCACCGGGCTGGGATGCTTTCCAGTCGCTGCAGACCTCTTCACAGCTGTTCTCATGAGATTTGGTAAATCTCACGAGGACAGGTAATGAAAGCGGGTACAGCTTCCATGTGCTTCGCAGATCGCTGATCTATTGAAGTTAGTGGGTCTGCACTGCGATGCGGGGTGCACGTTGCTGGTTTCTGTGTTTAGCGGATCTGTGTTTTGCAACACGGGCACACCCATGACGTGGTTGTGTGATTGCACCTTAAAGGGGTCCTCCGGGAATTAAGAAAATGAAAATACTTAAATATTACTTTATAATAAATATATTTTCAAATACCTTTCATTATTTATAATGGCTTGTTTTGTCTGGGGAGCAATCATCAGGAGAAGCAAAATGGCCGCCGTCCAATTAGTTCACACAACACCTGTCCTGATCACACATGAGGACAAGTTACTTTAACACTGAGGTAAAGAGCTGCCTCATCCTCCTCTCTGCTGTACTTGTCAGGGATTATGATCCTGAACTTTAGCTGAATCTCTGGGGAATTTAGTTCATGAGGAGACATGAAGTACAGAGAGGACAGACAGGACAGGCTGTGGTAATGTGGGGCTGTGGTAATAGAGACTACATACAAGTGCTGTTGCTTATTAGCCACACCTCACCCTCCTCTCATGTCTCCGCATCATTTTCTTTCCCACAGAGATTCACCTGTATTCGGGATCATAACCCCTGACAAGCAGAGCAGAGAGGAGGATGAGGCAGCACTATGGCTCATTGTGGTGAAGTAATTTGTCCTTCTGTGTGATTAGGGCAGGTTTTGTGTGTACTAACAGTATGGCGGCCATTTTATTTCCCCTGATGTTTGCTCTCTAGACAAAACGAGCCATTATAACTAATGAAAGGTATTTTTGAATATATTTATTTTAAAATAATATTTAAGTATTTACATTTTGTTAATTCCTGGAGAACCCCTTTAAGGTATTGATTTTAGAAAAAAAACATTCTGGTGACAGGTCCTCTTTAAATCTGCAGAATGTCAGGTTATTTAGCGGTCGATTTTGACTTCAAGTTTCACTCTTGCAATGCAGTAAAAATCCACATGTAACAAATGCAGAATTTGTCGTGGAGTCACATTGAAGTAAACCTGGCCACCTGGAAACCATGGGAACATGGTATAGTTGACCAAAATAGAAGACTGCCCGCGTTCCCTGCTGTGTCTCTTATGTGCATTTAAGCTTTTAGAGAAAATGGTTAATATGTTATAGTTGGAGGTAAAATTTAAGAATATATTCAGACGCTACAGATTTCAACAAGGCAGATTTTTCTACAAGTCCATGATGAAAATCACAAGGGTTACATGTTGATTCTGCGGCAGATCTGCCCCCTTTCATATCACCAACAAAATATGCAGGATGCCCAAATATCATTCTACACTTCATTCATTTTTGCATCATGTGAATGGATTTATGTAAAACCTGACATTGATGGAGGTACATGTGCTGCAGTTGTACTGTATTTAGCTCTTGGATGATTTGCCTAGATGCAACTGGATCCACCTCTAAGCAGTAAAGAAGTCTGGGTAGGTTGTTCATTCTCTAAACATTTCAATGTAATCAATAGCCAGTTGAGATCTTGCCAATGCCCATCACTTCCTGGCGGCAGCTTCACACCTTTTTGCTATACTGTACTTTACTACCATAATATCATGTGCAGGTGACTTGCCCATTTATAGCTTGCCATTGTTTTCAAAGTTGGGAATTCTGGAATATCAATACCCCAGGGCCTAATGTCACTTTCCACCAAGATTCTGTCCATGAACATCCATTGCAGCCCTACCGTTTTAACCACAATGCACCTACTTTTGCATGGACTGTACATTCCTAAGGATTCCTGTATATCAATCCACTTGTACAGATGTGTCCTTACTTACTTTTCCTCTTTGCTCAGCATATCCCAAATTGTGTGGTGCGAGACAACCAGATTGAAAAAAATTAAATAAAATGATTTTGTAATACAGTGATACAATGGCCTCAAGATACAATATTTTCAACATACAATGGTCTTTTCTGACCCATCGTAAGTTGAAACTAGACTCAATATACAATGTCTCAGACTCAGATCCAACCAGTCAAGTTCACTTTTCTGGTAAAATAGCTGTATTAGTTACTAGTTAGCAGCTATTCCTGACTGTTATACTTAAGGACTTGTTTTATCTGTCTTAGTTATCTGCTTATTTTTCTTAAATCTTCATTTTCTCTTATCTTGAATGACATTTTGGGGCTTTGGAACCAATTACTCAACTTACAATGGTTTCAACATACAATGGTGGTCCTGGAACCAATTAATATTGTATCTTGAGGGACCACTGTATTCTATAATGGGATGTATATGAGATGTCTTTCAGTGTATGGCCACCCAGTGGTTGTGATGTGAATTGCAGCCTGT
Organism: Bufo bufo; assembly: GCF_905171765.1. NCBI lineage: Eukaryota > Metazoa > Chordata > Amphibia > Anura > Bufonidae > Bufo > Bufo bufo. The sequence continues at coordinate 533,474,664 of NC_053390.1, read as the reverse complement.
CAAAATCTGTCTACTGTGTCACAATATTGGAGTCCTAAGCTAAGTCTGAGCAAAAGTAAGGCTGTACATATCTGTCTGTACATACCTACACCATGTGAATCTTGCTAAAAAGTGCCTGCGTCTTATAAACAGTCAGGGAGATCCAGCATGGCCGGACCCCCTGACAACATGTCAGGGACCATGCATACCTCTCAAGTGTTGCTTTTTTGGAGGGACAGTAACTAATTTGAACCCAAGTCCCTTTGTCCCTTTGCTGCTTCAATGTCCCCTTTTAGACCTGAAAAATTAATTTGCATTAATAAACTGTTCAGTTCCTACCTGTATATTAGACCTCACATTATATACTTTTTCATTACAGGGAGTGCAGAATTATTAGGCAAGTTGTATTTTTGAGGATTAATTTTATTATTGAACAACAACCATGTTCTCAATGAACACAAAAAACTCATTAATATCAAAGCTGAATATTTTTGGAAGTAGTTTTTAGTTTTTTTTTAGTTTTAGCTATTTTAGGGGGATATCTGTGTGTGCAGGTGACTATTACTGTGCATAATTATTAGGCAACTTAACAAAAAACAAATATATACCCATTTCAATTATTTATTTTTACCAGTGAAACCAATATAACATCTCAACATTCACAAATATACATTTCTGACATTCAAAAACAAAACAAAAACAAATCAGTGACCAATATAGCCACCTTTCTTTGCAAGGACACTCAAAAGCCTGCCATCCATGGATTCTGTCAGTGTTTTGATCTGTTCACCATCAACATTGCGTGCAGCAGCAACCACAGCCTCCCAGACACTGTTCAGAGAGGTGTACTGTTTTCCCTCCTTGTAAATCTCACATTTGATGATGCACCACAGGTTCTCAATGGGGTTCAGATCAGGTGAACAAGGAGGCCATGTCATTAGATTTTCTTCTTTTATACCCTTTCTTGCCAGCCACGCTGTGGAGTACTTGGACGCGTGTGATGGAGCATTGTCCTGCATGAAAATCATGTTTTTCTTGAAGGATGCAGACTTCTTCCTGTACCACTGCTTGAAGAAGGTGTCTTCCAGAAACTGGCAGTAGGACTGGGAGTTGAGCTTGACTCCATCCTCAACCCGAAAAGGCCCCACAAGCTCATCTTTGATGATACCAGCCCAAACCAGTACTCCACCTCCACCTTGCTGGCGTATGAGTCGGACTGGAGCTCTCTGCCCTTTACCAATCCAGCCACGGGCCCATCCATCTGGCCCATCAAGACTCACTCTCATTTCATCAGTCCATAAAACCTTAGAAAAATCAGTCTTGAGATATTTCTTGGCCCAGTCTTGACGTTTCAGCTTGTGTTTCTTGTTCAGTGGTGGTCGTCTTTCAGCCTTTCTTACCTTGGCCATGTCTCTGAGTATTGCACACCTTGTGCTTTTGGGCACTCCAGTGATGTTGCAGCTCTGAAATATGGCCAAACTGGTGGCAAGTTGCATCTTGGCAGCTGCACGCTTGACTTTTCTCAGTTCATGGGCAGTTATTTTGCGCCTTAGTTTTTCCACACGCTTCTTGCGACCCTGTTGACTATTTTGAATGAAACGCTTGATTGTTCGATGATCACGCTTCAGAAGCTTTGCAATTTTAAGAGTGCTGCATCCCTCTGCAAGATATCTCACTATTTTTGACTTTTCTGAGCCTGTCAAGTCCTTCTTTTGACCCATTTTGCCAAAGGAAAGGAAGTTGCATAATAATTATGCACACCTAATATAGGGTGTTGATGTCATTAGACCACACCCCTTCTCATTACAGAGATGCACATCACCTAATATGCTTAATTGGTAGTAGGCTTTCGAGCCTATACAGCTTGGAGTAAGACAACATGCATAAAGAGGATGATGTGGTCAAAATACTCATTTGCCTAATAATTCTGCACGCAGTGTATTTGGTGCAATTTTGACTTTACAATGTCTATAATCAGATGATTTTTACGCTAAGATTTAAGGTGGGTTCACACTAGCGTTATGGCTTTCCGTTATAGCATGGTTATAACGGAATCCATAAGACGGAAGGATGGATCCGTTCTTCTGGCCAAAGACTTGTATTATGACGGAATGTAAAACGGAAGCCTTTAAAAGGCATTCCGTTTGCTCTCCGTCCTAATAGAAGTCTATGGGAATCAAAACGGATCCGTTTGGGTCCCGTTATGCAAGACAGAAAACAAAGTCCTGTTGACAGGACTTTGTTTTCCGTCTTGCATAACGGGACCCAGACGGATCCGTTATGCTTTCCCATAGACTTCTATTAGGACGGAAAGCAAACGGAATGCCTTTTAAAGGCTTCCATTTTGCATTCTGTCTGGGCATTCCGTTATTTTCCATCATAACCATGTTATAACGGAAAGCCATAACGGAATCCCTAACGCTAGTGTGACCCCACTCTTAAGGAGGTATTCCAGTGCAAGATATAAGCTATCCCAGTTGCTGCGCATGTACAAAAAATCCTGACAGTGGTGGGTCCCTGACTGCATCCCACTTCCTGCTACTGTCTCATCATGCCAGGAAGTGGCTATTAAAACTATCCAGTAAAATTTGTGGATGCAGTCATGACCTGCCTCAGCCAGTGATTGCATCTTTCACATAATGAGCCTTAAAGGGGTTGTCTCACTTCAGCAAATGGCATTTATTATGTAGAGAAAGTTAATACAAGGCACTTACTAATGTATTGTGATTGTCCATATTGGCTCCTTTGCTGGCTGGATTTATTTTTCCATCACATTATCCACTTATCATTTCCATGGTTACGACCACCCTGCAATCCAGCAGGAATGGTCGTGCTTGCACACTATAGGAAAAAGCGACAGACTCGGTGGTGGCCAGGATCGTAGGAGTGTGCATAGGCTAGTGCTTTTTCCTATAATGTGCAAGCACGACCACCGCTGATGGATTGCAGGGTGGTCTATAACCATGGAAACGAGCAGGGTAAAATGTGATGGTAAAATGAATCCAGCCAGCAAAGGAGGCAATATGGACATTACATTAGTAATTGCCTTGTATTAACTTCCTCTACATAATAAATGCCACTTGCTGAAGTGACACAAACCCTTTAAAGTGTCCCTTTTTGACCATCCAAAAAGTTGGGTGGTATGCCTTAATGATCCGGCAGAGCACACATGCAGCGTTTTGCCTGATTGAGCCGGCAGGCAAGAAAGCAGTAGAACTGTCCGCTTAGCGCTTGGGAAGGAAGGTCCTGCTCTGTACTGAACAGAAATGAAAACTACAGCTTAAGGGATCTTTTGAACCACATTCCCTTCAAAGAGGACCTAGAAAGTGTTTTTGTTGTTGTCTGAACCTGTGGTGTGTCTTAGTGTGGTGCGTCTAAAATTCTAAAAATAAATGTTCAAAAAGTGTAAAAAAAAGTTTTTAAGAATATTAAAAAAATATTTATATATAAAAATTGAAATCACTCCCCTTTCCCCAAAAAAAAATACATAAATAATTTAGAAAAAAATTAACATCATGGGCATCACTACATGCGAAAATGCCCGTACTATTAAAATCTAAAAATATTTATCCCATGCAGCAAACAGCGAAATGGAAAAAAAGTTAAAATAGCCTATTCGGCTTTTTTTTTTATTGCTTCACCTCCCACAAAAAAATTTATAAAAAGTGGTCAAAAAGATCGTCCTGCAAAAAATTAGCCCTCACACAGCTCCGGATGCATAAAAAGAAAAAACTTATGGGGGTCGGAATATGGCAATGCAAAAGAAAAAAATGTTTTTTCCAAACAAAATTTATTTTCAGTATGAAAGCTCAAGAAAAACTATACATGTGGGGTATCTTTGTAGTCATAATGACCCAGATAATAAAAATAACAGGTCAGTTTTACCGCATAGTAAACGGTGTAAAAAATATTGTGTGGCTCATTTGGAATTTTTCCCCCGCTTCCCACCACATTGCAACCGTAAATGGTGTCATTGGAAAGTACATCTTGTCCGGCATAAAACAACCCCTCATACAGCTATGTGAATGAAAAAAATATAAATAGTTATGGCTTTTGGAGAGCTGACAGTAAAAAAATGAAAATGGAAAACCACTGGGTCTTGAAAGGGTTAAATTCATGCTCATTCTGGGCATTGAGGTCAAGGAGGAGGTCCTATCAGTGACTGACAGCCTTCCCTTTATGACTGTGTATACAGAGATAGCTGTCAGTCACTGACTGACGACAAGGAGGAGGTCCTATCAGTGACTGACAGCCTTCCCTCTATGACTGTGTATACAGAGATAGCTGTCAATCACTGACTGAAGACAAGGAGACGGTCCTATCAGTGACTGACAGCCTTCCCTCTATGACTGTGTATACAGAGATAGCTGTCAGTCACTGACTGAAGACAAGGAGACTGTCCTATCAGTGATTGACAGCCTTCCCTCTATGACTGTGTATACAGAGATAGCTGTCAGTCACTGACTGAAGACAAGGCGACGGTCCCATCAGTGATTGACAGCCTTCCCTCTATGACTGTGTATACACAGATAGCTGTCAGTCACTGACTGAAGACAAGGAGACGGTCCTATCAGTGACTGACAGCCTTCCCTCTATGACTGTGTATACAGAGATAGCTGTCAGTCACTGACTGAAGACAGGGAGACGGTCCGATCAGTGACTGACAGCCTTCCCTCTATGACTGTGTATACAGAGATAGCTGTCAGTCACTGACTGAAGACAATGAGGAGGTCCTATCAGTGATTGACAGCCTTCCCTCTATGACTGTGTATACAGAGATAGCTGTCAGTCACTGACTGAAGACAAGGAGGAGGTCCTATCAGTGACTGACAGCCTTCCCTCTATGACTGTGTATACAGAGATAGCTGTCAGTCACTGACTGAAGACAAGGAGACGGTCCTATCAGTGACTGACAGCCTTCCCTCTATGACTGTGTATACAGAGATAGCTGTCAATCACTGACTGAAGACAAGGAGACGGTCCTATCAGTGACTGACAGCCTTCCCTCTATGACTGTGTATACTGAGATAGCTGTCAATCACTGACTGAAGACAAGGAGACGGTCCTATCAGTGACTGACAGCCTTCCCTCTATGACTGTGTATACAGAGATAGCTGTCAGTCCCTGACTGATGACAAGGAGGTCGTCCTATCCCTCTATGACTGTGTATACAGAGATAGCTGTCAATCACTGACTGAAGACAAGGAGGCGGTTCTATCAGTGATTGACAGCCTTCCCTCTGTGACTGTGTATACAGAGATAGCTGTCAGTCACTGACTGAAGACAAGGAGGCGGTCCTATCAGTGACTGACAGCCTTCCCTTTATGACTGTGTATACAGAGATAGCGGTCAGTCACTGACTGAAGACAAGGAGACGGTCCTATCAGTGACTGACAGCCTTCCCTCTGACTGTGTATACAGAGATAGCTGTCAGTCACTGACTGAAGACAAGGAGGAGGTCCTATCAGTGATTGACATCCTTCCCTCTATGACTGTGTATACACAGATAGCTGTCAATCACTGACTGAAGACAAGGAGGAGGTCTTATCAGTGATTAACATTCTTCCCTCTATGACTGTGTATACAGAGATAGCGGTCACTCCCTGACTGAAGACAAGGAGGAGGTCCTATCAGTGATTGACAGCCTTCCCTCTATGACTGTGTATACAGAGATAGCTGTCAATCACTGACTGAAGACAAGGAGGAGGTCCTATCAGTGATTGACAGCCTTCCCTCTATGACTGTGTATACAGAGATAGCTGTCAATCACTGACTGAAGACAAGGAGACGGTCCTATCAGTGACTGCCTTCCTTCTATGACTGTGTATACAGAGATAGCTGTCAGTCACTGACTGAAGACAAGGAGGAGGTCCTATCAGTGACTGACAGCTATCTCTGTATACACAGTCATAGAGGGAAGGCTGTCAGTCACTGATAGGACCATCTCCTTGTCTTCAGTCAGTGATTGACAGCTATCTCTGTATACACAGTCATAGAGGGAAGGCTGTCAGTCACTGATAGGACCGTCTCCTTGTCTTCAGTCAGTGAGTGACAGCTATCTCTGTATACACAGTCATAGAGGGAAGGCTGTCAGTCACTGATAGGACCGTCTCCTTGTCTTCAGTCAGTGACTGACAGCTATCTCTGTATACACAGTCATAGAGGGAAGACTGTCAGTCACTGATAGGACCTCCTCCTTGTCTTCAGTCAGTGACTGACAGCTATCTCTGTATACACAGTCATAGAGGGAAGACTGTCAGTCACTGATAGGACCGTCTCCTTGACTTCAAATCCCAGAATGAGCAGGAATATGACAGGATATATACATATGATAGGATTAGATACAGCAGCTCAGCAGACGGTGTCACACATGATAGTGCTCTCAATTCTCTTTAAGACCTGTCCCACCTATCTGACATTTATGGCACATCTTAGCGGTATGCTGTAAATGTCCCAAATGGGATATCTCTTTAATAAATTTCCTCTTTGGAGTTCATTGGTTACATATCCTTCAAGGGTTTCACCATGTACCTGTTCAATACACCCCTAGGATACTTATAGAAAACAGGGGCACAGGAGAAATGGCACAATTTAAAGGAGTTGTCTCATTTTAGACAATGGGGCATAGCGCTAAGGTATGCCCCCATTTTCTGATAGATGCGGAGCCCGAAGGTGGTGGAGGGTGCACTGCGCGTGTGCAACTATCCTCTATTCCTTTTTTATGGGGCCGCCAAAAATAGGCGAGCGCTGGCTTGGCTATTTCCGTCCGGCCCATAGAAGTGAGTGAGAGCGGTGACCGGTCAGCGCGGTGCACTCCCATTCACTTCTATCTATGGGGAGAGCGCTTGGTGGTGGCCGGACCAGAGTCCCCCAGTCACCACTTTGCAGGGCTGCAATCCCGATATAGTTGCAGTTCCCAGCAGTGGGACCCACACCTTTAAGGCAATGGGGACATATCCTAGTGATATGCCCCCATTGTCTGAGATGAGACAAACCCTTTAATATTTAAGAAAAAAAACCATAATCTTTTTTTTTTTTTAAAGAAACACACACATAAAAATACTTTATTTATTATAAAATGGTCTTTGATGTCCATGGCTCTGGCCCTTTAAGGGAGATGGCGGCTCATTCTACAATTCCTCCTGGGATTCTTCCATTGGAGGAGGTTGAGTGTCGCACCTCTGGCAGATTTTCGGGGGCCGCTGAGGGTCACACACAGCTCTCACATTGTATAGAAAAGAAAGAAAAGAAATATCAGCAAAACAATTTCCAAACATAAGAGAAAAGCGGCCAAACTTACCCGATTTGGTCCCGTGCTGCTCATCAGAGGCCCCTAGTGGTAAGAGCCAGCTCTGGAGACTGAGGCTGGGTTCAGAGCGTTACCGCAATTTATAACCACCAGCGATTATGACATCATATGTAAATGAGCCATGGCCCCCATTATGTTCCCACAAATAAGTGAGTTATCTTCCAGGATTCTAATGATGACATCACAAGCAGGGTCTCAACATTACAGTGGCCATTTTGAATGTAATAAGGTACAGACTTCAGATAATGGGTTAGAACTTTGTCCTTGCAGTACCCCAGAACAGGGAGTATCTGCAAATGGTTTGTTCTTTAATCTAATTTTATTTAATGTTATGGTAAATATTGTTTTGCCATACATTGGACCCAGCATAGCTATGTATCGATGGCACAGAACAAGGGTTAATAATCCTAGCTCAGTCCTTTGCAGGAGGTTGGGTGGGTAACCAAGATCCGCCCCCAGCTCAATTTAGGGGGTTATTAGAGTTGAGAGTGGAAGAAATTTGTGCCTGATGCTCCCTCTTCTCAGGCCCAAGAAACCTACTGAGACTAACAGATCTCTGCAAGATCCACGGAAAGAGAGAAAGACAGAGAGAGAAGGAGATGGAAAAATAACTTAGAATCTGCATGGCCAAGCACAGGAGTCAGCAAAGTAATCTGTCTACAATTATTCAGACTCTGCTGCAGTGAGGGACATTGTTAGGACACCCTTCACACCTGGCCAGACGTGCCTTCAAAACCCTGTATCCTGAAATTGACATTACAGCCATTATTGCCAAGGTTTTGTTGCTAGCCATAGATTCCACTGAGAAAGACTTTAGCAAGAAAGTGTACAAAGAGGACCATAACTACTATCCTTGCCTAAATGCACACTCCGCTATCTGGAAGAGAATTGCATTGTGTACAGTTGGAACTGTGTTTTGCTATAGTTAGACGTATCATTCATGTGCACTTTTGCCCCACCTATCTAATAGGCGACCTTGATTAAGGTGGTACATATAGTTTTGTGTGCTCCTCCTCCCACCGGTTGCTGCTGCAGGGTCTGCTCTCCTGAATATACAGTAAATGCACAACTGCATAGGTAGGTTTAGAGTAGGACCTGCCTGACTGAGACCAGTAGGTGGGAACAAATGTGTTTTGATTAAAATATATTGACTAATAGTGATGAGCGGCATAGGCAATATTCATTTTCTCGATATTTCACGAATGTTTCGCATAATATTCACAATAAATTTGCGAATTTTAGAATTCGTCATCTCCAGTCATTATTTTCGCGATTGCGCAAATCGGCACTAATGATAACATATTTTTTGCGCAATACATACAACTTCACATTTTATCAGGTCTGAGTAGATATTACTGATTGGTGCATCATTATTGTTGTGACATCCCAGCACTATGTCTGTAGCATGTATGTATGGACAGCAGAGAAACAGTAATTACTATCACACTACCTAACACCCTGCACTGGAACCTATCAGCTACACTATATCACTATCTAACCTACACTGACTATCTCCCACTAACTATCTGTATTATATACACTCACCTAAAGAATTATTAGGAACACCTGTTCTATTTCTCATTAATACAATTATCTAGTCAACCAATCACATGGCAGTTGCTTCAATGCATTTAGGGGTGTGGTCCTGGTCAAGACAATCTCCTGAACTCCAAACTGAATGTCAGAATGGGAAAGAAAGGTGATTTAAGCAATTTTGAGCGTGGCATGGTTGTTGGTGCCAGACGGGCCGGTCTGAGTATTTCACAATCTGCTCAGTTACTGGGATTTTCACGCACAACCATTTCTAGGGTTTACAAAGAATGGTGTGAAAAGGGAAAAACATCCAGTATGCGGCAGTCCTGTGGGCAAAAATGCCTTGTTGATGCTAGAGGTCAGAGGAGAATGGGCCGACTGATTCAAGCTGATAGAAGGGCAACGTTGACTGAAATAACCACTCGTTACAACCGAGGTATGCAGCAAAGCATTTGTGAAGCCACAACATGCACAACCTTGAGGCGGATGGGCTACAACAGCAGAAGACCCCACCGGGTACCACTCATCTCCACTACAAATAGGAAAAAGAGGCTACAATTTGCACGAGCTCACCAAAATTGGATTGTTGAAGACTGGAAAAATGTTGCCTGGTCTGATGAGTCTCGATTTCTGTTGAGACATTCAAATGGTTGAGTCTGATTTTGGCGTAAACAGAATGAGAACATGTATCCATCCTCTGATGGCTACTTCCAGCAGGATAATGCACCATGTCACAAAGCTCAAATCATTTCAAATTGGTTTCTTGAACATGACAATGAGTTCACTGTACTAAAATGGCCCCCACAGTCACCAGATCTCAACCCAATAGAGCATCTTTGGGATGTGGTGGAACGGGAGCTTCGTGCCCTGGATGTGCATCCCTCAAATCTCCATCAACTGCAAGATGCTATCCTATCAATATGGGCCAACATTTCTAAAGAATGCTATCAGCACCTTATTGAATCAATGCCACGTAGAAATAAGGCAGTTCTGAAGGCAAAAGGGGGTCCAACACCGTATTAGTATGGTGTTCCTAATAATTCTTTAGGTGAGTGTATATGAGCTAACTAACTTTCTAATGAAATTGGATAAGGAATAGGATCCAGATGAAAGCACAGAGCACAGCAATGACACTGCTCTCTCTCAGAACTGCAAAAAAACAGCAGAAAGTGGCTGCTGGGGAGGTTCTTATATAGTAAGGGGTAGGCAACTTTCCTATTGGTTGCTAGGGATGGTGCTAAGCTCAGACAAAAATTATTATTGAGACTGTGTAATAGCTTATGAGTAATATAATTAAATCACCCGTACTGATCCCTTTGGGCTTTATGGCATAAATCTAAAAAAGGGAAAGAATAATCTAAAACTTCACTTTTAATAGATAATCTAAAACAATGGATCAATTAGCACACTATGACAAAAATAAACAAACAAGAACAGTCTTACCAGTGTGATGATTGTTCGATGAGCTATACACAACCGGATGATTGACACCGCATTGATAGCTTGGGTATTTTCATCATATAACCAGGGGTATAGGGTAGACGGGGTGCAGACATGAGTGGGAGGACAAAAGTGTGATACAAAAATGTGTATGCTGTCCCTATATGCCCCTATCAGGTCTATTAGTGAGACAATGCCCAAATATTAGAAACAAGCACACCTATATTCACAATGATGTACATTTCTTTCGTAGGAAGCTATGTATAAATACTAGCGCCTCCTATATATTAGTTACAATGGGATAGAGATATTACCTTCAACTTTTGAAGGGCGTGTGGCAGCCTGGCTTGCTGATGAAGAAAGCTGAGCGTGTAGAAAGCTGCTGCTGCTTAAATAGATCCATATTGTGAGCGCTCCTGCGGGTTCAGGCGGCTTGGCCGTATCACCGGTGTTCCGTTAGATTTCCCTACCCCGTGAGATTTTCCTACCTCTGTTGAGGAACCTTCCTGTTCACGATCTCTTGGAGTTTCAGAACTCAGGAAGAAGTATACCTTGTTGTCTCTAAAGTCTTGTAGATCCCTTGCAAATTGTTGATGTTTTCTTTCTTTTAGATGGAATTGAAAACGTTCCACCGTTCTTTGTAATTGTTTTTCTTTATTTGAGAACTCTGCTTCCTGCCAAAATTTTTTTGTTATTTCAATTTGTTCTTGTAATTAGTTTTTGAGTTGTTTTAATATACTCTTTTCCCCTTCTAGTAGTAGGTGCATGAATCTAGTGGAGCTGCTGGTCGCTTCCTTCTCCCATTTATTCATGAGCGCAGGGGTCCTAGAACGTTTGGCTGGAGCTAATGTAATACATAGGCGCCGAGGGACTATGCCCTGTTTGATGTAGTTGGTCAGGCTTTGTACTTCCCACCAGGAAAATATGTGTTCCTTAGGTTTTAGTGAGTTCTTTGAATGCTGCCCCAAATGTGGGGGTGCATCGTTTCTGTGTGAATGTACCTTCAAAAAAAAATTCCTCTACCTTGCTGAGCCATTGGTTCCTGTCTAATCCCACTGAGAGGAATCCTGCCATATCCCAAGTCAATCAAAAATTATTATAGAGACTGTGTAATAGCGTATGAGTGATATAATTGAATCACCCGTACTGATCCCTTTGGGCTTTATGTTTTCTCATTATTGTGAATCCTGCCCCTTTAAATATCCCTTAGTGTATCATCATTATCAGTTTTGCATGCTCAATTTCGTAGGCGCAGACCGCCTCCACTTTAAGTTGGGTTGGTGTGTCTTCTTCGTCGGCGTGCTGTCAGCGTTTTGGCTGCCTGGCAACGCTGACGTGGCACACACATCCCCGTAACGTCTATCCTATACCCCTGGGTATATGTTGACAATACCCGACCATTGTGACGCCAAGTAAACTATCAATGCAGTGTCAAACATCCGGTTGTGTATAGCTTATCCAACAATCATCACACCGGTAAGACTGTTCTTGTTTATTTTTGTCATAGTGTGCTAATTGATTCATTGTTTTAGATTATCTATTAAAAGTGAAGTTTTATATTATTCTTTCCCTTATTTAGATTTATGCCATAAGCTCTGACAAAGATATTGCAGCCTTCTCATTGGCCCACACGCAAGAAGGGAGGTTACTGTTGGAAAAAAAAAACTAGAATATTCGCGATTACGAATATATAGCACTATATTCTACATCTTCATCTTCACAATTCTCGAAGTGGCGATGTTAACAATAAAAATTAGCAATTTGAATATTGGCTAAGAGTCTCAGATTTTATCATTAGAGTGAGGTCTTAGTCCATATATTATGTTTGCATCTATTGCTTTAGTACATTATTTTCTGTGACTTTATAAATGTAGCCATGCACATCCGCATATTTACTATCATATCGTGCAGGATGTTTTGTATCTTTTTGCAGTGATTTCTTTAGTTAGATGTACTACAGTTCCCATTTTGCCGTACAGTAAAGAGAGATTTTATTTTCCTACCTCTGGCCTATTTTTCTGACTCCTACACCATACGCTTACCATTGCACTCTACATGCCTAACCTTTAACTTATCCAGACACCTAACATCACGGGCATAGGTTCGTATTATAATGCCCCCTGCAGTGCCCCTGAATCTTTTCCCATAAAATGATATATCAGTCTGCTCAGCTCCTCCTGCTCTATAACATGCTGCCTGTAGCTTACATTGCATTTTCATGATGACAGGTTCCCTTTAATAACAGTGCTGCTAAACAATGATTAATGAAGAGAAATTTTCTAATGGATTACCAGTGGAGAAGTCTGTTTTGTATCCACATTTTATTTTTAAAGGAAATGCATCATCAGAAAATGATCTATTATTTAACAAGTTTTTATGTTAAAAGGAATCTGACAACACATACCTGTAAATATAGAAACATAGAATGTGTCAGCAGATAAGAACCATTTGGCCCATCTAGTCTGCCCAATATACACTGCGTGCAGAATTATTAGGCAAATTAGTATTTTGACCACATCATCCTCTTTATGCATGTTGTCTTACTCCAAGCTGTATAGGCTCGAAAGCCTACTACCAATTAAGCATATTAGGTGATGTGCATCTCTGTAATGAGAAGGGGTGTGGTCTAATGACATCAACACCCTATATTAGGTGTGCATAATTATTCCTTTCCTTTGGCAAAATGGGTCAAAAGAAGGACTTGACAGGCTCAGAAAAGTCAAAAATAGTGAGATATCTTGCAGAGGGATGCAGCACTCTTAAAATTGCAAAGCTTCTGAAGCGTGATCATCGAACAATCAAGCGTTTCATTCAAAATAGTCAACAGGGTCGCAAGAAGCGTGTGGAAAAACCAAGGCGCAAAATAACTGCCCATGAACTGAGAAAAGTCAAGCGTGCAGCTGCCAAGATGCCACTTGCCACCAGTTTGGCCATATTTCAGAGCTGCAACATCACTGGAGTGCCCAAAAGCACAAGGTGTGCAATACTCAGAGACATGGCCAAGGTAAGAAAGGCTGAAAGACGGCCACCACTGAACAAGACACACAAGCTGAAACGTCAAGACTGGGCCAAGAAATATCTCAAGACTGATTTTTCTAAGGTTTTATGGACTGATGAAATGAGAGTGAGTCTTGATGGGCCAGATGGATGGGCCCGTGGCTGGATTGGTAAAGGGCAGAGAGCTCCAGTCTGACTCAGACGCCAGCAAGGTGGAGGTGGAGTACTGGTTTGGGCTGGTATCATCAAAGATGAGCTTGTGGGGCCTTTTCGGGTTGAGGATGGAGTCAAGCTCAACTCCCAGTCCTACTGCCAGTTTCTGGAAGACACATTCTTCAAGCAGTGGTACAGGAAGAAGTCTGCATCCTTCAAGAAAAACATGATTTTCATGCAGGACAATGCTCCATCACACGCGTCCAAGTACTCCACAGCGTGGCTGGCAAGAAAGGGTATAAAAGAAGAAAATCTAATGACATGGCCTCCTTGTTCACCTGATCTGAACCCCATTGAGAACCTGTGGTCCATCATCAAATGTGAGATTTACAAGGAGGGAAAACAGTACACCTCTCTGAACAGTGTCTGGGGGGCTGTGGTTGCTGCTGCACGCAATGTTGATGGTGAACAGATCAAAACACTGACAGAATCCATGTATGGCAGGCTTTTGAGTGTCCTTGCAAAGAAAGGTGGCTATATTGGTCACTGATTTGTTTTTGTTTTGTTTTTGAATGTTAGAAATGTATATTTGTGAATGTTGAGATGTTATATTGGTTTCACTGGTAAAAATAAATAATTGAAATGGGTATATATTTGTTTTTTGTTAAGTTGCCTAATAATTATGCACAGTAATAGTCACCTGCACACACAGATATCCCCCTAAAATAGCTAAAACTAAAAACAAACTAAAAACTACTTCCAAAAATATTCAGCTTTGATATTAATGAGTTTTTTGGGTTCATTGAGAACATGGTTGTTGTTCAATAATAAAATTAATCCTCAAAAATACAACTTGCCTAATAATTCTGCACTCCCTGTATCTGAATCCTATTAATAGTCCCTGGCCCTATCTTATATGAAGGATAGCCTTATGCCTATCCCATGCATGCTTAAACTCCTTCACTGTATTTGCAGCTACCACTTCTGCAGGAAGGCTATTCCATGCATCCACTACTCTCTCAGTAAAGTAATACTTCCTTATATTACTTTTAAACCTTTGCCCCTCTAATTTAAAACTGTGTCCTCTTGTGGTAGTTTTTCTTCTTTTAAATATGCTCTCCTCCTTTACCGAGTTGATTCCCTTTATGTATTTAAAAGTTTCTATCATATCCCCTCTGTCTCTTCTTTCTTCCAAGCTATACATATTAAGGTCCTTTAACCTTTCCTGGTAAGTTTTATCCTGCAATCCATGTACTAGTTTAGTAGCTCTTCTCTGAACTCTCTCTAGAGTATCTATATCCTTCTGGAGATATGGCCTCCAGTACTGCGCACAATACTCCAAGTGAGGTCTCACCAGTGTTCTGTACAGCAGCATAATCACTTCACTCTTTCTACTGCTTATACCTCTCCCTATACATCCAAGCATTCTGCTGGCATTTCGTGCTGCCCTATTACATTGTCTTCCCACCTTTAAGTCTTCTGAAATAATTACTCCTAAATCCCCTTCCTCAGATACTGAGGTCAGGACTGTGTCAAATATTCTATATTCTGCCCTTGGGTTTTTACGCCCCAGGTGCATTTTCTTGCACTTATCCACATTAAATTTCAGTTGCCAGAGTTCTGACCATTCTTCTAGTTTTCCTAAATCCTTTTCCATTTGGCGTTTCCCTCCAGGAACATCAACCCTGTTACATATCTTTGTGTCATCAGCAAAAAGACAAACCTTACCATCGAGGCCTTTTGCAATATCACTTATGAAGATATTAAACAAAATTGGTCCCAGTACAGATCCCTGTGGAACCCCACTGGTAACATGACCTTGTTTTGAATGTTCTCCATTGACTACAACCCTCTGCTGTCTGTCACTCAGCCACTGCCTAATCCACTCAACAATATGGGAGTCCATGCTCAATGACTGCAGTTTATTGATAAGTCTTCTATGTGGGACAGTGTCAAAAGCCTTACTAAAATCTAGATATGCGATGTCTACTGCACCTCCACCGTCTATTATTTTAGTCACCCAGTCAAAAAAATCTATAAGATTTGTTTGACATGATCTCCCTGAAGTAAACCCATGTTGTTTTTCATCTTGCAATCCATGGGATTTTAGATGTTCCACAATCCTATCCTTTAATAGGGTTTCCATTAATTTGCCTACTATTGATGTCAGACTCACTGGTCTATAGTTGCTCGATTCCTCCCTACTACCTTTCTTGTGAATGGGCACGACATTTGCCAATTTCCAATCTTCCGGGACGACTCCTGTTACTAATGATTGGTTAAATAAATCTGTTAACGGTTTTGCCAGCTCACCACTAAGCTCTTTTAATAATTTTGGGTGTATCTCATCAGGCCCCTGTGACTTATTTGTCTTCACTTTAGACAGCAAACTTAGAACATCTTCCTCTGTAAAGACACATGCATCAAACGATTTATTAGTCATCCTTTCTAGTGGAGGTCCTTCTCCTTCTTTTTCTTTTGTAAAAACTGAACAGAAGTATTCATTAAGGCAGTCGGCTAGCCCTTTATTCTCTTCTACATACCTTCCGTCCTTTGTTTTTAATTTAGTTATTCCTTGTTTTAATTTCCTTTTTTCATTTATATATCTGAAGAATGTCTTATCCCCTTTTTTCATAGACTGAGCTAGTTTTTCTTCTGCCTGCGCTTTAGAAGTTCTTATAACTTGCTTGGCCTCTTTCTGCCTAATCTTGTAGATTTCCTTATCTTCATTGCTCTGTTTTTTTTTATAATTACAAAATGCTAGCTTTTTATTTTTAATGATTTGGGCCACTTCTGCTGAGTACCACAGTGGTCTCTTCCTTTTTTTGCTTTTACTGACAAGTCTAATGCAATTTTCTGTTGCCTTCAATAATGCACCTTTTAAGTAGTCCCATTTCTCCTGGACTCCATGTAATCCGTTCCAGTCTGATAAGGACTCATTTATGACTAATTTCATTTTTGAAAAGTCTGTTTTTCTAAAAGCTAAAACTTTTGTTTTTGTGTGGTGGGACTCTTTCACAGTTCTTATATTAAACCACACTGACTGGTGATCACTAGATCCCAAGGTTTCGCCTACAAGGTTTCGCCTACAATATGTAGATATGCAATTCCCCCTGAATACAATGGACTTCCTCCCATCCTGATCAGTGGCCCTAATTCATAAAAATACATTTTTTATTATATATTAACCCTTTCACGCCCAGTGACGTACATGTACGTCATCGGGCGTGTGTTTAAACATGGCGCCCGCTCCTGCCCATAGATGCAGATGGCCGCCTGCTTCTCTTAGCAGACACCTGCGGCTCATGTCCGCAACGGGCAATAATGCCGATTGCGGACATTTCATCCCTCAGATGCCGTGGTCAATCCTGACCACAGCATCCGCGCGCGCTGAAAACCGAAAGTGAAAGCTTTCGGTTGTTCTCCGGCTCCCCCATGTGGCGATCGGAGGAGCCGAAGCGTGTATGCAGCAGCCCCTGTCTTTATGAATGACGAGGCAGCTGCATAGTATTTCCTATGGAGCCCTTGCCTGTAATAGGGCTCTTTAGGAAACAAGCAATTTTCTCATAGATTCCAATGCAAATGCATTGGAGTCAATGAGAATAGCAATCAGATAATTGCATGTTACATTTTTTTTTATAAAAAAGCATGTATAAAAAAGTGGGAAAAAAAATAAAAAATATAAAAATTCAAATCATCGCCCTTTTCCCAAAAAATAAATAAATAAATACACATCATGGGTGTGGCGATGTGCGAGAACACCCATAGTATAAAAATATATTCCCCATACGGCAAACAGCAAAACGGAAAAAAGCGTCCAAATGGCCGATTCAACGTTTTTGGTCGCTTCATTTTCTGCAAATAATTAAATAAAAAGTGATAAAAAAGTCATACACACCCAGAATGATATCAATGAAAATTTCAGATCGTCCCACAAAAAATGAGCCCGTATACAGCGCTGTAACCGGTCAGTTTTATCGCACATCGAACGTCGTAATTAAAAAATCCGTAAAAC
The DNA here is from genome assembly GCF_905171765.1 of Bufo bufo. Taxonomy (NCBI): domain Eukaryota; kingdom Metazoa; phylum Chordata; class Amphibia; order Anura; family Bufonidae; genus Bufo; species Bufo bufo. The sequence goes on along the minus strand of NC_053390.1, from coordinate 533,457,238 downwards.
TGTGGTGGAATTTTTTTATCCCTTCCCACTACATAATATGCAATATTAAATGGTGGCGTTGGAAAGTACAACTTATCCAGCAAAAAACAAGTCCTAATATGGCTATGTGAACAGACAAATAAAAAAGTTATGGCTCTGGGAAGGCAGGGAGCGCAAAACGAAAACGAAAAAAACAACAACTCCGGGCTTGAAAGGATTAATGAGCCTTTTGGTGCAACAAGGGCATTGTAGTTGCAGCTTGCTGCACCCAGAGGCTTTGCTTATTTTCCCTACCAGCCTCACCCCCACCATTTGACTGAAAGGGCCAGGCAGTGTAGATGTAACTGCGCCTTGCCCTAAAACCTTGCGACTGCGCATTCAGCGCACACATAGTGCAGGGCTGGAGGTGACTGGGTAAATTAAATCTGTCTACTCGGCGGTCTCCATCCCTGTACTGCACTTGCGCTAAACAGGCAGCCATGAGATTTCAGGTGCAACTACATCTACACTGCCTGTGCAGTGAGTCCTCTGGGGGAGAACTGGGAGGAGGGAAGTGATAGTTGTGGCACTGATAGGAGTGGTAGTGGTTCATGATGCCTGTCCTGACTCCAGCCTTCCTTTGGATCACACCTTGATATTGGTGCTCCTGTCTGGTATTAGGTGGTTTGCCCTTAATTTTAGGTGTGTGGGTGCAATCACTGGCCACAGTGTTGACCTGTCAGTGGCCGAAGCGGTCACATGATGCCCGTCAACAGGATGTTGTTTCCCAGAGACCCGGGAGGCAACCATGGAGTGATGCAGCTGGAATCCACCAGTGAGGACTCGTAGTATAAACCCCATCATGGTTCCAGCCAATCTGAAGAGGTCTGTTAAAAAAAGTTTAGTGCTGGTCTGGCTAACCCCTTTAAAGGGGTTGTCCAGGTTCAGAGCTGAACCCGGACATACCTCCATTTTCACCCAGGCAGCCCCACTGACTTGAGCATCGGAGCAGTTCATGCTCTGATGCTCTCCTTTGCCCTGCGCTAAATTGCGCAGGGCAAAGGCTTTTTCAGGAGTTCCGGTGACAAACCGGGCTCTCCATGGGGCTGCCAGGAAGCCCGGTGACGTCACCGGCACTGATGGGCGGGCTTTAGCGCTAAAGCACGCCCATCAGAGCCGGTGATGTCACCGAACACACTGCCAGGTGGAAGCTTCCGCCCAGCAGTGTGTTATTGTAAACAAAAGAGCCCGTGCCCTGCGCGATCTAGCGCAGGGCAAGGGAGTGCATCGGAGCATGAGATGCTCAGAGGCTGACATCAGGGGGGCTGCCTGTGTGAAAATATGGGTATGTCCCTGTTCAGCTCTGAACCCGGACAACCCCTTTAAGGGAGAGTTGTCAACGCTGGTCTTGATATCCCATGTGCTAGCATGCAGATGCAGGGCATTACTAGGTGTAATGCTCAGTATGCGCTCTTATTATGTATATATGACACTGCACAGTACCACTTCTCTTGTCCTGTGTGCATTACACTGCACAGTACCACTTTACTGTATATATTACAATGCAAATTACTACTTCTTTTGTTTTATATATATATATACATACACACATATATATATACACACATATATACACATGTGGCGGAACCAACCTCGCCACTGGGTTTTGGAGTGGCCTGGTTACCAGCCTCTTGCCCCAGGATTATGGGCCCTCTCATCAGCCAGGCTTCCTTTGTTCACAAAGGACTTGTACTAACTTGAACCCCTGGTCTAATTCGTGGATTTTTGGGAGGTTACATAACTATGTGTATTGAAAAGGGTGGGACATTGTATACGTTGAGTAGTGAGGTCTGTTCCATTGTCTCTCTGTGTGTATTGGCGATGTCCTTTGTCCTGAGAGATAATTGAAGTATGTCTCGGTTGTCTCCAGGACAGAGGACATTGTGTATTCTCCTGCCTGTGATTATTGCATCAACCCAGAGTGAGGTAATTGTATCACAGGCAGAGGGGAGGATTTTGTGTGGGAGTGTCTGAGTGTATTGTACGTGGTTATTGGCTGTTTTTACAAAACCCTGTGGGTGGTAACCTTGTTGGAAAATGTGTATAAATCAATGCTTGTGTGTTCAAATAAAGAGTTCCTGTTTTACCCTTTACCATGTTGAGGCTGGTGCTTGGGTAACTGATCGACACTGGGGGATTGCTATACGCTGAATATTTGCTATACTCCCCTGGCATAACTACTAGCTCTTGTAAGAGCTGTTCCTGCTCTCGGGATTTGGGAGAGGTTCCCCCACTGGAGCCTGGAGCCTTGTCGTAGATCCAGGGTGGGTAGGAGACGGTGAGACCTCAACCAAGCTTCGCGGGTTCGTGGGGTCTGCAGCGCTTACGGTGTCAAGTGGAGTGCTTGGGGACCTCGGGAAGCACTAGGAGCATCTATCAACGGAGGTACCCGGTCGGGGTGCTAGGAGATCCATTACATTGGTGTCAAGCAGTGGGATGGCATCCTAGTGAGAGGAAAAGCAGCTCGGAGACACCGTTCGTGGATTTACAAAATTGAGGGCAACGCTAGTATCCGTACAGCGCCCCTGGCTACAGCAGGATGGAATCGGCTAGTCTTCAAACAGCGTTCCACTACGAGGAGGAGGATGAACCGGACTGGAGGGATGCAGTCCGGAAAGGCATCTGGCACGAGGCCCTGGAAGATGTACAGCGTTGGCGGGGCGAGTGTCTGCCCAGTGATGAGCAGCAGTTGCGGATGCGAGTGGCCCTGCGAATGCCCCTTCTGGGAGAGAAGCCCCTGGGTGAGTGGGTGACAGAACTGGAGACCCTGGTATGGAAGGAGCTTTGGCTAGACAACGCCTACCAGGCACTCTGGTGGTATGTGATTCGGCACTCCCCCTGGATGGCTGAGCACGACAGACCCGAAGGTGGGGATTATGATGGCCCTGGCCTGTTGTTTGAGGCCTTCGCAGAACCGAAGTTCGGAGATGCTGGAGAGTCCCGGTTCTGGGATATCTATGACTACAGGGAGGCTATGCATGACTGGGCTACAGCGAGAGAGGTGAGACAAGATCTGGCATCTCTAGTGTCAAAGGAGTGGGAGCTGGAGCAGGATTACCAATACCTCTTCAGCTCAATTCGGTCCCAATATACACTGCCAGAGAGCTGGGTGGCAGTCCCATACCTACAACCCTACAGCTGGGAAGACCCGACTGAAGTATCCCCTGCTTCAGTACCAGCTACAGAGGTAGGGGACCTCATAGACTGGTCCTGGGGGAAACCCATATGACAGGTGGAGATGGGACTGAGATCTCTCCACCGGCCCTACAGGTCTGCTGGGCAGTCGGCCCAGATCCCCAACGGCAGCCGGAGTTTCAGGGAGTAGGGACAGTTGGTCCTGCTCCCCAGTGGCAGTGTACTTTGAAGGGAGTGGAGACAACTGGTCCCTCTCCCCAACCACAGGGGGACAGCACCCCTAACTCCAATGATGCAGATGGGACCGCAGTCTCTGCACCAAGCCTACCGGGATGCTGGACGGCCGGTACAGAGTCCCCACCAACCCCGCAGGAATGCCAGGAGGAGGAGGTAAGCGATCCCTCCTCTCCCCAGCTGATCCGCAACAAGGTCCTGGGGGTAGGATTCCCTGACCCCATCCCAGCGGAAGAGCTGGCATCTGGGCAGAGCGCAGTTGGTCTCTGCCCTCCTCTATCCTCTTCTCCAGAGGCTGACTCCACACCGGCTTCCCCAGCGGAAGAACTGGCATTAGGGCAGAACACAGTTGGCCTCTGCCCTCCTCTATCCTCTTCTCCAGAGGCTGACTCCACACCGGCTTCCCCAGCGGAAGAGATGGCATCTAGGCAGAACACAGTTGGCCTCTGCCCTCCTCTATCCTCTTCTCCAGAGGCTGACTCCACACCGGCTTCCCCAGCGGAAGAGCTGGCATCTGGGCAGAACACAGTTGGCCTCTGCCCTCCTCTATCCTCTTCTCCAGAGGCTGACTCCACACAGGCTTCCCCAGCGGAAGAGTTGGCATCGGGGCAGAACACAGTTGGCCTCTGCCCTCCCCTATCCTCTTCTCCAGAGCCGGACTTCCCACAGGCTACCCCAGCGGAAGAGCTGGCATCTGGGCAGAGCGCAGTCGGCCTCTGCCCACCAAGTACCTACAGCTCCAAGCTAAAGAACGACAAGGAAGCAGGGAGTAGCAGAGGCCCCCTCAACAGCTGGGGACATACAGAACAGAGCCAGGCCCCAAAATTCAACAGGTCCAGTATTGGGTTGTGGGTGGACTGCCAGACTAACTCAGATACCGACCGGCGTGAGGTCAGGTATCTGGTTAGTCTTCCCTGGGAGGGGGAGATGTGTGGCGAAACCAACCTCGCCACTGGGTTTTGGAGGGGCCAGGCTACCAGCCTCTTGCCCCAGGATTATGGGCCCTCTCATCAGCCAGGCTTCCTTTGTTCACAAAGGACTTATACTAACTTGAACCCCAGGTCTAATTCATGCCATTTTGTGAGGTTACATGACTATGTGTATTGAAAAGGGTGGGACATTGTATATGTTTAGTAGTGAGGTCTGTTCCATTGTCTCTCTGTGTGTATTGGCGATGTCCTTAGTCCTGAGAGATAATTGAATTACGTATCGGTTGTCTCCAGGACAGAGGACATTGTGTATTATCCTGCCTGTGATGATTGCATCAACCCAGAGTGAGGTAATTGTATCACGGGCAGAGGGGAGGATTTTGTGTGGGAGTGTCTAAGTGTATTGTACGTGGTTATTGGCTGTTTTTACAAAACTATGTGGGTGGTAACCTTGTTGGAAAATGTGTATAAATCAATGCTTGTGTGTTCAAATAAAGAGTTCCTGTTTTACCCTTTACCATGTTGAGGCTGGTGCTTGGGTAACTGATCGACACTGGGGGATTTCTATACGCTGAAGATTTGCTATACTCCCCTGGCATAACTACTAGCTCTTGTAAGAGCTGTTCCTGCTCTCGGGATTTGGGAGAGGTTCCCCCACTGGAGCCTTGTCGTAGGTCCAGGGTGGGTAGGAGACGGTGAGACCTCAACCAAGCTTCGGCGGTTCGTGGGGTCTGCAGCGCTTACGGTGTCAAGTGGAGTGCTTGGGGACCTCGGGAACCACTAGGAGCATCTATCAACGGAGGTACCCGGTCAGGGTGCTAGGAGATCCGTTACAACACATATATACACTCACCTAAAGAATTATTAGGAACACCTGTTCTATTTCTCATTAATGCAATTATCTAGTCAATCAATCACATGGCAGTTGCTTCAATGCATTTAGGGGGGTGGTCCTGGTCAAGACAATCTCCTGAACTCCAAACTGAATGTCAGAATGGGAAAGAAAGGTGATTTAAGCAATTTTGAGCGTGGCATGGTTGTTGGTGCCAGACGGGCCGGTCTGAGTATTTCACAATCTGCTCAGTTACTGGGATTTTCATGCACAACCATTTCTAGGGTTTACAAAGAATGGTGTGAAAAGGGAAAAACATCCAGTATGCGGCAGTCCTGTGGGCAAAAATGCCTTGTGGATGCTAGAGGTCAGAGGAGAATGGGCCGACTGATTCAAGCTGATAGAAGAGCAACATTGACTGAAATAACCACTCGTTACAACCGAGGTATGCAGCAAAGCATTTGTGAAGCCACAACACGCACAACCTTGAGGCGGATGGGCTACAACAGCAGAAGACCCCACCGGGTACCACTCATCTCCACTACAAATAGGAAAAAGAGGCTACAATTTGCACGAGCTCATTAAAATTGGACTGTTGAAGACTGGTTGGACTGTTGAAGACTGGAAAAATGTTGCCTGGTCTGATGAGTCTCAATTTCTGTTGAGACATTCAAATGGTAGAGTCCGAATTTGGCGTAAACAGAATGAGAACATGTATCCATCCTCTGATGGCTACTTCCAGCAGGATAATGCACCATGTCACAAAACTCGAATCATTTCAAATTGGTTTCTTGAACATGACAATGAGTTCACTGTACTAAAATGGCCCCCACAGTCACCAGATCTCAACCCAATAGAGCATCTTTGGGATGTGGTGGAACAGGAGCTTCGTGCCCTGGATGTGCATCCCTCAAATCTCCATCAACTGCAAGATGCTATCCTATCAATATGGGCCAACATTTCTAAAGAATGCTATCAGCACCTTGTTGAATCAATGCCACGTAGAATTAAGGCAGTTCTAAAGACAAAAGGGTATTGGTATGGTGTTCCTAATAATTCTTTAGGCGAGTGTATATGTATACACTCACCTAAAGAATTATTAGGAACACCATACCAATACGGTGTTGGACCCCCTTTTGCCTTCAGAACTGCCTTAATTCTACGTGGCATTGATTCAACAAGGTGCTGATAGCATTCTTTAGAAATGTTGGCCCATATTGATAGGATAGCATCTTGCAGTTGATGGAGATTTGAGGGATGCACATCCAGGGCACGAAGCTCCCGTTCCACCACATCCCTAAGATGCTCTATTGGGTTGAGATCTGGTGACTGTGGGGGCCATTTTAGTACAGTGAACTCATTGTCATGTTCAAGAAACCAATTTGAAATGATTCGAGCTTTGTGACATGGTGCATTATCCTGCTGGAAGTAGCCATCAGAGGATGGGTACATGGTGGTCATAAAGGGATGGACATGGTCAGAAACAATGCTCAGGTAGCCCGTGGCATTTTAACGATGCACAATTGGCACTAAGGGGCCTAAAGTGTGCCCAGAAAACATCCCCCACACCATTACACCACCACCACCAGCCTGCACAGTGGTAACAAGGCATGATGGATACATGTTCTCATTCTGTTTACGCCAAATTCGGACTCTACCATTTGAATGTCTCAACAGAAATCGAGACTCATCAGACCAGGCAACATTTTTCCAGTCTTCAACAGTCCAATTTTGGTGAGCTCGTGCAAATTGTAGCCTCTTTTTCCTATTTGTAGTGGAGATGAGTGGTACCCGGTGGGGTCTTCTGCTGTTGTAGTCCATCCGCCTCAAGGTTGTGCGTGTTGTGGCTTCACAAATGCTTTGCTGCATACCTCGGTTATTTCAGTCAACGTTGCTCTTCTATCAGCTTGAATCAGTCGGCCCATTCTCCTCTGACCTCTAGCATCCATAAGGCATTTTTGCTCACAGGACTGCCGCATACTGGATGTTTTTCCCTTTTCACACCATTCTTTGTAAACCCTAGAAATGGTTGTGCGTGAAAATCCCAGTAACTGAGCAGATTGTGAAATACTCAGACCGGCCCGTCTGGCACCAACAACCATGCCACACTCAAAATAGCTTAAATCACCTTTCTTTCCCATTCTGACATTCAGTTTGGAGTTCAGGAGATTGTCTTGACCAGGACCACCCCCCTAAATGCATTGAAGCAACTGCCATGTGATTGATTGACTAGATAATTGCATTAATGAGAAATAGAACAGGTGGTCCTAATAATTCTTTAGGTGAGTGTATATATACGTATATGTATATATACATATATATACAGTACAGAAATTCCACGGCACTCCAACCAGTAAAAAGAATTCTGTGTTTTATTCACCAAACAGCAATGTTTCGGTGATCTTTATCGAACCTTTCTCAAGCAGTGATACAAAGTGCATGGTGCATATAAATAGGGTAACCAATTTACCACAATAATTCATCCAATTATGTGCAAATCAATCCAAAACAACATGCTAATATAGTGCATACATAAAAATCATCAGTGTACATAATATAGTGCCGTTAGTTAATAAAAAATGTTAATGATGGTATATCGTTTTTTTTTTTTAAATCTATAAATTCATAAAGAGTGATACATAAATACATAAAAAGTGATTAGTAAATTATCAGGTGACCATGCTGTATATAATAGTGATCAGGTGCAGGGATGGCCAGTTCGCAGTGTTCGCCAACGAACACATGCGGGCTGCCATCTTAACTCACAAGATCGGCGATGCACAGGTAAGCCCTTACTTGTGCCTGCGTTTTGAGCCGGTCTGAAACAAATGCGGTCATCGGGAGCAGGCAGTTCAGAGAACAGCCACCGGGGGCCTACATCGGGCTGTTCTCGGAACTGCCTGCTCCCAGTGACCGCATTTGTTTCAGACCGACTCCCGACACAGGCACAGGTAAAGGCTTACCTGTGCATCGCCGGACTTGTGAGCCAAGATGGCAGCCCGCATGTGTTCGTTGGCGAACACTGCGAACTGGCCATCACTGATCAGGTGTAGTTAAAATCATTAATCAAAAATGCTCACACAAATTGTTTGGACCGGCTGGGATCCCCCTTGCGCCATGAGGTTCTCGGCATGGTAATGCCATTACCGCACATGTGCATCGCTCATCTTCACTTCCGCTCCGAATGGAACGCATGTGAAGCGCATATGTGACCAATAACTTCCTTCTATGAGTGAAGCGCAAGATGAAGCGCACACATGATCAGCAGATCCTGATCACGTGATTCGCCTCACAAGCTGCGCGCATATAGATAAATATTCAAATATAACTGTATAATAGATTATAGCAATATTTTTATTAATCTTTATTATAATTTTATTTTAAGGGGTCCGCAACACAAAATAATTCCATATCTGTATGCCAGACACGGAATCAAATTATGTACGCCACACCTCCTAAAATCACCACTAAAGTAAAAAATATCTTTACATAAAAATGGAAATAATGGAAAAGTCCAAAATCAAAGAGAATGGACTAAATCCAACCATCCATTTTTTCAAAAGGGTATATAAAGGTGGAACTTTAGTATAAAGTGGTGTTTGCTGATGTTACTCATATTAAATCCCTCAAAAAGGCAAAGTAAAACCATGTAATATACTAGAGCATTCAACCCTGTTCAGAAAGGGAAACATTAAAAACCACTATCTTCAGGGAAATACACCCTATATACATCTACTCATATCAATAGAAAGGTCAATGCCGGTTCAACTCCCCTTCGTGTTCACATTAGTTTTCTTTCTTTTTTCTGCAAGAGATCAAAAACAAAGTATTAATAATTTTTCAAAAAAAATGCACTTCACATATATACAGAAAGATCACTTACACAGATCAAAGTCATATCATGGGAGAATACATTTCTATCCACATATCCAAAGTCTAACATCAACATTAAGCCCTTTCAGTTTCAAAGTACTTAGTTTTACAATCCACTCCACTTCCCGTTGTTTTAAAGCCATGGTTCAATTCCAGCACCTGCATGAGACAGGGATATGATCAATAATCATACATCTAATATCCTTCTCAGTATGTCCAGAGTCTACAAAATGTTTTGAAACAGGTAAATCCATTTGTTTTTTAAGTATTGTGCACCTGTGTTGAATAAGACGAGTTTTTTAATCTAACGTAGTCTCTCCTACGTATAATAGTTGACACGGGCACCACAACACATAGATTAAATGTGTGGTATCACAAGTTAAATAAGATTAAATTTTGTATTTCTCCAGGGTTATCGGATGAAGAAAAACATTGCCTTTATGTATATATTTACAATTAACACAATTTAAACACGGATAACAACCCGTCTTCGGAGCCCTTAGAAAAGTCTGTCCAACTGTCACGGTCCTTCAGGTGACTGATGTCAGGAAATCAAGGAGATTGGCTGAGCGTGGAGGAATCTAACAGCCTCCTTGATTTCTCTTGATTCAGTGTTGATAGGGTTAATGACCACTTCCCTTTTTTCAGCTGTTGCTCAGTGGTCATCACTTCTACCCTTTATAGTCTGACCCCACCCTTCTGACTATGCGGTAGATAGCTTCATATGGGTTTGGCTGAGCTGGTTTGAGTTTGTCCCTGGTGTTCCTGCTCGTCCGTCTCTACAGAAGTTAAGTGTCACTTTTTTTGTGTTTGTTTTATTCCCTATTGCTTGTATCTGGGCCTGAGACAGAGACTTCCATTCGTCCATCTTGGGAGGAATGGGTTGTCTCTCGTCCTAACCTTTTCCAGAACCTTAGAGGGATATAAAGGCCTAGGTATCTTGCACATGAATATTCCTACCATTTAAGGTCTATTCATATTGATAGATAGTTAGGGCCCGGATTAGGGTTGTGTAGGAGGTGACTTGTTTCTTCCCTAGTTTCCAGGCCCAGTTACTGTTCCCTTTCCCTCCTGTGTTCAGTGTGGAGTTTCCCCCCACACTGATCGTGACATTATCTACCGCCATATAAACCATTTCATTCAGGTGAGTGCAGCTATGGATCCTATGTCTGTACTGGTCGAACAGCTGCAGGGACTGTCTTTGGAGGTAGCTGACCTCAGCGCGACTGTCTTGCGGATTCAGAGACCACAGGCGGCTGGTTTCGATGGTGGGTACCAGGCCTGCCCTGAACCTAAGGTTGCTCTCCTGGACAGATTTTCTGGAGGTAGTGACAATTTCATTCGGTTCAGGGAATCGTGTAAGTTGTACTTTAAGCTGCATCCATACTCTTCTGGGGATGAGTGTCAATGTGTGGGTATGATCATTTCTTTGCTTAAGGATGAATGTTTTAGAGCCTTGAGTCTTATTTAAGAATGACCCAGATCGGATCTCTCAGGCTAAGACCAAGTTGCGTGGTTTACGGCAGGAAGAACGCTCCGCGGAAATCTATTGCTCTGAATTTAGGAGATGGGCTACGGATATGGAGTGGAATGATCGTGCTCTCCGTAGCCAGTTCTGTCAGGATCTATTTGAGAGGCTGCAGGACGCATTGGCCTTTCATGAAAAACCTGAGTCATTGGAAGCAGCTATGTCCCTTGCTGTACGTCTGGATAGACGCTTGAGGGGGAGATTTAAGGACATACTGACAAATAAGGTGGCGGCTTCCTTTGATACTTATGGTTAAGAGACACCTGTGGTTACGCCTTGTGAGGAGCCTATGCAGTTGGGGGGAGCTACTCCTGGGACTGCTGGTAAGAGCTCTGGTCATATGAAGGGAGTCTTTTTTTGTTGTGGAAAGAATGGACATTTCGTGAATATTTATCCGTACATTCAGCCTCAAGGTGTAAACAAAAAAAAAAAGCTTAATCAAGGTATTTATCGACAGTGGGGCTGGGGTTAACCTGATTGTTGGACAGTTTGTTCGTATTCATGGGTTGACTACTAGTGCACTAAAGAAAAGCATTTCTGTCTTTGCAATTGATTCTGCACCTCTTACCCAAAAATGCCTGTCGCAGGTGGTAAATGACATCCATTTAAGAGTGGGTGATTTCCATCAGGAATCTGTCTCGTGTTATGTGTTGGAGGGTCTGCCTGCTCCGATGGTTTTTGGCTTACCATGGTTAAGCAAACATAACCCTACCATCGACTGGCAAGCGAGACAGATTCTCGATTGGAGTGATTTTTGCATGGACAACTGTCTTAATGCGTCTCTCTCGTCACCACTAAAACTGTACCCTCGTTTATCCGTCAATCTTATTTCTGGAGCTAAACTGCCCAAATCTCGGTTGTATAATCCTTCGGAGCCCGATAGAAAGGCTATGCGAGAGTATATCCCCAAGAGCTTGGTGAAGGGTCATATCAGACCATCCAAATCCCCAGTGGCTGCTGGGTTGTTCTTTGTAAAAAAAAAAAAGATGGTGCCCTTAGACCATGTCTGGACTTCCGTGAGCTCAACCGTATTTCCGTCCGTGATCCTTACCCCCTTCCTTTGATTCCGGATTTGTTTAGTCAGATTGTTGGTGCCAAGGTGTTCTCTAAATTGGATCTGAGGGGGGCATATAATCTGGTAAGGATCAGGGAGGGGGATAAGTGGAAGACCGCATTTAATACCCATGAGGGTCATTTTGAAAACCTGGTCATGCCCTTTGGGTTAAACAGCGCTCCAGCGGTTTTTCAACACTTTATCAATGACATCTTTCATCATCTGGTGGGGAGATTTGTTGTTGTACATCTGGATGACATACTAATTTATTCTCCAGACATGGAGACTCATAAGGATCATGTTAGACAGGTGTTACAGATCCTAAGAGAGAATAAATTGTATGTGCAATTCCTAGGTTACCTGCTCTCACCCTCAGGTTTTCATATGGATCCCGAGAAAGTCCATGCGGTGTTGCAAAATCTTAAAGCGCTTATGCGGTTTTTGGGATTCACCAACTACTACCGTAAATTCATCTTTAACTATTCAACTGTGGTTAAACCTTTAACAGACATGACTAGGAAGGGGGTCGATTTCTGTTTGGTCAGGGGCGGCATTACAAGCCTTTTCTGCTGTGAAGGAATGTTTTGCATCAGCCCCTATTCTGGTGCAACCGGAAGTGTCTCAGCCATTCATTGTAAAGGTTGACACATCCGAGGTAGGGGTGGTAGCAGTTTTGTCGCAAAGGTCCTTCACCTAGTAAATGGCGCCCATGTGCTTTTTTCTCTAAAAAACTCTCGACTGCTGAAAGAAATGATGACGGGGGTAATAGGGAATTGCTGGCCATTAAGTTGGCTTTTGAAGAATGGCGCCATTGGTTGGAAGGAGCAATTCATCCTATTACGGTAATCACTGATCACAAAAATCTGGCTTACCTGACCCTGACCTAGGGGAACATATTAAAATACATAATCAGAAGGAAGCAGCCTTTAGCCATAAAAAAAAATACGGATATCCTTCACCCCTGGTCAGAAGGAAATTTCCCTGCTACCTCCAACTGCAACACAGTTATAAAATCTAATTTAACCCCCCAGGGGAGGAGAGCTTACCGGGCTGAGGGCTTTGGTCGGGTCTGTAGACCTCCGTATGCTGCTTGAGTCACCTGGCGTACACATTTCCCCAGCGCTTCTTTCTCCCAGGAAGGAGGCTGGAAACTGATCCTTCCCGCCTCTTTTTTTAAAGCGCTCGTTGCCTAGGGGAAGTATGTCAGCTACAGCAATTCCCGAGATCTCGAGCCCACCGAGATGTCATCTGTACAGACGTGACCCGCCAGTCCTATCGTGATACTACGCATGGACGCTGCCCGGGCCTGCCTCCACCGGAGGAATTATGCCAGAGACGCACTACGAGCCCCGTGACCCTGTTCTCCACCCAGCATAATAGGAATGCTCCCGTAAACTTTTAGCTGGGCGTCCAAGATAAAAAACTCCTGCCGGCGCGTGCCCTTTGCCGGAGGATCTCCACACATCCCAAAGGGACAGGAAACAACTGGAGCAGGTAAGGGGAGGGGGCTATTTAAAGATCTCCACGTTGTTTCCTGTCCGTAGGGGAAGTGGGGTAACCTCCTGTTAATCCGTGCCGCTGTGGAAAATCACTCTTTGTGAATAAATCAAAATCAGACATTTTAATTCCATGTTTCTTGCAGAGTCCTGATTATTCTGTTGCAATTTAAACCAGGCCTTAAGATTCATTCTTCTGAAGAATTAGTGGAGGTCTATTTCCAATTGCAACCAATCCGTTAGTTTGTTTGGACAGAAACTCAAGCCTTTAGACAAAATGAAAAGTTGTTCTTTAGATAGTACATGTGATGAAATATTTACCACTGTTTGTTCATTTCCACATTCTTCTTCTTTTTCTGTAGTTTCCTGCTTCCTCCTCGTCTAGTCCGTCTTTGGTTATAGTTGTTGTCGGAGCTGCTAAAAAAGTAGATGATTGTAATTCCACATTTTTATTATTATTAACAAACCCTTTCTTTTGATTCTTTTTATCCATTTTGTTATTATTTGACTGCATTGGATATTTCAGACCAGTCCAGTTATATACAGATCCCGTGTTCTAGTCCATTGTATCTCTTTGCCACTTATTTCGCTTAGTTTCCTGAGTGTCCTTCTGTCGTTTTTCTAAGAAAGGAATACATTTGGATAAATAAATGTCAAATTCCTCCACAGACAATAGTGATTTTAGGACAGTTTCTGATGCTATCCCTTTGTTTGATAGTTTCAATTAAATCCTTCTGTATGAATTCCATGTTTGAAAGTATCAGGTCAGATGAGAATTTGTTAGCAATAAGTTCATACTTGGATCTAAATTCATTATCTTGCATATACATCGTGGATTGGCAATGCATCCGTATGCCCCTTGGAATGCGATGAACCTTATAATATTCGCTTAAAGTGATTAGATGTAGCTCCAAGGAGATAATCTTTCTTCTAGCCTTTTCATAGTTTCTTTTAGCATCTAAAACCGTTGGAATGGACAAAAAACTTGCATCTCCTCTACATGCATTTAAAATCTTATCAGCCTCATCCTGGGTACAGGGGCGTAGCTAAAGGCTCATGGGCCCTGGTGCAAGAGTTCAGCTTGGGCCCCCCTTCCCTCAGTGCTCTGTGGTCAGGGGCAGGGAAGCATATAGCCTTTGTGCTGCCTGAGGTAAAAATTGAAACTACCCTACCATGCCAAATTATTGAACTAACCCCTTCCCTCCAGCCAGAGGTGTAACTTGACCAGCATGCCCTTTCTATAATACTGGTGTCTTCTTATGCAGCACAAGGGTCTTTGGGCCCCCTCAGGCTCCTGGGCCCGGCAGCGACTGCTACCTCTGCACCCCCTATAGCTACGCCCCTGCCTGGGTAAATGTAAAAAAAATTGGTGAAAAATCCCCATTAGGGTTGGTATTACCTGAATAGTCCATGTCCATTGAGTGCACGCCTGCTAGGATTCCACAGACAATAAATTAAAACGAATGTAGGCAGCACTGCAAAAAAATTTAAAGAACGAGTGCCAGCGGCTGTAGAAACAATCCAAGTTCCTAAAAATATAGTACAAAAATTCCACGGCACTCCAACCAGTAAAAAGAATTCTGTGTTTTAATCACCAAACAGCAATGTTTCAGTCCTCTTTCTGGAACCTTTCTGAAGCAGTAATACATAACAAAGTGCATGGTGCATATAAATAGGGTAATCAATTTACCACAATAATTCATCATATTATGTGAAAATAAATTCAAATCAACATGATAATTAGTGATGGACGAACATCGGCTGGGACGATTCGCGAACGCGATCAAATGTTCGCGAACCATAAGTTCGCGTTGGGCCCCATTCACTTTAATGGCAGGCGAACCTGAAAAACCTTTAGGTTATATTTGCAGCCACCAAATACAAGAAGTGCACAAATCATCCCACAACATGGAGAGTGACATACCAGAGGGGGATCAATGGCAAAAAAAAAATGTTTTTAAATCAGCGGGCATTTTTATGCATCTTAAAGGAAAATTCTCAGAAATGTGCCCTGCTGGAGCCTAGAATTTTTTTTTATTTTAGGCTATTTTAGGTCCTTAAAAATTAGGCATTCGCCTAACATAAAAGAAATTGTGATTATGTGGCTCGAGGTACATTATGCAGTCATTAGATAAAAATTTTAATGTAGGCCACTGGAGTACAGGCCCCAACCATTAGGCATTCACCGGACAGAAAAGAACAAGTAATTATGTGGATGGAGGTACATTAGGTGGTCACTGTATAACAATTTTAGTGTTGGCCAGTTAGATTACAGGCCCCAAATATTTTGTATTCACCGTACATAAAAGATCAAGTGATTATGTCGCCGGAGATATATTAGACAGTCAATGGATATCAATTTTACTACCGGCCAGTGGACTACAGGCCCCAAAAATTATTCATTCACCGTACAGAAAAGAACAATTGATAATGTGGCTGGAGGTACGTTAGGCGGTCAACGTATAACAATTTTACTGTTGGCCAGTTAGATTACAGGCCCCAAAAATTATGCATTTAACGTACATAAATGATCAAGTGATTATGTGGCTGGAGGTATATTAGACGGTCAATGGATATCAATTTCTACAGCAGACCAATGGACTACAGGCCCCAAAAATTATTCATTCACTGTTCAGAAAAGCACAATTGATAATGTGGCTGGAGGTAAATTAGGCAATCACTGTATAACAATTTTACTGTTGGCCAGTTAGATTACAGGCCCCAAAAATTATGCATTCACCGTACAGAAAAGAACAATTGATAATGTGGATGGAGGTACATAAGGCTGTCACCGTATAACAATTTTACTGTTGGCCAGTTAGATTACAGGCCCCAAAAATTATGCATTCACCGTACATAAAAGATCAAGTGATTATGTGGCCGGAAGTATATTAGACGGTCAATGGATATCAATTTTACTGCAGGCCAGTGGACTACAGGCCCCAAAAATTATTAATTAACCGTACAGAAAAGTACAGTTAGATTACAGGCCTCAAAAATTATGCATTCAGCGTACATAAATGATCAAGTGATTATGTGGCTGGAGGTATATTAGACGTCCGTTCAATATAAATTTTACTGCAGGTCAGTGTAGTACAGGCCCCAAACAATTGGCATTCACCGGACAGAAAAGAACAAGTAATTATGTGGCTGGAGGTATATGAGACTGTCATTGGATATCAATTTTACTGCAGGCCAGTACAAATAGATGTCAAATACATATGTTTAAAAGAACAAAAAAAATATATATAAAATTCGATTAAAAACATGGCTAATGAAATCCTTCCTCTTGAAAAAACCAAACATTAGGCATTTACCGGACAGAAAAGGTCTTTTATGCCGCTGCATTTACCTATGACAGGGACCATTATTTGTTCTGAGCGGTGGCGGATATTTGTGTGCTGTCATGAGGAAATTCAATTAAACGTGGTCGTCACAAGTGTTTAATTCCTCCGAGATCCATGCCTCATTCATTTTTAGAAATGTGAGGTAGTCCACACTGTCATGAGATAGGCAAGTGCACTTATCGGTCACAATCCCCCCTGCTGCGCTGAATGTCCTTTTGGACAGGACACTCGATGAGGGCAAGCCAAGAGTTCCATTGCAAATTGTGCCAGCTCTGACCACAGGTCAAGCCTGCACACCCAGTAGTCAAGGGTTTCCTCGATTCTCAGAGCGTCTACATTGGTCGTTAACCCGATGTAGTTGGACACCTATCGGTTTAGGCGTTCCCTGAGGCTGGATCCGGAGGAAGGCTGTCGATGGGTTGGCTGAAAGAATGATCTCATATCTGAAGTGACCAACACATCTGTAAACCGCCCTCTTCTTGCATGCGCTGTAGGATTGGTACTCGCAACTGTTTCTCTGTGGGTAGAAATTCCATCTCTCGCAGCAAGGCCTGGAAATGCTGCATTCTGACAGCCCTCTGTGATGCTGGTAACATGTCCGCCATTTTGTGTTTGTACCGGGGGTCTAAGTACATTGCCACCCAGTACTGGTCCTTGCCCTTTATGCTTTTTAAACGGGGGTCCCTCTTCAAACACTGGAGCATGAAGGTCCCCATTTGCACTAAATTGGAAGCGATGGAGCAGCCTGGCTCCTGCTCATCGCCCAGGAGAATGTCGTCCTCGGTCTCCTCCCCCCATCCACAGAGAACACGAGGGATCCCAGAAAAGTTGCTTCTTCTTGCTCCTCCTCCTCTTCCCCCCCAGGCACCATCCTCCTCTGACTCCTCTTCAGACTCCTACTGACTTGTCTCAGATGGAGTAGCCCCCCTGGGAATTCATTCAGCATTACGACTTCCTCATCCTCCTGCTCCTCGACGGCTTGATCAATGACACAACGCAATGCATGCTCCAGAAAGAAGGTGTAAGGTATGATGTCACTGATGGCGCCCTGGCTGCGACTGACCAGTTTGGTGATCTCAACAAATGGCCGCAGAAGTCTGCATGCGTCGCGCATGAGCAGCCACTGACTCGGTGAAAAAAAAAACAAGCTCCCCAGAACCTATCCTGCCGCAGAGTTCGTACAGGTAGTCGTTAACGGCACGTTTCTGCAGGAGAAGCCTATCAAGCATATACAAGGTGGAGTTCCAGCGCGTCGTGCTGTCACAAATCAGACAACTGACGGGCAAGCGACTGACGGGCAAAGCGAGTCATGGCCGTGTAAGATCTTCTAAAATGGGCAGAGATTTTCCTGGCCTGCCACAAGATGTCCTGGACTCCGGGGTATTTGGCAACGAATGGCTGCACAACTAAGCTCAGGACGTGTGCCATCCACACCAGGTGTGTCATTTTGCCCTGTTTCAGCGCGCTCAGCAGATTGGCAGCATTGTCGCACACCACTTTACCAACTGTCAAACTGAGCATGGTTAGCCACTGATCGACCCGTGACCACAGAGCTGAAAGGAGTGCAGGACTGGTGTGGCTCTTGGCTTCCAAGCACAACAGCCGCAGCACAGCATGGCAACGTCTCACCTGGCACATCAAATAGGTTCTGGGGAGCTTGGGGGGTGCAGCGGAAGAGGCGGTAGCAGTGGAAAAGGAGGAGTCAGCCGAGGAGGAGACAGAAGATGGAGTAGAAGGAGGAGAAGAAGAAGCAGGCCTGCATGCAATCTGTGGTAGTAAAACACCAAATCCACATGGGTGCCACGGGTTACATGCTTGACGGCTGTCAGAAGGTACACCCAATGGTGTACCTTCCCTGCCCGTGTTTGCTACACCACATGTCTGTGGTCAGATGTATCTTGGCACCGACACTGTGTGCCAGAGATATATTAACTTGACGCTGAACATGGCCATATAGTTCAGGGATGCCCTTCTGGGAGAAATATTTCCTTCCGGGGACCTTCCATTGCAGTGTGCCAACGGCCACAAATTTTCTAAATGCCTCCGAGTCCACCAATTTATATGGCAGTAGTTGGCAAGAGAATTATCCAGCGTCATCATTTTTTTACGCTCAAACATTTGGGCCACGGAACAGCACGGTGGAATGTGGAGTGGAGGACAAATGTGAGGAGAGAGGAAAAGAAGAAGAGGCAGGACGTGGAACGTCGGTAGTGTGGCTTTGTGGGTTCTGACGGCATTGCTCCCACTGGGCTTGGTGATGGGAGGCCAGGTGCCTTCTTAAGGGGGTCGTCCCTAGGTGAGTGTTGGTCTTACCGCGACTTATGCGTTGACAGCAAAGGCTGCAGATGGTAACACTATTATTAGCAGCTAACACGTTAAAAAAAAGCCCACACTGCGGAGCCATGTGCCGGCGTCCTGGGAGCGCAAGATGTGACCATGCATGGTGGATGGCTCGCTACAGATACATTTTCAGTGTGCTTTTTGCCTCCTCTGAACTGCGAGTTCTGCCTGCTTCTCCTCCCTCTCCTCCCTATCTACTGCTCTGTCTCTCCCTCTGAACTCCCCTCCTCTTCCTCTCTTGTGGGCACCCACGTGATGTACATCGACACGTCATCAGCGTCACCTTCACCAACACTGACATTAGAGATCTCGGAGTAGTCAGCAACAGCGGGGACCACCCTCCTTGGGCTGATCTGG
Organism: Bufo bufo; assembly: GCF_905171765.1. NCBI lineage: Eukaryota > Metazoa > Chordata > Amphibia > Anura > Bufonidae > Bufo > Bufo bufo. Next base: position 533,438,095 of record NC_053390.1, on the reverse strand, counting down.
GTACTGTTGTCAGACCGCTGGGTGGCGGCCCTTGCTACCTCCTCTTCCTCATCCGATGCCAAGAATGGCTGTGCATCGGTAAGGTCTGGACATTGATGGTCTGGACATTGATGGGAAAATAATTCCTCTGACTTGAGTGGAGGGGCTATGGGGGTGGTGGTGTCTTTAGGGGTGCACACAGCAGAGTGAGGAGGGTGCTGATACAGAGGATGAGGAGGGTGCGGAAGGCTGAGTGAGCCACTCAACCAAATCTGGTGCATCCTTTGAGGTAATCGCACGCACCTTCTCCAACTTACCTGGTGCACCTGCCCGACCTCTACCACCCCTGCGGAACGGCCTGCCTCTTCCCCTGCCTGTCATTTTCAAAATGACCCTGTGCCAAAGTCCCTAGAGAAGAGCAGTATTTGTGGAAGCAGGTATATAGAACCCCTTAATCAGTTTTTTTGGGGGGGAAAGTGCTATATCACACCAGTTGCAATTAGTTGTTCCAATGGTGTTTGTCCCTCTGTATAGCTGCGGTATCTCAGCAGAACCACACACAAATGCTTCACTATGCAAATGCACTATATAGATATTATATCATAGCTATATCACACACCTGCGTTAATCAGATTTTTTGGGGGGCAACTGTTATATCACATCAGTTGCAATTAGTTGTTCCAATGACTTTTGTCCCTGTGTATAGCTGCAGTATCGCAGCAGAACCGCACACAACTGCTGCACAATACAAATGCACTATAATATACTTTCTATGTTAGAAAGTATATTATAAGTATATTACACCCCTCAATATGTCACACCTATCGAAAGCACACCTATACCACCCCTGCGAAGTGGCCTGCCTCTTCCCCTGCCTGTCATTTTCAAAATGACCCTGTGCCAAAGTCCCTAGAGAAGAGCAGTATTTGTGGAAGCAGGTATATAGAACCCCTTAATCATTTTTTTTTGGGGGGCAATTGGTATATAACACCAGTTGCAATTAGTTGTTCCAATGGTGTTTGTCCCTCTGTATAGCTGCGGTATCTCAGCAGAACCGCACAAAAATGCTGCACAATACAAATGCACTATATAGAAATGATATTCTAGGTATATCAAACCCCTGCCTTAATCTGATTTTTTTGGGGGCAACTGGTATATCACTCCAGTTGCAATTAGTTATTCCAATAGCGTTTGTCCCTCTGTATAGATGCAGTATCGCAGCAGAACCGCACACAACTGCTGCACAATACAAATGCACTATAATATACTTTCTATGTTAGAAAGTATATTATAAGTATATTACACCCCTCAATATGTCACACCTATCGAAAGCACACCTATACCAGTCCTTAACCACCTCCCGACCGCCTAACGCAGGGATGCTTCCTGCGGGCGGCCGGGTTATTCCTCCTGGACGCACCGGCGTGTCATCTCGCGAGACGTGAGATTACGCGCATAGCCGGCCCGCACATGCGCAGTGTGGGCCGGGAAAAGTTGCAGGAGAAGTTCGTCACCAGCCTGCCAGCCAATGATCAGCGCTGGCAGGTTGGTGACTTTTAAAAAATCGAATCACAAGCCATATAAATATAATGTGTTAAATGGCTTCTGTGCTCTCTGCTGGGTCCTTTTCGTCGGTTGGTCCCAGCAGAGAGCACAGATCACAGTGAGTACATCAAACACAACACATTTAGCCCCAGATCACCCCCCATCACCCCAATTAACCCCTTGATCACCCCTGTCAATCACTAGTGAAAGGGAAAAAAGTGATCAGTGTAAACTGTCACTTTTTTTCCCCCACCAGTATTGGTGTAGTTTAGGCCCCTTTGGTAGTTAGCTTCAGTTAGCGCCCAGCCCACCGCACCGCACCGCAGTCACCGATTCGCTGATTAGCGTACCGCTAATCAGCATTGGTACTTTTATAGTATCTGTAAGTGATCAGAACTGATCAGAGTCAGATCTATAATAGTATTAGTGTCACCTTAGCTCGCCCTCCACCCAAAATGCAGTGTTTGCCCGATCAGGCCTGATCGGTCTCCCACACGTGCGTTCACCCACGCCCGCCCCGCCGCAGTGACAATTTTTATTTTATTTTTTATCACTGCACAGTCACTACCCAAGCGCTGCGGCGATAAAAAAATCTGTTTGGATATTTTTTATCAATCGCAGCGGCTTCCTGTACTTCGCTAGCCTCCCATTTGTAAGACAGGCTTGCTTTTTTTCTTGGGTAGTCTCAGGGAATACCCCGTAAATTTAGTTGACCAAATGGCAAGGAAGGGGTATTCTTCTGAAGAGGCCTACAGGCTTCTGACCCAGTCGGATGAGGAATGGGAACCCTCATCTGACGAATCCAGCGGGTCAGAATACAAACCTGTAGAAAGCAGTGGCAGTCTGACCCAAAGTTCGAACGATGAGGTTGAGGTCCCTGATACCACCAGGCGTACCCGGCCCCATGTTGCTAGACCACAGGTTGCGCAGGATCCGCTTCAAGGGCAGCAGAGTGGGGCTGGCGCTGTCGGATTACGCGGTGACGCATACACCAGCAGCGCAGCCCATCCCGGACCTAGTACCAGCACTGCCGTAGAACATGGTGAAGTGGCGAGCACCAGAAGGGCAGTTGAAGCTGGTACCGTAGCACGTGCAGTAGTTCCCCCGTCGCAGCCACCACACAATCAGGCCCGTAGAGCCCCTAGAGTCCCTGAGGTGCTGGCAAACCCTGATTGGCAGCCCCGATCTTCAGCCGTACCAGTAGTTCCCCCTTTCACCGCCCAGTCTGGAGTTCGGGTTGAGACAGCTCAGATCGGATCGGCACTGGGGTTTTTTGAGCTGTTCTTCACTGCGGAGCTCTTTGACTTAGTCAAGGCAGAAACAAACCGGTATGCCACTCAATTTATAGCCGCCAACCCGGGAAGCTTTTATGCCCAGTCTTTCCGGTGGAAACCCGTCCAAGTTTCCGAATTTAAAACTTTTCTGGGCGTTCTCCTCAACATGGGCCTGACAAAAAAGCATGAATTGCGGTCATATTGGTCCACGAACCCAATTCATCACATGCCCATGTTCTCTGCTGCCATGTCCAGGACACGATTTGAGACCATCCTGTGTTTCCTGCACTTTAGTGATAATAGCACCTCTCGTCCCAGAGGCCACCCAGCTTTTGACCGGCTCCACAAAATTCGGCCCCTCATAGACCACTTTAACACCAAATTTGCAGATTTGTATACCCCTGAGCAAAACATCTGCATAGACAAGTCCCTGATACATTTTACCGGGCGCCTTGGCTTCAAACAATAAATCCCAAGCAAGCACGCCCGGTATGGGGTCAAATTGTATTAGCTCTGTGAAAGGGCCACAGGCTATACGCACAAATCTCGTGTCTATGAGGGTAAAGATCAGACCCTGGAGCCGGTCGGTTGCCCTGACTACCTGGGGAGCAGTGGGAAGACAGTCTGGGACTTGGTGTCACCCTTATTTGGCAAGGGGTACCACCTTTATGTGGACAATTTCTACACAAGTGTGCCCCTCTTCAGGCATTTGTTTCTAGAACAGATTGGCTGCTGTGGCACCGTGCGACCTAGTCGCCAGGGCTTCCCCCAACGGCTCGTTACCACCCGTCTTGCAAGGGAGGAGAGGGCTGCCTTGTGTAACGAAGAACTGCTCGCGGTGAAATGGAGAGACAAGCGTGACGTTTACATGCTCTCCTCCATTCACGCAGACACGACAATCCAAATTGAACGGGCAACCAGTGTCATTGAAAAGCCCCTCTCGGTCCACGACTATAATTTGCTCATGGGAGGGGTGGACTTCAATGACCAGATGTTGGCTCCTTATTTACTCTCCCGCAGGACCAGACGCTGTTATAAGAAGGTGTCTGTATACCTAATTCAATTGGCTATGTACAATAGTTTTGTTCTCTACAGTAAGGCTGGGAGAATAAGATCCTTCCTCAAATTTCAGGAAGAGATCATCGAGAACCTCCTGTATCCAGGAGGTTCAGTGGCCCCAACCACCAGTGTAGTGAGCCGTCTACACGAGCGACATTTCCCCAATGTCGTTGCTGGTACCTCAAACCAAGCGCCACCCCGAAAAAAATGTTGTGTCTGTAGCAGGAGTGACACCCGCTATTTCTGTCCTGACTGCCCTGACCACCCTGCCCTATGCTTAGGGGAGTGTTTCCGGAAGTACCACACACAGGTACACTATTAGTATAGGGATTGCGTGACACAGGACAGGCACACAGGGGTCTTAGGGCCCTTTCACACAGAGCTGCTGCAAACCTCTCCTTTCACCTGGGACAAAGTGCATAATATACTTCGCCACATCTCTGGGCGATTTGTGCTTTGCACATTGTCCCATGGGGAAGGAGAGGTTTGTCCTATAAAGGTAAAAAACTAAAAAAATAAATCACAGGTAAGCAAAAAAGTTAATGTTCCAAAAGTTCAATAAAGTTTATAAAAGTTAATGTTCTGTTTCAAATGTTATATAAAGTTAATGTTAATAAATTTATTGCGTTGCGGCCTGTTTTTTTTTTTTTTTTGTTTTTTTACCTTCTAGGTGGACCAACCGATCGACCAGCTGCAGCACTGATGTCCATTCTGACAGAAGCATTGCGCTGCTGTCAGATTACACAAAGTCGGTGTATGCGGCGCTGCAAGACGAGATTTCTCCTCTGCAGTAAAAAAGATACGTTTGCCGAGGCTTATGAGCTGAGGGGCGGTGTTCATATGCTTTGGCAAACATTTTTTATAAAAAAATAAAAAATTCCAGCAATGATTTATTCATCCACATCGATTGATGTGAATGGAGAAATCTGTGCCGTTCATTTTTTCTTTCAGCCCAGAGGCTGAACGAAAAAAAAAAAAATCTCATTACCCGTATGCTCAATATAAGGAGAATAGCAGAAACTCCTAATGCTGGCCATACATGTAATGATTGTGGAGACCCTCAAATGCCGGGGCAGTACAAACACCCCACAAATGACCCCATTTTGGAAAGAAGACACCCCAAGGTATTCGCTGAGGGGCATATTGAGTCCATGAAAGATTTAACTTTTTGTCCCAAGTTAGCGGAAAGGGAGACTTCGTGAGAAAAAACAAATCAATTTCCGCTAACTTGTGCCAAAAAAAAAAATCTTCTATGAACTCGCCATGCCCCTCACAGAATACCTTGGGGTGTCTTCTTTCCAAAATGGGGTCACATGTGGGGTATTTATACTGCCCTGGCATTTTAGGGCCCCTAAAGCGTGAGAAGTAGTCTGGAATCCAAATGTCTAAAAATGCCCTCCTAAAAGGTACTCATTGGAATTTGGGCCCCTTTGCGCACCTAGGCTGCAAAAAAGTGTCACACATGTGGTATTGCCGTACTCAGGAGAAGTAGGGCAATGTGTTTTGGGGTGTATTTTTACATATACCCATGCTGGGTGAGAGAAATATCTCTGTAAAATGACAATTTGTATAAAAAAAATGGGAAAAGTTGTCTTTTACAGAGATATTTCTCTCACCCAGCATGGGTATATGTAAAAATACACCCCAAAACACATTGCCCTACTTCTCCTGAGTACGGCGATACCACATGTGTGACACTTTTTTTGCTGCCTAGGTGCGCAAAGGGGCCTAAATTCCAATGAGTAGCTTTACGATTTCACAGGGCATTTTTTACGCATTTGGATTCCAAACTACTTCTCACACTTTAGGTCCCCTAAAATGCCAGGTCAGTATAAATACCCCACAAGTGACCCCATTTTGGAAAGAAGACACCCCAAGGTATTTCGTGAGGGGCATGGCGAGTTCATGTAAAATTTTATTTTTTGTCACAAGTTAGTGGAATATGAGACTTTGTAAGAAAAAAAATCTATAAATAATCATTTTCCGCTAACTTGTGACAAAAAATAAAAACTTCCATGAACTCACTATGCCCATCAGCGAATACCTTAGGGTGTCTACTTTGCGAAATGGGGTCATTTGTGGGGTGTTTCTACTGTCTGGGCATTGTAGAACCTCAGGAAACATGACAGGTGCTCAGAAAGTGAGAGCTGCTTCAAAATGCGGAAATTCACATTTTTGTACCATAGTTTGTAAACGCTATAACTTTTGCGCAAACCAATAAATATACACTTATTGCATTTTTTTTTATCAAAGACATGTAGAACAATAAATTTAGAGAAAAATGTATATAGAAATGTAGTTTTATTTGAAAAAGTGAAAAATATAATTCTTTTGCAAAAATTTCGGTCAATTTAGATTAATATTAAAAAAAGTAAAAATGTCAGCAGCAATGAAATACCACCAAATGAAAGCTCTATTAGTGAGAAGAAAAGGAGGTAAAATTCATTTGGGTGGTAAGTTTTATGACTGAGCAATAAACCGTGAAAGTAGTGTAGTGCAGAATTGTAAAAAGTGGTCTGGTCATTAAGGGGGTTTAAGCTAGGGGAGCTGAGGTGGTTAAAAGGACTTTTCTGTCCCTATTAGCTAGCATTTGGTGTCTCTATATTCTCTAACAGTCTGTTCCTGCTCCACACATCAACCTCTCCCTACATTGGCCAAAAACTAAATGTAAAATGGCGGCCAGATCGGGTTTATTTATAGGGTAGGGGGTGTGTCCATGTGCTTAAATGTCTCAATTGGCTGTCCTGTCCCACCTGATGGATGTGTAATGGGTCAAAGTTCTGCACAATGTAAAGAATATGGCACCGGCAGACATTGCCATATGTTCGCCTGTTCGGCGAACAAGCAAAGTTCGCCGTGAAACGACCGGCAGACGAACCACAAGGCCATCTCTAATGATAATATAGTGCATACATAAAAATCATCAGTGTACATAATATAGTGCCCTCATTTAATAAAAAATGTTCATGATGGTTTATTGTTTTAAAAAAAAAATCTGTCACGGCTGAGGATGGGGGAAATCCTCAGCCGTGTGCAGCCGGACCACTTACGGAGAGCTGCCAGCAAACGACCAGGGATGGGAACATGGAGAGGGAAGAGGGATCACCAATACGGACACGGAAGGAAAGGTGGCGGGGAATACCACCCACCGTGCCGTTAACGGCACGGTGGGTGGTATTCCCCGCCACCTTTCCTTCCGTGTCCGTATTGGTGATCCCTCGTCCCTCTCCATGTTCCCATCCCTGGTCGTTTGCTGGCAGCTCTCCGTAAGTGGTCCGGCTGCACACGGCTGAGGATTTCCCCCATCCTCAGCCGTGACAGTATTTAGAGGGTATATATAGGCCAAAGTGGCCACACCCAAAGGTTGGACACACCCAGTGACATCACACACACACTGGGAAGGAAGTTAACCCTTCCAATGCCACAGAAGGGAAAACACACATACATAAAGGGAAAGTGCACACAATAACATACAACACAGTGCACACAACAAACACACCTAACAAAAAGGTTGCTAGGTGTGACCGCATGCCAGGGCAGCAAGCTGCCTAGCAACGCTCAGGCTGCTCTGCTGCTAAACCCCAACACTGGTTGCCCGCGGCAACCACAAGTGAGGCCACAGACAAGCGGCCCTCACCCGTGGTTGAAGACCCATGCAAAAACCGCCGTCACCTGCATGCGGTAAGAAGTCACGGTCATGGGCCTGGCCGTGACAAAATCCCTAAATTCATAAAGAGCGCTACATAAATTCATAAAAAGTGATTAGTAAATTAACAGGTGACCATGCTGTATATAATAGTGATCAGGTGTAGTTAAAATCATTAATCAAAAATGCTCACACAAATTGTTTGGACCGGCTGGGATCCCCCTTGCGCCATGAGGTTCTCGGCGTGGTATTGCCATTATCGCGCGTGCGCATCTTCACTTCTGCTCCGAATGGAACGCATGTGAAGCGCACATGTGACCAATAACTTCCTTTTATTAGTGAAGCGCAAGATGAAGCGCACACGTTCATGTGATTCGCCTCACAAGCTGCACGCATGTAGATGAATATTCAAATATATAATAGACTATAGCAATATTTGAATAAATCTTTATTTCATTTTTATTTTAAGGGGTCCGCAACACAAAATAATTCCATATCTGTATGCCAGACACTAAATCAAATACGCAACACCTCCTAAAATCACCACTAAAGTAAAAAATATCTATACATAAAAATGGAAATAATGAAAAAGTCCAAAATCTAAGAGAATGGACTAAATCCAACCATCCATTGTTTCAAAGGGGTATATAAAGGTGGAACTTTAGTATAAAGTGGTGTTTGCTGATGTTACTCATATTAAATCCTTTAAAAAGGCAAAGTAAAGCCATGTAATATACTAGCGCATTCAACCCTGTTCAGAAAGGGAGACATTAAAAACCACTATCTTCAACTATTCAGACATACTGTATCTTTAGCAAGTGGGTTTTTTGCGCTCCTTGGTCGTTGGTGGCCCTATTACATGCAAGGCTGTCGTCCATCCCTAAATGGATTAAACTGTCTATACTTATAAAAGACACCATTGCTACTTGCAGAGTTCTGCGGAAAAAACATTGGTTGCCTTATAGAATTTCCAAACACCTTCCTCTGTGGAATAATCCGGAGTTTATTCATTGATGCACGAATAGATTGTTTACAGAATGGAAATCTAAAGGGATCAGTAATGTTAGGCACTTATTGCACGACTCAGAACCTAGATGGCTTGGGGAACCTGAATTAATAGACAAATTCTCGTTGTGTTCCTTCCAGACAATTCAGTTTGCCCAGGTTAAAGCAGCTATAACTTCAAACTTAATACTGGTGCATAAAGAAATGAAACCAATTGGGAGTAGAGAATGCAGACCAAATGATGCATATAGGGTGGATGAAAGTGAGAAAACATAGTATTAATGAAATCTGGAGGAACATATAACTGAGAATTATACACAGAGACATATTTGGCTTTGATATACTTCCGCACCCGAATAGGCCTGACCGTATGACAAATTGCCCAAAATGCGGTCAAGGTTCTACAGACTTATTTCATGGGCTTTGGCTGTGTCCAAAAAGTAAAAAACTCTGGAATGAGATTGGAGTTATGGTTGGGGATATTTGGGGGCGGAGAGTGGAATTAACCCCACAACTCTTGAGGAAGAGGGAAATACGGGGGGGGGGGGGATATATTCCTAATCTATTTCACTCGATCTGTATGGCGGGCAAACGTTGTATATTGCAAAAATGTTAACGTACAGAAATACCTACAATAAATATGATTAAAGACCAGCTAAAGAAACTATTTCATATGGAACGCTTAGACGCATTGAGATCTAAGGATGCGCACACGCAGAAACTCTTTTATACATGGAAAAGCTTTATTACCAAATATATGTCTGATACAGTATAATGCAGCCTTTTTCTCTGACAGAATGGTATCTACTAGAACAGATAAAAGGGAGACTAGGTAAACTGCTATTGAAGGTTACAACTACCGAAACTTGATAGTTAACCTCTTATTAGGATGCTCAGACTTGTGACAAGGAGGGCATGTGATGATTCCTAAAGGATGTACAATCGTGGCCAAAAGTTTTGAGAATTACATAAATATTGGAAATGGGAAAAGTTGCTGCTTAAGTTTTTATAATAGCAATTTGCATATACTCCATAATGTTATGAAGAGTGATCAGATGAATTGCATAGTCCTTCTTTGCCATGAAAATTAACTTAATCCCAAAAAAAACCTTTCCACTGCATTTCATTGCTGTCATTAAAGGACCTGCTGAGATCATTTCAGTAATCGTCTTGTTAACTCAGGTGAGAATGTTGATGAACTAAGAAGACAGGTTGGCATTAGCAGGAGGTGCTTCAAACCCACATGCAGTTGTGCATATATATAGGGGAGCAAATCCTGCACTTGTGGCCCGTTGCTAATGGCAATCCCCAGCAAAATGCATACAATGGAGGATGCCCGCGGCGAACCACAAGTACCACAATAGACATCCTACACAAGGTAACAAGTGCGGATGTAATAATTAATATAACAATATAAAAAAAACAATAACAAACACAGGTGCACTCTGCAGTAATACTAAATCCTCAAACTGATTTTAAAATTGAGAGATTAGTCAACATGTCCTACGGTGTAGAACATGTCTAAGCCCGGACACCGCGACAAGGTTTCTCAAGTAGCCCGGGACCCTACACTCTCCTACCTGAGCCGTATGGGCGATACCAGGAGCCAGTGGGCAAATTACAGGAGCATAAGGCCGACTCACAAACAACTCACCAGTTACCTCCAGCATGTGGCCATGCTTGCAATGGGAGGAGGGAGGAGTCTGTGAGTTGTTTGTGAGTCGGCCTTATGCTCCTGTAATTTGCCCACTGGCTCCTGGTATCGCCCATACGGCTCAGGTAGGAGAGTGTAGGGTCCCGGGCTACTTGTGGTTCGCCGCGGGCATCCTCCATTGTATGCATTTTGCTGGGGATTGCCATTAGCAACGGGCCACAAGTGCAGGATTTGCTCCCCTATATATATGCACAACTGCATGTGGGTTTGAAGCACCTCCTGCTAATGCCAACCTGTCTTCTTAGTTTGTATATATAGATTCCTGGAGGTGTATAAACTCCTATTTAAATGTGCCTGTTTTCCATCTACAGGTCACATTTAGGTGCACCTGTGAGGCCTGGGACATATCAGCAAGTCTTGAGTGGGACTCACAGACTCCTCCCTCCTCCCATTGCAAGCATGGCCACATGCTGGAGGTAACTGGTGAGTTGTTTGTGAGTCGGCCTTATGCTCCTGTAATTTGCCCACTGGCTCCTGGTATCGCCCATACGGCTCAGGTAGGAGAGTGTAGGGTCCCGGGCTACTTGAGAAACCTTGTCGCGGTGTCCGGGCTTAGACATGTTCTACACCGTAGGACATGTTGACTAATCTCTCAATTTTAAAATCAGTTTGAGGATTTAGTATTACTGCAGAGTGCACCTGTGTTTGTTATTGTTTTGAGAATGTTGATGAGCACAAGACTGGAGATCATTATGTCAGGCTGATTGGGTTAAAATGGCAGACTTGACATGTTAAAAGGAGGGTGATGCTTGAAATCATTGTTCTTCCATTGTTAACCATGGTGACCTGCAAAGAAATGCGTGCAGCCATCATTGCGTTGCATAAAAATGGCTTCACAGGCAAGGATATTGTGGCAACTAAGATTGCACCTCAATCAACAATTTATAGGATCATCAAGAACTTCAAGGAAAGAGGTTCAATTCTTGTTAAGAAGGCTTCAGGGCGTCCAAGAAAGTCCAGCAAGCGCCAGGATCGTCTACTAAAGAGGATTCAGCTGCGGGATTGGAGTGCCACCAGTGCAGAGCTTGCTCAGGAATGGCAGCAGGCAGGTGTGAGCGCATCTGCACGCACAGTGAGGAGAAGACTTTTGGAAGATGGCCTGGTGTCAAGAAGGGCAGCAAAGAAGCCACTTCTCTCCAAAAAAAACATCAGGGACAGATTGATCTTCTGTAGAAAGTTTGGTAAATGGACTGCTGAGGACTGGGGCAAAGTCATATTCTCCGATGAAGCCTCTTTCCGATTGTTTGGGGCATCTGGAAAAAGGCTTGTCCGGAGAAGAAAAGGTGAGCGCTACCATCAGTCCTGTGTCATGCCAACAGTAAAGCATCCTGAGACCATTCATGTGTGGGGTTGCTTCTCATCCAAGGGAGTGGGCTCACTCACAATTTTGCCCAAAAACACAGCCATGAATAAAGAATGGTACCAAAACACCCTCCAACAGCAACTTCTTCCAACAATCCAACAACAGTTTGGTGAAGAACAATGCATTTTCCAGCACGATGGAGCACCGTGCCATAAGGCAAAAGTGATAACCAAGTGGCTCGGGGACCAAAACGTTGACATTTTGGGTCCATGGCCTGGAAACTCCCCAGATATTAATCCCATTGAGAACTTGTGGTCAATCCTCAAGAGGCAGGTAGACAAACAAAAACCCACTAATTCTGACAAACTCCAAGAAGTGATTATGAAAGAATGTGTTGCTATTGGCCCAGAAGTTGATTGAGAGCATGCCCAGTCAAATTGCAGAGGTCCTGAAAAAGAAGGGCCAACACTGCAAATACTGACTCTTTGCATAAATGTCATGTAATTGTCGATAAAAGCCTTTGTAACGTATGAAGTGCGTGTAATTATATTTCACTACATCACAGAAACAACTGAAACAAAGATCTAAAAGCAGTTTAGCAGCAAACTTTGTGAAAACTAATATTTTTGTCATTCTCAAAACTTTTGGCCACGACTGTACAGTTGCAAGAAAAAGTATGTGAACCCTTTGGAATGATATGGATTTCTGCACAAATTGGTCATAAAATGTGATCTGATCTTCATCTAAGTCACAACAATAGACAATCACAGTCTGCTTAAACTAATAACACACAAAGAATTTAATGTTACCATGTTTTTATTGTACACACCATCTAAACATTCACAGTGCAGGTGGAAAAAGTATGTGAACCCTTGGATTTAATAACTGGTTGAACCTCCTTTGGCAGCAATAACTTCAACCAAACGTTTCCTGTAGTTGCAGATCAGACGTGCACAACGGTCAGGAGTAATTCTTAACCATTCCTCTTTACAGAACTGTTTCAGCTCAGCAATATTCTTGGGATGTCTAGTGTGAATAGCTTTCTTGAGGTCATGCCACAGCATCTCAATCGGGTTGAGGTCAGGACTCTGACTGGGCCACTCCAGAAGGCGTATTTTCTTCTGTTTAAGTCATTCTGTTGTTGATTTACTTCTATGCTTTGGGTCGTTGTCCTGTTGCAACACCCGTCTTCTGTTGAGCTTCAGCTGGTGGACAGATGGCCTTAAGTTCTCATGCAAAATGTCTTGATAAACTTGGGAATTCATTTTTCCTTCGATGATAGCAATCCGTCCAGGCCCTGACGCAGCAAAGCAGCCCCAAACCATGATGCCCCCACCACCATACTTCACAGTTGGGATGATGTTTTGATGTTGGTGTGCTGTGCCTCTTTTTCTCCACACATAGTGTTGTGTGTTTCTTCCAAGCAACTCAACTTTGGTTTCATCTGTCCACAGAATATTTTGCCAGTTCTGCTGTGGAACATCCAGGTGCTCTTGTGCAAACTGTAAACGTGTAGCAATGTTTTTTTTGGACAGCAGTGGCTTCCTCTGTGGTATCCTCCCATGAAATCCATTCTTTAGTGTTTTACGTATTGTAGATTCGCTAACAGGGATGTTAGCCTATGCCAGAGACTTTTGTAAGTCTTTAGCTGACACTCTAGGATTCTTCTTCACCTCATTGGGCAGTCTGCGCTGTGCTCTTACAGTCATCTTTACAGGACGGCCACTCCTAGGGAGAGTAGCAGCAGTGCTGAACTTTCTCCATTTATAGACAATTTGTCTTACCATGGACTCATGAACAGCAAGGCTTTTGGAGATACTTTTATAACCCTTTCCATCTTTATGCAAGTCAACAATTCTTAATCATAGGTCTTCTGAGAGCTCTTTTGTGTGAGGCATCATTCACATCAGGCAATGCTTCTTGTGAAAAGCAAACCCAGAACTGGTGTGTGTTTTTTATAGGGCAGGGCAGCTGTAACCAACACCTCCAATCTCATCTCATTGATTGGACTCCAGTTGGCTGACACCTCACTCCAATTAGCTCTTGGAGATGTCATTAGTCTAGGGGTTCATATACTTTTTCCACCTGCACTGTGAATGTTTACATGGTGTATTCAATAAAAACATGGTAACATTTAATTCTTTGTGTGTTATTAGTTTAAGCATACTGTGATTGTCTATTGTTGTGACTTAGATGAAGATCAGATCACATTTTATGACCAATTTGTGCAGAAATCCATATCATTCCAAAGGGTTCACATACTTTTTTTTTGCAACTGTATATACCTCTTCTGTTAGAAATGCAAATGTTGGGGTCTGCGTACCCTACTTTTTAGTTCCGCTGATAAACTGCCAATTCTTTTTTTTTATTGTCTGTGTACCCTCATGTTGATGTGTACTAACAATAATAATAAAAAAATTATTATTAAAAAAAACTAAAAAAAATCTTCAGGGAAATACACCCTATATACATCTACTCATATCAATAGAAGGGTCCATGCCAGTTCAACTCTCCTTCGTGTTCACATTAGTTTTCTTTCTTTTTTTCTGCAAGAGTGGATTTAGTCCATTCTCTTTGATTTTGGACTTTTCCATTATTTCCATTATAATCCCTCTAGTTGAACATCTTATTCTTCTCTAATAATGAGTATTAGACCCTTTCAGAAAGAGAGGACCCCTTAAAATAAAATTGAAATAAAAATGAATTAAAATATTGCTTTAATCTATTATATATTTGAATATTCATCTATATGCACGCAGCATGTGAGGTAAATCACGTGATCGGAACCTGCTGATCATGTGTGCGCTTCATCTTGCGATTCACTCATAGAAGGAAGTTATTGGTCACATATGCGCTTCACATGCGTTCCATTCGGAGCGGAAGTGAATATGTGCACGCGCGGTAATGGCATTACCACCCCGAGAACCTCATTGCGCAAGGTGGATCCCAGCCGGTCCAAACAATTTGTGTGAGCATTTTTGATTAATGATTTTAACTACACTAGATCACTATTATATACAGTATGGTCACCTTATAATTTACTAATCACTTTTTATGTATATATGTATCACTCTTTATGAATTTATGGATAAAAAAAAAAAACAATATACCATCATGAACATTTTTTATTAACTGAGGGCACTATATTATGTACACTGATGATTATGTCTGCACTATATTTTCATGTTGTTTTGGATTGATTTGCACATAATTGGATGAATTATTGTGGTAAATTGGTTACCCCATTTATGCACCATGCACTTTGTTATGTATCACTGCTTCAGAAAGGTTCCAGAAAGAGGACCGAAACATTGCTGTTTGGTGAATAAAACACAGAATTCTTTTTACTGGTTGGAGTGCCGTGGAATTTCTGTACTATATTTTTAGGAACTTGGATTGTTTCTACAGCCGCTGGCACCCGTTCTTTACTTTTTTTTTTGCAGTGCTGCCTACATTTGCTTTCATTTATTACATATATATACACATATATATAACACTGTACGGTAGCAGTACCACTTGTCTTGAAGTTTGATACAGGCCAAATTCTATCGATTCGGCTGTTATATCTGATTTGTCCGAATAAAGTCAATCTTAATCAGAAATGTATTTTTGTTATCCATATTGCTTCCTTTGCTGGCTTGATTTATTTTTCAACCGCATTTTACACTACTTGTATCCAGGGGTTATGGTCACTGCCGATACGAGGTGTTCGGGATGGCAGCTGCTGGTAATGTGTGCCTATGCGGGGTACCATCTACCAGAAAAGCCCGCACTTTTTCCTATACGGTGGTCGTAACCCCTCAATTTATATAGTTCTTGTTATGTTTTACTACCGTTTTACTGCTTATAAAATAAAAACCTTTGAAAAAAACTTTTTTTTTGCATCGCCATATTCTGGCACACATAACATTTTTATATTTCTTTATACAGACCTGTTTTTTGCAGGATGAGCTGTAGTTTTATTGACACCATTTTGGAGTACATATGAGCTTTTTCACTTATTTATATTTTTTGGGGGTTGGGTTCGGATGAAAAAAAACCCACCAAATCAGCAATTTATATTTTGCTTTTGTTACGGTGTTCAACATGTAGCAAATATATTTTTATATTTTAATAGTTTAGACATTTTTGGATGCTGTGAATTTTCATAGTAACATAGGGGGTCATTTATTTAAGACTGGCATTTTAGCCGCCTGCGCCGGCCTCTACATAATGAGCCTTACTTAGGAAAGTGAGTGATGACAATGTCTGTGAAGCGCTATGGAATATGTTGCCGCTTTATTAGTATGAGGAAATAAATGAAATATGTCTGTGTGATGAAACACAAGCTACAGCTAAGGAAGAAGTTGTCATCTCCATTCCTACTTATTATCTTCTTACCAATAAGCTTGACAAACACATTACAAACATGTCACAATCCACTTACTATTAGTTGCAAACAGTCCCAAATTTGTCTGGATTGTTCCTAATTATCAGAGACACTCCTTGAAAATTTTGGTTTGTCCTGGGTTGAAAATTCAAACAGATGCCCAATTCATTGCTCCAACTGTTCTGGTAGATTTATTTCAAGCTGGCAGCTTAAGGATTGTGTCCTTTCTCAGGGGGCCTTTCCTGTCTGCTTCCATCTCAGTGAGAAGGACAGAGAAATTAGACAAAGAGCAAACAGCAGGTGGTGCTATACAGATAGATTTCAGTGTGTAACTCAGTAGCTATAATCCAATCCGGTCTGTATGGCATTTTAAGTGTTCTTAAATGTCTGTGTGGCCAGTGGTCACAACTTTATTTTGTACCAATAAAAACATCTGTGATTTTGTATAAAAATAAAATTTTGTTGCCTGAGTTGTGATTTGGTACCTATAGATTCATAATCTTTTATTGGTTTTATAATAAATTCCAGTTGCTGGTTTGAAAACTGTAAAATATTATTTGTGGGACAAATCACTTTAAATCACATTTTATATTAAACATATTTTTTAAACATTTTTGGTTAGTGTATTTAAATTTTCCCTGTCGCTATCTATATTTAAAAAAATGTATATCATCCTGCAATTTTCATACTGGTTACTAGGTCTAAGAATAGGTCATGATTTCCTATTATGTACAGGTAACTTTTCAACAGCCATTATCATTATCACCACAGGAAGATTTACAATGACAAGTAACACCTCTGTATAGATAACACAAAATCCACCATTCACATTAGGTGATATCACAGCTTATCAGCTTCTTCCGGACCTCTGCACAGAGCACTGTCCTAGAAAACTGTTCTATAGAAGTCAATGAGTCAGCTCCTGTCCATTGTGTCTATGGCCCAAGTAGCTGCTCTTAAAAGACAGGAAATCTTCCATATTTTAGGCCTAGTGGGCAGTGTGAAAACTGCAGGATTCTATAAATTTTTTAAATAGATAGTGACATGAAAAAAAAAAAAAATCAAATTCAAAAAAAAATGTGTAACATAAAAACACAATTAAAACATTTTCTGATGACACATTCCCTTTAACCCGTAGGAAACCAGCGCCGTACATGTACGGGGCTGGGAACTGGGTCTGAAATCCCAGCGCCATACAGCTATGCTGCGTTGACTGGGGGGCGCAGGAGCTGCGCCCGTCTGATCAGCTGCAGGGGTCCTGTAGTCACTGATGGCCAGACCCCTGCTGTATGCGCCGACATCGGTGAAAACACCAATGCCGGTGCATTAACCCTCGCACTGCCGCAGTCAGCGCTGACCGTGGCATGTGCGGTATCCTCACGGGTCCCGATGTCCATTGGGTCCCCACGCTGGTGTGACGGGCACCCGATGACAGGGAAGGAAGCCTGATGCCATCCTTAGGCATTCTGGCTGCCATGCCTGTGAAATTCAGCCCCCTGGATCTCTCAGGCAGGAAGGCTGTAAGTGTATTACACTGGTAATACACTTACAGCCAATACATTACAATACAGAAGTATTGTAATGCTTCTGTATGGGAAAAAAGTATTGTAATGCTTCTGTATGGGAAAAAAAATAAAGTAAAGTAAAAATAAAGTTAAAAAAATTAAAAGTATAAAAAAGTATAAAAAGTATAAAAAATAAAGTTTTACAAAAAAATTAAAAGTTTAAAATAAAAAAGGATCCTTTAACCAAAATAAAGTTAAAAAATATTGTAAAAAATAGGAAAAAAGAGAAAAGAAGACATATTAGATATTGCCACATCTATATTGACCGGCTCTATAAAAATATCACATGATCCATCCCGTCAGATAAACGCTGTAAAAAAATAAATAATCAAAAACAGTTCCAAAACAGCCATTTTCTGGTCATCTTGCCTCACAAAAAGTGTAATACCAAGCGATAAAAAAGTCTTATGTACCCCAAAATGGTACCAATCAAACAGTCATCTCATCCAGCAAAAAATAAGATCCTACCTAATACAATCACTCGAAAAATAAAAAAAATATGGCTCTCAGAAAGTGGCATCACATAAACAAGATTTTATTCTGTTCAAAAAGGCTTTAACTGTGTAAAACTTAACAAAAATAAAAATGATAGACATATTGGGTATCTCCGAATCCGTAACAACCTGCTCTATAAAAATATCACATCACAATTATATGCCACCTCAGATTAATGCTGTAAAAAAAATTATAAAAACTGCATTTTTTTTCCACCTTGCCTCACAAAAAGTGTAATACCAAGCAATCAAAAAGTCTTATGTACCCCAAAATGGTACCAATGAAAACGTCACCTCATCTTGCAAAAAATTAGCCCCCACATAAGAAAATCACGTAAAAATAAAAACAAATGGCACCCATAAACCAATCCATCAAAATCTGCTCTGCAAAAGCCATATGGCTCGCCTTCTGAGTCCTGCCATGTGCCCAGTTTACCAACACATATGGGGTGTTGCCGTATTCAGGAGAAAATGGGTAAGAAATTAGGGGGTGCTTTTTCTCCTGTTACCCCTTGTGAAAATGAAAAATTTGGGGCTAAAACAACATTTTATTGGAAGAAATAATACTTTTCATTTTCACAGCCAAGTGTTTCCAAATTCTGTAAAACGCTTAGGGTGTCAAAGTACTCAGTACCCCCCTTAATATATTCTTTAAGGGGTGTACTTTCCAAAATGGGGTCACTTTTTGAGGGTTTCCACTGCATGGGTACGTCAGGGTCTCTTCAAATACAAAATGGTGCCTAAAAATCATTTTAGCAAAATCCGCCTCCAAAAATCCTTTCCTTCTGACCACTGCCACGTGCCCATAGAGCAGTATACCGCCACATATGGGGTATTTCTGTAAACTGCAGAATCAGAGTAATATACACTGGCTGTCCAAAAAAAAGGTCGACACCAAAAAAAAGGTCACACACTTTAATATTTCATTGGACCGCCTTTAGCTTTGATTACTGCACGCATTCGCTGTGGCATTGTTTTGATAAGCTTCTGCAATGTCACAAGATTTATTTCCATCCAGTTTGCATTAATTTTTCACCAAGATCTTGCATTGCTGATGGTAGAGTCTGACTGCTGCGCAAAGCCTTCTCCAGCACATCCCAAAGATTCTCAATGGGGTTTAGGTCTGGACACTGTGGTGGTTAATCCATGTGTGAAAATGATGTCTCATGCTCCCTGAACCACTCTTTCACAATTTGAGCCCGATGAATCCTGGCATTGTCATCTTGGAATATGCCCGTGCCATCAGGGAAGAACAAATCCATTGATGGAATAACCTGGTCATTCAGTATGTTCAGGTAGTCAGCTGACCTCATTCTTGAAGCACATACTGTTGCTCAACCTAGACCTGACCAACTGCAGCAACCCCAGATCATAGCACTGCCCCCATATGTACAGTAGGCACTAGGCATGATGGGTGCATCACTTCATCTGCCTCTTTTCTTACCCTGATGTGCCCATCACTCTGGAACAGGGTACATTTTGACTCATCAGAGCACATGACCTTCTTCCATTGCTCTAGAGTCCAATCTTTATGCTCCCTAGAAAATTTAAGCCTTTTTTTCTGGTTTGCCTTACTGATTAGTGGTTTTCTTACGGCTAAACAGCTGTTCAGTCCCAATCCCTTGAGTTCCCATCGCATTGTGCGTGTGGAAATGCTCTTACTTTCACTATTAAACATAGTCCTGAGTTCTACTGTTGTTTTTCTTCGATTTGATTTCACCAAAGGTTTAAGTGATCGCCGATCACGATCATTCAGGATTTTTTTCCTGCCACATTTCTTCCTCGAATACGATGGGTCCCCACTATCCTTCCAGTTTTTAATGTGTTGGACAGTTCTTAACCCAATTTTAGTAGTTTCTGCAATCTCCTTAGATGTTTTCTTTGCTTGTTGCATGCCAATAATTTGACCCTTCTCAAACAGACTAACATCTTTTCCATGACCACGAGATGTGTCTTTCGACATGGTTGTTTAAAAAATGAGAAGCAACTCATTGCACCAGTTGGGGTTAAATAACTTGCCAGCTGAAAGATAATCGCCCATGCAGTAATTATCCAATAGGAGGCTCATACCTATTTACTTAGTTAAATCCAGGTGGCGACTTTTTTTGGACAGGCAGTGTATATTGAGGTTTATTTTGCTGTTAACCCTTGCTGTGTTGCAAGAAAAAAAATAGATTAACATAAAAATCTACCAAAAAAGTGAAATTTTAAATTTCACCTCCATTTTCCTTTAATTCTTGTGGAACACCTCAAGGGTTAACAACATTTGTAACATCAGTTTTGAATAATTTGAGGGGTGTAGTTTCTAAAATGGGGTCATTAATGGGTGTTTTACATTACATAAGTCCCTCAAAATCACTTTATAACTGATCAAGTAAAGGAGCAGGGAAAGGAAAGTACAGCGGCACTACTTGCAAACACCCTTGTCTGAATGCGTCCGTGCCGAACCCAGGGGAGGCAGCCGTGGTGAGGTACACAGCAGAAGGTGGTGCTCAGCGTAGTTAAGCGGTAAGTCAATTAGAGTTGAGAAAGAGACGCGGCACTCACCGGACTTCTTAATGCTGGTAGCTTTTTATTGAAGATCGAGCATCATGCGCAAGCAGGGGGGCGGGATGGCCACAGTGTGCGACGCACACTGTGGCCATCCCGCCCCCCTGCTTGCGCATGATGCTCGATCTTCAATAAAAAGCTACCAGCATTAAGAAGTCCGGTGAGTGCCGCGTCTCTTTCTCAACTCTAATTCACTTTATAACTGAATTGGTGCCTAAAAAAATGGTTTTGAAAATTTTGTTGAAAATGTTAAAAATCGCTTCTAAACTTCTAAGCCTTCTAACGTCTTAAAAAAATAAAATGCCATTTACAAAATGATGCCAAGCAGACATATGGGGAATGTTGATTCATGACTATTTTATGAGGTATTACTATCTGTCTTAAAAGTAGAAAAAATCTAATTTAGAAAATTGTGAATTTGTTCAAAGTTTTGGTAAATTTGGGATTATTTTATAAATAAAGGTGAAATATATTGACTCAGATTTACCACTGTCATGAAGTACAATGTGTCACGAGAAAACAATCTCAGAATGGCTTGGATAAGTAAAAGCGTTCCAAAGTTATTACCACATAAATTGACGCATGTCAGATTTTCAAAAATCGGCCTGGGATTTAAGGTGAAAAGTACTGAAGGGGTTAGAAGTACCAATTTTACCAACACAAATGTTGGTAAATATGCAATATGTATTAAAACTTTGTTCCCACTAGACATAAGCCACTGTCAGGCATCTTTAAATTTGGTGATAAATATGCATTTTCAAAGAATATGAGCATGCTTGTTTATGGTTGGTATAGCTGAACAGGACAGCTATCTTACTGTTATAACCTGTTATATCTAGAGTGGATGTCCAGTTTTAACCTAAAAATTGATCAGGACATATTCACCTCCTATTTTCAGTCTGGCTACTTTTTAGCTGAGCCCAGCTCTGTTTCTGTATTTCTATTAACTTCAAGGGGTTGTGAAAAAATGTGGTGGTGGTGGTGGCGTTGACAACCCCCCCCCCCCCCCCCTCCACACACACACTTGGCCAAACCAGTAAAGGAAAGATTACTTACCTGCTTCAACATCCGATTTGACATCGCCACAGCCAATCACTGGCTGCAGCGGTGACCGGTTCACTTTACATCATGACAGATTGTCACATGACACTAGGGAATCTTGTCTCCGCTGCAGCCAGTGATTAGCTGTGGCGATGTCAAACTGGATGTTGACATCTAGGGAGCCCAGAGGAACATCACAGGCA
The DNA here is from genome assembly GCF_905171765.1 of Bufo bufo. Lineage (NCBI taxonomy): Eukaryota > Metazoa > Chordata > Amphibia > Anura > Bufonidae > Bufo > Bufo bufo. The sequence goes on along the minus strand of NC_053390.1, from coordinate 533,416,348 downwards.
TGGAGGAGATGGAGCAGGGACCTGGCGCCTGGAAGCAGACAAGTGGGGGCGTTTAGCCAAACCCACCCCCATTCTTGCACAACCCCTTTATGGCATTTGTTAGAACAATATAATAATTATTTCTGTGGTCGATCCTTTAATTGACTACCTTAAAATATTTTTAAGTTGGGCTATAATAGTTTTTACCCTACAGGTACTGTGTCAGGTCTATGTATTTGCATTGTTTTTGTGTGTAAATGCATTGGCCTCATAGAACAGAGACACTTGGAATCGAGTAATCATAATGTGATTGTTAACAGAGGCAGGAGTGGCATCGCTCCCACATCTTCCTGTTAATTGCTGACTTCATTGCTTTTCCCACGAGACCTGGTGAAAGCGGTTACCATGGAGACTTTATTCCGCTCCTGCTTCAAAGATCTCGATCTGTCTGACAATACAAACTCTCCTTGAGCTGTACATAGAAAAGAAAAAAAAAAACTATAAAATGTGTCAATCCACAGAATTTCTATTTTCTTGAAATATCACAGGAACCTTTACCCCTTTGTGGCGAGAATTTAACCTGTAATTTTTGAAAGGAAGGTAGAATTATTAGCCCGCATAGATTGATTTACAGCAGTCTTGCAGAACGTCTTTTGTATCTTAATTGTAAGGGCCAATGTAAACCATTATCTTGTTTTTCTTGCAGAGATTTCAAAAGCCTATTATATTTGCAGGGCATGCGTAAGATTTATAATACATTTTAGCCCTGTTTTATGCCTACCTTGACAACACTGAAAAGTGTCTAGAAATAGGAGCAGTAACATGCAACAAATATATTATAGCCATTGTTACTGTGAAACTGGTGCCTACATCGGCTGGCTATACGGTGGCATCATTAAAATAAAAGGGTCTAACATGCCTAGTGATTGTCAAGAGATATATTATGCTAGGCATATGCCATCAATTTTCCATCTCTGGATAACCTCTTTAAAGAGGACTTTTAATGGAATTTTTTTTGTTTAATTAAGTACCTTTACTTGTGGGGTACCTTCTGCTGATGCTACCATCCTTGTTCTTTTTTTCAAATACCCATCACTTGCCCTGCTGTGCCCCCCTTCAGTTTTTGCACCTAGTATGTTAATACTGAGCATCTGTACAAGGAGGAGGAGACGCCAGGGTTTCTCAGTGGGCGTCTCCTTCCCCCTGGCTGTGACATGTTCCGCTGCGATTGGACCGCGGCACAGCCAGGGAGAAAAGCTGCCGTCTCCTCCTCCCTTTACTGATGCTCAGTGTAAACATACTGGGCGTGAAAACTGCAGGGGGGCACAGTGGGGCATGCGAGGGGTATTTAAAAGAAAAGAACAAAGATGGCAGCATCAGTGGAGGGTACCCCGCAATTAAAGATACTTCATTAAACAAAAAAAAAATTCCATGAAAGGTCCTCTTTATGTTACAATACGGGTACATTCATACGCTTCAATAAATGCATGATTTGGTGACTCACTCACATGACTGTTCACTACTGGTCTTAAAAAATTGCAGGTCGGTGGTCATTTCTTAATACTGCAATGAAATTGTAATGGTAATTGCATGGTACAGAAGTGGGGCAATAAAATCGAGATGGCTGTTTAGTTATCAGACCATGGAGCAATGACATACACAGTGGTTTGCATATCTTACAGTCAACATTTTTACCATACCTAAAGATCTTCAATCATGTTTTCATTTTTTGAAAGTGGTGGTTTATGAATATTTACACATTGAGGCTATTATCCTTTATCGGGATGGATAAACCATAGACAGTGAATAAAATCTTTACTTTGATGTTCCTATACCCTACCAATGATTCTCTCTTGAATGCACATTTAGTTTTTCAGTCCACCAAAATTACCAAAAAACATTATAATTTTGATGTACTTTGCAAAAAATAGATGGTTCATAAGTGAGGGCAAAATGGACAATTTTTCAGGGGCCATCACCACCCACCAGCCAGTGGATTGAACCTCTTTCGGTTACCTCAATGGTTACTATGCAGCTTTTGCTAATATATCTGCTATATGTCTAATATACAGTCCTGATCAAAAGTTTAAGACCACTTGAAAAATGGCAAAAAATCATATTTAGCATGGCTGGATCTTAACAAGGTTCCAAGTAGAGCTTCAACATGCAACAAGAAGAAATGGGAGGGAGACAAAACATTTTTTGAGCATTCAATTTAATGAAAACAATGAACAAACTGAAACAGGCTGCTTTTCAGCTGATCAAAAGTTTAGGACCACACCTCCAAAAAAAACTAAACCCCCCCAAAACAGAAATCCAACTTCCAAACATGAACTCAGTAATGAGTAGCTCCGCCGTTATTGTTTATTACTTCAAAAATTCGTTTCGGCATGCTTGATGCAAGCGTTTCCATGAGGTGGGTGGGAACATTTCTCCAAGTGGTCAAGACGGCCACACGAAGGCCATCCACTGTCTGGAACTGTTGTCCATTTTTGTAAACTTCCCTTGCCATCCATTTCCAAAGGTTCTCAATTGGATTTAGATCAGGGGAACACGCAGGATGGGCCAAAAGAGTGATGTTATTCTCCTGGAAGAAGTCCCTTGTCCTGCGGGCATTGTGTACTGTAGCGTTGTCCTGTAGAAAAACCCAGTCGTTACCACACAGACGAGGCCCCTCAGTCATAAGGAATGCTCTCTGCAACATCTGGACATATCCAGCGTCTGTTTGACGCTCCTGCACTTCCTGAAGCTCCATTATTCCACTGAAGGAAAAAGCACCCCAGACCATTATGGCGCCCCCTCCACTGTGGCGCGTAGAAAACATCTCAGGTGGGATCTGCTTGTCATGCCAGTAATGTTGGAAACCATCAGGACCATCAAGGTTAAAAAAAATTCTCATCAGAGAATAAAACTTTATTCCACCTTTGAATGTCCCATGTTTGGTGCTCTCTTGCAAAGTCCAAACGAGCAGTTCTGTGGCGTTCAAGGAGATGAGGTCTTTAAAGACGTTTTTTTGTTTTTGAAGCCCTTCAGTCTCAGATGCCGTCTGATGGTTATGGGGCTGCAGTCAGAACCAGTAAGGGCCTTAATTTGGGTCGAGGATCGTCCAGTGTCTTGACGGACAGCCAATTGGATCCTCCAGCTCAGTGCTGATGAAATTTTTGGGGGATTTCCACTTGACTTTTTTGTTCCATAACCCTCAGGATCATTTAAGAAATTCCAAATGACTGTCTTACTGCGTCCTACCTCAGCAGCGATGGCGCGCTGTGAGAGACCCTGCTTATGCAGTTCAACAACCCGACCACGTTCAAAAAAGGGAGAGTTTTTTTGCCTTTGCCATCACAACGTGTGACTACCTGACAGAAAATGACAATGAATCCACATCTTTGCACAGATTTGGCCTTTTAAAGGCATGTGGTCCTAAACTTTTGATCAGCTGAAAAACAGCCTGTTTCAGTTTATTCGTTGTTTTCATTAAATTGAATGCTCAAAAAATGTTTTGTCTTACTCCCATTTCTTCTTGTTGCATGTTGAAGCTCTACCTGGAACCTTGTTAAGATCCAGCCATGCTAAATATGATTTTTTGCCATTTTCAAGTGGTCTTAAACTTTTGATCAGGACTGTATCTGCTTGTACTTCAACTACTGTAGCAGAAAGCCAGTAGTCAAGCATTAATGTTTATTGCTATCTTGAGTAGGATAATAGCTGCTGCAAAAACAGCTCCAACTCCAATCGCCTACAGGGCAACAAACTATCAGTCATGTTAAATTTGACATACTAGATCTTCTTCTTTACCAGCATAGATGGACAGCCACGTAGTCTCAATTATTTTTCTACAGTAAGTTCATGTATGTGCTACAGTTCCTGTATTCTGTTCCATCATAGGAACAGACTACAAAAGAGTGAGGGTTAGTCAGCACATCCCAGTGCACAAGTGCCATCTTAATCTAGCCACACATTATATACTACTATTACTGGGGAAGGGGCCTTTATAAAATTTTGTGCCCTGGGGACTTCATCAAGAAAATTCACTCTCACTGTTCAGATGATAAAATAAGTCTACATCTAACAAGCCATTTAGGGAAACAGTCTTTCAAAAACTACTCTGTATACAGTAAAACCAGAAAAAAATGTGTAATCACATAACAAGTAGCCTAAGCTTTCAAAAAATGTTAATGCCTTTCACAGTTAATGCTCTTAGAACCATTGATCCTAGAATGTAACAAGCCCGTTTCACAAATGATCACTTTAGAATCTGTTCGATAAAAGCTTTTATACTATTCACAATGAAAATGCAACTTAATAAAGGGTCCTTTAAGCAAGATAGCTGTTACTGGTATACAACAGCTATTATTATCAGCTTGCCTGTTAACTCTGTGCAATTTACCAATGGACCAAGAAATTTTTTGTGAGCTGGTTTTATTGAAGTTGATCGGGTCCAGAATTGGTTGGGAAAGGGTTCAAATGTTCTAGGACTCCACTAGAGTATGGATAGAACTGTGAATCTTTCCTGGAAAGGCCAACCTGCCCAAATTAGTGGAAGGAAGCATCAACATTTTAGCTTAGAAGTCACCAAATACCGCACACCATCCTTAGTCATTAAAGTGTATGGCTCCACTCTAAAAATAAGCTCAATATAAGATAAGACACTGATATGCAAGAGTAGCATCACTGCCTTTGTACAAGCTATGTAGAACAATGTCTTAAGGACAAGTGAGTCAAAAGTGGAAGATGAATACAGCGCTCCACAAAAAAATATGGTACTCTTTGATGGTGTGAAGCTCATATCATACCCCAGGACCTTGACAACTATTAAAGGAACCATGAATTCTGCCCCGTGCCATGAAATCATTCTGAAGAACATCTAGTTATCTATTCATGTGGTGATGCTCCAGTGTAATTAAATTATGCAGCAAGAAAGTGATATAAATGCTGAGCAATCAATTGGATCAGTCTGGCTAGCATCTCCAATAGAGAAGCTGTGGCAGGACTTGCAATGAGCAGTTAATGTCTCAAGTTTACCAAAATGGCTGAATTAAAGCACTTTTGCTAAGAACCTTCAACGACAAAGTGAAGGGCTGACAGAAAATTATAGAAAGCATTTGATTGCAATTATTGTGGCAATTGTTACATTGTGACATTGCTGTGACTTTTACTCGTGAGCTGTAACTTCACTTTGGTCATCGCTATGATGCCGCTGCTTCGTATCCCTGTACGATCACATCACTGTGTTTCTTTTACATGTGAAATCACTGTGTTTGTAGTCCCTGTACTGTGACATCACTATGGTCATCACTAGAGATGAGGGAAGTTTTAAATAATTCGATTTGGACACTTCGCCAAATTTTTTCCCCAAAATTTGCTTAGTTATGAATTAATTCGTCATGAAGCGCGTTAAATCATCTATAGCCCGGCCTGCAGGGAGAGTGTATCTCGGTGTACATCAATGTGCATTGCAGCAACATGCATAGCTAATCATTTCTGGTAGTGAAACAGTTACTGTGCATAAATATGATAGGCAGGTCATATACAGTGTATGGATGTGCGCATCGGCATGCATCACTAGTGAGTTCACACTTTACTTCTTTGGTCAATTACGGGTCTAAAACACAAACCATGATACCTTCTTTGAGAGTAGGATTGGCTCCTGATTTCGACTCACCACACAGTAACTGCTGGAATTAACTGACCAAATAAGTAAAGTATTGTAACGGTCGCATACACACACACACAGGGGGAGGAAAGTGACCACTGCGCTCCACCCTCACCTCTGGCCCTGCCTACTTGCCTCGCAAGTCCTAATGACAGGGGACAACTGGATGCCAATCCCTAGCTTGGAATAAGTGCTGGGAGGACAGACCAGACAAACAACGGAACGTGAACGGACCGAGTCAATACCAGCAGAGCAACGAAGTACAAATGGAGCAAGCAGATAATAGTCAGGAAAAGCTGGGGTCATAAATACCAGGAGAGTCGTGAAGTACCAAAGGAGTCAGCAGAGGATCATCAGGAGGAAGCCGGGGTTAGGAGAGCAGCAAAATACACAAGGAGCAGGCAGAGGATCGTCAGGAAATAGCAGAAGGTAAGTACACCAGGAAATGCAAAATCACAGAAGGAACCTAAATAACAGGCAACCTGTGGCCAGCAGGCTTCCTGTTTAAATACTGAGTAACAGGGATCATGTGACGTGGCCAGCGTCACATGACTCCCCCTGCTGTAAATGGCTGAGCACCGAGTGCCCAGCTCAGTGCTCAGGCTTCATCTGGTTGCTGGGGGAACCGAGGTCCGTCCTGCCCCCATCACCTAGGAGACGAGGACGCTGCACGCATACTCACTCCTGTACAGAGGCAGGGCGCCGTCGGCGCTGCGGAGAATTAGCGCATCGGCGGCACCCCGTGACAAGTATGAACTCAGCATTACAGGTCAAGGTTTGCGTCAGGTATAATGTACTTAACCGTGCAGTGGCCCAAGATTCTACTATGGAGTGAGGAGCGCATTCCACATAGATTGCTAGTTAACCTGTTAGCCACTGATTCTACTAAATAGTAACGCCGTCTGCTGTTTCCACTTAGATTGCTAGAGAACCTGTTCTGTTAACTACTGATACAAGTAGTGGCCCAATGACAGAGTGCGGAGGGTGTCAGTAGTAAGTTTGTGTTGATGTTAGTGTTTATTTTTCCCTTCTTCTGATCTGCCAGAAGAACAACCCAAAAAAAAGAAACAGATCCTGTCTTTTGAGTATCCGCAGTCAAACAGTCAGTATTTGGTCAGTAATTGATCAGTATTGGTAAGGCAAAAACAGGAGTGGGTTCAAAACAGATGACACGTAAAGGAAATATTTGCATGTCTTCTGTGTTTTGGACCCACTTATGCTTTTGACTTCCAAATCATGATCAAATCCTGATGCAAAATACTGACCGCGTGATAGAGGCCTAACGCTTAATTTAAATGAGTTTTGTCTATTTGCGTCTGACATCGGTTTTACTGAGATAGAAAAGAAGTCCTGCATGCAGGACTTTAATGGCCTCTATTACACGGTCAGTATTTAGTCAGTATTTTTGCATCAGTATTTGATGGTGATGTGATGGGAATATTTGCATGTCTACTGTGTTTTGGATCCACTCCTGCTTTTGGATTCGAAATCATGATCAAATCCTGAAGCAAAATACTGACCGTTTGATAGAGGCCTTATACAGGTGAAACTCGAAAAATTAGAATATCGTACAAAAGTTCATTTATTTCAGTAATGCAACTTAAAATTAATTGCATTAATTAGAATATTGTGAAAAGGTTCAATATTCTAGGCTCAAAGTGTCACACTCTATCCCAGCTAATTAATCCATACCCCCTGAGCAAAGGGGACCTGAGATTGTGACTTTGGGGTTTTCATAAGCTGTAAGCCATAATGTCAAGGCTGAGGATGGGGGAAACCCTCAGCCGTGCGATATTCAGAAGATGTCCGGTCGCTACTCGGCCAGGACGACAGAATTAGGGAGCAGGTCACCTCCTATTGCGTCCCTAACACTGACCCTGTCTCCTAGCCGTATGAGCCGACCCCGATGGTAGGAGGGCTCATACTCTGGAACCTAATAGTCCCTGGAAGCCCTCAGGCTGGCCCTGAACTAGGAGGAGGGTAAGACTACCTATTCCTCCTAGGCACAGAGGAACAGGGGTCTCACTGGCCAAGCAGCAGGGAGAAGGGGAACAAGAACAGCGTATGAATATGACAGGTGAACCAAACAGTTCCACACTAACCTGCCACAGCCTTGCTGACTGGAACCTGTGCTCAGAAACGCTGTCCACACAAACATTAGACAAACAGCACACACATAAGAACACAGAGGAACCAGGACATTCATAGCTGCAATAAAAACCAAAAGCATAGGACATCAACTAAACATCAGGAATTAGGATTTTATGACCGGAAGGGTGGCCCTTACTGGAAGGATGGTAACAGGATACCAGGAGGACAACTCCAGCAACATGCCTGGAGTAGCCCTCAAGCTTCTGCCATCCAGCAGGAAGCTAAATAACCCAAACGGCCACACCCACACACACACACTAGGAAAAGAACTTAACCCTTCCATAACCAGGGAGTGTAGTGAAACCACATAAAGGGGAAGTGTCCAAATAAACATCACACTGCAGCTGTTACCACAGGCAACGACATGCGTGGCAACCATGTCCTGGGAGTCAGCCAGAAGGCCAGGACACTGCCACCACATGTACACCATACCAAACGTTGCCACGGGCAGCCACAGTGAAGGGAAGTGTCACAGTGCACACCTACATAAACCTCGTGCACACCAGACATACAAAGTGCATAACATACACACACACACACAACCAGGAGTTACCGCATGCACTTGACAGCAAGCTGCCCAGCAACAGCTCAGGCTGCTATACTGCCAAGTACAACCATGTTACCAGCGGCAACCACACATGAGGCAACATACCAGCAGCCCTCACCATGTGGTTGACAATAAAACCAAACCGCAGGCAACTGCTTGCGGATCCTGAGTCACGACCATGACCATGGTCGTGACACATAATCATCCAAATTATAACAAATAAAGGCTTGAAATATCTCGCTTTGCATGTAATGAGTCTATCTCATATATTAGTTTCACCTTTTAAGTTGCAATACTGAAATAAATGAACTTTGCATGATATTCAAATTTTTTGAGTTTCACCTGTAGATGCTCCATAGACAGGATCTGTCGTGTTTTTAATTTTTCATTCTTCTGACAGTTTAGAACGCAGATAAAGAACACACTCTAAGCCACTGAGGAAGGGGAAAGAAGTCCCCGAAATGCGTTTGGCGTGTTTTACCCTTGTCTACTTCGATTTACTGGAAATATCAAGTTTTTACTTCGGTACGGACTTACCAAATAAGATCGGAGCGCTCCGAAATCTTACATTTCCAGGACTGTTGCTCTTCAAATTAGAGGCGGAAGATACAAGTCTCTTCTCGCGATCTCAGATCCAGATCATGTGACGGCCAGCGGCAAGTGAGGACGCCGGCGAGCTACCACTGAGACGGTCGATATGGTGAGTAGTAGCAGTGTCTGATGCGGTACGGAATTCACAGTCGCCGGCCTTGGAGAATACATTACCGGTAAGACAACAAGTACCGCTTTATACAATATCAGCACTGAAATCTTTTACTACTTTTTCCTATTAAGCAGTTATACATCTGACCAAACTAACCAAGTCTATCCTTGCTTGACTGGACTTACTTAACCCCATCCGTGTATTTTGGAAATAACCATCGCCAAGTTGAATATCTGGACTGACTTTCAAGTTCACTGGTTTGCGCTATTTATGCATGCTTGATCATCATTTATTAAGGGACTTTACATGCGGTGAAAGAGAGGGATAAAGTCATTGTTACCTCTCTCCTATTTGTAGACACATAATTATTGTGTATTCATGCCACCAGCATATATTATCTTGTGCTACATATATATCGTTCTTTTATAAGCTCTGGATCCTTTTAGAGTCGATATTTTTATATCATTGTATTTTATATTTTATATGTGTATTCAGTTATTTATTTGAGACCGTCCAACGGATCATATATCCAATAAATTGTCAATACTCCATGTGGTCCACATATGTTTGAGTGCCAGTCTTATTCTATTTAAAGAACACACTTTACCTATATAAATGTAAAAATTAAGATACTTTATTATGATGCACGATTAAAAAATGGATATAAGGTATTGACACACACCCCAGATGAGGCACCAAATACGTGGTTGTTACAGGAAAATATGGCTCTCAGCCAGAATCTCAGCCTGATGACCACACAAATATCCCTAATAATTGGATATAGTGTATATTGATATCCAGTGGTATTCACCCATTCAGTGATATCAGTATGGCCAGTAGCCATTTCGTCATTGTGTCCCTTGTTAGCATATCTAAGGCAGAAAGGGCACATTGCAAAAGCAGTTGGACAACATTCTCTTGGCCAACAGATTGGGAAGATATTTGGGTGGTCACAGGCTAGAGTCCATGATGGGGGCTGGGACACAGGAACATATAGGTGACATGAAACTTGGTAGTCTCTCTCTCTCTCTCTCTCTCTTACTGCCAGCCCCTTGGACCAACAGGACTTCAGGAGCAAGCTACGTTATATGTCTAGTTATGTGTGTATGTATATAAGTATAATATCCCAGTAGACTTTATATGTGTACATATAGATATTTTTAGTCTGCGATTGTATTAACGGTAGATTATATGTGCTGTTTATGTATGAGTCGCTATATGTACATGTACTAATGGTCAGGTACTGGATGTGTGTTGGGTAGATGTCACCGCCAGCTCTCTGAGAAGGTCTGGCAGACGTTCTTCTGTACCTCTTGCATGATGTTCTTTGTTTTGGTTTCACTTTGTCATCTCCTTTCCTTCTCCCAGCTTTCACCTATTTGCACTAATTGCCTCCCTTTATATTCCCTCCCATACTGCCTCACTTTGCAGTTTATACTACTTCCTGGATTGTGTTCACTGCTGGGGCTGCTGCTGCTGATTCCTCAAGATAAGTCTTTTTCCTTTATTTGTGTTTCCTTGCTGGCTTGATTGTAGGTGACCCTGACTCCTTCCGTATTAAGTGCAGGGAGCCGGTGGTCATGTCCCCTCACTATTATAGGGTTTTCAGGTGTCACATAGGATAAGGTACGTGGGCATGCAATCGTCTACCATAAAGATCTTTGCATGGGCATAGCAGTCAGGGAGAGCTCTAGGGGTTTTATAGGGCTCACCCATATGCTCCTTAGTTTGGGATCAAGCCAGTCGGATGTTTATTTATAAGTTCCAGCTTTCTGCAACACCATCCGTGACATTATAAACTTTCATGCGGCCGATTCTTTATAAAACGAAGTTTTATAATATGTAAATGAGGGCTCTACCAGCAAGTAGGGCGTCTACTTGCTGGTAGCCGCAGCAGAAAACCGCCCCATTGCCGTGTTGATTGACAGGGCCAGCCGTGATCTCCTCCTCCGGCCGGCCCTGTCAGTAATTCAAAAATCGCGCGCCTCTGGTCATTCGGCGCAGGCGCTCTGAGATGAGGAGGCTCGTCTCCTCAGCACTCCCTCAGTGCGCCTGCGCCGATGACATCACCGAAAGAGAAGACGTCATCGGCGCAGGCGCACTGAGGGAGTGCTGAGGAGACGAGCCTCCTCATCTCAGAGCGCCTGCGCCGAATGACCAGAGGCGCGCGATTTTTGAAATACTGACAGGGCCGGCCGGAGGAGGAGATCACGGCTGGCCCTGTCAATCAACATGGCGAGGGGGCGGTTTTCTGCTGCGGCTACCAGCAAGTAGACGCCCTACTTGCTGGTAGAGCCCTCATTTACATATTATAAAACTTCGTTTTATAAAGAATCGGCCGCATGAAAGTAAGTAAGACTATTATATTCTCCTATATCGCGCTATGAGGAATCTAACTATCCAAAAAAAAAAAAAAGAGTTTTGTGGGGTGACAGAAACCCTTTAAGCATGGATCCGGTTTCAGCCTTGATTGACCGCATGCAAGGTCTTTCACTGGAGGTAGCAGATCGCCGTAAAACTGTGTCTCAGTTTCAGGTGACCAGTTCTGCTGGCGTTCATGGAGTTTGTTCCGAGCCCAAGATCTCGCTTCCGGATACGTTCTCCGGGGGTAGTGAGAATTTTGGTCGCTTTAGAGAGGCTTGCAAACTACATTTTCGCCTACTTCCCCATTCCTCTGGTGATGAGGAGCAGAGGGTGGGGATCATCATCTCGCTGCTCAGGGATAACGCTCAGTCTTGGGCCTTTTCGCTGCCGGTGGGGGCACGGCCCCTCCGATCGGTGGATGAATTTTTTGTAGCCCTGGGGCAGATATATGATGACCCGGATCGTATTGCTCTGGCTGAATCTAAACAGCGTCTTTTATGCCAGGGTAAACAGTCCGCAGAGGTATATTGTTCTGAATTTCGGAGATGGGGAGCTGATACTGGTTGGAATGATGCTTCACTCCGAAGTCAATTTTGCCATGGTCTTTCGGAAAGATTGAAAGATGCATTCGCTTTTCATGAGAGACCTGCCATGTCTCTAGCTGTTCGTATTGACAGGCGTCTTAGAGAGAGAGAGGAGACTACTCCTTCCTGTCATATTCAGTCCAAGGACAGTGGGGCTGTCTCATTCAGTGCGCACGGGTCTCAGTCTCTCTCAATCCCCTCTGAGGAGGAGGCCATGCAGCTGGGTTGCTTGCCTCTGATAGTAGAGGATTCAGCTCTCAGAGGAGGGTTTGTTTCTGTTGTGGGGGTATAAATCATTTGGCTAATGTTTGCCCCTCTAGGAGATTCATGGAGTTTTCTGAGGGTAATAAAAGAAAAACAAAAAGAAAAAAACCCTCTAAAAACTTTCCATTTGCTACTATTGGCAAGGTTGATGCGAAAATTGAAGGTTTGCTGTTTACTTGTAGTTACCGTTTTCTCCTACCTGCCAGGGTGGCGCTAGATAGCAAGAACATTGTTTGTGAGATTTTTGTAGATAGTGGAGCAGCTGTCAATCTCATTGATAATCAATTTGCAATAACGCATGGTTTCCAGGTATGCACTTTGGAAAAGGATATACCTGTTTTTGCTATCGATTCCGCTCCACTTTCTCAAAGATCGTTAAAGGGCATGGTTCACAATATCCGTTTAACTGTGGGTGACGCTCATGTTGAGGATATGTCATGTTTCGTCTTAAGCGGATTACCTTAAGCGGATTCCTCTAGTGTTGGGGCTACCCTGGCTCACTAAACATAACCCCACCATTGATTGGCAAGCAAGGCAAATAAATGGTTGGATTGAGTTTTGCAGAGAGAAGTGTCTCACGGCGTCTATTTCAGAGGTTTTTTACCAAGACTGTGCCATCTTTTCTCTCTGAATTTTCGGATGTGTTTTCCGAGAGTGGTGTCCAGGAGTTGCCCCCTCACCGGGAGTACGACTGCCCTATTAATCTCATCCTAGGCGCCAAGCTGCCAAAATCACGTTTATACAATCTCTCCCAACCTGAAAGAGTCGCTATGCGTACTTATATCTCTGAGAGCCTGAGAAAGGGACACATCCGACCCTCGAAGTCACCTGTTGCCGCTGTTTTTTTTTTTGTTAAGAAAAAAGATGGTTCTTTAACACCTTGTCTGGATTTCAGGGAGCTGAACCGTATCACGATTTATGACCCATATCCGCTTTCTCTGATCCCGGACCTGTTTAACCAGATTGTTGGGGCTAAGGTTTTTTCTAAGTTGGATTTAAGAGGAGCATACAACCTAGTCAGGGTCAGGGAAGGGGACGAATGGAAGACGGCCTTCAATACCCCTGAGGGTCATTTTGAGAATTCGGTTATGCCCTTTGGTTTGATGAATGCTCCGGCCGTCTTCCAACATTTTGTGAATAGCTTTTTTTATCATTTAATGGGGAAATTTGTACTGGTGTATCTAGATGACATTTAGATTTTTTCTCCTGATTTCAAGACTCATCGAGACCACCTATGTCAGGTCCGGCTGATTCTGCGGGAGAATAAATTGTACGATAAACTGGAAAAATGTGTGTTTGCAGTTCCGGAGATTCAATTTCTTGTTTTTCTTCTCTCCGCTTCTGGTTTTCGCATGGACCCTGAGAAGGTCAGCGCTGTGCTTGATTGGGAGCTTCCTGAGAATCAGAAGGCGCTGATGCGGTTTTTGGGTTTTGCCAATTATTACAGAAAGTTCATTTTGAATTATTCCTCTGTTGTTAAGCCACTCACTGATATGACTAAAAAGGGGATAGATTTTTCTTTGTGGTCGGTAGATGCGCTTAAAGCCTTTTCTAGTATGAAAGAGAGTTTTTCTTCCGCTCCCATTTTGGTACAACCTGATGTCTCTCTACCTTTTATTGTTGAGGTGGAGGCTTCTGAGGTGGTCATCTCCTTTCCTCCTCCCAGCTGTCACCTATTTACACTAATTGCCTCCCTTTATATTCCCTCCCATACTGCCTCACTTTGCGGTTTATACTACTTCCTGGATTGTGTTGACTGCTGGGGCTGCTGCTGCTGATTCCTCAAGATAAGTCTTTTTCCTTTATTTGTGTTTCCTTGCTGGCTTGATTCTAGGTGACCCTGACTCCGTCCGTATTAAGTGCAGGGAGCCAGTGGTCGTGTCCCCTCACTATTATAGGGTTTTTAGGTGTCACATATGATAAGGTACGTGGGCATTCAATCGTCTACCATAAAGATCTTTGCATGGGCTTAGCAGTCATGGAGAGCTCTCGGGGTTTTATAGGGCTCACCCATATGCTCCTTAGTTTGGGATCAAGTCAGTCGGATGTTTATTTATAAGTTCCAGCTTTCTGCAACACCATCCGTGACAGTAGAAGAGTAGATGCAGTAGACGGTATATTGCAGGACTATGGATATACTTTTTATACATACACATTATTAGCCACATTGCTTAGCATCCAGGGAGGGCAGGAACGGAGGCAGCTATGTGTGGTGGTGTCCTCTATGTACTGTCTTATTTGTAGTGTCTGTATCTTTATGTATAATGTCCATTGCTTTGTCATCTCTATGTTATCAGTAAACTATTTTTATATATAAGTATCTGCGAGGGTTGTATGTTACTCCTGTGGTATATGAAGGACAAGGGCAACAGTAGAATAGAAGGGACGGAATACGGAGATAGATACAAATCTCTAATTTCCGATAAGCAAAATTCCCTTCATCAGTTGTCAAAAATGACACAATAATAGCAGCAAGATATAATCAAGTAAAGCAGGACATACATCCAAATTGATACACAAAACTGCACACACAAGTAATGCAGACCTAGTATGGCGTCTCAAAACAACCCCAACACGTGTTTCGTGTTGTGCATCCTCTTCTGCAGTCTGAACATTACTGCCAGAATAATAGTCTGATATATCAGGCACCGATGTGCGGAAATCCTGGCTGATCCACATCTGATTCATATTTATAAAGGCAAGTTCTCTTTGGGGTAACTATGCCCTCTGCCGCACTAAACACTTGCTCTGATGCCACGCTACTGGCCGGGCAGGAAAATTTGTCCAGGGCAAACTCAGCCAGTTGCGGCCACAATTCAAGTGTGTCTGCCCTCTGCCGAATGGTGATAATGTGGCCTTCAGTACGCAAGCAACTCAGCATGCATCTGGCCATTTGCGCAAGGTAATCGGAGGGACTCCCTACCTCCATCTTCATTGCATACTGCCATGGTCTGTTGGGGTCATCTGCCTCCTCCTTCTCTCCTGTCGCTTGTGCAGATAAACCACATAGTTCTTTATACATTTCCTGTGCATTAATATCCTCCTTGTTCTCCTCCTCCGCCAGTTCAGTCCCCACAGGACTCAGGTGGCCATGAGATGTAGGCACCATGTCTCCTGTCCCCTGGCCAGCCAGATTAATCAGCATCTGCTCCAGGATGTGAAGGAGTGGAATGACATCATTCTTCCCATAGTCCTAGCGTCTGACAAATAAGGTGGCCTCCTCAAAGGACCTGAGCAAACGACAGGTGTCATGCATGAGCTGCCACTGGCTAACATCAAAGTTACACATGGGAGTACCCTGAATCATCAAGAAATAGTTCATAGCCGTCCTCTTCTCATATAGGATGTGGAGGGAGGAGTTACAATATGTAGAGGGAAGAGTTACAATGTGTGGAAACGTTGCTTAAGAGGCATTATTGGGAAATGCTATTCTGCCTTTGCAGCTCAAGGAGGGTGTGTTTTGCACGGCAAGAGTGACTGAAGTGCATGCACAGTTTCCTAGCCATTTTAAGATGTCTTGCAGTTGGGTGGAAGACTTCAGGAACCGGGTTAAAACCAGATTAAAGACATGCACCATGCAGGGCGCATGGTTCAGTCCTCCTTGATGCATCACCAAAGGAATGTTTTTCCCGTTATCGGTGACCATGGTTCAGATCTTCAGTTAGCAAGGAGAGAGCCAGCATTCGATTTCTTAGTTTATGATGCGTAGCAGTTCCTCCCCGATGTGACTCAGTTTGCCCAGGCAGGCCAGGTGAAGAACAGTGTGACACCACTGTGCTCTGCATAGGTGTTATGCTGGAAGACCACTCAGAACTGTGCCTACAGTGGAGGCTGAGGACAAGGTGAAGGATGAGGAGGCAGAGGAGGACATTGGCTTTAAACCCACAGCATGAGAATGCAGAGGCGGCATTGCCATCACCTGGCCAAGTTGCTGGTGTGCCTGGGCAGGAACCACATTTACCCAGTGGGCCGTAAAGGACATACTGTATATTGTCCTTAACCATAGTTACAGCTCCATACATCGGCGCTACTGTGAACTGTACCAGACACCGACAGGTTCAAGGACTGGCTCACCTTCTGCTCAACATACATGTACAGGGCTGGTACAGCTTTTTTAGAGAAGTAATGATGGCTTGGGTCTCTCCACCTCAGCTTGGCACAACCCATCAGTTCTTTGAAATGGGCAGAGTCAACCACATGGAAAGGGAGGGAATGTAATGCAAGCAACTTGGCCAGGCACACTTCAGCTTCTGCGCGGTTGGATGCATGCACGCATACTGTTGTCTTTTTGCAATCGCCTCTGTGATCGACTGCAGGCAAAATGCATGATGAGGAGTAGGAAGAGGAGTAGCATCAGGACCAGTAGACGATGGGGCAGAAGCCTAGCTTCCTTCTTCTGAGGTGGTGGAGCCTTGACTGCTGGAGAAGAAGTGCGGGCCACTGGGAGATGCAGCGGTTCATGCGTCAGGCTGTACCACTACATTAGCGCCACGGTTTTCCTAGGCCACTTTATGGTGACACTCCATGTGTTGATGCAGGGCTGTGGTGCCAACATTGACACCCTGGCCACGCTTCACCTTCTGCCCACAAATTCAGCAAATGGCCATGTTCACCTCCATGCATCACCTTCTGCCCACAGATCCTACATACAGTCATTCTGACGTCCTCCAGCTTGATGAAAAATTCCCACACCGGCGAGTATGGCAGTTTACCCCCACCACTGCGTGCTAACTGTCTGCAGCTGCCTCTATAAAGCGGTGCACCGCTAGTTGTTTCCAGACAGGTAGGCACCTGAGTAGCAGATGGTCTACCCAGAGCATGTTTGGCTCCAGATGTCACCCTGATGGCTCACGGCCATGCTTGCACCCTGCTTGCAACCTGCGCCTGGTTATTGACTTCACTATCCGCCAGCCACTTCATTTGCACTCCTGCACATCATCCATCAAGGACACTAGCTACCACCAGGCAGGAGCCCCAATACCAGAGTGTGCCCCGGGGAAAGAAAGAGTGCACCCTCTATCCACTTCATGGCTCCAGGGAGCGACAGAGGGAGGACGACCACCGTGAACTATGAGTACTACTACCCCTCTCAGATCACAACCACCACTGTCATCCTCTCTGCCCTGTGCCTCCACTCTGGGTCACTGCACACTTAACTACAGGGTTGGGCAGAAACAGCAAGAGTCCATGTGCAAGAACAGTACATGAGCCTCAGCTTATGCACAAAGTCATAAGCTCAGCATAGAGCAGTCCCTTATGACTCTATAGCAGTCCACCTTTAATGGTGAGCAGTCTAATAGACTTTACCTACTAGGCCCACGTGCAACTTCAGATGTTGCATTTATGTCATGCCCATCCCTGCTTAGCTTCGTTACTAGCTATTGTAAACTTGTCTTGTTTTATAACATGCCGATTTTTGGTTTGTGGCCACAGTATATTGAAGAGAATGTTAGCTTATTTCTATGGAAACAGCTTGTTGTTATGATAGCAAAATTATGAAATAGAAGATTTGCTATAACCACCTTGATCTTTTAAACTATTTAAAATAACCATAGTTTATTGCACATTTGATGCTATGTGGTCTAGAAACAAAATATCCTAAAGTTGTTAAGAAAATAGAAGAAATAACACACCCTCCATCTCTCAGCAGGGGGTTAAACAACCAGGATCGGAGTAACTGCAGTAATTGCAATTGCAGTAATTACAGTTCAGATCGGGAAGGGGTTATATTGGCAGGTAAGTTGCTGCAGAAGCACCTGCTACAGGGGATCCTTAAGAGGCTGTGGATTCCACCCAGGCCTAAGCCTTGAAATCCAAGTTGTGCACATTGCACCTCCCCTTCCTTCTCAGGTGAAATCAAAAACCTAAATAAAATTCAAGTATATGTACCCAATGAAAAGACTCTAACACACCATAGCTCTCTGGGATTTATTGTTCCCCAACGTTTAAGCAGTGTGCCAAGGGAATAGACTGTAATGTATCAGAGCTCTCTTAGAAAGACCTTACGTTAAAGTTATGTAACGTTTAAAGGGGTTTTCTGAGAATTTTATACTGATGACCTATCCTAGAAAGATGGGGTTCTGACACCCAGGAACCACGCCGATCAGCTGTTTGAGAGGGCACCAGCATGTACAGTAGCAGTGTGACCTTCTCTCTGCTCACCATGCACAGTGCCATACATTGAACAGGAGCAATGCTTGGTATCACAGCTTAGCCCCATTTACTTCAAAGGGACTGAGCTGCACCTAGGCCATGTGACCAATGAACAGCTGATCGATGGGGGTCCCAGATGTTGGACCCCCAAGATCAGATACTGATGACCTATCCATACAGTGGCGGATCCAGAGCCTGGTCTCGGGAGGGGCACTTCCAGATTATTTTCTGTCCGCCGCCACAAAACAATGGTGCTTATAGAAATAGACTACACAGTGTAGAGGTATACTGTATATTGTGTGGCACAGTGTAGGCTATATGTGTATAACAAACATATTTCACATGAAAACTTACAATTACTTGGCTTGGCCCTTGGTGATCTCGGACACCACTTCAACACTTTAGCCGCGAGCTTGGTGGAGCTGATGTGTTTTATCCTAATGAGAAAGATTTCATAATAAGGATTTGGAGAAAGCGCAGAGGGATAGCAAAGCAGGGAGAGGCTGGTGCTGCTACTAGGTGGTTCATACCATGGGGGAGTAATAAAGCCCACCATAATGCCCCCCCCCCCCCCAGTATTAATAATTCTCCTTATAATGGGACAGTGCAAAAAATACTCCCTTGTAATGCCCCCAGGTGAGCTAATGTCCCCATAGTGCCCCCATAATGTGCCAGTATAAAATACCCCTATATAGTGCCCCCAGTAAATGCCCCCATAGTGCTCCACACCCTCCTTCCTCCTAGTGCCCCCCATAATGTACCAGTATAAAATGCTCCAGTAGATGCCCTCAGTGTCCCCCATAATTTGCAAGTATAAAATACCCCTTCTTAGTGCCCCCCATAGATGACCCCATAGTACTCCTCTCCCCCTTCCCCATAGTACCCACCATAATGTGTCCCAGTATAAAATTGTACTGTACAGAGCGCCCCATATAAAATACCCCTTCTTTGTGGCCTCAGTAGATGCCCCTATAGTGCCCCCAATAATGTGCCAGTAACAAGAGCAACCCCCCAATCATGTGCCAGTAATAACAGCCCCCCATATGCCAGTAATAACAGCCCCTCCATGTGCCAGTAATAACAGCCCCCCACATGTGCCAGTAATAACAGCCCCTCCATGTGCCAGTAATAACAGCCTCCCTCCTGTGCCAGTAATTACAGCCCCCCATGTGCCAGTAATAACAGCCCCCCATGTGCCAGTAATAACAGCCCCCCATGTGCCATTAATAACAGCCCCCCATGTGCCAGTAATAACAGCCCCCCCATGTGCCAATAATAACAGCCCCCCATGTGCCAGTAATAACAGCCCCCCATTTGCCAGTAATAACAGCCCCCCATGTGCCAGTAATAACAGCCCCCATGTGCCAGTAATAACAGCCCCCCATGTGCCAGTAATAACAGCCCCCCATGTGCCAGTAATAACAGCCCCATGTGCCAGTGATAACAGCCCCCCATGTGCCAGTAATAACAGCCCCCCATGTGCCAGTAATAACAGCCCCCTATGTGCCAGTAATAACAGCCCCCCATGTGCCAGTAATAACAGCCCCCCCATTTGCCAGTAACAACAGCCCCCCCATGTGCCAGTAATAACAGCCCCCCATGTGCCAGTTATAACAGCCCCCCATGTGCCAGTAATAACAGCCCCCCATGTGCCAGTAATAACAGCCCCCCCATGTGCCAGTAATAACAGCCCCCCATGTGCCAGTAATAACAGCCCCCCCATGTGCCAGTATTAATAACAGCCCCCCCATGTGCCAGTAATAACAGCCCCCCATGTGCCAGTAATAACAGCCCCCCCATGTGCCAGTAATAACAGCCCCCCGTGTGCCAGTAATAACAGCCCCCCCATGTGCCAGTAAAAGTATTGTGTATATATAAAAAAAAAACTAAAAAAACCACTTATACTTACCTCCATGTCAGCGATGCGATGCAGGCCTTTTCTGGCCTGTGTCCCGCGCTGTACGGCTCAGGCGGCACGATGACATCATCGCGCCGCCCTCTGATAGGCTGCAGGCACTAGGCCGGCAGCCTATCAGAGGAAGGGAAAGGGACACGCCTCTCCCTCCCCTGCCTCAGCACAGCCATCTGTATCGCTGTCCTGAGGACGGCGATACAGATGACTATGGAGATGAGCGCTTCCACAATGGAAGCGCTCATCTCCGTGTGCCCCGCCGCCGCCAGCTCGGGGGGGGGGGCAATTGCCCCGTTGCCCCCCCTGGATCTGCCACTGTATCCATATAGGTTATTAGTATAAAAGTCTGGGAAAACCCCTTTAAGCACTGTGCCAAGAGAAGAGACTTTAACTTATCTAAGCCACTCAGACGTTTTTCAATTATGTTTAATTCTTATACTCTTATACTATTCTTGATAATCTTTCAGGGTACTGTAGTTCCCTCATTCCAGTTTTTACTTTAGTTGCCCTCCTCTGGACCCTCTCCAGCTCTGCTATGTCTGGCTTGTTCACAGGAGCCCAGAACTGTACACAGTACTCAATGTGTGGTCTGAATAGTGATTTGTAAAGTGGTAGGACTATGTTCTCATCACGGGCATCTATGCCCCTTTTGATGCAACCCATTATCTTATTGGCCTTGGCAGCAGCTGCCTGACACTGGTTTTCACAGCTTAGTTTGCTGTTCACTAAAATTCCTAACTCCTTTTCCATGTCAGTGTTACCCAGTGTTTTACCATTTAGTATGTACTGGTGAAGATTGTCACTGTGAACCGTACTGCTACCATCATCATAACCACTACCAGTGCTGTGGAGTAGGAGTTGTGGAGTCGGAGTCGGAGTCAAAGCTAGTTTTTGGTGGAGTTGAAGTCGGTAGAAATGTACCGACTTTGACTCCAACTTAAAAAAATATAATCTGTTATTAATATTGTGTAATTAGATTATTAACTTCTATATAAATTTACAAAAGTTTAGAAATGGTAATAATAAATATATTTTATGTTCTATTAATCTAAAGGCTAATGCACACAAACTTGTGCCGCCCATACATTTGGGACCACAAATTGCGGTCTCCAGTGCAATGGAACTGTCCATGTGGCCGGTGCTGACGGATGCAAACCCAACTTGAATGGGTCGATCTGCAATCTGTCCGCACCGCAAAAAAATAAAGAAAATCCTCTCTCCAGCTCTGTGATGCATATCTGACAAACAGGAAAAGACTGCAGGTAACAGGATATGAGCTTACAGAAGAGGAGGAGTTATAAGATGAATGACATAATGAATTGCAACCATAGATAACTTCATAAAACCATATATATATATATATATATATAAAACATACAGTCTTGTGAAAAAATTAGGACACCCTTTGAAAGCATGTGGTTTTTTGTAACATTTTTAATAAATGGTTATTTCATCTCCGTTTCAACAATACAGAGAGATTAAAGTAATCCGACTAAACAAAGAAAACTGAAGAAAAGTCTTTCAAGATCTTCTGTAAATGTCATTCTACAAAAATGCCTATTCTAACTGAGGAAAAAGATAGGACACCCTTGCCCCTAATAGCGAGTGTTACCTCCTTTGGCTGAAATAACTGCAGTGAGACGGTTCTTGTAGCCATCTACCAGTCTTCGACATCGGTCTGAGGAAATTTTACCCCACTCCTCAATGCAGAACTTTTTCAGCTGTGAGATGTTTGAGGGGTTTCTTGCACGTACAGCCCTTTTCAAGTCACCCCACAGCATCTCAATGGGATTCAAATCTGGACTTTGACTTGGCCATTCCAGGACTCTCCATTTCTTCTTTTTCAGCCAATCTTTGGTTGATTTACTAGTATGTTTTGGGTCATTGTCATGTTGCATGGTCCAGTTCCGCTTCAGCTTTAATTTTCTAACTGATGGTCTCACATGTTCTTCAAGCACCTTCTGATACACAGTAGAATTCATCGTGGATTCTATGATGGTGAGCTGACCAGGTCCTGCTGCAGCAAAGCAGCCCCAAACCATGACACTTCCACCTCCATGCTTCACAGTTGGTATGAGGTTCTTTTCTTGGAATGCTGTGTTTGGTTTACGCCAAACATGTCCTCTGCTGTTGTGTCCAAATAATTCAATTTTGGACTCATCTGTCCAAAGAACATTATTCCAGAAGTCCTGGTCTTTGTCAACTTTATCGCTGGCAAATGTCAGTCTGGCCTCGATGTTTCTCTTGGAAAGCAAAGGTTTCCTCCTTGCACACCTCCCATGCAAGTTAAACTTGTACAGTCTCTTTCTGATTGTAGAGGCATGTACTTCTACATCAACAGTAGCCAGAGCCTGCTGTAGTTCTCGAGATGACACTTTAGGGTTTTTGGATACCTCTTTTAGCATCTTGCGGTCTGCTCTTGGGGTGAACTTGCTGGGGCGACCAGTCCTGGGCATGTTGGCAGTTGTTTTGAAAGCCCTCCACTTGTAGACTATCTTCCGGACAGTGGAATGGCTGATTTCAAAATCTTTTGAGATCTTTTTAAATCCCTTCCCAGACTCATAGGCTGCTACAATCTTTTTTCTGAAGTCCTCTGACAGCTCTTTTGCTCTCACCATGGTGCTCACTCTCACTTCAACAGTCAGGAGCACACCAAACTAAATGTCTGAGGTTTAAATAGGGCAAGCCTCATTCAACATGCAGAGTAACGATCTACTAATTATGTGCACCTGGTGTGATATACCTGTGTGAGATCTGAGCCAATTTAAGAGGGAATACATGTGAGGGTGTCCTATCTTTTTCCTCAGTTAGAATAGGCATTTTTGTAGAATGACATTTACAGAAGATCTTGAAAAGACTTTTCTTCAGTTTTCTTTGTTTAGTTGGATTACTTTAATCTCTCTGTATTGTTGAAACGGAGATGAAATAACCATTTATTAAAAATGTTACAAAAAACCACATGCTTTCAAAGGGTGTCCTAATTTTTTCACATGACTGTATAATAGTGGCCACTAGATGGCAGCAAAGTACACTAAGTATAGTGGTTAACAGATATAACAGAACACAAAATTAATTCTAGTTGAAAAACTATTAGCTGGGACAACACATTGCTTACCAATTGTATGCGTTATATGCCATCATTAACCCCTTAACACATAATACTATACATGTATAGCATTATGTGCAAGGGTTTGTATAGAGCAGGCTGCTGCACTGAGCCCGCTTCATATATGTACCGTAAGTGATGGCTGTATTATAGAAATGACCAGAATCAGCAATGACATTTAATCTCTCAGATGCTGCAGGACATAGAGATTGCTGAA
The DNA here is from genome assembly GCF_905171765.1 of Bufo bufo. Taxonomy (NCBI): domain Eukaryota; kingdom Metazoa; phylum Chordata; class Amphibia; order Anura; family Bufonidae; genus Bufo; species Bufo bufo. The sequence continues at coordinate 533,392,715 of NC_053390.1, read as the reverse complement.
TCTGTGAGGTTAGGCAGTGGGAGGGGACTCTCTCTGCTTTCTGATTGGACCCCCGCAGTGAAATCTCGGGGCTCCGATCGGTTGCCATGAAAGCCTGGGGCCTGCTGAAGGTTCCCAAGCCTATCATGGTAACCTGCCTGTAAAGCTGTTCAAGAGGTACAGTTTCTCAGGCAGGCACTGAATATCACATAGACCCTAATACTTCTGTATTATGGTCTATTGGACAAGCAATCATTAAATCACAGGTTATAGCCCCTAAAGGAGTTAAAAGCTATTGAGTGAAAAGTAAATAAAAGAAAGTAAAAAAAAAATATATATATAAAAATATGAAAAATTCATATCACCCCCTTCCAAATTTTACATATAAAAAGAAACAATAAAAAATAAACATAACAGGTATCACCACTAGGGATGAGCGAACTTCATATTTTGAAGTTTGAGTTCATGTTCGGGTTGTGGTATATGCTGAATTGCGTTACGGATTCCGTTACCACAGACCATAATGCAATTTTATGACGGAATGCCTTTAGAGGCATTCCATTATGCATTCCGTCATAATAGAAGACTATGGCCAGCATAACGGATCAGTCCGGTTTTCGTTATACGGATCCGTTATGCTGGCCATAGACTTTTATTTTGACAGAATGAATAACGGAATGCCTCTAAAGGCATTCCGTTATACATTCCATCATGGAATTCCGTTATGGTCCGTGGTAATGGAATCCATAACGCAATTCAGCATATGCCACAACACGAACTCGAACTTCTAAATATGAAGTTCGCTTATCCCTAATCACCACATCCAAAAATGTCTATGAACTATTAAAGTATTAAAGGTGAATGCTGTAATGGAAAAATAAATAAAAACATTATTCACCATTTTTAGTTGTATATATGTACCCTAAAATGGTACCAATAAAAACTTTCTTGTCCTGAAAAAAAAAGCCCTCATACAGCTTTGCAGACGAAAATATAAAAAACTATGGCTGTCAGAAAATGGTGATGCAGAGAAAATTTAGATCAAATTTTTTTCAAAGATTTATAGTTTTTTAAAATTATAAAATGAAAACTATACAAATATAATATCACTGTAATTGTCCTGACCCCCATAATAAGGAGGATGTCATGTAATTTTTAGCACACAGTGAACGGCATAATATCAAAATCAAAAAAACCTTGGTGGAATTATGTTTTTTTTTTATTTTACCCCACAAAGATTTTTTTCCCATTTTCTAATATAAGACATGTGTGGGGTTTCACTTTGGTAGACAGAATTAGTAGACATAGTATAGAGGCAACAACAAGTTCTTTGGATCAAACAGTTCAGTGTTTTATTCACACTTTAGGCAAGTGACAAAACAAGCAGTCATAAACAAGCAAAAAGTCACCTTGCGGTGTTGGTGGTAATTCACACTATGCGGCCTTAAAGAGTCCTTGAGCATAGCAGCACCAACCTGTTTTCACGCCAAACAGGTAGCAAGCCTTCATCCAAACACAAGGCTCCCAGATCCCAACACAGAGACCTCGCTTCTGAGCCCAGCTGCCTATTTAAGGACAGCCAGGTGCTGCCAAAACCCGGACCGCCACTTAAAATCTGGTCCGGTATTTGACCTCACCTGGCTGTAAATCAGCCCAGCAGCACATGCTGGGAGGAAAATGCCTGTTTTCCCAGACCAAACCTCTCACTGTGTCACACATGGTAAATTAAATGGTGCCATTAAAAAATACATCTTTTCTTGCAAAAAATAAGCTCTCGTATGGCTATTTGAACATAAAATTAAAAAAATTAGGACTATTGGAATGTGGGGAGTAAAAATCTAAACTGCACAAATGAAAATTGGCCCACTCGATAAGTGGTTAAGAGTCTGGGTAGACTCTGCAAAAGCAACACTTGTCTTTCTCTATTGTACTCCTTGTCAGAACAGGCAGGGAAATTGTTATGCCGCAGGGTATGGCTGGGATCCTCAAAGTCACAATCTGATTTGTTCAGGATAAACCGGAGCATAGACTCTAAGGCAGGCATCCTCAAATTATGGCCCTCCACAACTCCCACAATGCCCTGCTGTAGGCTGATACCTGTAGGCTGTTCGGGCATGCTGGGAGTTGTAGTTTTGCAACAGCTGGAGGGCCGCAGTTTGAGGATGCATGCTCTAAGGTATTATGCATTCTTTACTCTATATCCCTAGTGAGGAGAGATGGACTTTCCCACAGTGAATTCACAGGTCACGCTTATCAGAAGTAGTATGGCATTTGCAGCAGCAATCTAGCAGTAGCAATGATAGTCCGGTAATAGGTAGCTCAGAGGTCAGTAACTGGAGGTCAGCAGAAGTACCAGCGGCAAAGAATATGCCCTTGCCCATCTATGCCAGGCTTTAGGGGAGCAGTGCTGGTACAGGCAGAAGCTCCATAGCACATTATTGCTCTTGCCTGTACAGCGATCAGTGTGGCCTCAGTGAATCTGTACCCCCATGCACAGCAGTGTAGGGGAGTATGGATTCTAAAGCGCAATAGGCACCTGAATTTAAGGTGTCTATTTCATAGAGAAAAGTAAAAAAAAATTAAAGCATATGACAAAAATGTATTTTGTCGCATTTAGAGTAGGTTTTAATAAAGTTCATTTGTAAGTTTAGATAAACTTCAAAGGGGTTCTGCATCTTTTTCTTACTAATGATTTATCCTCGATAGATCATCAGCATCTGATTGGTGGGGGTCCGACACCCGGACCCTTGCCGATCAGCTGTTTGAGAAGGCAGCGGCACTGGTAGTAGAGCTGCGGCCTTCTCGTTGTTTCCACCAGTCCCAGTGATGTCACGACTAGTATCACTCGCCTGGGCCGCATTGAAGGGAACTGGGTTTAGCTGCGCCCAGGCCAGTGATACTCAAACAGCTGATCGCGGGGGGTCCTAGGTGTTAGACCCCCGCCGATCAGATGCTGATGATCTATCCAGAGAATAGATCATCAATAAAAAAAAAAAGCTGCAAAACCCCTTTAAATAGGTATTCATCTGAGTTCAATGCGAAACAGGATGGATATGGCTGCAGTTAAGCCACTGGTTATGTCTGCCGAGTAGCCGATGACGGACAGAGCAGCAAAGGAGTACATAGAAGAGGGGTCAATCTTGCCAGGTCAAAACCAGAGAAACACAAGTACAGAAGGGCAAACCAGGAGCAAGTCCAACAGGCATTCATTCAGAAGACTTTTCAAGAGCAAAGCCAAGGTAAAAAACCACAGTATATGCATAGGAGGTGTCATGTCCATACCTTCATGGTTCATATTCATCATAGCTTATTGTTATTTTTGTAGTGTTTGCTTGTGATCTCTTATCCCTGTAATCTTCCTGGTGTAATCCTACGGAGGCAGTCATTGTACACATATGCTTGTAGGTGTTTTATGTTAGGGTGCCTTCACATGCGGCAGAAAATTCTGTGATCGAAAATCAGTTCCTTTCACCTTAATGAAACTTGCAGAAATCCAGGTGCTTGCTGCCCCATTCAAATGAATAGAACTGATTTTCAGTCGTGGAATTTTCTGCCACAAAATCTGCCGTGTGTGAAGGCACCCTTCCTGCATGCTGTTAGTGCCTATTGGTGGTAAAGATTTTACTTTAAAGGAGTTGTCTCACCTCAGACATTGGTGACATCCCGCTAAGATATGTCACCAATGTCAGATAGGTGCAGGTTCCACCTCTGGTACCCACTCTTATTTCCAGAACGGGACCCCCAAAGGGAATGGAGAACAGCCGCACATGTGTGGCCACGCTCCATTAATTTCTATGGGCGTTTCGAAAATAGCAGAGTACCGGCCCAGCTATGTCTGGCACTCCCATAGAGGTGAATGGAGCGGTGGCTGAGTTTGTGAGGTGTGCTCGTCATTCATTTCTGTGGGACTTCAGAAAATAGCTGAGCGCGCTTGATCGGCAAGTTTCGGCACTCCCATAGGAATGAATGGAGAGCGTGCCACACATGCGCGGTGGGCTCTCATTCATTTTGGGACCACACCTATCTGATATCCTAGTTATATGCCATCTATGTCTGAGGTGACACAATCCCTTTAATTACTTTCTTTTAATTAAGAGTATTCTTTCTAGACTTTTCTTTTTCATTTTTATCTCAATTAGATGATGTAATCATGCAGTAGATAAATGTACAGATGTCAAAAACTTAAACTGCTCACAAAATGATCTCATTCAGCAAAATTCAGAGAAATTGGAGCAAATTATATTTTTTATTTAAAATATAACAGGTAATTTCGAAGGTGTCTCAGTATAATATATGCGGAAAACTAGGACACTTGATAACCAAGGGGCCAATTCAACAAGAGTCTCTGTCTTCTCTGCCTGTGATAATATAACTGGTGAAATGAACTCTGAAAGTGACCCCAAACTAACAAAAGCAACAAAACGCTCCCAGGAAGAGAAGGATTGCAGTGTAGCCTGAAGGACAATAAAGCAAAGCAACCTGTTCCCTAATCCTCAGCCATAGTGTCCTCCTAATGAGTTCCATGCTGGTAACGGGGACTTGGAAGGAACTGGACATTAAGAAAACATATTCAATTCATGCTGATATACAGTGGGGAGCAGTATTGCTCTAAAGGGTTGCACAGCGTTTTTTTGGTCTGGGGGCCTCATTGCCACAATGCTATATTTCAAGGGGACGCAAAAAAATAAATAAATTGTTGATTGGTGCCTGCTTGAACAGGCCGATGCAAAGTGAATGGGGAGGAATGATCGCTACCACAGTCATTTCTCCCTCATCCTTGATTACACAGGGAGATGTGCTTCCAAAATGGGGCATCTTTCATTCTGATGAAAGATGCAAATCAGCCGACAAATGAATGATTGCTTGTTTATCGCTTGATTATACAGGCCAGTTATCAGGAAGGAGCATTTCTATGAACACTCGTTCCCAGTAATTATTCCGAAAATCCTGCAGTGTAATCCTGGCATAAGCGACATTTCCTTCAATCCTGCCTCCTATTCGTAAATGAGTACTTTCCTTCACTGCAGAGGACAGTGCTCATTGGTTATCACCGCCTCCTGCCCCCCCAGTTATAGCTTATATCTATATGACTGGTGCCCTGCAATAACCAGTAAGCACTTTGCTTATTAGCGGGGAAAGCACTCATTGGATATCCCTTTAATGACCAGACACTTTTTCGTGATTTAGCACACGTTGTAGTTGTAACTTTTTTTTTGTTAGACTATCAAAATAATTTTTATGAAGTGACAAATAGGGCCTTTTGATAAATATATTTTTTCTGGGAGGTGGGGAAATTGCAAAACATTTTTAAAAAGTCATCGATCCCAATTTCAGGATAAATTCGATTCGCCATGAAGACAAATTTCCTTGTGCTTCGTGGTAGCGAATCGATTTAACCTGAAATAGTAAAAAAAAAATAATCATACTTACCTGCTTTCATTTGCTTGCAAACGGGCCGACGGCTTCCATCTTGCTTGAAGATCTCAGCCGAAATCCTGTGCGCAGTGACATATGACTTCACCACGTCGGTCGGCTTGATGACGTCATCTGGGGCTGCATGAGATTTCGCGGCAGATCTTCAAGCAAGATGGCGGCTGGCCTGTCGCGAGCAAATGGAGCAGGTAAGTATGATTTTTTAATTTTTTTTTATTTAACACTGGATTATTGCTATCAGATGCCATGATCATGTATGAACGCAGCATCTGAGGGGTACAATGACAGGGGGGGCAGCACATTTGCCGCTCCCTGTCATTGCACCCACTACTTACAAAGAAATGCGCTTCGTGATGAAGTAATTAATCACAAAGCTAATTTTTTTGTAAAATTCAGCGAAGCAGCCGAATCGAATTTTCAAATACTTTGTTAATCTCGACTAGGGAGCAATGATTAGGAGAAATAAAATGGCCGCTGTCCTATTAGCACACACAAAACCTGTCCTAATCACACACTTCACAACACTGAGCTAAAGAGCTGCCTCATCCTCCTCTCTGCTCTGCTTGTCATGTATTATGATCCTGAATACAGCTGATAAGAACTAACAATAGTTCATACATTATTCATACTACCTACCTTATAACGTATAATTGGTGTAAGAGGGGTGGTAAAACATTACCAGTTTGCTGTGCTGCCTTTTGGCATTTCCTCCGCTCCCCACACTTTCACAAAAGTTGTGGCTCCGGTTGTCGCCCAACTCAGGCTTCAAGGGCTAGAAATCGTGCCATACCTAGACGACTGGCTTCTAAAAGCCGCTACTCTAGAAGTTCTTTTATCTCATCTTCAGCTGGCTCTTCAGTATCTCCAGCGCTTGGGCTGGATTATAAATTGGGAAAAATCAGAGATCGTTCCATCTACTTCCAGAATGTTCCTGTGTTTTCTGGTAGACTCGAATGGATGACTCTTTCCCTCTCTCCAGAGAGGAAGGATCGAGTGTAAGAGCCGCACAGTTCTCATGGCCACCTCGGCGGGTGTCCATCAGAACACTCATGAAGATGTTAGGTCACATGTCAGCATCTGCGGAAGCAGTTCCTTGGGCCTTATGGCACCTACGTCCACTTCAGGAAGAAGTGTTAACAGTCTGGAATCGCAACCCCAAGGGGTTGGACAAGACGCCTCACTGTCTACCGAAGTCCGTTCCTCCCTCAAGTGGTGGAGGAAACCTATCAGATGGGAGGTCCTTGATTCAACCTCGTTGATCACGTTGACCACAGATGCCTCCCTTTCTAGGTTGGGGAGCCCATCTGGAGGAGAATCCAGTACAAGGTACCTGACATCGCAGGAGAGGCTTCTCTCATCCAATCTGAAGAGAATTTGAGAGCAGTTTGTCTCGCTCTCTACCACTTTGCTCCTCTTATCCGCGGGAAGGCGGTAAGAGTCCACTTGGGCAATACGACGGTAGTCACTTACATCAACAGACAGGGAGGCACAAGATCTCAAACCTCTCCTCCAGGAAGTTGGTTTAATTCTTGCTCGGCAGAAACCAGTCTATCACCCCTTTCGGCTGTTCACATCAGAGGGAATCTCAACATAGTTGCAAGATCGGCTGAGTCGGGGTCTGCCAGTTCAGGCGAACGGTCCTTGAACAGAGACGTTTTCACCCAAATCACACTCCACTGGGGTGTTCCAGAGATCGACTGATGGCGACCCACTTGAACGCCAAGGTGGACAGATTCTGCTCCCTCTACAAGGAGAACAATCCTCTGGCGATAGACGCTCTGTCCATAACATGGAGGTTCAGGCTGGCTTACATATTCCCTCCAATTTCCATGATACCAAGGGTATTGACGAAAATCAAGCAAGACCAGACCCCGGTCATTGCGATAATACCATTCTGGCTGAAGAGGTCTTGGTTCACCCAGCTCATTAAGATGAGTCAGGGCACATATTGGAGGCTTCCCCTAATGCAGGACCTTGTGTATCAGGACACAGGTCCCTGTCTAGATCTGAGGAGGACTCAGTCTGACAGCCTGGAGATTGACAGGTCCCTGCTAGAAGCTAGAAGGCTTTCTGCGGAGGTCTTGAGAACCATTTCACACTCCAGGGTGGAGTCTACAAACAAAGCTTACTTAAGGAAATCCAAGATCTTCCTTCAGTGGTTGTGCTGATAAAGAGGTTGTACCCTCAGATCCTCCTCTTTCAGCAATTCTACAGTTTCTGCAGGACGGCCTGGACAAGGGTCTAAGCCCGTCAATGCTCAGAGTTCATACCTTTTTAGGCAGACCTTTATCTCAAGACCCCCTACTCAGGAGGTTCCTCAAAGGAGCCGAAAGATTTAAACCTAGAATCTGAGAACTATCCCTAAATGGGATTTATCTGTGGTTCTGAAGGAGCTATCCTCTCCCCCTTTGAACCCTTGGAAAATGTGGACCTTAGATTTTTATCTTTGAAGGTCACATTTCTACTAGCCATACCTTTGGCCAGAGGATTGGAGAACTGCAGGCCCTTAGCGGCCGCTGAGCGTTATACCCTCTTCCTCCAGGACAGAGTTCTGTTGAGGTTCCTACCGACTTTTGTTCCTCATCTCCAGCGGAAGAAGCCCTCCATTCCTTGGACATTTCAAGAAATCTCAGAATCTATCTGAATAGAACTGCGGACTTCAGAAGATCCGAACACCTCCTGCTGTCCTTGTCGGGGAAAAAACTAAGGTCTAAAGGCCTCTAAACCCTCTTTGAGTAGATGGGTAAAAAGAGGCAATCCATTAAGCTTTTCTAGCTCAGGGGGCTGGCTCCTCCATCCTTTGTCAGTGCCCACTCTACAAGGGCAGTATCTACTTCGTACGCGGAGAAAGTTTGGTTCCACTGAACAAATCTGTGCTGCAGCCTCTTGGAGCTCCCACAGCACCTTTTATAAAGCATTACCGCCTAGACTCTAGGCGCTCTGAGGGAGTGGCATTTGGACGTACCAATCTCAGTGCCGCCCCTCTCATAAAAAAAATAAAAAAGACAACGGGGAACCCTCCAATTTGTCTGTTGCTCCTTGCTAGGTCCCCACTTGTGCTGCTGGTTAGGACGTAAGGGAAGCATTAATTTTAACGTAAATTTGTTTTCCCTTAGTCCTAACAGCAGCACACAAATATCCCACCCTATTTTTGTTTATGTACTTACTGATAAAGCACTGGTTTAAGGGCAGGGCGTCCCTTTATAGGGGGTGGGTTAATTGTTTAATGTCTTGGTAGCAATTTAATCAATAAAAATTCCACCTGTCCTACCAGTTTTACAGGGGAGAACTCCCCACTTGTGCTGCTGTTAGGACTAAGGGAATAACAAATTTACGTTAAATTAACGCTTCTTACCATAGCCTTGTAATTTCAACATATGTTTTCGGCACATTAAAACAAAATAAAAGGCTATAATACAAATTTATTGGTGGTCCTAAGTGTTCCTACTTTAAACAATGTGATTTTCGAATAATGTACCATAGCTTATTTTCATAGCTAGTATAAGATTACATATAGTAAAGAAGGTCGTTAAAACATATATAATTTTATTTCTTTAAATATGCTTTAGTGATGTGTCAGTGTAAGAAATACACATCCTTTCACATTCATTATGTCAGATGTCCAGGTTGTTGCTTCATCTGTATCTGCTCTCCCCCATGCTTTATACTGCAGCAGTGCTGGCTTACTTTTATTGCTGTTTATAAATGCGAGCCCACTGCTTTGCTGCTGCCATCCATATGCAGGAAGTCATTGCATGGGGGAGTTGATTTCATTATAGTAACAACAGAATGATCATAAATACTGTAAAATAATAAACTGAAAGTATTTTCCACCCCCTGACACACATGCAAATAAAAACCATCTATACATTACACAGAGACAAATATATACACCATATATCTTGTCCAGTATTTACTAGGGAATCGCTATGAATAAATCGCACTCCATATACCTGCTTTTATCTATTGTCTCAGATCACAGCGCAAGCCGCATGGGAGAAAAACAATTGTGTCTCTGAAAATTGCATGAATTATTAACAGGCCTTGTGACTGTATTTCACCTCTCTGAAAATCTAGCCGTTGGCTGTTTACTACAGTTATAACTTTGCTTAATCGTTATCATTCAAACAAATATTTTAATTAATCTCCCATCTCATTAAATTATTATGAGCTGGTATGATTTAGTTGTTATTTAACAAGGGACTGAAATTACGGAATGACTCAGAAGACACCCTATGCATAATAACCACGATCCGTTATTTCCTGAACACCCACATTTCATGGAACATTGTATAATCACAGTATGAGAGCCATATCGGTTCTTCATACAATGGCACTTTCAATTTTATTTTCATACCACAAGTCTATATACTCCTGATGTCATCTTAGACAGAAGATCTCAGTTCATTGTAAGAGCATTTGGAGAACATGGAACATCCACCAGCAAGCCACCAACGACTCCTAACTATTGAGTTTAGGTATTGCAGCCACATCCATTGCAAACAGTTGCATAAAATCCAGCACACAGCCATGCAATCTCCACACACAAATATTAGTAGCAGTTGTACAGATTTGTACTGATGAGATCAGTGATTGGCACTGTTCTAGGATGTCACCTTTGCCGCAAAGCATAAAAAATGCAAGTTGGTTGTGTAGTGCACACCTCATATGTAATATACACTCACCTAAAGAATTATTAGGAACACCTGTTCTATTTCTCATTAATGCAATTATCTAGTCAACCAATCACATGGCAGTTGCTTCAATGCATTTAGGGGGGTGGTCCTGGTCAAGACAATCTCCTGAACTACAAACTGAATGTCAGAATGGGAAAGAAAGGTGATTTAAGCAATTTTGAGCGTGGCATGGTTGTTGGTGCCAGACGGGCCGGTCTGAGTATTTCACAATCTGCTCAGTTACTGGGATTTTCACGCACAACCATTTCTAGGGTTTACAAAGAATGGTGTGAAAAGGGAAAAACATCCAGTATGCGGCAGTCCTGTGGGCAAAAATGCCTTGTGGATGCTAGAGGTCAGAGGAGAATGGGCCGACTGATTCAAGCTGATAGAAGAGCAATGTTGACTGAAATAACCACTCGTTACAACCGAGGTATGCAGCAAAGCATTTGTGAAGCCACAACACGCACAACCTTGAGGCGGATGGGCTACAACAGCAGAAGACCCCACCGGGTACCACTCATCTCCACTACAAATAGGAAAAAGAGGCTACAATTTGCACGAGCTCACCAAAATTGGACTGTTGAAGACTGGAAAAATGTTGCCTGGTCTGATGAGTCTCGATTTCTGTTGAGACATTCAAATGGTAGAGTCCGAATTTGGCGTAAACAGAATGAGAACATGTATCCATCCTCTGATGGCTACTTCCAGCAGGATAATACACCATGTCACAAAGCTCGAATCATTTCAAATTGGTTTCTTGAACATGACAATGAGTTCACTGTACTAAAATGGCCCCCACAGTCACCAGATCTCAACCCAATAGAGCATCTTTGGGATGTGGTGGAACGGGAGCTTCGTGCCCTGGATGTGCATCCCTCAAATCTCCATCAACTGCAAGATGCTATCCTATCAATATGGGCCAACATTTCTAAAGAATGCTATCAGCACCTTGTTGAATCAATGCCACGTAGAATTAAGGCAGTTCTGAAGGCAAAAGGGGGTCCAACACCGTATTAGTATGGTGTTCCTAATAATTCTTTAGGTGAGTGTATATACAGAGGCTTCCTTAAGTATAGTAATAGATGTTTTATTTGTACATATAAATATAAAATTGTATAATTGTGTAAAATCACCGATATCCAAGATATTAACCAATGGGGGTTTTGGTATATGGTGACCGTAGTGCAATAGAGACTTTGATGTGGTTCGATCCCTGTAGTGAATATCTCAAATAAAATAACAATAATGCAATTGATATTAATAATATTATTTGTGCCAAAAAAAATAAATAAATAGATAGGTTCACCTATAGTGCAATTGATCTATTACAATTAATCCAGAATAACACCACAATATATCAGGTGCAGGGGTGTGTGAGCCTGCAAAGAAAAAGTAGAAAGACCATCCGCAATGGGACCCCCTGGATTTAGTGTGCAGGGTAAAAAGGAATATAAGAATTGTTAAAAATACAAAACTTTCATTTGATGAACAAAAAGCCGCAATATAAGGCAATATAAAACCACAATGGAGTAAAAGCCACAATAGTAAAACCGCAATGCGTTAAGGTGCAAGAGTTATAGTTCATCCAGCGGATCAGCGGTAGTAGAACTGACTACAGTATGTAAAAATTTTATTTTATCAGCAATAGT